>NC_140950.1:139094058-139776558 GCF_014529385.1 Adiantum capillus-veneris | reverse complement strand
TGTATTGTTTTGTAAATTATATGTTTATACTTATAGAAAGTTGTCTTATTGTTTTTTTTTGTAGAATCCGATAGATATGCCGCTTGGACGCGATGAGACGTCTGATTAGACGACGTAAGTCTAGTCATAGAAAGATAGCATTAGTTTCCTTTTGTCATAGCATATGTATCATGAGACGATGTGTATACGTCTTTTTGTAACTATTGGAAAACCATGTATATTTTCTCAATAATGACAATGGTGTTGTAATTATTACATTTGCAATGTTTAAAAATCAAGTAATTTTGCCTATGATATGTACAATTGTCATTAGTTTACTTTCATCAATTTACTCTTGTCGGGTTTGTATCTTTATTCTGCAAACAATACTATGGATGATGGAGTTAATGGTTATATTGTCTTGTGGGTGACTACTTTGGGTCTATACCTAAGCTTGCACTTTCTTTCAAAGGTGAATCTGGGCTTATCTTGGATTCATTTAGGTTTACTCTATTATTGAAACATTCAATATGGTTGATGGGTGGCAAGGCATTCTATGCCCTGCGACCAAAAATTTTTACTCTCAGACGTCACTATAAGCATTGCTATATAAGGCTCTACAGTGTCGCTATGAACGTCACTATAGGTAGCCTGTAAGCGCTTAGGGTAGAGTCCCCGTTTTAGGTTCAAGTATATTATATGCATTGCTTGTGCTGAAGAAACAGGACTTTGTGTACCATTAAGTAAGCTGGTTAGGATTGTGTCTGCCTTGCTTTTGTAGTTCATTCTAGAAAAGTTGATGTCCAGCTTGAGACTCATAAGATGGTCATGCATTTCACCTCCCCCTAAGCTATCAAACTAGGGAGCATTGCCAAGAGGGGAAAAGTCTCTAGAGGTTGCAAAGGTGTTTTGATCTACTGGCGGTTGTGTGATCTTGGGCACTGTCGGGTGAAAGCATGTTAACCTGTCGTGCTTTTTGTGCTAGTTAGCAATTTCAAGTTAGCATATCTTCAAAAAGTTGGGCATCCGGTAAATTTTTTACAAATAATATCAAAATTTGTCGGAGGTTGTACATATGGATTCCTTGTTTCGAGTGCTTTCTATTGATATATCATATGTCATAGATCTTGGAGATGTAGCTCAAGTTATTGTACTAGTTAGCATATGTCAAAATTGTGCTAGTTAGTATTGTCCGGGACATGAAAAAGCATGACATGCTAACATGCTTTCACCCTGTCATATGAATTTCTAGGAGACCCCATGCCAAGAGATTGTTTGTAAGTGTTGTGAGGAGTCTCCATAGGTTGACTGCAAGGAGCTTTAAACATTTCAAAGGGTTTTCTACTATTGGGATAATCTACAAAGTGTTTGTTAATAGGGACACTCATTGCATTATTATGTGTATCCATAGGGGCCCTTAGGCCACTTCCTTCTTGATCCTTGTAGTGCCCGTTAGTGAGGGGAGCCCTAATAGTATGGGTTCGCTGATCCAAAAAGGGACTACTTTGTTGTTCCATATAAGAGTTGTTAGAATTGGAGCCTTAAACACATTGTTTGCTGATCCGCATAGGCTCTGCTTTGTGGGATTTTGTCTACCGGGATCATGGCATAAGCAGTCATGTGCTAACGCGGGATGTTCTAGGACTGTGTCCGGCTAGGTTGGTAATATAACAATGGAATATTTATATGTCAAGCATGCAATAATTTTCTTCAACGGGATAGTGGCATAACCACTCCCGTGTCGATGCGGGATAGTTTAGAGCAGTGTCTCAAAGTATAGAGTTTGCAAAAGTTTGTATGACCTTTAGTTATCAAACATAAATTTTTAAATGAAATGTACAAACGTCTTTATTATTAGGTATGTTTAATTGAAATTTTATTAGTGTTATTTTTGAAGGTATTGTCTTTTTTTTTATGTAGCCCCTCTACTGCTAGGGGAGGTTCAAGAAGACACGGTAGGAGTGCATCAGTTTCAAAACCTGTATGTAGTGATTGAGTTAGCTCGGTGATCAAGTTAGCTCGGTGGCCGAGACGGAGTTGCCAGATGTCATAATAATCAATATCTGATTCTCCTAAATGATTTTTTCATGTTAAACTAATCATTTAATATGGGGAAGTGCCAATGGAGAAAAGCTAGAATATTGGTTAAGCTAGCAGACGGGACACAGTAGGGATCCAAAGGAGGGAAAATAGGGATCCAAAGGGGGGGCCATCTGCAAAAGAGCCATGTGCAATAATGGGCTAAAAAGACCCTAAGGTTTAGCCCATTAAGACTTCCAGAATGCTAAGGTTCCAAAATTCAAAGGTTGTGTCCAAAGGTCAACCTTAAGGGAATTGGATGCTTTGTGTGTGACCAAAAAAGTCTTTGTACATCCCTACTTCGGAGGGGGCAAGCCTTTCTTCTAGGGGATGAGAGAGAAAGCCACACACACACACACAAGCTTCCTTTACACAAAGGGAATGAGGGACACATGTCAGCTCCCTAGGCCAGATGCCCACAAGGTGTACCCAATTCCTATTGGATGGCCTTGGAGGTGGACCAATGAGAATTAGGCTAGAGTAAATCTAGTTTAATTAATTTAAAAACACTTAATAAAAGAAACAATGAAATTTAGGTCTCTTAGATGACTATTGGACAGTCTCCCAAGGGGTCCAATGAGCATTTAGTAGCCCAATGGCTTGCCTGATTCCTATTGGCCAGGAGGCAAAGGGGTCCAATGAGAGTTTAGTTTAATTATTAAATTACCTAAAGCTCTCACAAAAGGGGAAAGGGGGACACATGTCAGAAGGCTATCACTTATGCTGCTTAATTGTAATAGGCTAGCCCTGGGGAGGTCCAATGGGGAGCCTGCAAGGGAAAATAGCAAGAGGGCTCGCCCAAGAGAGAGAGGGGGATGATTTTTGTAAGGCATTATCACACACACACTCACGAAATCTCATGTGTGAAGAAAGAGAAGACTATCTCTTCCCAAGCTTTAATGGAGAGCTCATCACCTACTCCAAGCTTGTGAGATAGAAGCCTACATCGGCATACTCTTGGCATGTGGATGCAAATCCAACCAAGATCCAAGCTTCAATGCATGCTCATATCTCCTACCATGCTAATTACTAAGCTAAGATATGCTAATATGAGTGATTATGTGAGGAGATGTACATCCTTCTCGTAAGATACTCCTTCTTCCTCTCAATCTACTCTCATACCCTGCTAGCTCTCACCATCTTCGAAGGTGTGTGAGGTCTTGGGTCTGAGGTCGGGGATAATTAAGTTGTGTTTGATAAGTGTTTTTCTTGGTGCATGAAGCTTTCATGCTCATTGCACTAGCTAGTCTTGAAGGAACACAAAGAATTGTTTTGTACAATGTCTCTCTTGATGTGAGAAACCATAATACAAAGCCTTTTGGAGGGGGGACCGGATCCATGTAAATCCGGTCCTCAATTGTTGTCAATTGCTTAATTTCTCTCTCTTTTGAAAGTATTGTTGAAGCTATCTACTAGGTGTTATGCTTTTTGTTGCTCTCTCCACCGAAGCACTCTTGTAATTCTCATTAGGAATCTATTCTAATGAAATGCCCACTATGTTCATGCTAATTTCCGCTACACATACGTTTTTAGACCATTAAATGTTACATTGGTATCAGAGCACAAGGTCTCTCTTTTCTTGCTCAAGAAGGGAGATCCTCAAGCTAGCTATAAATGGTTGGTATTATTAATTGCTTGTGAGTAGGTAGAATAGGTTTTTTTCAGCCTCGAGAGCTATGGTCTTAATAGTGGAGTCCTATGGGGCTTGCCTATGGCTTAACCACTATTGAGCTATTAGAAGCTTGACAGGAGCCGGTGCTGTTTTGGTGTTGAAAGACCCTCTCTTCTATTCCTTGCAATTAATGGTATTCGAGCCGCGGGTACAGTAGCTTGAGTGCTTTTTCCAAAGGGGTAAAGAGGAGTAGCAACTAGGGCTTGAAGTGCCAAAGTACACCTAAAAAGTTTACACCGGAAAGTTGTTAGAATGGCTGACAATAGTAAAGAGAGTGAAATTAATGTTCATAACTTTGATTTTGCTAATGAGAAAGCTACTAATGATGCTTCGATGCTTGTTAACTATCTTGTTTCTATGATTCAACAAGCCATGAGCAATCCATCTCTCCAAAACGAAGTGCAACGGCAGCTCCATGCTCACGGGATTCTCCAAGCTCATCACCATGACGAGAGAACACCTAGGAAGCCTCCTTGTGAGACTCCCAAAAGAGGTCTCTCTCCGATTCGGGAAGAAGAAGAGAATCCATATGAAGGGCTCAAGAATTTACTTCTTGATGATGCATCTCCTTCCCAAAGGAGAACTCAAGAGCCTCCATCGAAGGAACGAGAAAGAAGTGAGTCTCCCGCCACCTCGACGGAGATGGCTCCACGAAGACGGCGGGCTAAATGTTCTCCATCACCACCAAAGTGGAGAAGACCATCACACTCTTCTCCACGCCATAATTCAAAGAGGGATGATAAAAAGCAAGAGAAGAAAAAGGTGAGAAAGAGGACACCCTCTTCTCCATCTTATTCATCCTCTTCCTCTTATGAAAGTGATGGTGAAGACAACGAAGATCAAGAAAAGAAAAAGGCGAGAAAGAGGTCACCCTCTTCTCCAACTTCTTCAAATTCTTCACCTTCTGAAGAAAGTGATGGTGCAACCTTTGAACCATCAAAAAGAAGAGGTCATAGGAAATCCTATGCCGCATGGAAGAGGTCATCCAAGCTAAAGAAATTCAAAGAAGGAGGGAAGAGCATCTCTTTCCTTACCTATGATGGTACCTTTGGTGCTACGGACAAAGTCTTGGCCTTTATCCAACAGTTCGATGCGGCATTTGGAGATGAGGGCTTCACAGAGTCCTCTAAGCTACGCTATGCACTTTCAAAAGTCCGCCAGGCCATGGTGGTCTAGCCTACGAGCCAACGGTGAAGCTCCACGAACATGGAAATCTTTAAGAGCTTCCATTATGAAGGAGTTTTTGGCCACCGATGCCAAAGACAAAGTACTTACCGAATGGCGAAGCTTAAAGCTCTCTCCCTATGAATCCATCCACAAATATGTAGACAAGTTTTGGGACCTACAACTCAAAGCCACTGTCTTCAAAAAGTTGGATTTTGGAGAGCAAAAGCAACAATTTTGTGCGGGCTTAACCGAAGAAATGGCAGAGTATGTCAACTCCCAAAGGCCACGCACCATATCGGCGGTAATACACCATACTATGGTGGCCTCTCGAATCAATTTCCAAACGGGGGCTCAAAGAAATAATAAGTCCCCTGAAAACAAGGGTTCCAATGAGCCTAAGGGGAAGGACAATGTCCAAAAGTCTCCTAAGGGCAATTCCAACAAAGCTAAAGAGAAGGGAGTTTACAAAGGTAAGACCAAACTCTCTCCTGATGAGCTTGAGCGTTATCGCAAGGATAATCGGTGTTTCAAGTGTGGCGAACAAGGGCATGCGTACTGCGCTTGTCCCCAAAAGAACAACCACCAAGATCCTCCTAGAGCTTCCTTGGTTGAAATCCAAGAGGAGGAGACTCACCAAACTCACCAACACAAAGGATCTCCTCTATGCCATACTTGGGGAAAGGTAAGAGAACATGACGCTTTTATTCTCTTTGACCGTGGTTCTACTCACAATTTTATATCTATAGAGTTGGCCACCAAGCTAGGCATACAATCTTACGAGATGGGAGATGTCCCACCCGCAGACACTTCCTTCAAGGGGCAAGAAGCTTCAGTCACTCCCTTAATCGGGAAATTGAGGCTTCATGTCCAAGGCTATGTGGACAAAGAGGACTTCTTTATCTCTCCTCCCAAGCATGAGGATGTAATCCTAGGGGCACCATGGTTTGACCGCCTGGCTGCCAATGTTAAATTTCCTGAAAGGAGAATCTCCTTTAATTTCAGGGAAAAAGACATGTATATAGATGCTAAGTAAATGGGTAACACTATCCCCATTGTACATACACCAGCTTTCAACAAGTCAATAAAGAGCTCTATTTCTGTGTACATGATTTTTGTTAAAGATTCTCAAAATGAACCTAATGCTTTAGCACAAGAAAATAAAAGCAACCAAAAGGAATTAGAGTTATCCAATTTTCTCAAGGGGTTTCAAGATGTTTTTATTGACGACATCCCTTGTGAGCTACCTCCTAAACGAGGTAATGATGACCATGCAATTGAACTTCTTCCAGGAAGTTCACCGCCTAACAAACCTCCTTATAGAGTTTCTCAAGCTCAACAAGAGGAGATTATGCGGCAAGTGTATGAGTTAATTGAGAAGGGCATGGTTAGGCCTAGCTAGCTCATCTCCATTTTGCTCACTGGTGCTATTAGTGCAAAAGAAAGACGACACATATCGTATGTGTGTCGACTCTAGAGCACTAAATAGGATCACTATCAAGAATAGGTTTCCCGTTCCACGGGTAGAAGACCTATTTGATAAGCTACAAGGATCGACCTACTTCAGTAGGATTGACCTAAAAAGTGGCTATCATCAAATAAGGATAGTTGATCAAGACATTTTAAAGACCGCATTTCGCACCACATTTGGTCTTTATGAATACATTGTCATGCCTTTTGGCTTGACCAATGCACCAGCCACATTCAACCGCTTGATGGAGAAGCTTTTCAGGTCTCATCGAACCTTCACTGGAGTGTTCTTTATGATATTATCATCTACTCTAATTCATTAGACAAACACAAGCAACACCTCCAGGTAATATTTCAAGTTTTAAGAGAGAATAAACTTTATGTTAATCGATAGAAAAGTGAATTTTTCTTGCAAGAGATTCAGTATTTAGGTCACATTATCTCTCAAGATGACATCCAAATGGATCCATCAAAGTTAGAGGTAATAAAAGGATGGCCTAAACCAAGGAATCTTCATGAACTAAAAGGCTTTATAGGTATGCGTGCATACTATAGACGCTTCATAGAAAATTTCTCACAAATTGCGGGACCATTACATAACCTAACAAAGAAAAGTGTTAGGTATACATGGTCTGCTAAGGAGAACAATGCTTTCGAAAAGCTTAAAGAAAAGCTTATCTCTCAACCTGTGCTTACACTACCGGATCTCTCAAAACCATTTGAGGTCCAATGTGATGCTTGTGGTGATTGCCTTGGAGCTGTTTTGCTCCAAGAAGGGCACGCCCTAGGCTATGAGAGTCAAAGGCTTGACCCTATTGAGCAAGCTTTAGGCATATATGAAGAGGAACTCCTTGCAGTTCTACATGCCTTAGACTCATGGAAGCACTATTTATTGGGGTCTCCTTTTATTCTGTGAACGGATCACCAAAGTATTAAGTACTTCATGACGTAGACCAAGCTCTCCGACAAACAAATGAGGTGGGAAAATTTTCTTTCGCAATTTCATTTTCATATTGCTCACATTGCTGGCAAACATAATCAAGTAGCTGATGCACTCTCAAGACGGCCGAGAGTGAATGTGGTTTCCATAGCCACTCACAATGATCTATCTTCAATGATAGATGAGTACGCTGTTGATCCTAATTTTAGAGATGTGATTTCAGCCCTTTCATGTGGGAAGAAAGAAGAACCATTTACTTTACAAGATGGTTATCTTCTCTATGGCAATAGACTATGCGTTACTAACTCACTACGTGAGAAAGTAATGTATGAATCTCATGATCCACCGTATGCGGGGCATAGAGGGATTCAGTCTACCTTAAAGGGAATTGAAACATATTTCTATTGGCCTACCATGAAAGTGAACATACAAGAGTATGTTTCTAAATGTGTGGTATGCCAAAAGACAAAATTTGATAAAGGAAGGCAACTTGGATTTCTTCAACCTTTGCCAATCCCTAATTCACCATGGGAGAGCATATCCATGGATTTTATCTTTGGATTGCTTAAGTCTATCCATGGGAATATGGGAATATGGACGATAGTAGACAGGTTCAGTAAACAAGCTCATTTTATACCTGTCAAAAAGACTATCAAAGCCCATCAAATGGCAACCCTCTTCATTTCACAAATTTTCAAGTACCATTGCTTGCCAATGTCTATAGTGTCGGATAGAGATCCTAGAATGACCAGTAATTTCTGGAAGGGTCTCTTTGAGAATTTAGGAACAAGGCTAAACTTCTCTTCGGCCTATCATCCACAAACGGATGGCCAAAGTGAAATAGCTAACCTAACAATTCTCGGTCTACTAAAAGCCTATGTAACAGAAGTAGATCAAAGATCCCAATGGGAGAAGTACTTACCCTTAGTGGAGTATGCTTACAATAATATTGTACATACTTCCACGGGAAAAGCACCTTTTGAGGTAATTGAGGGAAGATCAAAAAGTCCCTTGCTACTTAAGGTACATGGGAAGATCGTCGCTGTAGATGAGTATAGCCGAGACCTACAAGAATCTTTTCAAAAGATTAAGGATGCTATCTCTATCTCACAGCAAAGGCAAAAGGCTGCTGCTAACAAGCACAGAAGAGACCAAGCCTTTAAAGAAAACGATTGGGTCTTGTTAAAGTTTCCCAAGGCTCGATTAAGGCACACGACGGACAAGAATCCTACGGGCCACCAAAAGTACTATGCTAAACTAGCAAAAAGGTATTATGGTCCCTTCTAGATTCCTAGGCCAATCAATGAGATGGCCTATCAACTCAGGCTGCCCAATCATTGGCTCATACACAATGCTTTCCATGTGAGCCTATTAAAGCCTTACAAAGGAGAGCCACCTCAAGAACCAACTATTGAAGACTGATGGATATTTTTCTATGCCTGCGCCATGGAGCAGGACCAGACAAGAAAAACCAAGCAAAGACAAAAAGACAAACTCCCAACCCAAGCCCACCAACAAAGAAATATGGCTGGAGATGTGCTGGTAAAATCTGCTACCTAGGAATATGCAATGCAGTCTTGGTGAGAGATTGTATTAATGATTATCCACGAACATGATCACTTAATAGTTCAACAAAAAGGAAGAGAGATAATTTTTTCTTTAGTTTGAAAGAGAGAGACAAAAATCGAGACGAGAATGAGATATTGTGAAATTATTGAGCAATTTGAATAGTGAAAATATTGTTTTTACAGTAAGCTTTACAAAACTTATCTTTGGCTTCAAAACCTTTCGTCGATGCAGCTTCGTAGGCTTCCACTTTGCTTGAAGGTATCAGGGCTTACACCCTATAGGACAGCGCGACAACAGCCTTACACCCAATAGGGCAGCACATTAATTTTTGTTTCTTCCCTCTCTCTCTCTCTCTCTCTCTCTCTCTCTCTCTCAACAGCCTCATGAAAAACTCACTCACTCTCTCTCAAGAGTAGCCCCGAACAGGCTTCCCAAGCATCCTCTTTCTCTCTCTATTGTCCCTTTGTTAAGAAATGCAAGCACCCATCTGTGTTTGACTTTTTACAATTCTCACAACCAACTCAAAAAAAAGGCCTTCACATTCATCACATCCTTAGACCCATTAAATTATTGCTAAGAACCAACCGCCCATCAGATGGGGAGTACACACTATAAAGGAAACCCCTCCTAGTTCTCTCAGCCTTAATTTGGCATGCAACAAAGGGATTCTTTCCCTCTTTCCCTCGCTATGCTACTATGCAAAACAAGCCCAGCCTCGCAGCAAAGGACCCCCTACCCTCTCATGGGTCACACTACTGCAGCGCTCCATGAGGGCTCGCTCTCTCTCTCCTCGAATCGGCTATGGCATGCCACACCACGTCTCTCTTTCTTACTCACGTGCTTTCTGCAGAGGTGCCTACACCCCTCTTACTCGCGACTTGCAGCAGCCTACTAGGGCTCTCAATCTCCCTCTCGGGTCACGGCACTCAGGCCTGCTCGACAATCTCTCAGCCCCCGCTCTCGGTATTGGCAGCAACCTCCCCCTTCAATATTGAGCGGCTCTATATGGAGTACTGCCTCTCTTGATCTCTTTACAGCGTCCCTTGGCATCACACAAACCAGCCCCCGCTCATTTTCAGCCTCGGCATGCAGCAAAGCTCGTTACGGCCTCTCTGCATACCCCCTCGCTATAGAATGAGCCCCCCTCTCTCCGCTCATCCCCTCCTGCAGCCGGTGGCCCATGCCGGTCTCAATCGGCATCCCCTTTTGTCTCTTGGTCTCCGCCACCCCCTCATCATTCCAAAAATAACAGTTAACCTCATTAAAAAAAAGACAAGTGTGGGTTCACACTCGACTCTTTGCCCCTCTCATGTTGCTAATGAAAACTAACATTCCCCTATCTCATGGCCTGGTCGGACCCTCCTTGTCTTGCAAAAAGGCTGCCCCTCTCATAAGCTTGGTGGACCCCTGGCGACACTTGGCCTCCCTCAACACATTCAACACCATCCCTGTAGCACATTAAACGGGCGTATTAGAGCACTTTTTTTTAATATTTGACAAAGGCTTCTCGGAATTCCCTTTGACAAACACACACAGTCTTGCACTCACACACTTGCACAATACGATAAAGTCACAGATGATATGAAAAAAAACAATAAGCGGCCATTGGTGGCCATCCTTGCCCAGCTTCCTTTGTACACCTCTAGCAGTGACCGATCTCGATCTTTAGTCGTCAAGGTCGAGGACTTCATTGTAGCATTTCCAAGCATATCATACCCTGTCAAAACAAATCCTTAAAGCAGACCAAGTGACATCATCGCCTTGAAAATTATGATTAAACAACCTTTCAAGTTCGCTTCAACACTCAAATCTCATGCAGATGCTCTGTTTCTCTGTCGAAATCCCCATGCCCTTGGCCAAAAAGAAAGTGCAACAAAGACCCACCGGAGATCGAGGACCAAGAGGACGTGCTACAGCACGAGTCCATTCTCCGACATGAAGACAAGGTACTAAGAGGCGGTAAGACTATCCGACGATATCTTATTAAGTTTAAGAATTATCCTTTTGAAGATGCTAGATGGATGCAAGGCATACAATTAAAGGATAACCTAAACCTTGTCAATGCTTACAATGCTTCCCAAGAGTAAGCAAATGTACAAAATGTAAAAAATGAACAAAGCTTTTGTCTTATAAGACTCTCTTTTTCTTTATTGGGCACAAAAATGAAGTCATGCTTATATCAAGTTTGCGGAGACTACGTCTCCCAAACACCAAGTAGAGCATGTCACTCTACTATGCAAGATTGATACAGCGCCAAATGGACTAGTCATTCATTGTGGAATGATGCCGTAGGGTAACATAGGGATCCTCTACCTGCTAAGGAAAGGACTCATGAATATGCTTTATCTTCTCTACACCATAGTCGAGGACGACTATGATTTCAAGAGAGAGGTAATGTCATAATAATCAATATCTAATTCTCCTAAATGATTTTCTCATGTTAAACTGATCATTTAATATGGAGAAGTGCCAGGGGAGAAAAAGCTAGAATATTGGTTAAGCTAGCAGACCGGCCACAGTAGGGATCCAAAGGAGAGAAAATAGGGATCCAAAGGGGGTCCATCTGCAAAAGAGCCATGTGCAAGAATGGGCTAAAAAGACCGTAAGGTTCAGCCCATTAAGACTTCCAAAATGCTAAGGTTCCAAAATTCAAAGGTTGTGTCCAAAGGTAACCTTAAGGGAATTGGATGCAAGTTTGTGTGTGACCAAAAAAGTCTTTGTACATCCCTACTTGGAAGGGGGCGAGCCTTTCTTCTAGGGGATGAGAGAGAAAGCCACACACACACAGAAGATCCCCTTCACATAGGGAATGAGGAACACATGTCAGCTCCCTAGGCCAAATGCCCACAAGGTGTACCCAATTCCTATTGGATGGCCTTGGAGGTGGACCAATGAGAATTAGGCTAGAGTAAATCTAGTTTAATTAATTTAAAAACACTTAATAAAAGAACCAATGAGAATTAAGTCTCCTAGATGACTATTGGACAGTCTCCCAAGGGGTCCAATGAGCATTCATCAGCCCAATGGCTTGCCTGATTCCTATTGACCAGGAGGCAAAGGGGTCCAATGAGAGTTTAGTTTAATTATTAAATTACCTAAAGCTCTCACAAAAGCGTAAAGGGGTACACATGTCAGAAATCTATCACTTATGCTGCTTAATTGTGATAGGCTAGCCCTGCGGAGGTCCAATGGGGAGCCTGCAAGAGCAAATAGCAAGAGGGCTCGCCCAAGAGAGAGAGGGGGCTGATTTTTTCAAGGAATTATCACACACACACTCACACAATCTCATGTGTGAAGAAAGAGAATACTATTTCTTCCCAAGCTTTAATGGAGAGCTCATCACCTACTCCAAGCTTGTGAGATAGAAGCCGACATCGACACCCTCATGGCTTGTGGATGCAAATCCAACCAAGAGCCAAGCTTCAATGCATGCTCATCTCCTCTATCAAGATAATTACTAAGCTAAATCTATGATAATATGAGTGATTATGTGAGGAGATGTACATCTTTCTCGTAAGATACTCCTTCTTCCTCTCAATCTACTCTCATACCTTGCTAGCTCTCACCATCTTCGAAAGTGTGTGAGGTCTTGGGTCTGAGACTGGGGATAATTAAAGTTGTGTTTGCTAAGTGTTTTGCTTGGTGTATGAGGCTTTCATATTCATTGCACTAGCTAGTATTGAAGGAACACAAAGAATTGTATTGTACAATGTCTCTCTTGATGGGAGAAACCATAATACAAAGCCTTTTGGAGGGGGGACCGGCTCCATGCAAATCCGGTCCTCAACTGTTGTCAATTGCTTAATTTCTCTGTCTTTTGAAAGTATTGTTGAAGCTATCTACTATGTGTTATGCTTTTTGTTGCTCTCTCCACCCAAGCACTCTTGTAATTCTCATTAGGAATCTAATCTTATAATGAAATGCCCACTATGTTCATGCTAATTTCCACTACACATTAGTTTTTATACCATTAAATGTTACACCAGTTGAGAGCGATAGTCATGATATTGGTTTGTCTTCTTTGCATGAAATGGACCAAGAGATAGCTACAGTTGAAGCTGCTATGCAAATAGTTCCATTTAGAATAAGACCTGAAATACGTCCAAGTGTTGCAGATAAGGATGATAGCACATTGCACTTGAATCGGGGAGAGGACATTCTAAGTAAATCAAGAGTTTTTAGTTGGTAATGAATGTCCTCCCATACCTCTTTGTATACTTATACCTCATGCTAAAGTTCGTGGTTTAAGGTCAGATGTAAGTGGCTTGAGGTCTGCATTTGCCAGAGAAGGCTACATCAAAGAGAAGGGTGCATTTATAGTTTCACTGTCTACATGTCAAATGGAAGAAACTCTAGTCGCAGGTATGGTTTCTTATTTTTACCTTTGTTCATTTCTTTTAATGATCATAAGTAAACATATGTCTTTTTTTTGTAACATGCTATTATTGATGGATGGGATACAATATGGAAACAAGTCAATATAGAGTTTGAAGAGGTGGCTGCACATCCACAATTTGAATCCCTTGCCCAAAAAATGTTCTATGTGTGGGAAGGGAATCATCGGACAGTTTCTTGGCAAGAATCCATTAATGAAACGTACTCCACTAACAAAGAGAGGCATTGTAGAGTTTTATGTACAATATTTGATACTACAAAGGTGTCAGAGATTGCATTGCTAACTAGTATTCAAAGTAAAATGCTAAACCAAGTGCATTGTTTGATGTATCTATAATATTTTGCCACTTCTTTAAAAACAAATTATTCATTTCTATAGCATGAACACACATGCTTTGGTTACCTCTCATT
The DNA here is from genome assembly GCF_014529385.1 of Adiantum capillus-veneris. NCBI lineage: Eukaryota > Viridiplantae > Streptophyta > Polypodiopsida > Polypodiales > Pteridaceae > Adiantum > Adiantum capillus-veneris. Next base: position 139,762,879 of record NC_140950.1, on the reverse strand, counting down.
TGAGAGATGAACTTGTCAATTGCTCAAATATTTGTGCGACCGATCATGAAGATTATCTCCGTGCACCACCAGAGGTAGATCGGAAACTCATTGACACTCTCCAAAAAAGAGGAATAGAAGAGGAAGAGCCTTGTCATCCTCTTACACGGAGATATCTTGCTCGTTTGTTATTTGATGTAAGTGTACTACATTCTTGAATTTAAATATAGTTTCTTTGTGATTTTAATGTTTTTATTCAATACTTATTGAAAGGTTCAAATGTCAAAGGAGATCCAAAGTAAGATAGAGAGCAAGAAAGATACTCTATCGCCACAAGATCTGAAACAAAAAGAGAAACAAATAATCAGAGAATTGTACATCAAATATGGGGATCGTGTTGGAAAGGTATGGTTCTTTTGACTTGGTTGTATTGTTTGTCTTTAAGTGATTTTTTAAATGAAAGTTATGTGACAAATTTTGAATATTGTTTATCCTTGACATGGTAAAGAGTGGTTTGATAAAGTAATGAGTTTGAAATGGGGCCAAGAGAGTTGGGTGACATTAGAGAAGCTTAATTTAATTGCTCTTCAATGCAAAAATGAAAAAAAAAATTATGGTTATCATTGTTGGAGTCTAGCAAGATTACACGAGCGGCTTACGGATTGACTCAAGATGACCATAGATTTTGTAGGTAGGTAACACAAGTTTGGGTTTCTATCTTGAGCTATTTCTTTTATAATTTATCTTTTTGTAAATTATATCACTTGATTGTTATAGTTGGTTGAAAAGAGAGGGTGCTATATAAAGAGTGCTTGATGGTGCTGAGATACTTTTGCTTGACTATGTGGATGTGCCGGATGGAATCACAATTCCTCCAGCAGCTACATTGGAGCTCTACTATGGAGAGATGATAGTAGAGGCTCCTAAATTCATGTGTCCATTAGAGGTGTCTTTGGAGGGCAAAAATAGTGATGCTGAGCTGCAAGCTCTTAAGAAGATTGACTACTATCGAATGGCTTCACAAAGACTGCTATATAGGTAGTGGTCACTGAAATGTAACTTTATTTTGTATTTTGTGAGTTTCATTGTGATAGCTTGCTATATATTTTTTGTTAGATACTTCTATCATTTATTGGGGAAACAACACATTCTAGTCATTCCTTTGCTTGCTCAATCATGGGTTTGTGTTGATAGTGAGGATAGCATGTATCCTCCCACTATGCATCATCGATCACAATGGGAGCTAGATCATTGTCCTTGGTGGATAGAAATGGATCAAAATTATGTGTTGAGTCGTGAGAGAGAGATCCACAATGCACAAAGGACATCAAATCCCTCTACAGCTGTTGACACATCTGATGCAGATGCAAGGAGGGAGACCATACATGATAATATATCCGTTCATGCATGTGAGTCTCTTTAATGACTTTGTCTATGTTTTGTGAGATATAACACAGTATTTGTTGAATTTTGTGCATTGCTATTGAGCATGATTAATGTATTCTTGACAGCTTCGCTCCCTAAAGATAAAGGGAAGTAACACGAGACAATTGTTGCAATAGAAATGACAGGTGTGAGTATAAAAGAAAGGTTTAACTAATCTTATGACATGTGTGAGCATGTAATTTTATTGATCTCTTTGCTATGGCTCACTAATCTCTTCACTTGGTTGTGTTCCTTGATAGCTTCTCTACCAAAACATAAGGGGAAGCAACACGAGGTAGAGGAGGAGCTTGACATAAGATGTGTGTCCATAAGTAATACAGTTTTATTAACTCACAAAGGATTGCTAATCTTGTAATTGTTTTTTATTGCACTATGGTATGAAAATGCACCCATGGTTTGGTGATCTCATTGTTTATAATTGACAGATGCTATTGGCACATAGAGCTTGCATCATTCGGTGAGATTTGTTTTCCCTAGAGAGCAGTGTGTTCTACAGGCATCGAGAGATCATAGATGTTTAGCTATATCAAGAGATTATATTACCATTGCATGTGAGTTCCGTTCTAGTGTGCAGTCACCGATATGGATGCCCCTATACAAGCATATGGTCAGAATCTGTTCTAGAGATGCTGGTGGATACAGGAGAGATAGTAGGCTCGTTCCATAGGCTACTGATTTTGTGTTTTGGACTTGGCTTTTAGAGGTGTCCTACATTCTACACCCTCACAACCTCCATGGGATACTTGCACTGAGGAGCATGTGAGAGCCGCCATTCATTTGATGCACAGTACATTGGCAAATTCTGGACGGCTTGTTGTTTTGGTATCTATTGTAGGTATCAATATCTTCTATACTAAGCAAAACTTATTGTTGCTTTATTTTCATTTGTTGAAAATCATCTCTAACACCGAAAGTGGGTCTAACACATTAGAAAGTGGGTCTAACACCATTTGAGAGGATCAACTTGTAGAAAACACCAGATCTGGAGAATTGTACATCAAATATGGGGATCGTGTTAGAAAGGTATGGTTCTTTTGACTTGATTGTATTGTTTGTCTTTAAGCGCTTTTTTTAATGAAAGTTATGTGACAAATTTTGAATATTGTTTATCCTTGACATGGTAAAGAGTGGTTTGATAAAGTAATGAGTTTGAAATGGGGCCAAGAGAGTTGGGTGACATTAGAGAAGCTTAATTTAATTGCTCTTCACGATGCAAAAATGAAAAAAAAATTATGGCTATCATTGTTGGAGTCTAGCAAGATTACACGAGCGGCTTAGGGATTGACTCAAGGTGACCATAGATTTTGTAGGTAGGTAACACCAGTTTGGGTTTCTATCTTTAGCTATTTCTTTTATAATTTATCTTTTTGTAAATTATATCACTTGATTGTTATAGTTGGTTGAAAAGAGAGGGTGCTATATAAAGAGTGCTTGATGGTGCTGAGATACTTTTGCTTGACTATGTGGATGTGCCGGATGGAATCACAATTCCTCCAGCAGCTACATTGGAGCTCTACTATGGAGAGATGATAGTAGAGGCTCCTAAATTCATGTGTCCATTAGAGGTGTCTTTGGAGGGCAAAAATAGTGATGCTGAGCTGCAAGCTCTTAAGAAGATTGACTACTATCGAATGGCTTCACAAAGACTGCTATATAGGTAGTGGTCACTGAAATGTAACTTTATTTTGTATTTTGTGAGTTTCATTGTGATAGCTTGCTATATATTTTTTGTTAGATACTTCTATCATTTCTTGGGGAAACAACACATTCTAGTCATTCCTTTGCTTGCTCAATCATGGGTTTGTGTTGATAGTGAGGATAGCATGTATCCTCCCACTATGCATCATCGATCACAATGGGAGCTAGATCATTGTCCTTGGTGGATAGACATGGATCAAAATTATGTGTTGAGTCGTGAGAGAGAGATCCACAATGCACAAAGGACATCAAATCCCTCTACAGCTGTTGACACATCTGATGCAGATGCAAGGAGGGAGACCATACATGATAATATATCCATTCATGCATGTGAGTCTCTTTAATGATTTTGTCTATGTTTTGTGAGATATAACACAGTATTTGTTGAATTTTGTGCATTGCTATTGAGCATGATTAATGTATTCTTGACAGCTTCGCTCCCTAAAGATAAAGGGAAGCAACACGAGACAATTGTTGCAATAGAAATGACAGGTGTGAGTATAAAAGAAAGGTTTAACTAATCTTATGACATGTGTGAGCATGTAATTTTATTGATCTCTTTGCTATGGCTCACTAATCTCTTCACTTGGTTGTGTTCCTTGATAGCTTCTCTACCAAAACATAAGGGGAAGCAACACGAGGTAGAGGAGGAGCTTGACATAAGATGTGTGTCCATAAGTAATACAGTTTTATTAACTCACAAAGGATTGCTAATCTTGTAATTGTTTTTTATTGCACTATGGTATGAAAATGCACCCATGGTTTGGTGATCTCATTGTTTATAATTGACAGATGCTATTGGCACATAGAGCTTGCATCATTCGGTGAGATTTGTTTTCCCTAGAGAGCAGTGTGTTCTACAGGCATCGAGAGATCATAGATGTTTAGCTATATCAAGAGATTATATTACCATTGCATGTGAGTTCCGTTCTAGTGTGCAGTCACCAATATGGGATGCCCCTATACAAGCATATGGTCAGAATCTGGTCTAGAGATGCTGGTGGATACAGGAGAGATAGTAGGCTCGTTCCATAGGCTACTGATTTTGTATTTTGGACTTGGCTTTTAGAGGTGTCCTACATTCTACACCCTCACAACCTCCATGGGATACTTGCACTGAGGAGCATGTGAGAGCCGCCATTCATTTGATGCACAGTACATTGGCAAATTCTGGACGGCTTGTTGTTTTGGGATCTATTGTAGGTATCAATATCTTCTATACTAATCAAAACTTATTGTTGCTTTATTTTCATTTGTTGAAAATCATCTCTAACACCGAAAGTGGGTCTAACACATCAGAAAGTGGGTCTAACACCATTTGAGAGGATCAACTTGTAGAAAACACCAGATCTGGAGAATTGTACATCAAATATGTGGATCGTGTTGGAAAGGTATGGTTCTTTTGACTTGATTGTATTGTTTGTCTTTAAGTGCTTTTTTTAATGAAAGTTATGTGACAAATTTTGAATATTGTTTATCCTTGACATGGTAAAGAGTGGTTTGATAAAGTAATGAGTTTGAAATGGGGCCAAGAGAGTTGGGTGACATTAGAGAAGCGTAATTTAATTGCTCTTCACGATGCAAAAATGAAAAAAAAATTATGGTTATCATTGTTGGAGTTTAGCAAGATTACACGAGCGGCTTAGGGATTGACTCAAGGTGACCATAGATTTTGTAGGTTGGTAACACCAGTTTGGGTTTCTATCTTTAGCTATTTCTTTTATAATTTATCTTTTTGTAAATTATATCACTTGATTGTTATAGTTGGTTGAAAAGAGAGGGTGCTATATAAAGAGTGCTTGATGGTGCTGAGATACTTTTGCTTGACTATGTGGATGTGCCGGATGGAATCACAATTCCTCCAGTAGCTACATTGGAGCTCAAATATGGAGAGATGATAGTAGAGGCTCGTAAATTCATGTGTCCATTAGAGGTGTCTTTGGAGGGCAAAAATAGTGATGCTGAGCTGCAAGCTCTTAAGAAGATTGACTACTATCGAATGGCTTCACAAAGACTGCTATATAGGTAGTGGTCACTAAAATGTAACTTTATTTTGTATTTTGTGACTTTCATTGTGATAGCTTGCTATATATTTTTTGTTAGATACTTCTATCATGGATTCTGGACATGCATGGCGAGAATGTATGCAACGTAGCTCTTACTTCATTGCTAGGCTTGTTGAGATCTTATGTAGGCCAAAGGGTCTTTGTTTGGAGTTTGGTTGTGGGATTGCTCCTGTTCTCAAAGCATGCCTCTCTTCAAGACGTGCTTGTGCAGCATTGGATAGTGATGACGCTTTGATCTTGACATATGTGTCATCTCTTCTTCATCCCCAATCTAGAGGGCAAGACGTACATGAGGCCTCAACTCTTGCAGATGTGGTGGATGAGGAGAATAGACCTCCCGTTGAGAACCCATTTGATCATTTGTGAGCATTCCATTTCTTTTGGTCATGGACATGTTATTTTTTGAGTGCCTCTCCTTGCTTAGATTCTGCTTCTTCAAGCTATGTATGCTCATGGAAATATTTGACAATAGTTAGGTGGCTATTGATGCTATTTAAAATGATTTTGCAAAATATCTTTTTGCACTATTCAAAGTCCATTTATTTGCTTTTATGTGTTGATTTTTTTCTTAATTGAAGTTCCTTGCCAGTGTACATTGAGGCTGAGGCTAAAAGGATGGTGCGAGATCCATGATACAATGTTCAAACCTCCGACAAGGCACATAAAATACATGCCTTCATCGATGATGAGTGTGATTCACGCTAAAGTATCATGTTTTGTACTTGATGAAACCAAATGTTATAATTAATCTGTTGTTCAAAAATGATATTTGTGTTCACTAAATTAATGCTGATGACTTGAGAATGGCAACAAATAATTCCTTCTCTTGTGATATCATGATTAGTAATTCATGCAAAAGTATCATGTTTTGTATTTAATTTGACCAAAGTTTTACTCGTAGTTCTCTCTCTGTAGATGTTGCTCGATTTTTTTGTTCGCTCGATACCTTTTACTTCATACCCCTTTGGTTGAAGCATGTAGATTTCCTCCTCTAAGTCACCGTGAGGGAATGCCGTATTTACATCCATTTGCTCGAGATTTAGATCATGAGCAGCCACAAGGCTTAAGACAAGCCTTTTCTTCCCGCCTTCTTCTTCCTTTATCTTGTACACCCATTTGTTTTGAAGTGCCCGCTTACCTTTAGGTAACTCAACCAACTCCCATGTTTCGTTGTGATGTAGTGAGTCCATCTCTACTTGCATGCTCTTCGTCCATTCTTCTTTGGATTCATGTTGCATAGCTTCTTCATATGATTCCGGCTCTCCAGAATCTGAGATCAAGAGATGGTTGAAGGAAGGAACAAACCTTTCTGGAGGTCTACTTGCTCTTGTAGATCTTTGGGAAATAGGTTGAGGCTCCTCAGTTGGTTGACGTTGTTGCACATTGTCACCATTTGCAGTCCTTGAGTCTTCACCGTCCGCAAGCTCCATGTACTCATCACCTGTTTCTTTTGTTTGTTTTCTTTCCAAGTAATCTTTGTACATATTGTTTTCGTTAAAAATTACATCCCTACTCCTTAAGATTTTACCATCTTCAGGATTCCATAGGCGATACCCAAAGTCTCCTTCTCCATAGCCAATGAAGAAACACTTTTTGGACTTTGCATCTAACTTTGATCTTAGGCTTCTATCTATGTGCATGAAAGCCTCACACCCAAACACTTTGAGAAATGCATAATTCACCGGTTTACCTGTCCATGCCTCTTCTGGAACTCCCCCATCCAATGCCGTTGAGGGTGGCCGATTGATTAAGTACACAGACGTACTTACAGCTTCTGCCCAAAGCTCAAGCGGTAGGCCTGCATGTAGCCGCATGCTTCGTGCCCGTTCCATGATTGTCCTGTTCATCCTTTCCGAAATCCCATTTTGTTGAGGTGTCCTTGGGGTTGTCCTTTGCCTCCGAATGCCATTGCTAGCACAAAAGCTTTCAAAAGCTTGGCTGCAATATTCGCCTCCATTGTCAGATCTGAGGCATTTAACCTTGGTACCTGTTTCATTCTCCACAAAGGCTTTCCACCTTTGAAATATGGAAAATACATCGGATTTATTCTTCATGACATAAACCCATGTTTTTCTAGTCGCATCATCTATGAATGTTACATAGTACAATGAGCCACCAAGTGATGGTGTACTTGCAGGACCCCAAACATCAGAATGAACCAACTCAAGTTTTTTATTTTTTCTTTCATTTCCTGATTTTTGAAATTTTACCCTCTTTTGTTTACCATAAACACAATCTTCACAGAACTCTAAGTCCACTTCTTTCAAACCTGGTAGAAGCTTCTTTGTTTGAAGGATTTGCATTCTTTTGGCACTCATATGCCCAAGTCGGTAGTGCCACACCGCACTGTCAACTTCTGTAGTTGCTGCACAAGCTGAAGGTTGCGTGCTAACAGTACACAAGTAAAGTGTACCGACTTTTTCACCCTTGGCAACCACCAAAGATCCCTTTGACATCTTCCACCGTTTGTTTCCGAATGCAATGTTGTGACCTTCATCGTCCAATTGTCCTGTAGAGATCAAATTTTTGCGAAGAGAAGGAACATGCCTAACATCTTTAAGCTTCCATTCATTTCCGTTAGCAGTTTTGACAGAAACTGTACCCTTGCCGACAATCTCACAAGCTTCATCATCTCCCAAGTATACATACCCAAAATTACCTTTAGTGTTGTCTTGGAAATGTTGCTTGTGTGGTGTCGCATGGAATGAAGCCCCGAAATCTACTATCCAGGAATTAGACACATTGTCTAATGAGAGAATTGGAGCATCTTGCTCTACTTTACCTGCCACATTGGCCTCCGATGTTGGCTTGTTGTCTTGAGACTCTGTCTCCTTCTTCTTCTTGGACCAGCAATCCTTCTTGATGTGGCCTTTCTTGCTGCAGTTCCAACATTCAAGAACTGACTTTGTGCGTGACTTGCTCCGCCTTGAGCGATCACGACCCTTTTTGTTTTTGAACCTCTCCTTAGGCCTTCCTCTTGTTTCCACTGATAGTGCAGCACTTGATGATTCTCATGTGCTTCTCCTTCGCATTTCCTCGCTTAGGAGAACACCCACAACATCATCAAACTTAAGAGTATTTGTACCAGAGATAGAATTACTTACAGCCATCACAAGGCTGTCCCAACTATCTGGTAGAGATGATAGTATAAGGAGCGCTCGTACTTCGTCATCGAAATTGATTTTCACTGATCGAAGCTGACTTATGTTTGTGTTAAAGTCATTTAGGTGTTCTGCAATTGAACCATTCTCTGCCATCTTTATATTGAACAAGCGCTTCATAAGAAATACCTTATTGGATGCCGATGGTTTCTCGTAGAAGTCGTCAAGTCACTTCATCAAGTCCTCCGTGGTCTTCATCTCCGAAACATTGAAGGCCACCGTTTACGCCAAGCCTAACCGGATTTCTCCCAGTGCCTTTCGATCAAGGACAATCCATGCTTCATCTGCCATTGTTGCGGGCTTCTTTGCAAGACCGCCTAGTGGCAAATAGAGGTCCTTCTGGTAGAGATAGTCTTCAATCTGCATCTTCCAATGTTGGTAGTTTTTGCCGTTGAACTTCTCAATCTTGAGCTTCCCTTCCTCCTCCATAACTCCCACTCAATTCAAGGAATCCTTTCCTTGAGATAATTTAGCTACGAGCAAACCTTGCTCTGATACCAGTTGTTAGGAAATAAGACGTAGCTAAATAGATAATTGAGTAGATTACTTAATGGAGAGAGACAGATTTATATACACGAGATTATAGAGTAGAGAGAGAGAGAGAGAGAGTACACACGATATACGTGGTTCACCCAATGTGGGCTACGTCCAGCAGCCACTCAATGGCTTTAGTACTTCAAAACAAGAAGTAGTTTACAAAGGTATTATACCCTTAATGGAGCTCCCGCCTTGCTTCACTCTCACCACCTCACACTCACCTTGGCAAAAAAGAATATTCCGGCAAAAAAGAATATTCCGCCTTTAAAGTTGCCCCTGATTCTTGTCCGTGAAAATTTTGGTTTCCGGTGAGTGATTTTCCTTCACGCATGATGGCTTCTCCTCATAATGGGGGCCTTACAAATATGCGCTTTTACCACTGAAAATTAGAAGGGTAAATCGGGCTCCATACTTAACACCTCCTACTATGCATCATCGATCACAATGGGAGCTAGATCATTGTCCTTGGTGGATAGACATGGATCAAAATTATGTGTTGAGTCGTGAGAGAGAGATCCACAATGCACAAAGGACATCAAATCCCTCTACAGCTGTTGACACATCTGATGCAGATGCAAGGAGGGAGACCATACATGATAATATATCCGTTCATGCATGTGAGTATCTTTAATGACTTTGTCTATGTTTTGTGAGATATAACACAATATTTGTTGAATTTTGTGCATTGCTATTGAGCATGATTAATGTATTCTTGATAGCTTCGCTCCCTAAAGATAAAGGGAAGCAACACGAGACAATTGTTGCAATAGAAATGACAGGTGTGAGTATAAAAGAAAAGGTTAACTAATCTTATGACATGTGTGAGCATGTAATTTTATTGATCTCTTTGCTATGGCTCACTAATCTCTTCGCTTGGTTGTGTTCCTTGATAGCTTCTCTACCAAAACATAAGGGGAAGCAACACGAGGTAGAGGAGGAGCTTGACATAAGATGTGTGTCCATAAGTAATACAGTTTTATTAACTCACAAAGGATTGCTAATCTTGTAATTGTTTTTTATTGCACTATGGTATGAAAATGCACCCATGGTTTGGTGATCTCATTGTTTATAATTGACAGATGCTATTGGCACATAGAGCTTGCATCATTCGGTGAGATTTGTTTTCCCTAGAGAGCAGTGTGTTCTACAGGCATCGAGAGATCATAGATGTTTAGCTATATCAGGAGATTATATTACCATTGCATGTGAGTTCCGTTCTAGTGTGCAGTCACCGATATGGATGCCCCTATACAAGCATATGGTCAGAATCCGGTCTACAGATGCTGGTGGATACAGGAGAGCTAGTAGGCTCGTTCCATAGGCTACTGATTTTGTGTTTCTACACTTGCCTTTAGAGGTGTCCTACATTCTACACCCTCACAACCTCCATGGGATACTTGCACTGAGGAGCATGTGAGAGCCGCCATTCATTTGATGCACAGTACATTGGCAGATTTTGGACGGCTTGTTGTTTTGGGATCTATTGTAGGTATCAATATCTTCTATACTAAGCAAACCTTATTGTTGCTTTATTTTCATTTGTTGAAAATCATTTCTATATGTTAGGTGATACTCTTCATTGGATTGAGAAGATGAGTAGAGCATCTAACATGGTTATTCATCGTCGAGTGATTGTTTTTTTCCTACAAATACCATCATGCAACACTACTTGCCAGAGTCCACTTAGATAGTCATGGATTCTGGACTTGCAAGGCGAGGATGTATGCAACGTAGCTCTTACTTCATTGTTAGTCTTGTTGAGCTCTTATGTAGGCCAAAGGGTCTTTGTTTGGAGTTTGGTTGTGGGATTGCTCCTGTTCTCAAAGCATGCCTCTTGACATACGCTTTGATCTTGACATATGTGTCATCTCTTCTTCATCCCCAATCTAGAGGGCAAGACATACATGAGGCCTCAACTTCTGCAGATGTGGTGGATGAGGAGAATAGACCTCCCGTTGAGAACCCATTTGATCATTTGTGAGCATTCTATTTCTTTTGGTCATGGACATGTTATTTTTTGAGTGCCTCTCCTTGCTTAGATTTTGCTTCTTCAAGCTATGTATGCTCATGGAAATATTTGACAATAGTTAGGTGGCTATTGATGCTGTTTAAAATGATTTTGCAAAATATCTTTTTGCACTATTCAAAGTCCATTTATTTGCTTTTATGTGTTGATTTTTTTCTTAATTGAAGTTCCTTGCCAGTGTACATTGAGGCTGAGGCTAAAAGGATGGTGCGAGATCTATGATACAATGTTCAAACCTCCGACAAGGCACATAAAATACATGCCTTCATCGATGATGAGTGTGATTCACGCTAAAGTATCATGTTTTGTACTTGATGAAACCAAATGTTATAATTAATCTGTTGTTCAAAAATGATATTTGTGTTCACTAAATTAATGCTGATGACTTGAGAATGGCAACAAATAATTCCTTCTCTTGTGATATCATGATTAGTAATTCATGCAAAAGTATCATGTTTTGTATTTAATTTGACCAAAGTTTTACTCGTAGTTCTCTCTCTCTAGATATTGCTCGGTTTTTTTGTTCGCTCGATAAAGTTTGCTCGGTGCTTGGTAAAACACCGGTGGGCATAACAACGAAGCATCCACTGGGGGCACATCAACAAGGAATCCACCTCTCAATCAAACAGCTAGTAACCTCGTAGAACAGCATGAACCTACAGCAAGAGACCATCCAGCACCACAAGAGAAAACTAGGGGATAGTAGGATCTATTGGAATCCACTTTGAATAAAGGGAAATTTGTGCTATTAATCATTGATTTAGATTCTAACCCTACCAGATCTACTGAATTGCTATCACTTAATAAAAGTCTGTGAAGAGCAAAAAGCCTTCAAATTGACCAACTCCTAGAAGATGACTTAGTACACTCAAATCTAGAGCAATTTTAGATGCTCTATGTGGGAGCCAGACTCATGGTAGTAGACTGCACACAAGATTGTGGCCAGTCAGCCTTAGGGTGGAGCTATGTAGATTTCAGTTGTTAATGGGCAAGTGGGAGATTCAGATCAGAAGGCTCATTCGCATTACAAATGAGCTGCTCTAGTTGACAATTGAGGCCTGTAAATTCCAGAGAAGGAATTAGCTAGTAAGGCAAGCTTTGAACCACAATTCAAAGAAATGGCTGAGATTTTGTTTAAAGCTCGCATCAAGTGTAATCAGCCAATGCCTTAGGGATGGATGCATATGACCTCTTATTGTCACAAGTTGTCCAAAACTCATCTAAGAAGAGGTGGATGTACCCAATATGATGCCGACACAAAGACCTGGGATGTGCTGACACTTTATGAAGTTGAAATGACAACGATGAGAAAGGACCGGCTAGAGCAAGAGGCATTGTTTAGACTGATTCAAAAGGGAAATGTTGGACCTACTACTTCTGAAGCATCCCAAGCACAATCTAAGAGGAAGAAGCCACCTGACAAGAATAAGGTTTATTGGGTGAGGAAATTCACTATTGTATAGGTGGAAGGTGATGACAAGGAAGCGATAAAAGAAGCTGGATATGCGTGGTACAAGACAATGAGTGTCTACAGCCATCACCTCTAGAGTCCTATGCGGACATTGAAGAGCTGGTTGTTCAAATAGAAAAGAAGCAACAAACAATTGAGAAACCTTATTGACACAAATGACAAGCAACTGAAAAACCTTATTTACCCCATCACTAGGCAATTGCAAGTCTATTGGAAATCTTGGTATATACCAAAATTAAAGAAAGGAGAGGAGGAATGTAGAAGATGGGAACCAACTCCCAGATGGATTAGTGAATGAAGGAAGTTCCTAGAAGCAGTAATCACTGAGTTATCGTAGTAATTGACAGTGCACAATCAGTCCAATAGTCTATAAATAGGACCCATTACTCATTATGTATAGCTTTTGGCTCTCTAGAATCTACGCCAGTCTGTGTCCAAAGCTTCTTATGCTCTTGTAATCTTTTTGGTATGCTCTCTCTCTTCTTTTATGACAAAGTCACCTTTTGGACTATCAAATGCTGCAGTGTACTGTGTATATTTGAAATAAAATTCTAGTTTTAGTTTTCGTTCTTTTTCTAATGTCTTGTCTTTCAGTTCCAATAATTCACTTTCCAGTTTTGGTGTTTCCAATTTAGTTCTAGTTTTGTTTTCCAATAATCATTAAATCTTTGATTCTGACATCTTTATTTCTAAGTACCAACCTGGAATAGCTATTTGAATACATCCAGCTCATTCCACACCTTCAAGAGATTTACGTTGAATCTCTTCGATGAGCAACGCATTTGTGACATCATTGAACACTAACTTGCCAGGAGCTGAATTGCAAAATATGTCCCATGAATAGGGTAGAGAGCATAACAGGAATATATAATTGATTTTGTTGTCAAACTCACTGAAGATCTAAAATATCAACTGACTGAACAAGGAGTTGAACTCATTTAAGTGTCTAGAAACTATGCTACCTTCTTTCATGTTGAGCTTCATAAGCTTTTTCATGAGAAAAACTTTGTTGGATACACTTTTTATCTCCCATGCTAAACATAATCTATCCCATAGATCCTTGGTTGTTGTCTTCCCTATGATAGTGAAGAACAGTGACTCGGCTAGATGTAGACGTATTGTAGCCATGGATTTTGCATCCAAAAGCTCCCACTAAAACTATGTATAGCCATCACCCTTTGCACGCTCTTTTAGTGGTTTTGATAGATCTTTGTTAGTCAAAACATCCTTCATGTGCTCTTTCCACATGGTGAAGTTGCTGCCATCAAGCTTGCGGATGAAAGACTCCTTTTTTGAAGAACAAGCCATCATTGACAAGAGGGTTTGAGAGGTGCCAAACCATGGCAAGAAGCTGCAAAAATTTGGGCAGAGTAACCTTTGTATCTAAAAAAAATTATCAATTGAAATAGTCTTAAAAGTGCCAACAATAAAATTCAAGACTCGCGGGAGAAATCCGACAAAGTCTCCTTTGTATCAAGAGTCAAAACTCGACACAAAAAACACATAGAATGTCCCAACTGCACTAATTGGGCATCAAACAAAAACTGACACTGTCATGATGTCAAGCATAAAATCCAACCAGATACATATTTTATGGCAAGGGTGTTGTAATGGGGAACTAGAGTTACATGTATGATCGAAGGCATCTCAACATTCGAGCATACCCTAGCTCAAAGAAAACCTCACACAAATGACCCTACAGAGGCTAAGTAGACTCAAAGACACTAGCCACAGTCTCAAAAAGGGATCTTTCAAAACGGAGTCTCAGAAATAACCGGGAAACTATCAAAGTATCATTCCAAATTGGTGCCACAAACAATGTACATAGGTAGCGACCACAACTCAACGTGCATGAGTGATCATGCATGAACAAGCGCCAAGAACTACTGCATGCAGTAAACAAGATCCTTGCAGGAATATCTATCCTTAAAAGAGCTCAATATCATTGTGTGTGCTCAAAAGAGCATGCATCTATCTACGCATGGACATCCACAAAGAAACAGCCACCAAAATGACTGTCAAAAGTGCCAGTGAAGGCGTTGTGCTTGTAGCTGTATGTGGGCTTCAAAGCCCCCTGTAAACATGTGTGTCAATGTAGACTAGGAACATCGATGCCAATTTTTGCAGCCTGATGGAAATTAACTCTATGCGAATGCTAGGTGTCACTCCTATATGAGAGAGGTACCTCACCCGTGCATGCAAAGAGAAAATCGTCGACAAGGTCAATGCCAAAAGGTCAATTCCGGAATGCAAAGATGATGTCCCCTTGGTAGATAGGAGAGAGACAAATATCTCTCTCTCTCTTTCTCTCTACCACTATGGGCTCTCAATGCCGCCTATTGTCAAGATCAACTACTCGATCGGCTTATGCTTTCTCACAAGCTGCTTGAGATCTGCAAACACTATCAAAATTTTTGCACTTCCTTGGGGTCGATGCTCGACAATATGTGTGTGTGTGTGTGTGCGTGTGTGTATGCCCTCTTACACACAAATTTTTAAAATCAAATAAGCTCTCTCTTTTGCTTTTAACAAGCTATGAGGATTTTTTTAAATTTTTTATTTGTGTGTGCCCCCTTACACACAAATTTTTAAAATCAAATAAGCTCTAGTTTTTGTTTTTTAAGTATCTTTGATTATTTGTGTGTGTGTGTGTGTAGCTATTTTACCATAAATAATAAGACATAATTGAACTTTTTACATTCAAAAGACATCTAGCTCGAGAGAGAAGGAATGATAAGTATAAAAATAACTCAGTCTTAGGATCATCTTTGTACAATGTTTATATGAATGAAGTTTCATTCCAGTATAAAGATATCAGAAGTACTTCCCTTGTCATAAGTGTATGTGAAATTGTGTAAGGAAAACTACTTAAAGTCAAAACTCCAAAGATAAGATCGAGTCCTTACCTGCATCCATCCAAACAACACAACAGATATGTTAGCCTTGAATGTGTTTTACAGGTATCAAGTGGACTACACCAGTTGTTATCCATGTCCATCTTTAGCAAGATTTTTTAAAACCTTTAAGCCTTAGTCCAAAGTATTTATTTTATCACCCAAAGTGTAAGGTTTTTAGAAGATACTACCTTTAGAACCAGCTCCATTGATGAAGCTTCATATTCACTTTGCTATAAAGCAAAAAGTAGTATAAATGGAATTTCCTTTAAGAAAAATCAACAAGTTTTTTAGTATTTACAAATAAAGTTTAACCCTAATTCGGGTTTATGCCCTTTTCCTTCCTCAAATGTTACTTACCTTCATTCTTTGATGAGTAAGCCAATTAGCAGATATCTTTAGATATAAACACAATATCTAGCTAGACCAAGTGTAAAAAATCAAATAAAGTGTGTGTGTTTTTTGTGCGCTTTTTATTAAAAAAATTCCTTCTTTATAAGACTGTTGAAACAATATAGCATCAAAAAACCACCAAGTCTAGCAGTAGTACGCATCCGGTGAGGATCTTATCCAGAAAAATCCCCTGATTGAACTTTTATCAGCAAATTAGTTTCATAATTGGGAAACACCCCCTCTTTTCAACAGTAATTTATGCACTAAGTGAAAGAGAGCAATTGGTATTTTTGCCAATAAACAATAAGGTATAGCTAGTATGCCACAAGCCAATCGGCTAACTCCCAATCCATGTACAATGTACCTCCATCGTAAGTAGTAGTGATATCATTACCTTCTTATGCTTTCTTAGGCCATGCAACCCTTACCATGTAGAATTAGCCAACCCATATGATGGATTTTACCTGTTTTAAGCGGAAAAGGAACATTAATCCTCATAAGTTCCATATTTTGTCAAGGCCAACCACACGGTGGTTTTATTTCATCAGGCTACATGGCCGATTATGCCGATTAAGCTTGGAAAGATTAATTTGATACTTAGAAAAGCTACCAGTAGGTGGTGAAATGTGTGTGTGTGCACTTGTGTGTGTGCGTGCGTGTGTTTGTGTGTGTGTGTACCCGCCCTGTCCCAAGCACCATACATACACAATGGGTTGATAGTAGGCCCATTGTGAATGGGCATACTACCTTATTAAAGAGATGAACTGGTCAAGGTTAAAATGTAATTCAGACCAGTCATGTCGAGTAAGTGATAGTAGAATTTTATCAATAATGTCATATCTATTGAAGCCATTAAGGTAGTACTTTTTTATAAGTATCTTAATTTCTTCCCAAGCAAGGAGGTAGTTAGAAGAGGAGTAGACAATTAGATATAGTAGGCTAATACAAGGGTAAATCAGGCTCCATACTTAACAATCTCCCACTTGGAGATTGATCTCCAAACCAAACCTGTGACTGCTTTCCATTCTGGCTTCTTATCCTTGAATGCCGATTGAAGATGAGCAAAAGCTCAAATTCTCCTTGTTGACCACCTTTGTAAACATGTCTGCAGGATTTTCACTTGTATGCACCTTTCCTAGCTTTAGTTGTCCCTCCTCCAAAAGAGTGCGTATGAAGTGATATCTCACCTTAATGTGCTTTGTCCTTGAATGAAAGACTGAGTTCTTCGCAAGATGGATAGCGCTTTGGCTATCACTGTACAAGACACAATTGTCTTGTTTGAATCCAAGCTCTTCTAAGAATCTGTGAAGCCACAGAATTTCTTTGCTTGCCTCTGTCATTGCTACATACTCTGCTTCCGTGGTAGAAATTGAAACCACTTTCTGCAGCTTTGAAGCCCAGCTTACTGTTGTGCCTCCAACCGTGAACACATGGCCAGTAGTGCTCCTTCGAGTATCTTTGTCACCTGCCCTATCTGCATCAGCATACCCTTCTAGAAAAATATCAGTTCCTCCAAAATACAAAGCATTTGTTGTTGTCCCTTTTAGATACCTAAGTATCCACTTCACAGCTTGCCAATGCTCTTTACCTGGATTGTCCATGAACCTACTCACAACTCCCACTGCATGTGCAATGTCTGCCCTTGTCCAGACCATAGAATACATTAGAGAACCTACCGATGCAGTATATGGAACTTTAGACATATAGGCTATCTCCTCTTGTGTCTTTGGACACATATCCTTCGTTAGTTTAAAATGACCAGCCAAAGGTGTAGAAACTGGTATTGCATTTTTCATTGCAAACCTTTCTAGTACCTTCTTGATGTAATCTTCTTGAGATAGATTTATTGTCTTCTTCGTCCTGTCCCTTGATATTTTCATACCAAGTATCCTCTTTGCAGCACCTAAATCTTTCATTGAAAAAGATTTAGACAGCTCCTCTTTTAGGTCTTTGATGTCCTGCATGTTAGCACTTGCAATCAACATGTCATCAACATACAACATTAGGATGATGAATTTCCCATCTCCCAAATTCTCCGTGTAGATGTAGTGATCCGAGTTGCATCTTGTGAATCCATGATCCAACATCCATCGATCCAACTTCAAGTACCATTGTCTTGATGCTTGCTTTAAACCATACAAGCTCTTCTTTAATCTGAAAACCATTTTCTCCTTACCTTTTACTTCATACTCCTTTGGTTGAAGCATGTAGATTTCCTCCTCTAAGTCACCATGAGGGAATGCCGTATTTACATCCATTTGCTCGAGATTTAGATCATGAGCAGCCACAAGGCTTAAGACAAGACTAATTGAGTTCATTTTTACAACAGGAGAAAATATTTCATTGAAGTCAATACCTTTCTTTTGAGAAAAACCTTTTACCACAAGCCTAGACTTGTGCCTTTTCTTCCCACCTTCTTCTTCCTTTAGCTTGTACACCCATTTGTTTTGAAGTGCCCGCTTACCTTAAGGTACCTCAGCCAAGTCCCATGTTTGGTTGCAATGTAGTGAGTCCATCTCCACTTGCATGCTCTTCGTCCATTCTTCTTTCATGTTGCATAGCTTCTTCATATGATTCCGGCTCTCCAGAATCTGAGATCAAGAGATGGTTGAAGGAAGGAACAAACCTTTCTGGAGGTCTACTTGCTCTTGTAGATCTTTGGGGAATAGGTTGAGGCTCCTCATTTGGTTGACGTTGTTTCACATTGTCACCGTTTGCTGTCCTTGAGTCTTCACCGTCCTCAAGCTCCATGTACTCATCACCTGTTTCTTTTGTTTGTTTTCTTTCCAAGTAATCTTTGTACATATTTTGTTTGTTAAAAATTACATCCCTACTTCTTAAGATTTACCATCTTCAGGATTCCATAGGCGATACCCAAAGTCTCCTTCTCCATAGCCAATGAAGAAACACTTTTTGGACTTTGCATCTAACTTTGATCTTAGGCTTCTATCTATGTGCATGAAAGCCTCACCCAAACACTTTGAGAAATGCATAATTCACCGGTTTACCTGTCCATGCCTCTTCTAAAACTCCCCCATCCAATGCCGTTGAGGGTGACCGATTGATTAAGTACATAGACGTACTTACAGCTTCCGCCCAAGGCTCAAGCGGTAGGCCTGCATGTAGCCGCATGCTTTGTGCTCGTTCCATGATTGTCCTGTTCATCCTTTCAAAAATCCCATTTTGTTGAGGTGTCCTTGGGGTTGTCCTTTGCCTCCGAATGCCATTGCTAGCACAAAAGCTTTCAAAAGCTTGGCTGCAATATTCGCCTCCATTGTCGGATCTGAGGCATTTAACCTTGGTACCTGTTTCATTCTCCACAAAGGCTTTCCACCTTTGAAATATGGAAAATACATCGGATTTATTCTTCATGACATAAACCCATGTTTTTCTAGTCGCATTGTCTATGAATGTTACATAGTACAATGAGCCACCAAGTGATGGTGTACTTGCAGGACCCCAAACATCAGAATGAACCAACTCAAGTTTTTTATTTTTTCTTTCATTTCCTGATTTTTGAAATTTTACCCTCTTTTGTTTACCATAAACACAATCTAAACAGAACTCTAAGTCCACTTCTTTCAAACCTGGTAGAAGCTTCTTTGTTTGAAGGATTTACATTCCTTTGGCACTCATATGCCCAAGTCGGTAGTGCCACACCGCACTGTCAACCGACCACTTTCCGGCCGCCGTCCGGCCATAATATTCCGGCAAAAAAGAATATTCCGGCCTTTAAAGTTGCTCCTGATTCTTGTCCGTGAAAATTTTGGTTTCCGGTGAGTGATTTTCCTTCACGCACGATAGCTTCTCCTCATAATGGGGGCCTTACAAATGTGCGCTTTTACCACAGAAAATTACAAGGGTAAATCAGGCTCCATACTTAACAAACCTCATATTTTAAATCGGCACTTCTATTTTGGCCGCAGATGCTTGTATCATGAGTAAAGCCAACTCAGTTTCTTGTAATTAAGCTCTGTAGAAGCCTAGGGACAATTCAGGTCATTTGGCCGGACATTAGGTTTGAAGGCTTTGTATATAACTTGAAACCTAAGGTTTTGTAAGGAACACATTACGTTATCTCAAATAATATACAGTCATGGGTTTTGCAGCACAGAGTAGTGAGCTTCACGCACACACACCGTCTCGCACACTAATCACATTGCAGATATGAGAGTAGGAGCGTGTTAGCATCGAGGAGCTCTCCGCGTCGACGCAAGCAATGCAAGCCGAGGACCACATCGCGAGCCCGCCTGCTACGAGCTATATTTGGTCATAAGTACCTCAAACAACATCCGTTCTGAATGATCGAGTAGTCGTTAGAATCAGGGCGAGAAGCTCTTCGTGTTGATGTCTTTGTAGATCAGTTCCAGACACTTTGGAAATTGCTCTTTTGAGTCTATCGCGACAGCGATTAGAGGTCTTACAGTTATGGTTTTCAGGGTTTAGGTGTTTGGCCACATAGGATATGTCCTTGTGAGTCTTACCCTCCGATTTCGAGTCATTCCGATATGATTTGAGACTGTTTCGAGCTTGTAGTGTTTCGTAGGATGCGTTGTCTATTTCTTTGCTTTACGGTAGTGTTGTGGTAGGATTAGTGACTGTAGAGTGTTGTTCGTGTCTAGCTCAGGGTTGACAACCCAGATATTGCCTCCATGCCCTAGTCGGGTCAGCTACGTCCTCGGATTGACAATTTGTTGGTCTGTGTTCTCGATGTGCTCCATCGTCCGTCGCAGCGTACCCGCTAACATTGGCGCCGTTGCCGGGGACAACGCGCCTAAACTAGCGTAGACCGCATCACTTTTGTTTGATAGTATAGTGTTTCTCTAGAGTTTTCTAGAGTGTTGTCACCATTTGCCTTCTTAGTGGGAAGTCAAAGAGCGGATCTCTTGATTGAGGGATAGCCAGGGAGCCTGCATCTCGCCGAGGTGGTCCACCATGAGGTTGAGGTATGGTTATATTATTTTGTTGTGTGTTTAGATTAGGTTTTATGGTTTTTTTGTTAGGTTGTGACTTATGGTTATGAAGAACTTGAAAGAGAAAAAAAAAACGCAAAGAAAAACGCAAAAGGTAAGTAGGAGGCTGTTTGCTTGCCAGAAAGCAAAAACAACCATTCAACCATGCAAAGTAGGACTTTAGGTAGTGTAGGACATTTGATGTTGAGCTAGAGCAATTTTGACATGAAAATGTGCTTGAAAACACAAAAGACGGAATTGTGCTGATTATGGTAAAAGTGCTCTAAAATGGTCGTTTGAAAGCCGATTTGAGTGCTTGTTTTTGCATTGGAGACCTTAAGGTAGGGGAAAAACACAGATTTGGTCCAATCCAAAAAAAAAACCCAAAAAACAAAAATCTGAAACCAAATCTGCAATTTTCAAAAAACAAAAATTTTGACCTCAAGACCTTGTTTTGCATATGCTTTAGAGCTTGCATGGGAAATTTCAAAGCATTTGCATCAGTGCTTGTGCATCTAAGTGGGAATTTGCTTTTTCTTAGTGTAAGGAAGTGAACTGTGAAATACTTGAATCCAAAGGAAAAGAAGTCCAAATTGAATGAAACTTTGGGGATAGGCTTCTAAGGGCATTGGGAACCAAACTGTCCAAAAACAGAGAAAAAAATACTTTCCAGTGGCTCTCTGCTCAGTCTATCGCAATAGACTGGTGAATTGGAGATAGACTCACAAACAGGCAAAGCCCCTCATGCCACAGGTAAAACACATCAATACAAGGCTGCTCCCAAAATTTGAGTGTACTTGGACACCTGCTTGACCACCAAACCTCAAGTCTGGTGTTTAGAGTCTAATTTCAGAGACACAATGGTAAAAAGACCTTGACCAATAGTCCAAACATTGCACAACTTTGTGTATTCACTATACAGAGGATAAGGAAACTAGTTGTGAAGAGAACTTTGTAAAAAGACCAAAACTGGGAAACTTTATGAGCCTATCGCGATAGGTTGGGGATATTTAGCTGTGGACCTTATTTTGCAAATCCCTCCTAGGGATAGCTTAAGCAGAGCCTACATAGCATACACACCAAATTACAAGGTGTTTGGATCACTAGCAGTGAATCTAAAGCCCAGATAGAGATTCAAGTTCTGACAAAAACACTAAAAATGGCCCAAAACACAAACCAAGTGTCCAAATTGCATCAAATTTGAGGGATAGACACAAGAGAGTAAGGGGAATCTAAAAGTGAAGTCACATTTTTGAGTTGACTTTTCCTGCACAATCTGCTGTGCCTATCGCATAGACTCATGACATTTTGAGTGGGACAGTTTTTGGAAATTGTTACTAGATAGCTTGAATCCACTCCTCACCTAGACCTTAACCATCATTTCAAATTTGAAATTGGACATCAAGAAGACCACCAAAGCACTTGTCTGGTGTTTTGAGTCTGACTTCAGAGACAAATTGGGTAAAGGGACTTGACCAAATTTCCAAACCTTGTGAAACTTGGTATACATGATCTACAGAGGGTAGGGAACACATCTGTGAAGAGAAAATTTGAAAAAAGTGTCATTTTAGCATACTTGGTGAGTCTATCGCGATAGGCTAAGAACCCAGTGATAGAAACTGAATTTTTCAAAAACCTCTGTGGCATAGCTTGGAAAGGTGCTATCAAGGACACATAAAAATTTTGAAGTCATTTGGACATTAGAAAGTGGGTCTAACACCATTTGAGAGGATCAACTTGTAGAAAACACCAGATCTGGAGAATTGTACATCAAATATGGGGATCGTGTTGGAAAGGTATGGTTCTTTTGACTTGGTTGTATTGTTTGTCTTTAAGTGCTTTTTTTAATGAAAGTTATGTGACAAATTTTGAATATTGTTTATCCTTGACATGGTAAAGAGTGGTTTGATAAAGTAATGAGTTTGAAATGGGGCCAAGAGAGTTGGGTGACATTAGAGAAGCTTAATTTAATTGCTCTTCACGATGCAAAAATGAAAAAAAAAATTATGGTTATCATTGTTGGAGTCTAGCAAGATTACACGAGCAGCTTACGGATTGACTCAAGGTGACCATAGATTTTGTAGGTAGGTAACACGAGTTTGCGTTTCTATCTTTAGCTATTTCTTTTCTAATTTATCTTTTTGTAAATTATATCACTTGATTGTTATAGTTGGTTGAAAAGAGAGGGTGCTATATAAAGAGTGCTTGATGGTGCTGAGATACTTTTGCTTGACTATGTGGATGTGCCGGATGGAATCACAATTCCTCCAGCAGCCACATTGGAGCTCTACTATGGAGAGATGATAGTAGAGGCTCATAAATTCATGTGTCCATTAGAGGTGTCTTTGGAGGGCAAAAATAGTGATGCTGAGCTGCAAGCTCTTAAGAAGATTGACTACTATCGAATGGCTTCACAAAGACTGCTATATAGGTAGTGGTCACTAAAATGTAACTTTATTTTGTATTTTGTGAGTTTCATTGTGATAGCTTGCTATATATTTTTTGTTAGATACTTCTATCATTTATTGGGGAAGCAACACATTCTAGTCATTCCTTTGCTTGCTCAATCATGGGTTTGTGTTGATAGTGACGATAGCATGTATCCTCCTGTTAGGAAATAAGGCGTAGCTAAATAGATAATTGAGTAGATTACTTAATGGAGAGAGACAGATTTATATACACGAGATTATAGAGTAGAGAGAGAGAGAGAGAGTACACACGATATACGTGGTTCACCCAATGTGGGCTACGTCCAGCAGCCACTCAATGGCTTTAGTACTTCAAAACAAGAAGTAGTTTACAAAGGTATTATACCCTTAATGGAGCTCCCGCCTTGCTT
Organism: Adiantum capillus-veneris; assembly: GCF_014529385.1. NCBI lineage: Eukaryota > Viridiplantae > Streptophyta > Polypodiopsida > Polypodiales > Pteridaceae > Adiantum > Adiantum capillus-veneris. The sequence continues at coordinate 139,739,417 of NC_140950.1, read as the reverse complement.
CACTCTCACCACCTCACACTCACCTTGTTGCATCAACTTCACACTATTAAAATGTGTGTAGAAATGGCCTCCTTTTATAGGCCAAAAGGGCTGCCCTCTCTTATGAGAGACAGCCATGTGTAGTCGCCCTTGTGGGAATAAGTCCAAATCGGACCCTCCAATCCGCCCATGTGTGGCCGCCCTTGAGAAGACAAGTCCGCTTTTGAATTCGGCCACCGGCCATTGAATTCGGCCACCGGCCATCGGCCATTGACTTCCGACCACCGGCCACCGGCCATTGACTTCCGACCATCGGCCATCGGCCATTGACTACCGGCCACCGGCCAACCGACCGGTTGTTTTCCGACCACTTTCCGGCTGCCGTCCGGCCATAATATTCCGGCAAAAAAGAATATTCCGGCGAAAAAAAAGTCTCGGGGGCGGAGGCCCCCGAGGCCGCCTTTAAAGTTGCCCCTGATTCTTGTCCGTGAAAATTTTGGTTTTCGGTGAGTGATTTTCCTTCACGCATGATGGCTTCTCCTCATAATGGGGGCCTTACAAATGTGCACTTTTACCACTGAAAATTACAAGGGTAAATCGGGCTCCATACTTAACAATCTCCCACTTGGAGACTGATCTCCAAACCAAACCTGTGACTGCTTTCCATTCTAGCTTCTTATCCTTGAATGCCGATTGAAGATAAGCAAAAGCTCAACTTCTCCTTGTTGACAACCTTTGTAAACATGTCTGCAGGATTTTCACTTGTATGCACCTTTCCTAGCTTTAGTTGTCCCTCTTCCAAAAGAGTGCGTATGAAGTGATATCTCACCTTAATGTGCTTTGTCCTTGAATGAAAGGCTGAGTTCTTCGCAAGATGGATAGCACTTTGGCTATCACTATACAAGACACAATTGTCTTGTTTGAATCCAAGCTCTTCTAAGAATCTGTGAAGCCACAGAATTTCTTTGCTTGCCTCCGTCATTGCTACATACTCTGCTTCCGTGGTAGAAAGTGAAACCACTTTCTGCAGCTTTGAAGCCCAGCTTAATGCTGTGCCTCCAACCGTGAACACATAGCCAGTAGTGCTCCTTCGAGTATCTTTGTCACCAGCCATATCTGCATCAGCATACCCTTCTAGAAAAATATCAGTTCCTCCAAAATACAAAGCATTTGTTGTTGTCCCTTTTAGATACCTAAGTATCCACTTCACAGCTTGCCAATGCTCTTTACCTGGGTTGTCCATGAACCTACTCACAACTCCCACTGCATGTGCAATGTCTGGCCTTGTCCAGACCATACCATACATTAGAGAACCTACCGCTGCAGCATATGGAACTTTAGACATATAGGCTATCTCCTCTTGTGTCTTTGGACACATATCCTTCGTTAGTTTAAAATGACCAGCCAAAGGTGTAGAAACTGGTTTTGCATTTTGCATTGCAAACCTTTCTAGTACCTTCTTGATGTAATCTTCTTGCTCCTGTTCTCAAAGCATGGCTCTCTTCAAGACGTGCTTGTGCAGCATTGGATAGTGATGACGCTTTGATCTTGACATATGTGTCATCTCTTCTTCATCCCCAATCTAGAGGGCAAGACGTACATGAGGCCTCAACTTCTGCAGATGTGGTGGATGAGGAGAATAGACCTCCCGTTGAGAACCCATTTGATCATTTGTGAGCATTCCATTTCTTTTGGTCATGGACATGTTATTTTTTGAGTGCCTCTCCTTGCTTAGATTTTGCTTCTTCAAGCTATGTATGCTCATGGAAATATTTGACAATAGTTATGTAGGCCAAAGGGTCTTTGCTATTACTTCATTGCTCTTACTTCATTATGTAGGCCAACGTAGATCTTAATTCATTGCTATTCTTGTTGAGCTCTTATGTAGGCCAAAGGGTCTTTGTTTGGACTTTGGTTGTGGGATTGCTCCTGTTCTCAAAGCATGCCTCTTGACATACGCTTTGATCTTGACATATGTGTCATCTCTTCTTCATCCCCAATCTAGAGGGCAAGACGTACATGAGGCCTCAACTTCTACAGATGTGGTGGATGAGGAGAATAGACCTCCCGTTGAGAACCCATTTGATCATTTGTGAGCATTCCATTTCTTTTGGTCATGGACATGTTATTTTTTGAGTGCCTCTCCTTGCTTAGATTTTGCTTCTTCAAGCTATGTATGCTCATGGAAATATTTGACAATAGTTAGGTGGCTATTGATGCTGTTTAAAATGATTTTGCAAAATATCTTTTTGCACTATTCAAAGTCCATTTATTTGCTTTTATGTGTTGATTTTTTTCTTAATTGAAGTTCCTTGCCCATGTACATTGAGGCTGAGGCTAAAAGGATGGTGCGAGATCCATGATACAATGTTCAAACCTCCGACAAGGCACATAAAATACATGCCTTCATCGATGATGAGTGTGATTCACGCTAAAGTATCATGTTTTGTACTTGATGAAACCAAATGTTATAATTAATCTGTTGTTCAAAAATGATATTTGTGTTCACTAAATTAATGCTGATGACTTGAGAATGGCAACAAATAATTCCTTCTCTTGTGATATCATGATTAGTAAGTCATGCAAAAGTATCATGTTTTGTATTTAATTTGACCAAAGTTTTACTCGTAGTTCTCTCTCTCTAGATATTGCTCGGTTTTTTTGTTCGCTCGATACCTTTTACTTCATACCCCTTTGGTTGAAGCATGTAGATTTCCTCCTCTAAGTCACCGTGAGGGAATGCCGTATTTACATCCATTTGCTCGAGATTTAGATCATGAGCAGCCACAAGGCTTGAGACAAGCCTTTTCTTCCCACCTTCTTCTTCCTTTATCTTGTACACCCATTAGTTTTGAAGTGCCCGCTTACCTTTAGGTAACTCAACCAACTCCCATGTTTGGTTGTGATGTAGTGAGTCCATCTCCACTTGCATGCTCTTCGTCCATTCTTATTTGGATTCATGTTGCATAGCTTCTTCATATGATTCCGGCTCTCCAGAATCTGAGATCAAGAGATGGTTGAAGGAAGGAACAAACCTTTCTGGAGGTCTACTTGCTCTTGTAGATCTTCGGGGAATAGGTTGAGGCTCCTCATTTGGTTGACGTTGTTGCACATGGTCACCATTTGCAGTCCTTGAGTCTTCACCGTCCTCAAGCTCCATGTACTCATCACCTGTTTCTTTTGTTTGTTTTCTTTCCAAGTAATCTTTGTACATATTTTGTTCGTTAAAAATTACATCCCTACTCCTTAAGATTTTACCATCTTCAGGATTCCATAGGCGATACCCAAAGTCTCCTTCTCCATAGCCAATGAAGAAAAACTTTTTGGACTTTGCATCTAACTTTGATCTTAGGCTTCTATCTATGTGCATGAAAGCCTCACACCCAAACACTTTGAGAAATGCATAATTCACCGGTTTACCTGTCCATGCCTCTTCTAAAACTCCCCCATCCAATGCCGTTGAGGGTGACCGATTGATTAAGTACACAGACGTACTTACAGCTTCTGCCCAAAGCTGAAGTGGTAGGCCTGCATGTAGCCGCATGCTTCGTGCTCGTTCCATGATTGTCCTGTTCATCCTTTCCGAAATCCCATTTTGTTGAGGTGTCCTTGGGGTTGTCCTTTGCCTCCGAATGCCATTGCTAGCACAAAAGATTTCAAAAGCTTGGCTGCAATATTCGCCTCCATTGTCGGATCAGAGGCATTTAACCTTGGTACCTGTTTCATTCTCCACAAAGATTTTCCACCTTTGAAATATGGAAAATACATCGGATTTATTCTTCATGACATAAACCCATGTTTTTCTAGTCACATCGTCTATGAATGTTACTATATAGTACAATGAGCCACCAAGTGATGGTGTACTTGCAGGACCCCAAACATCAGAATGAACCAACTCAAGTTTTTTATTTTTTCTTTCATTTCCTGATTTTTGAAATTTTACCCTCTTTTGTTTACCATAAACACAATCTTCACAGAACTCTAAGTCCACTTCTTTCAAACCTGGTAGAAGCTTCTTTGTTTGAAGTATTTGCATTCTTTTGGCACTCATATGCCCAAGTCGGTAGTGCCACACCGCACTGTCAACTTCTGTAGTTGCTGCACAAGCTGAAGGTTGCGTGCTAACAGTACACAAGTAAAGTGTACCGACTTTTTCACCCTTGGTAACCACCAAAGATCCCTTTGAGATCTTCCACCGTTTGTTTCCGAATGCAATGTTGTGACCTTCATCGTCCAATTGTCCTGTAGAGATCAAATTTTTGTGAAGAGAAGGAACATGCCTAACATCTTTAAGCTTCCATTCATTTCCGTTAGCAGTTTTGACAGAAACTGTACCCTTGCCGACAATCTCACAAGCTTCATCATCTCCCAAGTATGCATACCCAAATTTACCTTTAGTGTAGTCTTGGAAATGTTGCTTGTGTGGTGTCGCATGGAATGAAGCCCCGGAATCTACTATCCAGGAATTAGACACATTGTCTAATGAGAGAATTAGAGCATCTTGCTCTACTTTACCTGCCACATTGGCCTCCGATGTTGTCTTGTTGTCTTGAGACTCTGTCTCCTTCTTCTTCTTGCACCAGCAATCCTTCTTGACGTGGCCTTGATTGCCGCAGTTCCAACATTCAAGAACTGACTTTGTGCGTGACTTGCTCCGCCTTGAGCGATCACGACCCTTTTTGTTTTTGAACCTCTCCTTAGGCCTTCCTCTTGTTTCCACTGATAGTGCAGCACTTGATGATTCTCCTGTGCTTCTCCTTTGCACTTCCTCGCTTAGGAGAACACCCACAACATCATCAAACTTAAGAGTATTTGTGCCAGAGATAGAATTACTTACAGCCATCACAAGGCTGTCCCAACTATCCGGTAGAGATGATAGTATAAGGAGAGCTCGTACTTCGTCATCGAAATTGATTTTCACTGATCGAAGTTGACTTATGTTTGTGTTAAAGTCATTTAGGTGTTCTGCAATTGAACCATTCTCTGCCATCTTTAGATTGAAGAAGCGCTTTATAAGAAATACCTTATTGGATGCCGATGGTTTCTCGTAGAAGTCGTCAAGTGACTTCATCAAGTCCTCCGTGGTCTTCATCTCCGAAACATTGAAGGCCACCGTTGACGCCAAGCTTAACCGGATTGTTCCCAGTGCCTTTCCATCAAGGACAATCCATGCTTCATCTGCCATTGTTGCGGGCTTCTTTGCAAGACCACCTAGTGGCAAATAGAGGTCCTTCTGGTAAAGATAGTCTTCAATCTGCATCTTCCAATGTTGGTAGTTTTTGCCGTTGAACTTCTCAATCTTGAGCTTCCCTTCCTCCGCCATAACTCCCACTCAATTCAAGGAATCCTTTCCTTGAGATAATTTAGCTACGAGCAAACCTTGCTCTGATACCAGTTGTTAGGAAATAAGACGTAGCTAAATAGATAATTGAGTAGATTACTTAATGGAGAGAGACAGATTTATATACACGAGATTATAGAGTAGAGAGAGAGAGAGAGTACACACGATATACGTGGTTCACCCAATGTGGGCTACGTCCACGGGAAAGCAGCCACTCAATGGCTTTAGTACTTCAAAACAAGAAGTAGTTTACAAAGGGATTATACCCTTAATGGAGCTCCCGCCTTGCTTCACTCTCACCACCTCACACTCACCTTGTTGCATCAACTTCACACTATTAAAATGTGTGTAGAAATGGCCTCCTTTTATTGGCCAAAAGGGCTGCCCTCTCTTATGAGAGACAGCCATGTGTAGCCGCCCTTGTGGGAATAAGTCCAAATCGGACCCTCCAATCCGCCCATGTGTGGCCGCCCTTGAGAAGACAAGTCCGCTTTTGAATTCGGCCACTGGCCATTGAATTTGGCCACCGGCCATTGACTTCCGACCACCGGCCACCGACCATTGACTTCCGACCACCGGCCATCGGCCATTGACTACCGGCCACCGGCCAACCGACCGGTTGTTTTCCGACCACTTTCTGGCCGCCGTGGGGCCATAATATTCCAGCGAAAAAAAAGTCTCGGGGGCGGAGGCCCCCGAGGCCTTTAAAGTTGCCCCTGATTCTTGTCCGTGAAAATTTTGGTTTCCGGTGAGTGATTTTCCTTCATGCATGATGGCTTCTCCTCATAATGGGGGCCTTACAAATGTGCGCTTTTACCACTGAAAATTACAAGGGTAAATGGGGCTCCATACTTAAAACCTCCCCCTATGCATCATCGATCACAATGGGAGCTAGATTATTGTCCTTGGTGGATAGACATGGATCAAAATTATGTGTTGAGTCGTGAGAGAGAGATCCACAATGCACAAAGTACATCAAATCCCTCTACAGCTGTTGACACATCTGATGCAGATGCAAGGAGGGAGACCATACATGATAATATATCCGTTCATGCATGTGAGTCTCTTTAATGACTTTGTCTATGTTTTGTGAGATATAACACAATATTTGTTGAATTTTGTGCATTGCTATTGAGCATGATTAATGTATTCTTGACAGCTTCGCTCCCTAAAGATAAAGGGAAGCAACACGAGACAATTGTTGCAATAGAAATGACAGGTGTGAGTATAAAAGAAAAGGTTAACTAATCTTATGACATGTGTGAGCATGTAATTTTATTGATCTCTTTGCTATGGCTCACAAATCTCTTCGCTTGGTTGTGTTCCTTGATAGCTTTTCTACCAAAACATAAGGGGAAGCAACACGAGGTAGAGGAGGAGCTTGACATAAGATGTGTGTCCATAAGTAATACAGTTTTATTAACTCACAAAGGATTGCTAATCTTGTAATTGTTTTTTATTACACTATGGTATGAAAATGCACCCATGGTTTGGTGATCTCATTGTTTATTATTGACAGATGCTATTGGCACATAGAGCTTGCATCATTCGGTGAGATTTGTTTTCCCTAGAGAGCAGTGTGTTCTACAGGCATCGAGAGATCATAGATGTTTAGCTATATCAGGAGATTATATTACCATTGCATGTGAGTTCCGTTCTATTGTGCAATCACCGATATGGATGCCCCTATACAAGCATATGGTCAGAATCCGGTCTACAGATGCTGGTGGATACAGGAGAGCTAGTATGCTCGTTCCATAGGCTACTGATTTTGTGTTTCTACACTTTCCTTTTAGAGGTGTCCTACATTCTACACCCTCACAACCTCCATGGGATACTTGCACTGAGGAGCATGTGAGAGTTTCCATTCATTTGATGCACAGTACATTGACAGATTCTGGACGGCTTGTTGTTTTGGGATCTATTGTAGGTATCAATATCTTCTATACTAAGCAAACCTTATTGTTGCTTTATTTTCATTTGTTGAAAATCATTTCTATATGTTAGGTGATACTCTTCATTGGATTGAGAAGATGAGTAGAGCATCTAACATGGTTATTCATCGTCGAGTGATTGTTTTTTTCTTACAAATACCATCATGCAACACTACTTGCCAGAGTCCACTTACATAGTCATGGATTCTGGACTTGCAAGGCGAGGATGTATGCAACGTAGCTCTTACTTCATTGCTATTCTTGTTGAGCTCTTATGTAGGCCAAAGGGTCTTTGTTTGCAGTTTGGTTGTGGGATTGCTCCTGTTCTCAAAGCATGCCTCTTGACATACGCTTTGATCTTGACATATGTGTCATCTCTTCTTCATCCCCAATCTAGAGGGCAAGACGTACATGAGGCCTCAACTTCTACAGATGTGGTGGATGAGGAGAATAGACCTCCCGTTGAGAACCCATTTGATCATTTGTGAGCATCCCATTTCTTTTGGTCATGGACATGTTATTTTTTGAGTGCCTCTCCTTGCTTAGATTTTGCTTCTTCAAGCTATGTATCCTCATGGAAATATTTGACAATAGTTAGGTGGCTATTGATGCTGTTTAAAATGATTTTGCAAAATATCTTTTTGCACTATTCAAAGTCCATTTATTTGCTTTTATGTGTTGATTTTTTTCTCAATTGAAGTTCCTTGCCAGTGTACATTGAGACTGAGGCTAAAATTATGGTGCGAGATCTATGATACAATGTTCAAACCTCCGACAAGGCACATAAAATACATGCCTTCATCGATGATGAGTGTGATTCACGCTAAAGTATCATGTTTTGTACTTGATGAAACCAAATGTTATAATTAATCTGTTGTTCAAAATTGATATTTGTGTTCACTAAATTAATGCTGATGACTTGAGAATGGCAACAAATAATTCCTTCTCTTGTGATATCATGATTAGTAATTCATGCAAAAGTATCATGTTTTGTATTTAATTTGACCAAAGTTTTACTCGTAGTTCTCTCTCTCTAGATATTGCTCGGTTTTTTTGTTCGCTCGATAAAGTTTGCTCGGTGCTTGGTAAAACACCGGTGGGCATAACAACGAAGCATCCACTGGGGGCACATCAACAAGGAATCCACCTCTCAATCAAACAGCTAGTAACCTAGTAGAACAGCATGAACCTACAGCAAGAGACCATCCAGCACCACAAGAGAAAACTATTTGTTTCCGAATGCAATGTTGTGACCTTCATCGTCCAATTGTCCTGTAGAGATCAAATTTTTGCGAAGAGAAGGAACATGCCTAACATCTTTAAGCTTCCATTCATTTCCGTTAGCAGTTTTGACAGAAACTGTACCTTTGCCGACAATCTCCCAAGTATACATACCCAAAATTACCTTTGGTGTAGTCTTGGAAATGTTGCTTGTGTGGTGTCGCATGGAATGAAGCCGCGAAATCTACTATCCAGGAATTAGACACATTGTCTAATGAGAGAATTAGAGCATCTTGCTCTACTTTACCTGCCACATTGGCCTCCGATGTTGGCTTGTTGTCCTGAGACTCTGTCTCCTTCTTCTTCTTGGACCAACAATCCTTCTTGACGTGGCCCTTCTTGCCGCAGTTCCAACATTCAAGAACTGACTTTGTGCGTGACTTGCTCCGCCTTGAGTGATCACGATCCTTTTTGTTTTTCAACCTCTCCTTAAGCCTTCCTCTTGTTTCCACTGATAGTGCAGCACTTGATGATTCTCCTGTGCTTCTCCTTTGCATTTCCTCGCTTAGGAGAACACCCACAACATCATCAAACTTAAGAGTATTTGTGCCAGAGATAGAATTACTTACAGCCATCACAAGGCTGTCGCAACTATCCGGTAGAGATGATAGTATAAGGAGAGCTCGCACTTCGTCATCAAAATTGATTTTCACTGATCGAAGTTGACTTATGTTTGTGTTAAATTCATTTAGGTGTTCTGCAACTGAACCATTCTCTGCCATCTTTATATTGAACAAGCGCTTCATAAGAAATACCTTATTGGATGCCGATGGTTTCTCGTAGAAGTCGTCAAGTTACTTCATCAAGTCCTCCATGGTCTTCATCTCCGAAACATTGAAGGCCACCGTTGACGCCAAGCTTAACCGGATTGTTCCCAGTGCCTTTCGATCAAGGAAAATCCATGCTTCATCTGCCATTGTTGCGGGCTTCTTCGCAAGACCGCCTAGTGGCTAATAGAGGTCCTTCTGGTAGAGATAGTCTTCAATCTGCATCTTCCAATGTTGGTAGTTTTTGCCGTTGAACTTCTCAATCTTGAGCTTCCCTTCCTCCGCCATAACTCCCAGTCAATTCAAGGAATCCTTTCCTTGAGATAATTTAGCTACGAGCAAACCTTGCTCTGATACCAGTTGTTAGGAAATAAGACGTAGCTAAATAGATAATTGAGTAGATTACTTAATGGAGAGAGACAGATTTATATACACGAGATTATAGAGTAGAGAGAGAGTACACACGATATACGTGGTTCACCCAATGTGGGCTACGTCCACGGGAAAGCAGCCACTCAGTGGCTTTAGTACTTCAAAACAAGAAGTAGTTTACAAAGGGATTATACCCTTAATGGAGCTCCCGCCTTGCGTCACTCTCACCACCTCACACTCACCTTGTTGCATCAACTTCACACTATGAAATCTGTGTAGAAATGGCCTCCTTTTATAGGCCAAAAGGGCTGCCCTCTCTTATGAGAGACAGCCATGTATAGCCGCCCTTGTGTGAATAAGTCCAAATCGGACCCTCCAATCAGCCCATGTGTGGCCGCCCTTGAGAAGACAAGTCCGCTTTTGAATTCGGCCACCGGCCACCGGCCATTGACTTCCGACCGCCGGCCAACCGACCGATTGTTTTCCGACCACTTTCCGGCCGCCGTCCGGCCATAATATTCCGGCAAAAAAGAATATTCCGGCCTTTAAAGTTGCTCCTGATTCTTGTCCGTGAAAATTTTGGTTTCCGGTGAGTGATTTTCCTTCACGCACGATAGCTTCTCCTCATAATGGGGGCCTTACAAATGTGCGCTTTTACCACAGAAAATTACAAGGGTAAATTAGGCTCCATACTTAACAAACCTCATATTTTAAATCGGCACTTGTATTTTGGCCGCAGATGCTTGTATCATGAGCAAAGCCAACTCAGTTTCTTGTAATTAAGCTCTGTAGAAGCCTAGGGACAATTCAGGTCATTTGGCCGGACATTAGGTTTGAAGGCTTTGTATATAAGCTGAAACCTAAGGTTTTTTAAGGAACACATTACGTTATCTCAAATAATATACAGTCGTGGGTTCTGCAGCACAGAGTAGTGAGCTTCACTCACACACACCGTCGCGCACACTAATCACATTGCAGATATGAGAGTAGGAGCATGTTAGCATCGAGGAGCTCTCCGCGTCGATGCAAGCAATGCAAGCCGAGGACCACATCGCGAGCCCGCCTGCTACGAGCTATATTTGGTTGTAAGTACCTCAAACGACATCCGTTCTGAATGATCGAGTAGTCGTTAGAATCAGGGCGAGAAGCTCTTCGTGTTGATGTCTTTGTAGATCAGTTCCGGACACTTTGGAAATTGCTCTTTTGAGTCTATCGCGACAGCGATTAGAGGTCTTACAGTTATGGTTTTCAGGGTTTAGGTGTTTGGCCACATAGGATATGTCCTTGTGAGTCATTTGGACATCAGAAAGTGGAACTAACACCATTTGAGAGGATCAACTTGTAGAAAATACCAGATCTGGTCTAACTGACAAAGTAAAAGTCCAAACCACTTGAAAATTGGCAGGAGGACTAAGGAGAGGTGTTGGAACACAGTGATATAGTCAAAGTTCAAGTTTGACCTATAAAAGGGTTACTTGTTGAGTCTATCGTGATATACTCAAAGCAGGGCCAAAGAAACTGAATTTTTCAAAACCCTCTGGAGCATAGCTTGTTTAGCCTCTCAGGAGGTTACACACAAAATTTGGTGGATTTTGGACATTGGGAAGTCCTCCTATGTCTATTTTCTAGTGATCAGATAGACTCAAAATTCTAGAGTTGGAGTTAGAGACCTAAGAAAAAGTCCAAAACAAGTGAAAATTGGTGAGCAAGGTGTACAGAGCATAGGGAACACAGTGGTAAAGAGCATAGGGAACACAGTGGTAAAGAGAAATCTGGGAAATTTTAAAAACTGAAGAATCTGTTGAGTCTATCGCGATAGACTAGGTTTTTTTCACAAAAAATGAAATTTTTGAAAATTGACCTTAGGGCCTTGTTCTACATGTTGTTGTGAGCCTATGGTTAAAATTTGAGTAAATTTGGAGTATTGTAAGTGCATCTAAGAGGATTACTTCATAAGATCAAAAAAGAAACTGTTGTTTGATGCAAGTTACAAAGGAAAAGTATTCCTAATTGGTTGAAACTTGGTGAGTAGTATCTCAAGAGAAGGGGGAACTCAAATCTGTAAAAACAGTTGAAAAACTGTATCCCAGTAACACTCTGGTGAGTCTATCGCGATAGACTCAGAAATTCACTGTAGAAAATTCACGATTCAAATCTGACTGCATATTTGGTTTCAGAAGGCCCATTATACCCTGTACACAAAGTTTGAGCGCATTTGGACATCTGCAAGGGGTACTTGGTGAGTCTATCGCAATAGACAACTTAGGAAACAATTTTGAGAAAATTTTTGAAACCAAGTATACCACTGAGTTTACCATTGCCTAAAGAGTGCACACATCAATTTTGGGCTCAAACTGAACACTTGCAAAAACATCAGATAGAGCAACTTTCCAAATTACATCTCACTGTTTTGGTCATAACTTTCACATACGGACTCCGATTCCAAAAGTTTTTTTATCAAAACGTAGCTTGAGAGTAGCACTACAGATCTTAGAGTAAATTGACCAAAAGGGTGTTTAAAAAAACGTTGTTTAAGGCCTCAAAATGCTCCGGAAGTCAGGGGTGTCTAAAATCGCAATTTGAAAGAATTGTGAGAAAACGCTCACAGTTTTGGACATCTTTTTGGAATTTCCCTGACCAAAACACTTGAACACACTGAGAGAGGTATTACTACAGCAAGCTAGAGATGTTAAGCCTAGAAGTCATGTCTACATCATACTCAGACTCAGACTCAACTTATACAAGCACATGGATTGCAGGGATAGATGAGCACCCGCCCAGAATAGATCTTCCAAACCTACAATATCAAGTATGGCCACAACAACCAATACGTCCATGTGACAGATGTGGTAGTAGTGATCACTTGATTAAGGATTGTCCACACCATGATATCATGATAAATGTATATTTTAATGAGTGTGCAGTCACACATATGATTTTGGATTGTCCTAAGAATCCAAGAAAGAAAGGTAAAATGCAAGCACATGTTACCTTTCCTTCTACCATCAAATCAGAGAAAGAACGAGACGCAACAAAAGGAGATACGGCAACAACAACAGAGAAAGAAACAATTACAAAAGAACAGGTGCTTAAACAACAAGAAGATGAAAGTAAGCAAGTTACTCCAGTAAACGTTGTCACAAGAGCACAAGCAAAAGTGCAAGAGAAGAAGCCTACAGATGGAGAGACTAGTAAGAGTTCCAAAAGCCGTAGAAACTCTAGACGAGCAAGAAGGACTAGAATGAAAGCGAGACTAGAAAGGGAGAAAGGAGAAGAAAAGGCTGTTACAGCTGAGCTGGAAACAACTCAAGAGCAACAGACATAGCAAAGGGAAGCTGAAACCCTTAAACCAGCTGAAGCACCCAAGAGTGCTAGTTCAGGAGGATCTGTCCTAGTGGACAAAGTGAATGAGCCTTTAGACACGATTTTACAGGCTTATGAGGCTAGATTGGCAAATAGATAGACCTTAGAACAAAGATGGATGACTTATCCTTATCTTGAACTAGAGAACCAGAGGCTAGAAATGTGTAAGCAGCTCATTAAAACTGTTCAAGCATTGCTAGAACCACCTCCACCAGAAGTGAAGGATAGGATAGTCACCCCAGTGCACAAAGATGAGAGCATTAAAGTAGACGAATTGCCTAGAGAAGAGGTAGATCATAGGGAAGAACCACTGCCAAGGTCTCAAGACTCAAGGGTAGCCCAAAATACAACAGATGAATCAATGAGGGATTTCCCACCTTATGTTCCTATAGTTGAGGAGCAGTGGCTAGAGGAGTTATGGAACGCTGTCCGAGATGCCCAAAAAAGAGAAGAGGATGCTGGACCAGCACCATTTCTTGAAATCACATTAGATTGACCACAAATGAGTGTTGATGCGAGGTCATATTATGGTGATGTAGGATCGATAGCCTCCAAAGACAGTAGACCTGCATCGTTAAGAACTTTGCCACAGTACATGGGAGATTTTGAGGCAAAGTCTGAGATTGTGAGAGTTCCATCACAGAGGCTAGGAGGGACAAACAAATTGGACACAAAAATTTGACTGACTTGCTATCCACGCCAGTGAAGTGCACTATTACGTTGGCAGAACTTTTAAAAATCAGGCCAAGTATGTGGACGGATATAGGAAAATGCTTGGAAAAAATTGGGATCAAAAGCCCGTTAGGGTTCTTGGAAAAAGAGCTAGATGAGATCGAGAAGCCTAGATCAAATGTAAGACCGGTACCTCTGAACAAAGTAGGAGAGTACTGTGAAGGAGAAGATGGTAATGCCACTTTGTCGATCGAGTACAATGGGATTGAAACAAAAGCTATACTTGATAGCGGAGCAGGAATTGCCATAGCAACAAAAAGAATATGGGAGAAATGGGGTAGGCCCACCTTTAGAACAACCAGAATAAAATTAAAGTTAGCGGATGGGCATGTGGAAAGACCCATGGGATTGCTAGAATCCATAGTGGTGTCTTCTTGTGGTATAGAGTATGCGCATACTTTTGCCATAGTTGACGTTGGCAAGAAAATTAACTATGAAATCATCCTTGGAAGACCATTCATGAGACAACTTAAGATGGTACAAGATTGGGGTTATGATTATCTATACTTGAGACATGCTGAAACCACAACACGTGTAAATATGAGAAATCATAGTTACCAAGATGTAACTAGAACGCCCGTGGAAGATTTTGATTCTGCAACACAAAGTGGATCAACAAACCATCCGTGGATGGGCAAAAAGAAAGAAATCTGGATGTTCGGAGCATCAGAGTGTAGTGACTTTGGGAGAAATGAGAATTCCTTAGAGAGGGTCTTAGAAGATGATGCTTACATAAGAGAACCTTTTCCGGAAGAGGCGTTAGAACCGCTAGAGTGGACTCAGATATTGGCTACCTTGGATGTCTGTGTTAATGAGACCACACCAACAAAATTTTGCGATGAGAATGGGTATGACATAGTCCCCTACTACATGATAAGGGTTATGGGTGAGACAGATGATGAATATGAGTATGAGTTCGAAACAAGGTTATCAGCTATGGGGATAGCACAAAACCAGATACCTAGCCCGAATACTAGTCATATAGAAATAGTTTCTCTTTGCGATCAGTGTGCGATAACACACTTGATTACAAACTGTCCAACTCGAATGCACAGTACAAAGGAGGAGCCGCAAGTCAACAAAGCAAAGTTGCAGGAAGAAGGGCTAAGATCCAAAGAAGATACTTCAAGTCCAGCGCCTACAAACTTGCAATATGAAGACTTGGAGTCAATCAAAGAAGAGGTACAGAAAGTGATAGGAATTTCAGACACTATTGGTGACATTTCAACAGCTGAAGTCAAGGAAGAAGAGCCTATGACTCTACAGGAACCAAATGCTGATTTTGTCTCTCCAAAAGACATATCAGAGGAAATGGTGGTCAAGCAGGAGGTAGAACACACAAACGAACTCACAAGTGTGAACAATGAAAAAGAAGACGACAAGGAGTCCAAGCCAAAGATTGCTCAAGTCACTCAAGAGAACACAGGTAATCTAGTACCAAAGAAGATCAACTTTTTGCTAAGTGCACAAGACGGAGTCGAGATGAATTTTATGGCAGAAATTGATACAAAGTCCACGAATAATGTCATGTCATATGGCATGTGGTTACTTATAGGTAATCCAAAGCTTTATGATATTCAGATAAAGGTAAATCTCTCACCTAAAGTAGATGTTATAAGTATGGGGATTGCAGAAGCTACTCTCCAACTACACTCACAGAATGTCAAAGAAAAATTCTTGGTGGTAGATTCTCAAAAAATAGGAACACACTTGATTTTGTCCAAGCCATGGGCACAAGTCTTTGAAGACGAGCATGAATCTTCAACAATGGTCATCACGACAAGCTATCAAGTGGCAACAGAGGTCAAGCCCACAACAGTTCAAAGATTCTTGGCTATTAAAAAAGGCAAAGCTGAAGTAAGCCCACAGTCTCTAGCCCAGCCAATGCAAGTGCAAGACAAAGCCTCTACATCAAAAGCCAAACCATCAACAAAACAATGGAAACCCAAGCAAAAAGTCTATCAACCGAAGTTTCCATCGCCCGAACGTCTCCAAAGGAAGTCAAAATAGGTCAACCAAGTGCTAGTATCCAAGGCACAGATTAAAGTTAATGATCCAATTTGGATACAATCACAGGAACAACCTCAACAAGCAAAGGTAACAGGATGGATCACATCAAGCGCGTCAATTATTGCACAAGGCTACAAGAAAGGAAATTCAGATGTTTGGGTCAACAAGCCCAAGATAACAGCCTGGCGATTTCCATCCCATGACAACCACTCAGTCAAGAATAAACAAAGCCATCAACGTAAACCACATAACTCAACCAAGAGAAAGGACAAGTACAAAAAGCAAAAGAGAAGGTCTTCCACTGGACAAACCATACGACAAGTCTGGGTAATGAAATCATAATTCTACCAGACTACCCAACAAAGTCAAATGAAGATCACCTCCAAGCAAGTCCAAAGATTCATTCCAGTCAAGTTACTCGAAGCACAAGGATTCTATGAGGGTAACTTTCAAATCTGGTTACCTAAGGTAGCAGCTTATCAAGGAATCACCAAGGAAAAGCAAGAAACATCAAGAAATGAAGAGCAGCCACCCGCTACACCCAAGAGTACTACAAACTATAGATGTATCCCTCGTCAATTACCAAGAACAAGGCTTTTACAAAAGTAACAGCCATATTTGGAAATTAAAGACAAGGTACCATCAAGTCAAAGAAGAAACAAGGCAAGTGGCAAAGGAGATCACACCAGGCCCAAGAACAATGTGGGTTCCAAAATCTGCGATTGAGGCTCAACAACAAGAAAGATACACAACTCCTTTACAGCCTCTTAACAACAAAAATGAAGCAACGGTAAATGCAGAGGTCACAATTTTGAAGAACACTATCTGGAAGAAGAAGACTTCATCAACCATTGCTTCAACATCAATACCTGTCTCATCAAGCGACCACAATTTGCTACCAAGGAATGAAGAGCAGATATATGCCAATGTATTGGACAACATGGCATCTCAAACAAAAACTAATGAGAAAGGCCTAAATATCAGAAGAATATGGAATTGGATTTCAGGCCGCGATCAGGTAAGTCCAAGTCACCATTAAACTCACATGGCATAAGAGTCTAGAGTCGGGCAACTAAGCCACTAAATGAGCAAATTGTCAGACCCAAGCTTCAAGTTAATATTTTTCTGTGGTCTATGAGTCTAGATAATAGGTATAAGCTCAAGTTGGAGAGTTGAGCATACATAAATTCATGTCGCTCATGCTGAAAGAGGTGAGCATAAGAGTCAAAGTCCATATAATATATAAGGTGGAGAAGGCGGAGTAGTCAAAACAAAAATACTCACGCACTTGACACAGTGAGGAAGAGTGGAGAAACCTCCACAGCAAAAAACCTTCTTGTGAGTAGTGAAAGCTTTTGAAGCACTTATGCTATATGTTTTTCTTGCTACACTAACTCCATGAACAACCCATCAATACTCTTCTCTCGCACCACATCTTGTTTAACATGCATAACTATGTGCACGCATATAGATGTCCCATCATTGGAAATATGCATTAGGCACTCTTTTTTATTCCACCCATGCACTTACACAAACAAATGACGATGACCAAGCAGAAACAGGTTTTATAAGCCTTTTCTCAACAACAATGACTCTGACTTCAAGCTACTAACACTTATCCATGTATATCAAGTCCATACTAGTAGCCATATGGCCATATGTACTTTGACTCAGCATAACTCTATAACATCAGAACCTAAGTACATATAGCCTCGCATTTAATTATGACTAAAGACAATTTTTTCCCACTGGGTTTTTCCCTTTAGTCTTATCCAGGTATCCAAGACCTTCATTTTGTATATACGCTATATTTTACTTTTACTCTTTTATTTTTTATAACAACAAAAACAAGAAGAACCATGATATCCCCACACTACTAACTGCAAATCTACTGACAAATCAAAAGGGAGAGGCCAAATAAGTTTGACAAAGCTTCAAGTCAACTTACAGGTACGACTTCTAGATAACAACCACAGGAAAAGCAAACTAGAGCTACAATGACAACGACCTGTTGCACCAACAAGTCGATACAACCTCATGCAATTCAAGATACAACAACCAATCGGAGGGGGAGAATTCTAGGCTTCAAATACACTACAGGTACAACTTCAAGGCATCTTTAACATCACGCAAAGCAACCAACTGCAGAAGAGGCTGCCACAACAACTTCAACCAACACCAAGACATCAAGAACTCGTCAAGGCCAGCAAAGACATAGGGTCTTGTCGGGGATGACAAGAATTCGGAGGGGGAGAGTGTTGAAAGGACGCCTTTTCAACAACGTTTTAACAAAGATTCCATTAAGATTCCTCAAAGATTCTGTAAAGACTCCACATGAAGATGGTGATGAAGTAATGAAGATGAAGATGGATGCTGCAACATGAAGATAGAGTTCATGGATGTCATCGAATATCCCGTTATTATTATTTTGAGCCATTATGACCACTTTTGTAATGTTTACGGGAACCTCATATTTTAAATCGGCACTTGTATTTTGGCCGCAGATGCTTGTATCATGAGCAAAGCCAACTCAGTTTCTTGTAATTAAGCTCTGTAGAAGCCTAGGGACAATTCAGGTCATTTGGCCGGACATTAGGTTTGAAGGCTTTGTATATAAGCTGAAACCTAAGGTTTTTTAAGGAACACATTACGTTATCTCAAATAATATACAGTCGTGGGTTCTGCAGCACAGAGTAGTGAGCTTCACTCACACACACCGTCGCGCACACTAATCACATTGCAGATATGAGAGTAGGAGCATGTTAGCATCGAGGAGCTCTCCGCGTCGATGCAAGCAATGCAAGCCGAGGACCACATCGCGAGCCCGCCTGCTACGAGCTATATTTGGTTGTAAGTACCTCAAACGACATCCGTTCTGAATGATCGAGTAGTCGTTAGAATCAAGGCAAGAAGATCTTCGCGTTGATGTCTTTGTAGATCAATTCCAAACACTTTGGAAATTGCTGTTTTGAGTCTATCGCGACAGCGATTAGAGGTCTTACAGTTATGGTTTTCAGGGTTTAGGTGTTTGGCCACATAGGATATGTCCTTGTGAGTCTTACCCTCCGATTTCAAGTCATTCCGGTATGATTTGAGACTGTTTCGAGCTTGTAGTGTTTCGTAGGATGCGTTGTCTGTTTCTTTGCTTTATGGTAGTGTTGTGGTAGGATTAGTGACTGTAGAGTGTTGTTCGTGTCTAGCTTAGGGTTGACAACCGAGAGATTGCCTCCATGCCCTAGTCGGGTCAGCTACGTCCTCGGATTGACAGTTTGTTGGTCTGTGTTCTTGCTGTGCTCCATCGTCCGTCGCGGTGTACCCGCTAACAGTTCATGAGAAACTTCCTTTCACATGGGCTCACAGCAACCTACAGTTACACCAATAATTACATATCAAGAAGGTTCCTCGTTCGTGTGTTTCTACCTCTTCCTCTAGTGTAGCTACAAGATTTCGCTTGATTACAGGACAAGCTAGATGTCAAAAAAGAAGTTAAAGAGTTGGGGCTAGCAAGAGAATTGGGTCTTTCTAAAGAAGGGGAGTCATTTTCATCAATACAAGGTTTGAGTAAGCTAGTGATAGTCTTTACACCTTTGTAATTGGCATAAGTGGTCAGATAGATCCCAGGTTCATCAGACTTTAGTTCCTTTAGAATATCCAGCATTAGCCCACGAAATATGTTAAAACAAATTTGAGCAATTACCCTTTGTTTTGCTTGGCCACCTAACCAAGAGAAAATAAGGGAGAGATGAAAGTCCACTGGTTTCTCCGGGAAGAGTAGGTCTAGATGGTTGAGAATAAACCATATGGCATGATCGAACCACATGATACTGGATTTGCATGAAGCTTTGGGGTCAAGAAACTTGCAGGCACATTTTATATAGGGCCAAAAAACATTCCAAATGGATTCTGTGTAGAAGTTAGGGTTGCTTTTGGCAAACTCCATATTTCCCTTTGTTCGGATGTAGAGGCCTGTATCGGAAGGGCATTTGGTATGATCAATGAGGTTGAGATTGAAGGGGGCTTTTATGAGTTCCCCTTTATCAAGGAACTGTCCACCTTTCAAAATTTTGAGTACAGCTATAGTCTTCAATGGTAGAGGTAGGGATGTTAGAAAAGTAAACCCAGGTTTCACTTAGAATAGGTGCTAAAAAACCTTTGTTAGGTAAGACCTAGAGCTGATGGTCTACCCCAAAGGATTCAATTTCAATCTGCCTAACAAGTGGGAAAGGAAATACTTTAGAGATTTTTGGTACCATTTCTAAGAAGTTAGAGTCATTGAGGGGGTAGAGATTTCTCTAAAATTCTTTGATGGCTTCCAGAGTAGCACTATCCCTACAAAAGATGCCACCTGTTTGAGGGATAGTCGGGGTAGTTGGGTACTTATAAAGGTAGGATTGAGGCCGCATAGTTGCTTCAAAAAGTTGGATAGATTAGCCCCAGAGGACAAGAACAAGGAAAGCTCTTGCTGATATTGTAAAGAGAGAATAGGAAGTTGTGTTGTGTATTGGGAAATCAAATTAACACCCTCTTTTGAGTCCTTATATATCCAAGGTAGCCAAAATGTTGACCCAATCATTAAAGAATAACATGTATAAGATAGACATCTTTCTGTCTGAGGTAAGAGCCAAGTCATAAATTAGTTGAGAAGCATCCAGACTGCTAATACATATGAGGACACGAGATATAGCCACAGAGAGGGGTTCAGAGGATAATTTCAAACCTTGTGAGAGAGCAAGGGTCTACAATATACAAAAAAGTTAATGAGGTTATGACTACTAAGTGTAATAAGGAATACAATATTTGGCCTTTCTTGGTAAAAAAGGTCGGGTTCTAGCTGCTACGGCTTTTTTAGGAGCATGATCTTTTAGGTAAAACTTAATCTTCTCTAGAATCCTTGTATGATTCTCCAGGTTGTGTTTTACTTTCATGCAGGCTTTCATTCTAAAGTGTTTGTGATCCTCAAAGAAAATATATAAACATAGAATTAGTCATGTGGATTGGTCCTGCAATCCTTAAACCGGCAAAGTCAAAGACTATGATAGCCGTGAGCAGGAGACCAAAAACATAGTCTATGAAAGGCCACCTAACATCAGTCAATCGGTCAAGGGTTTATAGATTGTGGGTCCCACTTAGACCTATGCTTCAATACTATTCTCTAAAGCCAGCGTCTCGATTTTCCCATAAAATGGAAAAACCTTATCTTTAGGACGTGTGTGTAGATGTTTTACCATAAATAATAAGACATAATTGAACTTTTTACATTCAAAAAACAGTTGGCTCGAGAGACAAGGAATGATAAGTACAAAAATAGCTCAGTCTTAGAATCATCTTTGTACAATGTTTATATGAATGAAGTTTCATTCTAGTATACAGATATCAAAAGTACTTCCATTGTCATAAGTGTATGTGAAATCATGTAAGCACAACTGCTAAAAGCCAAAAAAACGTCCAAAGATAAGATAGAGTCCTTACCTGCATCCATCCAAACAAGATAACATATATGTTAGCCTTGAATGTGTTTTACAGGTATCAAGTGGACTATACCAGTTGTTATCCATGTCCATCTTTAACAATCTCTTTTTAAAACCTTTAAGCCTTAGTCCAAAGTATTTATTTTATCACCCGAAGTGTAAGGTTTTTTATAAGGTCATACTACCTTTAGAGCTAGCTCCATTGATGAAGCTTCATATTCACTTCTCTATAAAGCAAAAAGCAGTATAAATGGCATTTCCTTTAAGAATAATCAACAAGTCTTTTAGTATTTACAGATAAAGTTTAATCCTAATTAGGGTTTATGTCCTTTTCCTTCCTCAAATATTACTTACCTTCATTCTCTGATGAGTAAGTCAGTTAGCACAGATCTTTGGATGTAAAAATGATATCTAGCTAGAGCAAGTGTAAAAGAATAAATTAAGTGTGTGTGTTTTCTATGCGCTTTTTATATTAAAAAAATCCTTGTTTATAAGACTGTTGAAACAATATAGCATCAAAAACCACCAAGTCTAGCGGTAGTACGCATCTGGTGAGGATCTTATCTGGAACAATCCCCTGATTGAACTTTTATCAGAAAGTCAATTACATAATTGGGAAACACCCCTGCTTTTCAACAATAATTCATGCGCTAAGTGAAAGAGAGCAACTAATATGTTTTTCAAGTCCCAAAAAAGACCAGTAAACAATAAGGTATAGCTAGTATGCCACAAGCCAATCGGCTAACCCCCAATCCATGTACAATTTAGCATCATCATAAGCAGTAGCGGTATGAGTACCTTATGCTTTCTTAGGCCATCCAGTCCTTACCATATAGATTTAGCCAACCCATATGATGGATTTTACATGTTTTAAGCAGCAAGGAATATTAATCCTCCGAAGAGCCATATTTTGTCAAGGCCAACCACACAGTAGTTTTATTTCATCAGGCTACGTGGCCGATTATGCCATCAAAAATTTCCAAATTTTTGCTTAAGTGCCATTATCAATAGTAAAGAACAGTGAATAAGGGGTATGGAAAAAATCCCTTTTTTAAAATTTTCATGTATCTGCATTTAAATAATGACCAGCTTCCAAAAAAAATCATAATAGTACCATAGTAATGCTCTCAAAAAAAACCATCTTTTCCATGTAATGCCAGTCAAAGCCGACCACTGTAATGGTCCTTACTAGGCTGGAGAACAAGGAACAACCCCTTAGTAATGCTTTTGACTCTCAAACTGAGCCAACCAAATAGAGTTCCAACCACTTGTATCATACCATGCTAAGCATAGTCATCCCAACTACTTAAGTACATCATTTGCTACGTACAGGCATTTTTATGAAACAGTGATTTACCATTTAATAAAAAAAATGATAGTAAACGAGATTATTGATGCTAAGCTTAGTGACCAACCTGAGTTGGCTGAGTTGTAAGCTCCATGCTTGGTGCAATAGAGGTGAAAAAACACACAGTCCTCACTCTTAACACAAGAAAAACACACGCAAAGCTAAGTGAGGGGCCAAATGTGGCCTCACCTCTTTAAATAGAACAAGGACGACCGCCCTCACTCATGGCTAATTGCCTGCAGCGTATACTGAGTAGATTGAGCTCCCCTTACGGGAATGTGGAAGAGTAGATGCCCATAAGGTCATCTAGTACAGTAGGTTAACCCAAATGCCTCACGGCATGGTAAATGACAGTAGTAGTAAGTAATTATATTACTCACACCTTGTAACCATCATACCCTTCTAAGGGTCGTATCCCATGTTTAGCAACAAAAAGTTGTGGGTCCCCTTAAATAGAACCTAGAGTGTCGACAAGAACTGGAATAATACACCTCAATCTGATGCTTAAAAATGCTAGCAACAAGTGGTGGAATGTGTGTGTGTGTGTGTGTACGAGCAAGTGTGAACTAAGCTTGGAAAGTTTAATTTGATACTTAAAAAAGCTACCAACAGGTGGTGAAATGTGTGTGTGTGTGTTTTAAACACACATAGTTGTTGGTCGATTATTGGCACTTGATTGAACTCCCCCTTAGCGCTGCCAAATCTCCTATTGCTGGAGCTGCTTGCCTTACTGGTCAATTGCCAATGCTATAGAAAATTATTTGATACTTTGCAAATCTTGCCTTCTTTGCTCAGTGCCTTGGGCTACTTGACGTGAATGCGTTGCTCAATTGCCTTCAATTTCTCAATTCTCGCTTGCTCTCAAGCTCACCAATGGGCTTGACTCTAAGTTGCACTGCTTACTACTACCTGAGTCTGAATTCTCTACAAGGCTTGGTGCTCTTAGTGCTTCCTTCTCCAATTTCTCTATGGCTTGATCACTTTGATTCTCTACTACAAGCTTGATTTCCTGCCAAGTTTCTTTTTTAAAGCAAGATGCTCAAGCTCCCGTCTATTTTCTTCTTGTGACCTGATGCTGGAGCTGCTTGCCTTATCACAAGCTCTATCTATATTTCACATGTCAAGACCTACTGTGTAGAGGTCCTTCAACTACTCACTTGTTGCTTGCTTTCTCTAATATCAAATGTAGAGTGCGTGTGCGTGTGGACGGCGTGTGCATGTAGGTGTGTAGGGGAACTAGCAAGGGAGAGTATGTGAGGGGAAATTGGGGAAGAAGGAGAAGCACATACAATTGCTTGGGTTCGTGGAGTAGAAAGTGAGATTATAAAATTCCACACTCACTTTCTCTCCCTATATCATTATAGAGAAAATGAAGTTAGGGGTGGTTCTCATGGACACCTGGCCTATACCCCAGCACAATAACCAAATTTCCATCTACTTCATTCAACAATGCTACGTACATTACATATTGGGCAAAAGGGTTATCTGGGATGATAAGCCTCATAACGCGGGCATTGTATTTGGCTACATTGCCAAGATTTTACATAAACAAGAAACGTCTAGCACCAGTGCAAAAGAGCCCAATCGTCCTTTTTTGCAGAAGAGCATGATGTTATTGTGGAGATGGAAAGCCAGGGAGTGGACCTAGCAAGCGAAGGTGAAACTCCTACAAGCTTGCAATTGAAAGTGTTAGAGCTTGAGACACAACTTGATACCACCAGAAGAGAGCTTTCACTAGCTCAAATCATAGCAAAGTAAAACAAAAATTTTGGTCCACTTCTAGAAGAAGACGTTGCAGCAGCCACATCCAACCTCAACTCCTTTTTTACTACATCTTCCAACTATGTGTCCCTTGGCTCTTATGAATTTCATTTGAATGAGATTTTGGTAGATCTCACTCAACATGCCAAGTTTTAGAAGCATTTACTTCTACTGTTGTAATCATTCAAGTGATTGTTTTGTAATCATTCTACATAATCAACTCAAATATATATCGCTTGTGTCTTAATGTATTCAAGATGTGTACCAAAATATTGATAGACAACATGACAAAGAGTGACATAGTAAAAAGAGTGAGATCAATATGAAAATAATTGTATCATAACTTTGGAAACAAAACAAAGTGAATTACAAGTACATTGTACCAAAAGTGATTTTAAACAATGCCATCACAATCAAACACCATAATCATGTCATCAATTTCTTCTATGTCTAAAAATTCTGAAGCCACCTCCCATTGTGACTTGTCGTCACTTTGCACCATCAATTGCTTCATGCGTTTGCTTTATACCAAAGCAATATTCTGTTACTCTCATCATAATGCTGGTTGGAGCATGCAACAATCTCATATTATAAAACACATAAACCAAATCCTTTGCTCATTTTGGCTACAATCTATTTCTCTTTTTAGTGTGCAGGAAGTCAAACGCAAACCAATTTATCTCGCAACTACCACTTGAAGCAGTAATAGATAATACTCTAATAGCTACATGTTGCAATTCTATCTTCTCTCCAGCATATTTGCTCCACCACATAGGTGCGTTGACTTTTTTGATGGGGTCAATGTGCCAAGGATCACCAAACATACCAACACTATTTTCATAGTCATGCATTAGTGAAATACATCTTTTTCCCCTTCAGGCCCTAAGAGTTGCATGCAAACAGCTTTGATAACCATACATCACTTTAGAATTGGAGGATTGTTCATGGAGCTGAAATTTTGGATACAAAGCAAATGCTACTCTATGTAACGGTGTGTGCATTTGCACCCATCGAGATTTTGTACAAGAAACCATAAAAGTTTTCTCTTTGCCATTATAGCCTTGAAATTCCTTGAGCTCTTTAATGGCCCTACGAGGAGTTGCATGCAAAACACATCACTTTAGAATTGGAGGATTGTTCATAGAGCTAAAATTTTGGATACAAAGCAAATGCTTCGCAATTGTGTGTGCATTTGCACCCATGAGATTTTGTACATGAAACCATAAATTTTTTCTCTTTCAATGGCTTTTGATATAGACCAATACACCTTCCCAAAGACAAATGAATCTTTATACACCAAGCATAGCAAGTCCACAAAGGGTTTGATAACATTGACAACCTTTTCCACATTTCTCCACAACATTGGAGAATTGACGAGTTGATGAACCCTTAGTGTTGTAACTTGGTAGATGGGATATTTGTTAAGCCATGCATCCCATCTCCTATTGGCAACTATCTACACGAGTGCATGTTGAACTTCTTTCAATGTTGACAACACATAATATGCAATAGAAAATCTAGTCGCACAAAAGATATGTAATGCTTTATTAGGTGAATCTATTCTAAAAAAGTCATATGAAAATTGATACTCTCTAATGAGCTTTAGTATTGTGTATGCTTCTAGCCAAGTAGTCTGTCAAAACATTGATAGTAGTCAACCAAATTCGACATCAATTTTCCATTGTAAGCACACTTTAAACAAAGAATGCAATTCATTTTTGAGATATTAGCATATTTTATACACCTAAAAATGATAATAATCGTACCATAAACAATAGTTTGTTGCATGGGGTCATCTTGAGATGTGAGCATAACACTCTAGCACAATGCAATGGTTAATAATGATCAATTTTGGATGGTAGCTGTATTATTATGATTTTTTGCAAATCACATTTGTAAGAAAATCTGTATTGATCGTTGCATATCTTCTTGGAAGTGTGAGAAACTACTATAACACAACAAGGTGATAACATTGTTGTAATTGAAGCATTTGTATCCATACAAGATAAACATCAAGTAAGCCCAAGAAAATTGAATTAAAAATAATCCTTGAAGTGTGAACAACTGCTCTAACACAACAAGGTGATAACATTATTGTATTTGAAGCACTTCTAACTGTACAAGATAAACATCACATACGATAATAAAAAAATCAATCAAAAACTTGGACAAACTTCTTCCATGTGTGAATACATCTCTCTAACACAAGGACTCAGAGAAATTTTAATTCTATATACATTTTGAAGTGTGAAATAAACTCAAACACAACAAAAATGAATGATTTAAACCTATATAAATGTATGGAATATATAACATAATAACACAAAAGCTTAGACACAAGATAATACTACAATCTAAATCTAAATAAATAAAAATTATGAACATTAATTTATATCCCGTGTAGATCTATACTCGAGTAAAGTTTCTCGGCTCTCAAGAAAAAGCTCTGAGCACGTAATTGTTGGGAGTAAAATCTTAATCTAAGTGAAGCAAATGATTATCTCCAATGGGGGATTTAACATTTGCGAGTTTTTCATTTCAAGTTTTTTTGACAATTTTAGCAATCTTTAGAGTTTTTTTAACCAAATATGTGTCATAGCATAAAGTATCTATTTAATGTAATTTTCAATCGTCATAAGACTCCATATATGTGTGGTTGACAGAGAGAGAAAGTATAAATTCTAGAGAGATAGTATTTATGCGAGTTACCATTGGAAGAAGGATCATAAATCCTTGAGAGAGAGAGAGTGACTTCTCTTCTAGAGAGAGAAAGTAAAATCATAGAGTTGTATATCACTACAGAGAGAGAGAGAGAGACAGAGAGAGACAGAGAGATACTGAGAGAGCATAACGACGTGAAAATTTAAACAAATAAAATCACCATTTCACAACTCATTCCATTAGAGTCAAATATTCTCGCAACGCATGTGATCAAAGTCAAATAATCCACAACATATAATCATGTGATAAAGTAAAAAATCATGCAAAATAGAGACAACACTATTTTCAGAATTAAATAATCCACAACATATATAAATGTGATGAAGTCAAAAATCATGCATAATAGAGACAATACTATTTTTCCCAAGCTTGAGCTTTTTCAAACAACATAAGTTTGAGGATCTAAGTACATTCGCTAAACTACCACAGGATAAGATCAAAATTAGAGTACAAAAAAGGATAGTCGCCATAAATGTAATGGTCACTCTAAAAGGCAAGTAATTTGCTCCCAAATAGCTTGCACTCACATTGCTGGTAAGCACAATCAAGTGGCCAGTGCATACCAAACTAGTTGTAATTAAATGGAGGGAGAAATCCTTCTTGGTTGTCCAAGAATAAAAGCGATGTCCATTGGTGAGAGGGTTGGTTGATGAATAATCATGTGCTCCTTAGGTTCAAGTCCGAGCACTTTTGTGTACACATAGTACATATATTTGCATGCCAAAAAGAATTTGTTGGTATTCTCTCGCTTTTGAAAATCCAGACACGTGCATGTTGGACTCTGTTTTATATGAATCTCATAACTATTTTCAGTGAGAACTCGGAAAATTACATGCTCTTGAGACCTTTTCACTTCATCCAAAAATATAACTGTCATACTATTACATGCTTCCAATTTCTTCATGGCCTCTTTAGAGATTCCATGCCTCCACTTTTTCTTCTTCGAGCTGCCACCACCTTCTTTGCAGTCACCAGCAAGAGGTTGTGGATTTACCATTGAATTCTCTGTCCAAAATCCACTCTGATGCAGCGCGGCAAGTTCCTCTGTGGAGATATCTTTCCCTCTTGCTACTGGCCAAACATTTGGAGCAGGAGGTAAATCTTTGACTTGTCTTTTGATTGATTGAGTATGCAAAATATCATGATTACAAAACCATAACCATTGCTCAATTGTTTTACCCTTGAACATGCTTTCGGACCATATACATGGAGCAACAAGACCAATTGAGCGACTATGCAAGATATTGTCACAATTTTTCTCCCTACCATTCCAAAACATTTTATTTGACTTTGAATGGGTATTCTCCTGAGGGCCCACTGAGTGCGTGGCACATCACTCTCAAACACATTGTTTCTTTGAGATGACAAAGCTATGGTTGTTTCTTTTTGAGATCCAATATCATCATCAGTGTCACTAATTTGCAGCGGAATGTTGGAAATACCCTGTGCTTGGGTATCAAACTTGATTTTTTTTTGGTCGAACGCGATGGTTTCGTTTCTTAGATTCCATGAAATATTCTGGCCGATGGGAGCTACTTGTTCCTGTTCAGCCCCTCTGTTTGCGTTGTATTGTTTCTTTGTCTCCATGCAAAATTGGATGCGCATACGTGGGAGTCCCTGCAACAGCCTCGTGTAATAGATGGGCCACGTTGGTTGGAGTTGGAGTTTGCTGAGATTCAACTCGAGAAAGCAAGGTCTCCATTGTGGGACCCATTCCTATATAATGCCCAGTAGTATATCCCAAACGCTTTGCACATTGAATATATGAGTTTATAACATCTGTTACACATGCATCATACAAGGATATTTTTCTCTTTCCACCTTCACCCGCTAACCAACTGGCATGTATACTTTCTGATAAATTAACATTGGGAATGTGTGCCCGCTCCCACGGACTTATACCACCCTATGAAATTCAAAAAAACATGAATTAAAATTTATAAATTTCATGTATGAAAAGATTATAAATTTTTCTAAAAATATAGATTGTCATAAAGGTACTTACATCTGTTCCAATTCCTCCCCAGTGTGAAATTCGTTGCTCCCACCATTTAAACCATCTGCTCACTCTTGTGATGCTCTCTTTAGATAGATGCTGTCTCCACCATTTTTGAATTGAAAGTGCCTTTTGAGATGCAAGCACAATGGTCTTACAAGATCTCCATTCCTCACAAATATCAATGTGTTGATTTGTTAGATGTTGAGGTATCCACTTTTTAGCATATTTCACTACAAGAGGTTGTGTGCTCTTGTGACGCTGTGACGGAAATACACTGGGTTTTTATAACCCCCGGCGTCGCTAATAACGTCGCTATGAGAGCGTCGCTATAGGCATCGCTACAGGCATCGCTACAGGCGTCGTTATATGCGTCGCTATAAGTGTCGCTATATAGAGACGCTCATAGCGACGGTTATAGCGACGTTTACACAGAAGTCTATAGCGACGCTCATAGCGACGCTACAGAGCCATAAATAGCGACGGTTATAGCGATGCCCGAGAGATTTTTTTTTTGGTGACAGGGCATTGAATGCCCTACCACCCATCAACCATATTGTACTTGACTCACTTTTTAAAAAAAGTGCAAGGGTAGATAATAGACCCAAAATAGTCACCCACAAGACGCATTGTTTGCAAAATTGACAAGCGTAAAATTGACAATTGTACACATCATAGGCAAAATGAATTGATTGGCAAATGTAATAATGACAATTGTACAACATCATAGGCATAAAGAATTGATTGGCAAAATGAACTGCGGTGACAAATGTAATAATATACATGGTTCAAAAAGACGTATAAAATCCGTCTCATGATACATAAGCTATGAGAAACCCTAAACTAATGCTATCTAGCTACGGCTAAACTGACGTCGTCTAGTCAGACGTCTCATCGCATCCAAGCGGTGTATCTGTCGGATTCTGCAAAAAAAGACAATAAGACAGCTTTCAGTAAGTATAAACATATAACGACATTTATAAAACAATACAAAAAATAGAAAAGAGTAAACCCTAATACTAACCATGCCGCCGCGAGAACTGAGAATGTCCATCAGGGCGTTTAAGCCCTTCCTGCCTGCGTACTCGCGCTCGTACGGTGTGGGATCACGTCCTGTCATCGACCACTATCAAAACATACAAAGATTTCATTATGTTAGAATTAAAAAACTCATAAACCCTAAACTATCGAACATAAAGAGCAATGCGAAAACACTTATAAAATCGGCCTCAAATGATGCCCATCCACCGCTCCCCAAGTGGTGCGAGCTCCCTGCCTCTACTCGCGCTCTGGCTGCATCCTTTTGTTGCTTCCACTTGTCGGGATTCTCGCGCGCTGCTTTCTTCGCATTCTTCCAATCTTCTTTGGCCAGCCAATCTGGCCTGTTCCACCCATGCTTGATTGCTTTTTGCACTTCGAAACGCTTTTGCATCAGGTCTTCATTGAAGGGCTGATCCCGTGTTGGAATGGGAAACTCATCATGAAGTATGCTGATGAATTTTTTAGTTAAATCACTTGGTACTTCACTCCATTTTTTTAGTATGTAGTGTCTAAACAGCTGAGAGCAAAGACCATGCATGTGCGAGATCACCTTCTTTCCGTCATCATCCAAGATGATGCCGCCGCTGAAGTCGACGGAGTAAGGCAAGCCCTCTGGCCGGTGACGCGTGAACCTGGGTGTCCTGGCAGGGGTCTCTAGCGGCGTGTCAATGGGGGTATGGATGTCAGGTGTCTCCACCAGCGTCTGGGCCCCGAAGCAAGGAGTGTCGAGTGGGGTGGCTCCTGCCAGAGTAGGTAGAGGTGTGTAGCTGCTAGGAACAGTCAGCCGTGCAAAACCTAGAGTAGATGGCGATGCTGTGGCTGGTGTGGGGGCGGGCAAAGAAGGGGAGGGTAAAGAGCCTCGTCGAACACGAGGCGGTGTGGAGGCATCGGTGGCGGAATCCCCACAACAACCGCCACCGCCACCACTAGGGCACCGGTGTCTAGACGAGTGTGAAGCTCGTCTCGTCGACGCCGAAGCTTCGGAGCGCGCCGAATGCTCCGAAAGAGAGGGAGATGCGGATGGAGTAGGAACGCGCGATGATGTGCCAGAGTGATGACGCTCCACGTACCACTATCTCTGCTGCGGTGACAAAGAAGAAAGAAACTCCTCATCATCCATACCTGCATTAAATACACGAATATTTAAACTGAATATTGAATGAATAAAGTAGAAAATGATGCAAAGACCATTAAATACAATGACGTAATGACACATATAAATACAATGATGCAATGAATTGAGTGATAGAAGAGGCAAGTCGAAAACTCGGAATTTTCAATCAAAAGATGTGAGCGCGAGTAGAAAGGAGCGTTATACACCATGGAAGGTACTTAGAGAGCCAGAGCTTTTACAACACGGAGCAAAATTGTTCAAATGCAATATTTGTGGCTTTAAGAGATCTCTCTCTCATCCTCGCATAACTCAGCATAACTTCCTATATCTATATAGAGCTCTCCGTTTAAACACATATCCTCTGTTTCATTTTGTAGCTCCTCTGCATGCACCCCATATAGAGTAGTAGCATCTTGATGCTCTTCTGGCATCACCGCAGCGGCTTCTGATTGAGCATCTTCTCTAATCTTCTCCATTGATGCCATTGTGATTGGCACATGGTAGCCTTCATACGTCCTTGCACTACGAGGGGCTACCTCTATGACGTACCACCAGTTTGATGTAGACTTTGTAGGATGAAATATTACCTGCCAGAGCCACATAACTTACATGAGAGCTTTCAAGCACATAACTTGTAAAAGGGGGATGTTAACTATTTACATACTTACTTGTTCACAATGCTCGGGTAGTACGAAAGTGTCTCTTAGGTCAGTCCATTTCTTAGTAGAATCCACCTCAAGAAAATCAGACTCTCCTCTACGCACAGTAGCGTTGCGACCCTCCATGATTATCTTGAACCATTGCACGTCGAACAAGTCGACAAAAAATCCTCTGTAATCGATCCTCAAAATCTCTTGCAGCGTGCCAAAGTAAGTGAGTTCCGCCACCACAGGATCTGCATCAGAGGAACGTCGTCGACTAGACTGTTCAAATTTTGCCATGATTCCACAATCTTGAGTAAAACGCTTTTTGTCGATTCGTTCCACCCTAAAATATCGACCTTTACACCATGCTGCTGTGTATGACTTATACTACAACGAACAAAGATTATGAGTGGCCGTTCAAATGTTTAGAAATAAAGTCACTAGCTAGTCGTACATTGCAAACTTACCTTGGTCGCGCAACCCCGAGAGTACTCCCACTCTTCCTCAGTCACTTCGTCATCGCATTGTTGTGCGCTTTTCAATTGGTTGTGCAACCATCTTAAGCTCATGAAGGTTGGTAGGCTCTCCAGAACCGTCGGATAGTGCATCGGTGGTCGTCTTCCCCGTCTCCACTCGATTCGTGCCCTTTGTCGCTCTTGCTTTGCATCCTCATATTGTGAAATCCACTTTTGCATCACTATATTGTGAAGCATGCAAAATCGGTTGATTTTAGCCTCTAGATCTTCCGTCATCTTCTTCTCAACACCGAGATTGCACATGACAATCCCAGATATGCGCTCATCATCTATGGTTCGCCATAGCGTGTCCCGGGCTTTATCGAATCCGTCTAGCCACTCTCCAATGTACACTAGGGACTCTGATACCAACCAACCTTCTGCCATGCTACCCTCCGGACGTGCCTTTTGACGCACATATCCCTTAAGCGTTTTCATGAAACGTTCTAAGAAGAACATCCATCTGGAATGAACTGTGCCAGCTATTTCCACCTCATCAACTATGTGAACAAGAAGATGCACCTGAATGGTTAGCATGGTAGTAGGAAAATGTTTCTCAAACATGCACACAAGCTCCGCAGCATTTAGTTTGGCGAATGGTATGGAGTCTACGTTGATCTCCTTTTGTGAGATCCATTGCACCAGCTTTGCAAGTTTGTAGATTGTGTTACGGATGTCGAGAGACAAACATCCCTCAATGGCAACCGGTAAAATAAACTGTAAAGTATGTGCAGCAATGATATTAAAGTCCACATTTTATGCAATGATATTAAAGTCCACTATGAACGTACCTGACACATTTTATGCCAATCGTGTGACTTCAAACCGGTAAGCTTTCCTTCTTTAGTAAAACACGTTCGGAGCGAGTGCATTACGCCAGTGGGGGTCCGCAAAGATCGAATGGTCTCTTTTACTTTGCGTTCTTGGGCTCCTGTGAAAATCCATGGTGCTTTAGGGAGTTTTATCGATCCATCAGACGCTGTTTGTGGCCAATATTGCTCCATACGATCCACATTTCTAAGGTCAACTCTGGCTCCCAAAGTATCTTTCTTGCCAGTCAGATGGTCCCATAGTAGATTACCCACATTCTTGAATATGTGCATTGGATCGAGCAAGTGATTGATCATGAGTCGGGGCCAGTATGGTAACTCGTACCATAGAGATAGTCTCTTCATCCCTGGAGGCAATCCGTCATCGCACATCTCCTTCTGCTCTAACCATGCTTGTGCAGACATCCTTGGTGGCTCTCTTCCCAAAAAGCCGTCACGTAACACATGATTCTCTGGAAGATACGCTTGATGACCTTCGTAGATTTGCTTCTTCAGTGAGGGCGCCCTACGTGCATTCAGTCTAGGTCCACATGTGACACATGCTCTGTATCCGCTTGTTTGAAGCCCTGCATGTATACACATGATAATAGATCAACTATGGGAAAAAACAAGATTTACAGTGTCTGAGTGAGGAGTGTCAATAGATCACCTGAGCATTCTGTTAGCCCGAGATAGTCATGCATGGTCCACATTAGAATGCCTCTGATCAAAGCATTCCGTCGTCCTGTGTGTTGGCTCATATCCACCACCTCTATGCCAATCCACAATTGTTGTAGCTCTTCCAATAGTGGACAAAGATACACATCCATATTCCCCACTTTATATTGCCCTGGCACAATCAAGCTTAGCCATAGGTTCCCCTTCTTCGTAGTCAACCATGGGGGAATGTTGTAGTTGACGATGACAACGGGCCATACACTGTAAGATGTTGATCTTTGACCAAATGGATTTACGCCATCCATAGCCAGGCCTAAGCGCAAATTTCGAGCTTCCCTGGCAAAATCCAACCATGTTCCATCTATATGTTTCCAAGCAGCGCAATCTGCAGGAATTCGTAGCACACCATCCGAAGATTTATTCTCCTCATGCCATGATGCTAGGGCGGCCATGGACTTACATTCGAAGAAATGCTTGATGCGAGGAAGCAGAGGAAAATGTCGCAAAACCTTTTGTGGAATTTTTGTCCCATGGAGATCTACTCGATATCTTTTGGAATCACATTTCGGACACTTCTCCATGTCTATGTATTCCCCTCTGAAAAGAATGCAGTCATTAGGACAAGCGTGGATAGAATTGTCATCCATCCCCAAGTTTCGCAAAATCTTTCTTGCTTCATCTCAAGAATCTGGCATCACATTGTCAGCTGGTAGTATGTGCTCTTTAAGCAATCTACACAACATAAAAATACGATACAGTCGTGTAAAAATCTATCAGATCATTATACATTTAGAGTTTTATTAAAGTAAACTAATTGTAATAGATCACCTGAAAAGCGCTGTGACGCTAGTGTCACTCCATCCAAACTTTGCCTGCATGTTGAGAAGAACCAGGAGTGCTTTCAATCTAGACATACGTGCTCCATTATACAATGGCGTATCAGCTTCACTTTTCATATCATCATAGATAAGCCTTTCTGAATCCATGATCGTCTCGATCATTTCATCAATCTCGGGCTCAAACATTGCCTCGTTGGGAATGTGCTCTGCATGATCATCCCCCGAGCTGTCAGAGGCTACATCTTGTGGCCTCACATATGCTGCTTGACCAAAGCGCCTGCGAACACGTCTATTGGGTTGCAAGATTGTTGCTTGTTGGCCAGCGTCAGAGTCCGACGAGATATAATTGGCAACAACTCAATCTATAATAGATGGATCGAACTCGCCGAATTCGTGAACGTGTTGCAAAGAAACACGTCTTGTCCGTCGCACAGCATGCTTGCATTGATTACAAGGACATAAGACCCTCGTTGAGAGATAGGTGTTTCGGTTGGATGGTCCCACATCGTCGTCACTACTCATAATGAGGATAAAAATCTTATAACCTGGACAACAAATTTAATATTCTATTGGCATTCTTCGTCTTATCTCTCTCTCTCTCTCTCTCTCTCTCTCTCTCTCTCTCTCTCTCTCTCTCTCTCTCTCTCTCTCTTTACCTCACATTCTCTAGTCATGTCCAATCCCCGCACACCTCGGTCTAGAGGTGCACGGAGATCAGAACCACCGGGTGATAATCTCGTCTTTATTGGTCAATACCTATATTTGTGGGTACAAGAAATCTACAGACCCACGTCTACATGATACTGCATGTAGTGGACAAAACCCCTTTGCCTCTTCTCTAGCTGTAGCACTTCACAGCATCTTAACATCTTTTCACAGTAGATCTTTTCATTGTTCGTCTAACTCTAAACCCTAAACCGTAAGTAATTCTTGCGTGGACTCGATCTAACGTAAATAAGCGTAAATTTAAATAAACGTAAATCTAACTAAAAATAAACCTAAATCTAATTTAACGTAAGTCTACATCTAACCTAATCTTTAACGTCTTTTGGGATACTTTCCTACGACGTTAAAACTCTCTTCTTCTTGTGTGTGTGTGTGTGTGTGTGGGTAAACCTAAATAAACCTAAGTCTAATCTAATATAACATAAATCTAAATCTAACATAAATTATGTTATATTAAAAACAAAGAACTAAACTAACAGGGATTATAAGAACCTTAAAACTGATTTAACACATAATTTTTCACATAACTCGGCAAGAGTTGGCATTCTCATCACTAAAGATGTGAGAGTTAACTTCCGGCGGTGACGCTGCCTCATCTCCATCCACATCTGACGACAGCAATTGGCCCTTTAGACCGTTCTTGCTCTTGTTACTAACTTTGAAGTTGCTGTTGAATGACTAGAGGTTGTCTAGATGGTCATTGTGTCCGGGATGTAGTGACTCTTGCCGCCCTGAAGATCCACCTTCTTCCCTATCTTCTGAAGACATTTCACCAGTACTTTTGGATCGACGGAGCCCACCATGAGTGAAGGCAGCAATACCCTATATTCCATTGAGGGCTTTCTTCACCCGCTTCATGCAGGCATCACAGTCTATGGAGACCTAAATCTAATCTAATATAACGTAAATCTAAATCTAGCGTAAATAAACGTAAATCTATTTAAAAATAAACCTAAATCTAATCTAATTTAACTTAAATAAACCTAAATCTAATTTAACGTAAGTCTACATCTAACCTAATCTTTAACGTCTTTTAGGATAGTTTTCTACGACGTTATAACTCTCTTCTTCTTGTGTGTGTGCGCGTGTGTGGATGTGTGTGCCAATAAAAAGAGATAAATGGTATAACCTTTCTATCACCCATGTCAAGTATGATAGATTGGTTATGCCATTTCCCTCTTGAATAATAGGTCTTGAGTTCAACTCCTCGTCGGCTAGATCTTTAGGTCTTTTAATTTTAATTAGTTTCCTACGACGTTAAATTAGTTTCTCTCTCTTTCTCTCTCAATGTGTGTGCGTTTTTTTGTTTATGCATGTTTTCTCTCTCTTTTCCTCTCTCAATGTGTGCGTTTTTTGTTTATGCATGTTCTCTCTCTCTTTTCCTCTCTCAATGTGTGCGTTTTTTGTTTATGCATGCTCTCTCTCTCTTTTCCTCTCTCAATGTGTGCGTTTTTTGTTTATGCATGCTCTCTCTCTCTTTTCCTCTCTCAATGTGTGTGTGCATTCTTTGTTTATGTATGTGTGTGTGCGTTTTTGTTTATGTTTGTACTCTCTCTCTCTCTCTCTCTCTCTCTCTCTCTCTCGCTCTCTCAAAAACACTATGTGTGTGTGTATGTGTGTGTGAGAGAGAGAGAAAGAGGGGAAGGGAACATGAGAGTGGGGAGAGGGAAGGAGCATATCTGGATCTCCTTCCTCTCCTTGTGTGTGTGTGTGTGTGTGTGTGTGTGTGGAGAAGAAAGAGAGAGAGAGAGAGAGAGAGAGAGAGAGAGGGAGAGCGTTACCTGCTCCTTGCTTGAGGGCGCCGAAAAACTCAGATCTGAGATCTGAGTTTTTGGGCACTTTCTGTTATTTTTTTAGCCTAGTCGGCGTCGTTATGAGCGTCGCAAATTTACAAGTAAATTTGCGACGCTCATAGCGGCGCCGGGAAAAAAAAATTTGAGCGTCGCTGTGTGAGCATCGCTAATATGAATAGCCTCTTGTAGTGTTTGTGGAGACTCTGCTCCCAATGAAATAGGCATGAATGTTCACGTCCCTCCATGATATTATCTGGCTCTCCATTGAAGACTGTTCGAATAGCATTCCAATTTGCACCAGCTTCATCAGACATAAAACCTGCAAAGTCAGTTGCACCATGCCCGTACTTTTCCATTGTTGAATTAAGGTTCTCCCAAAAAATAACTTGAGTCTTTGCATCCTCCTCTTTAGTTTCACATATAGCAAATATTTTTAGTTATCGTATGCTGCAAGATATTCAACATAAACATTTTCACACATCTTCTTTTATTTAATGATTAAAAAATACGAGATATTTAAATATTTAAAGGTTACCTTGGATCATAAACTGAGCATGACATTGTTGCCCATCCATCTATTCTATGGGTAAAATCAAAATGTACCCACGCATTTCTCAAGTCACCAGTTTCAGTTCTTTTCATCCGATTTACTAGATCAATCCCAGAACCTGGTCCTTTAGTGGACATTTTAAATAGGAAGAACTTATCATCCTCTTCACCCTGTCCAGGAAATCTACTCCCATGGAAAAAAGGAAACATGCACTTTTTTTGAAGCAATAAAATATTATCATATCCATCCCCAATAACAACACCTTGATTCTTCCTCTCCTTTGAAACAATTGAAGAAAACCTACATGATGCATCACAAGAAGGCTAAATTTATAATAGTTAAAAAATTAACAAATTCAAGGAACAAAATTGAGTTTTTCTTACCCTTTGGTTTGAACCAGTGGCATCATTTCTTCCAAAAAATCATTGAATTGTACATCGGATGTAACTTCAGCTTCCTCACCAATCAAGGAGTGAAGAACAAGTTGTTGAGCCACCAACATTTGAATTTTTCTTGGGCCACCCTTTTCTATTTTTAGTACTGCACCTACCAGTTTCGGCACTCTTGAAATAGAAGCCCTAGAGGTTCCTGCGTTAACATTATGACAATGTTTACCAACATGTATTGCCAATCGCGACATTGTACCATCTCTAGGCAAAACATAATATATTTTGCAGGGACAAGCAGCAACACAAGTAACAACCTTCTGACAATAATGACAAGTTATTGTTGTATTCTCTTCCATTGCAAGGTAGTCTTTTTTTACCTGTCTGTCCAAATATCCATGAAAATCTCTACTATTAAATTATTGCTCCTTAAGATAATGAGGACACGTTACAAGGTGGAGATGCGAGAAAACTATGGTGGATTAAGTGAAGGTGGTGAAGGTTAACGAAAGTTAAAGATAAAGTGAAGGTTAATGAAACTGGTGAAAGTTAATGAAAGATGTGAAGGTTAATGAAAGTGAAAGATTGGTAGGTAGACGAAAAGACAGTTGCGTAAGATCTTGTGATGGCTCAAAGAATAATGAAAATCATAATTGAAGAAGTGCATTTAATATATGACGGTTGTGAATGTATGTACAGTGGAATATGTCATCAAATTTGAGGGGCCATTTAATTTCTAAACGGTGGTTCAAGGATTGCATTTAATGCAGTCTAATAGTGTCTCCATCTTTTGTGTGTGTGTGTGTATATATATATATATATATATATATATATACATATATATATATGATTGTGTGAGTGTGTGTATAAAAAGTGTAACATTCTATATGACTGACTTTGTATAAAAAACGTAACAATTTTTTTAGTTAAGTTATATATATGCTTCCATCTTGCCATTTTATATATATGTGTGTGTTTTTGGTAGTGTGTATACATAATTTTTTTACTTAAGTTATATACATTATTGTGTGTGTGTGTATAAATGATTTTGTGGGTGTGTGTAAACAACGTAGCATTTTTTTAAGTTAAGATATATATAATTAGCTCTAGAGAGTGTATGTATGTATGACTGTGCACATAGTTTTTCCATCTTGTGTGTGTGTGTGTGTGTGTGTGTGTGTGTGTATAACTTAACTTTAAGAATGCTGTGTTTTTTATATACACAAACACATACAATCATTTTTTAAAATATATGGTTGTGTGTGTGTGTGTGTGTGTGTGTGTGTGTGTGTGTGTGTGTGTAAAAAACATAGTATTTTTTTAGTAAAATTATATGTATGAATCCATTTTGCGTATATCTTTGTGTATGTATATACATATACATATATATATATATATATATATATATATATATATATATATATATATATAAATGAATGTGTGCGTGTGTGTTTTTATACCACAATATCATTTTTTGTAATATATGGTTTGTGTGAAAAAAGTAGTAGTTGAGATGAAAGTGGAGTGACGTTTAAGTGGAGTTTTAATTGAGATTAAAGTGGAGTGAGGTGAAAGTGGAGTTTTTTTGTGAAGAAGGAGATGAAAGTGGAGTGAAGATAAAGTGGAGTTGTGTTGTGAAGAAGAAGGAGTAAAAGAAGACAAGGTACTCTGTGTGTGTGTGTGTGTGTGTGTGTGCGCGCGCACGCTTACCTGTGCACGCTTGCCCGATCCACCGGAGGAGCTCCATTGCGCTGCCCTCTCACCATGCCTTTCAAGGCATGGGGGAGCTCCATTGGAGCTCCTCCATGCCTTGAAAGGCATGGTGAGAGGGAAGCGCACGCGCTGCCTTCTCACCATGCCTTTCAAGGCATGGGGGAGCTCCTATTGGACCTCCTCCGGTGGATCGGGCGAGCGTGCGCAGGTAAGCACACACACACACACACACACACTCACACACACAGTGATACACACTTTCATTCACACACATCAAAACACTTGCACACATAGCACAAACACACACACACAATCATGCATACGCACACACATTACACTTGCATACACACACATACATACACCCACATATATAAACACTTGCATTCACAACATCAACACACTTGCACACATAGCACAAACACACACACACAATCATGCATACACACACACATTACACTTGTATACACACACATATATAAACACTTGCATTCACAACATCAACACACTTGCATACATAGCAAAAACACACACACAATCATGCATACAGACACACACATATTACACTTACATTCACACACACACACACACACGCAATCATGCATACATCCACACACACACACACACACACACATATAAACACTTGCATTCACACACATCAACACACTTGCATACACACATACTAAACACACTTATAGTAATAATTACAATGATGTAAGAACAGGTCGTTGTAGAGAAGAGGTATACAAATATTAAAGTGGATTTGTATTTTTCCTTGCCATGAGCAAGTTGAGAATGGTTTTTTTTTTTAATTTGCTTTTTACACCGTTATGCTGCCGAAATTTAGAAGTTTATATTTGTATTGTCATGCATATGCACACATACACATATATAAACACTTGCATTCACAATATCAACACACTTGCATACATAGCACAAACACAAACACAAGCATGCATAAAGACACACACATATTACACTTACATTCACACACACATAATCATGCATACATCCACACACACACACATATAAGCACTTGCATTCACACACATAAACACACTTGCATACACACATACTAAACACACTTACAGTAGAGTGAAATCATGTTAACCTGTCATGCTTTTTCATGTCCCGGACAATGCTAACTAGCACAATTTTGACATATGCTAACTAGTACAATAACTTGAGCTACATCTCCAAGATCTATGACATATGATATATCAATAGAAAGCACTTGAAACAAGGAATCCAAATGTACAACCTTTGACAAATTTTGATATTATTTGTAAAAAATTTACCGGACGCCCAACTTTTTGAAGATTTGCTAACTTGAAACTACTAACTAGCACAAAAAGCGCGACAGGTTAACATGCTTTCACCTAGTAACAATTACAATGATGTAAGAACAGGTCGTTGTAGAGATGAGGTATACAAATGTCAAAGTGGATTTGTATTTTTCCTTGCCATGAGCAAGTTGAGAATGGTTTTTTTTTTATTTTCATTTTACGCCGTTATGCTGCCAAAATTTAGAAGTTTATATTTGTATTGTCATTGCTAAGAAGATTTTTGTTGTTTGTGGTTGATAGATTATGGCTTGTACACCATCTAAACATGGCAGGACAGGTATCTCTCAAAGTAAGTTCAAATACATTAAGCTATTTGTGTTCTTTTTTTTCTGTCTCATCATACTCACTAAACTAGTTGTGTTCTTATTGTTTTTTGCTTGTAGGAGTAGGATACACATTAAGGTCTGGCACTACAGGGCATAGGGCCAATGCACGATCTTCCATTGCTTCTTCCAATGTCCGTCGAAAGGAGGATATTTTGGGTGATGTGCATGAAGAAGAGGATATATTGAGTGATGTACATGAAGAAGAGGTGTTCATAGATATTCATGCTACACGAGGTGAATTGGTGGCTCACAGCGTGTCTGAAGCAACAACAATTGTTGCTAAACCTCCCGATCATCCAACAGTATTTGGAAAGGATGTTCATGGTCGAATATTGGAGGAGATTGTAGAGGGTCTTATTGTAAAGAGAGGTGGGGAACCTCCTCGCATTCCTCTCTGCAGATTGATGGAAAATGAAGCCATTAGAGCGGTGGGTCCAGGCATTGAGGGCTTGGTGAAAAGGTTTGAGATGTGTGGATACAGTGTGCTTGGAGCTCCATTTCTTGTCATTTAAGAATTCAGGCCATGATCAACATTATGTTTCCGACTTAGACAAAGATGAATGGGGGCCTATTTGGCGAGAAATAAGCGATGATTTTGATAATTCCCTTCCCCTTGAGTGGGAAGACTTAAGGGGAAAAACATTTATCGTTTGGGATGGTAATCACCGTTTGAAAACTTGGATGCGCTTAATAAAAACACGTAAGTGATTTCTTTTTTGTTTAATGTAAAGTTCACTTGTATTACTCTATGCTTTCTAGTTTTCTTTTTTGTTGTTGTAGAATTTTCAATGATCAAGTGGAGACATTGTTCTGTGAAGTGTCAATTTGTCAATGTTGATAGAAGTGCAGAGGGGGAGCTTATGCTAGCTTTGTGCTCTCAAAATGAGTGGGAAAATTTGTTGTTTTGAAAGTTATTGCTATTACTTTATCAATGTCATTCTACTGTCGTTTAATTTAAGATATTGTGGTTTAGGATTGGTAGAACCACTGTGAGCACAAATTTTCGGCAAGAGATCTTCTTGTTCCAAAAACTGGCTGTGGCAAGCAAAGATTCTTTAATGAAAGACTTTCCCCAAGATTGGATTTGATGGATAGAGGTAGAGCTTGCTTGTGAGAAGAAGGCATCTAAAGGGAGTTGGTACAACGCCCCTGCTCTTTTATTAGCAATGCTCATATGGAAGGTATATTTTTTTGCCTTAAAGTACACTTTTTATGTAATTTCTAAAACTTGACATTATTTTGTAAAATCTTACTTTTTTTTTCATTTGCTCTACAAAAGGAAGACTTTGACTTGTCTCTTATCAATGAGATGCAAGAGA
This sequence comes from Adiantum capillus-veneris, assembly GCF_014529385.1. Taxonomy (NCBI): domain Eukaryota; kingdom Viridiplantae; phylum Streptophyta; class Polypodiopsida; order Polypodiales; family Pteridaceae; genus Adiantum; species Adiantum capillus-veneris. The sequence goes on along the minus strand of NC_140950.1, from coordinate 139,696,548 downwards.
TCAATGATCCCTTGATTTCACTGCCAGAAAAGGAAATGGTTGCTCAAGGAAGAGTAGAAAAAATATTCAAAGAAAGAGCTTATAAGGTAAACACTTTCTCTTCTCACCGTTTATGTTTGAATTTCTACAAAATTGTAAGTTGACATGTCATTTGAATTTGATTTATTTGATTGAAAAATTGATTTGATTTGATCTCGTCCTAATGCAACATAGATGTTGGCCATTGCCAACCCCGCCAATGGCCATGGGTTCTTCTCTTTATTATTTAACTTCAATTGGATAAGAGAAACGGATCAAGTGTTCCTTACAAGAGACAAGGTCCACTCTTTGGCAACTTCTAAAATATCACCAGAGAGGTAATAATTTTTGGATAAAAAATACACATGAAGTCATCAAATGAATCAATGCATTTATGGTTTGTTTATTGTTTGCTCTATAGGAAAAAGGAAATATTGCACTCTTTGATGCATTGCCGTGTAGATGATGTTAATTCTGAGCGTTATATTAGTGCAATGAAATTTAGAATGTACTTGCGTAAAGAGTGGTATTGGGGAAGTATCTTGAAGCAATGCTTGAGGATCAAAGGGAAAATGATTGAAGAAATGCCAGAGGGCTTTGAAGCATGGTTTCATCACCAATTGAGGGACCACATTGATAAAGCTTTTGTGGAGCTTTGGAGTAAGCTCAACACAAAAGAGTCGGATGAAAAAATTCCAGAGCTTATGGAATCTTCGAGGAGAGTATTATTCAGGTAATACAATTGATATCTTTATGGTTTTTATTCTATTTTTTACTTAAGAGTTTATATAATAAATAAGTCACTTAGGAAAGGAGCTCAAATAAAGTTAAATGCATTTTATGTAGATGGCTAATTCAGCTTTACGATCAAACTTTGTTGGAGAAGTTGCCAATTTTTGTTGAAAGTTGGAGGGACCTCTCTTGTGAGGAGTGTATGTATCCACTATGGATGAGAGATTATGGTTTGATTGCTTGGGAAATTGAGTATTGCCCTTGGTGGCTAGATTACACTCGAAGCACCTACCCACGTGATGAAGGGAACTTATATAAAGGTTATTCTTGGCATTTATAAAAACTACAAAATTGTTAAAGTGCTCATACTATTTAGATTATGTTTGTGAGAAATATATTTTTGTTTCCTTTAGAGCACGTTCTTGAAAGAAATGAAAATGGTATTGAGGAGATTGGCTCAGCTTCCAAGAAAGCCACCTCTTCAAAAAGAGTAAACAATAGTACAATCTCTTCTATAAAGAAACGATTTTATTTTTTTAGATCCAAGAAGCCCAAGAAGTCTCCCAAAAAGAACCAAAAAGGTGCTCAAGGCTCCACAGGTAAACTTGCTTGTATAGATATCTAGCTGTTAATTTCTTTCTACTCAACAGTTCTTGATGAAATATTTTATTTTCTGATTATGCAGTGACTTCCATAGATTGTGATGTGACCGTTATTGGCAACATGCTAGATGTTTACAAAATTTCTCTCGATGATGAGAAATGGTAAACACCTGTGAAAAGAAAGACTAACTATGTGTGGTGTGTGTTGTGAATGTTTGAAATACATGTATTTGATCGTATGTAGGATCTGGATTTTCTTCATTCAGCCCATGTTGATGGGGAAAAGAGCAATGAAGTGGCCTCTCTTTTGTTTGCGGATTTTCGAACAAACTTTAAAGTTCAAAATTTTTCGGAGAACGAGGTATGCATCCTTCAAAACCGCAATGGACAGTCTATGATAGTTTTCTAACTTTAATTAAATTAACAATGCGTATTATGCAGGTCCCTCCATGGAATCAATTCTCTTGAAAATTAAGTAAGAAAGTGGTCGTAATAGCTTCAAAGTATGTGGCAGACAATGGGTGGTACATCACCCTAAGCTCCACTGATCACTTTGGCATTGTGTCTAGCCATGCCATCGAGATGGGATTCAAAATGATGCACACCATCCTTATTTTGATCCCCGATGATTATGTGCGAAAGACCATTGATATTGAGAGAGTAAGTAAATTTATTTGTTGATTGAAAAGCATGCTCGTAGTTTTCTTCAATTAGATCACATTCTAATTGTAATTTGTAGGTGGAAACACTATTTCTAGGATTGTTTCATCATAAGGGTCAACGTCCTATCTACGATCGACGAGATGGAGAGAGCGTGGACAACAACTCTTTCGATGCCAAGTCCGGAATACTGGTGGAGCGCGCCGATGGAGAGTACATTGGATGAAACGCTCTTAGAGGTGCCGCCGAGCGTAGCCTTGACTTCTTTCTGTAAGAATATATGTTTCCTACTATGCGTTATTGGACTATGTTACATAAAGTAAAAATGCGCATTTTTTTTTATTTTTTTAGCTGGCTTGTGCGGACATTTATTGCGGATCACACCTACATTGTTGATATGTTTTCTAGATGTGGTGGCTTGGGCAATGTTTGCGTTGAGTTGTCTAGACACTGTCTCTACATAGATGGTGATCCGAAGGTCTTCCATCAACATCTTTCATGCTTCAAGGCTCCATGTGTACGTGCTATTTCAGTAGTTGATGTAGATAGTGCCAAGGAGACTGATTGACAACAATATGATCCCGGATCACATTGCCCTTGATTGACATCAACATTGGTATTATCTATCGTTTTTTCTAGTTTGTGATTTTTATGGAACGACGTGTGACCATGGTGTTTGGGTGCCACTTTTTTGGTATTACTGAAGACATGTTGTTGGTGTTGATCGTCCTTATCAATTCAGCCATGATTTCATATTTATTATACTAGATAGAAGTTAGTTGAGAGCTTTGGATTTACCAAAGTAAACAACAAACACATGCTTTTTTGCGTATGTAATTTCTTCTTCCCGTGAGCATTCGCTGCTTCACGGAAGCATGTATGGAATGGGAATTTTTTTAGTTTGAATTTTCATGCCGTTATGTTGCGGAAATTTTGATTGCTTGTCAATATAATCATGCTTTTTGTTCATGTTTGAAAAAATAATCATGGTTTCATGTATACAAAAAAGTTAGTCAAGCTTCACGGAAGCAAGTATGGAATGGGAAATTTTTTTGTTTGTATTTTCACGCCGTTATGCTGCCAAAACTTTGATTGCTTGTAAATATAATCATGCTTTTTTTTCATGTTTAGAAACATCATCATGGTTTCATGTATACACAAAAGTTAGGCAAGCTTCACGGAAGCAAGTATAGAATAGGAAAGCTTAACGAATGTTAGGCAAGCTTTCACAAAAGCATGTATGGAATGGGTTTTTTTTATTTTTCACGTTGTTATGCTGTCAAAATTTCATTTGCTTGTCAGTATTTCTTTACAATGTTGGTCTAAGAATATATATAGTTTTATATATAATATTTATATTATATATATATATATATATATGTATATAATCTTCTTATTTATTTATTTATATGTGTGTGTTTATGTACGTATGCAGTTCTTCAACTCAGTAAAGTGTTCTTAATTACTATTTTATATGCAAGAGTCTATGCGTGTATCATTACTTTGAGGTCTCTGTCCAAACAAGTACAACCATCAATATTTTTTAGATTCCTAGTTTCAAATTGGCTTATTAGGCATTCATCCTTGTTTGCAACAACACCTACATGGACAGGAAACAACATTCTACTAAAAGTAGGGTAAATACTAAAGACATGCTCATCTTTTTCTTGCATTATATAAAAGACTCACATCGATTTTCTTTACGTTTGGCTTTCAAACAGCTTGTAGTTACATTTGGCGGTTCAGTTTAGCTACAAGATATCAACAATACCCTAAATTATGACAGATCTTGAAGATGTGTTAGTGGACTAGGCCGATTAAAAGTATCACAGCTACTTCAATAATAATAAGTCAAACAGAGACCTATGAATTATTCTCGCCAAGGCACTGAAGAGTAGAACACCATCATATAGTTAAAATAAGCATCATATAACTAAAATAAGTTGTTTACATGATTAGGTAGGGAATCAAACCTGCACACACACACACAGTACAACTTGCATCACACTAGTATAATTAAGCATGTGCTAGTGCATATTTATTTAACTATATATATTTAGTGCATAATTATTTAAATCTTGCCTCAATCTTCTACCACATCAGAGCCAGAGATGTCGACCAGGTTGATTGTGCGTTTGCAGACAAGCAAATGGTCAATCTCCGCCTGTAAAGCGGCCCTTCGAGAGCTGTCTATGTACCCCCATGTCTCCCACTTGCCCAGAGCTTCTCGCATTGTCTCAAAGCCATCATTGAGTTCCTGGTCTCCGGTGTTGCGAGCGCGATTAACGTGATTGAACATCCGGATCGCCTTGTTTGTGTCACGCTCTCTCTGTGTAAACGTCTTCTTTTCTTCAAGGGGTGCATTGGGGGGGAGTTTGTGAAGCTCTTCATGGATTTTTGCAACTAACTCATTACCAGTAGTTGCATATCCTATAGGCATTGTATAAGTACAGCGAAAATGAAAAAATCTCTCTTGATTAGCACCTCCGATTCACTTGTGCAGCATATGTTTCTTGGCTTGTAACATTTATATAGGCTAAAGCAGCATGCTCTCAAAAAGCATTGATAGTGATGGAATAGTGGCATGTGTTAGTGACATGAGGGGTCCCACGCAGCATATGCTAACTGCTAAATTGGAGCGTGCAATAATATATGCATGATTTGTCAATATGAATATTATAATCGTCTACTACTCCACCACTAACTTTTAAAGTGGGGCGTGCAATAAAATATGCATGATTTGTCACTATGATTATTATTCCCCTATAAGATTTATAAGCATCTAATAATGCAATGAGTAGACACCACTAACTGCCTTTCTAAGGGCTCGGGAAACACTATGATTATTATTCCCCTATGAATACTATAGGCATATAATAGTGCAATGAGTAACCACCACTAACTACCTCTCTACGGGCTCGGAAAACATTATTTGTGGACCCGGATTTGGAACCTTTTCACACGCATATGAACAGGAAAAATCTCTCTCTCCCTCTCTCTCTCTCTCTCTCTCTCTCTCTCTCTCTCACACACACACACACACACACACACACACACGTGAGTAGAAAACATGCACACAACCTCCACTTTTACTTAACTCCACTTTTATCTCAATTAAAATGTGGGATATTTATAAAATATATACATTAAACCAACACATAAACAATTCTATACCAAGTTACTAAATGAAATAATTTGAACCGGCTTGAGAACCTTCTTGCCCAAACTTGAGCCGGACTTTTTTCATTTTTGAACCTATCTTTCCTCTCTCCCCCTCATCTCCCACTCTCTCTCTCTCTCTCTCTCTCTCTCTTTCACACACACACACACACACACACACACATGAGTAGAAAACGTGCACACAACCTCCTTCAAAACTCCACTTTTACTTAACTCCACTTTCATCTCAATTAAAATGTGGGATATTTATAAAATATATACATTAAACCAACACATAAACAATTCTATACCAAGTTACTAAATGAAATGATTTGAACCGGCTTGAGAACCTTCTTGCCCAAACTTGAGACGGACTTTTTTCATTTTGAACCTATCTTTCCTCTCTCCCCCTCATCTCCCACTCTCTCTCTCTCTCTCTCTCTCTCTCTCTCTCTCGTTGTCGGTACTCTCACACCCCGATCCTATCTCTATTTCACAAGTATGTTTTTCTCTCTCCGTCTAATCATTCTTCTCTCTCCTTCCCTCGGTACTTATTTAACATACCACAATGCCACCTTAGAGAGCATACATATGAATGAAATCTATGCTTCTATAAACTCGAAAAAGCATCACCTATAGCAAAAAAACACGAATTGATTAACTCGCAAATAAAATTAACCCTCTCCAATGCAAGTAAACACTTTTACTCTAATACAAAGGTAAATAATCATTGTCTATGATATGTATCCATCTTCTAGTGTGAGAATATACTCCAACACAATGATAGACCGTTTCAAAACCTAATCTTCTCCTCTTTAAGTGTGAGAAAACTCGAACACAAAAAGAATGTAGTTCTAATTTTTAAAACTCTTCAAAATAATTCAATTTAAAAATTGAAAACAAAAACAAACTTTATTACAAATTAGAACAAACAAATTTTAATTATACCATTTACAACTAAATTTTAAAAATATCTTAAATCTTTACTTTTTTCATTCTTTTAGTTTTTCATATTTTTATTTGTAAGAGAGAGAGGATTAATTTTTCAAAACAATTTGATACTTGATTGTGTGAAATGGTACTAGGAGAGCATAGTGGCATCATGCATACTATTTGCACTTCGATCAAAGTGTAGAGAAATAATACGGAGGGCCGAATTCAGTGATGTGTCAACGTATAATATGGCCGTTTTATTTTTCCAAACGTATTATACGGCCATTAAATGCATAGAGCACGTTTAAAGTTTGACATATAATGCAATTTAGTCCACCATATTCTATATTTGATTATAAAAGACAAGTATTCTTCTAAATTATATGCTTCTTTTCACTTATTATATGGTTGATGATACAGGGAAGAAAATTCATTAATGGTAAGGACCAAGCAACTACTATAAACTTTTCTAAAAAGGAGGTGAAGAAGGAAGAGCTACATGATGAATCAAAAGACACCAAGGAGAGATATCAAAGAAAGAAGAAAATCTTGCACCTAAAAACCTATCTCTTAACACTAGTTTGGTAACCTGACATGACATAAAAGTATCCTTTAAGGGTTTTGTAAACAAATATCAAAACCATAGTAGATCCACTTATTTTGGAAAATCATTTCATGAGCTTATAGTTCAAGGACTATGACAAATGGAAAAAATGAGAAACTTGAAAAATTTCTCATCTCTTGGTCACAAACAAGTCTCCAAAGTTAATGGGTCGGTCCATTTTGCACAAAACAACCATTTCTCACTGTTGAATGCATATAAATGAGACTAGGGATTTTTGTAGGACATGAGATAAAATTCTTCGTTAACTTCAATGGGTTGGTGATAAAAAATATAGTTTCTTGTGTCTCACTTTTTTTCTTTTTTGGCAAAAAAATAGGTACAAACAAGGTGCATTTTTGCCATTTTTTGGACCTATCATCAAAGTTTCTATACTCACACTCAATAAAAATACTATATACATGTTTTCTTATATCCTTTGGGCCTTTCTATTAAAAAGGAGGCATGGAGCATGTCAAAAGAATAATAGATCTCTTATCAAGTGAAACCTTGCGGCGGACAATGATGAAGTGCTAATTACAGCAAACATGAAAAAAATTGTTTTAGCATTATGAACCGAGTTGGGGAGCTTGCAAGTGGAAAAAATGGTGGTCTTGTAGGTGATGCAACACTAGAGGATCATATCTTTTGTCTAGTGCTCCCACTTCCGCAGAGCCGTGCATTGTAGCAATGATGGAGGGTTGAGTGGTACTTGTTGCTTTTGCCCCAATGACTAGATCAACAGAATCAACCACTCTTTGTCTTTTTCTAGGGTTTTCTAGCTTGAACTTCCCTTTCATTTATGCATGCAATTGATGGACTTATTGCATCCTTTCACCTATCAAAGAGAGATAGTAGACATCAAGGTTCTGTAGAGTATAAAAAACAACCAAGATTTGTGCTATGGTTTGCGTGACAAGTCCTTGCATTTGACCAACCAGTGAAAATTTCAATGTCAAATGATATTGTGGACAATAGCTTCAGTGGAGGATTTTTGATGTGCTTGTGATAGCTTCATCTCTGACATGGCTATTAAAACAAGTAAAGGTATATTAGCAAAAACATAACATTCATATATGTTTAAATATGCAAACGTATTTCTTAATATCAATGTTGAGTATTTATACACATTATGATGATAGAAAAACATAAATTTAACGATATTGTTGCACCATATAAAATAGATACAATTTTCAACAAATGTGATTCTTGAATAAGAAATTATCATCAATAATGTACTATCTATTTATCTAAATGCAGTGTGAGATAAAATTTTCAAACACAGACCACTAGAAGTTTATGTTACATAAAAGTTTAACTTGCAAAACACTTTACATTAGTACTTGGCACTCCAAAAGACTCAACACTGCAATATAAACCAATTTATGCATAAAACATTGAAAAGTTGTCACATCCTACCATAGATAGCCTGTACAAGTAATGTCTACCCAGTTTCCACCAAAATTGCTCTTTAGATACATGGATCACAATCTATGTTTGGTGCTCGAATGTAACCAATTTTGGTGGGAAGGTTCTTCATATGCTACCTAGGCTATTGGTCATCACATTTTGGGGTTTGGATCAATTTTGTAGCACTTGCATCAAAATGACCATTTGGAGATTGATTTTTCATTTTGCCAAGGTTTTGGGGTGTATTTTTGTCCATTTTGACTCAAATCTATAGGGTGATACCTCCTAGTTGATCTCCAACTAGGGGCCCAAATTTTCCTTCTATTAAGAAGAGAATGGGGCCTTGGAGGACCTCTTGATTTGGTAGTTTAAGGGAGTCAAACCTCTAGTATTACGAAAGAAATAAAGGATGTCTTTTGAATTCAAATAATCAACACAGTTAGTGAGGCGGTTTGGGGGGGCACAAAGAGAGGCGACCTCTAAACACCCCTCAAGGCTCCCGTGCTACTCAATTGGCAAAAGAGGAGAATGATCCTGAGGAATACAAGCGAGAAGGAAGGGTACACTACCACTAATATCAATGCTACAAATACTCACACCAAACAGATATATATGTATATATATATACATGTGCAAGAATTTAGCTTCAATGACGCGGGTATATAAATAACTTGGAGGAGAGTCGAGAGACACAATTAATTTTGATGATGTTGCGATCTAAACATTATCTTAGGTTTATGGGAACCCTCTCTCCATACAACCCTCTTATAATGTTTTCCAAGCAACAAAACAAACACAAGAGCTCTTATGTCACATACAAGTAAATACTACAAAAGAATCTCAAAATGAGAACGGGTCACCTTAAACCAAACAAGATGATGTTTCCAAGCATGAATTGGAGAGACTCCAAAGAGTTTTGAACCGTGGTTGCACCCAAATCATTGATTCAATTGATGTTCAAGAGTAGGTACGACTCTAATTGGAAGTTATGAATCACTCACTCCCTTGCAATGCTACAACTAGCTCAAAGAAGCTTTCCTATACACCACAAGTAATGGTGTATAGAGAGCTCACTCTCTCTCCCTACAACTAAGATGGTGAATACTACACTCAAAGTAGTGAGAAATAGTGTAGAGATCATGCCCTTTACAAAGATGAATGGGCTCTATTTATAGGTTTTTGGGAGCTTTGATTAGGATTAGACCTAATAAATTTTATTGTCAATACAAAGATTATGAAATATTTTTTATTTTCAAAATGGGAGTGGGTCTTCCTTATCCCATGAGTCACATGGTGGTGGGCTCAAGGGGAAGAATTATTGAGAGTAAAACAAGAGAGAGGTGAGTAACTTGGAGGTGCCTACTCTAGTACAAAGGGTAAGTCATCAGTGTTAGTAGTGTGTAGTTAGTAGAATGGGGTAAACTTACATAGCATATGCACTCAAGGTGCATTACATGATTTATACTATGATAAAAATTAAGAGAAGGATGAGAGTATACACAAATTTATGGAAATCACAAGATGGAAAGGGAATTTTTCACCTATCTCCTTCAATGAATAAAGCGATTGTAGATCTCTGTCGGTGTAGTCTTTGTGACCATGAGAAAGTTGAATTTTCCATGATCAAAATCCTCCTTTTGTAGAGCTTTATCTTTGTCATTTGCATATTTTTTCTCTTGTTTTGAAAGGATGAAGAGGTTATGGTAATATGAGTTTGATTCTAGAGAGAGAAGTTGAGCTATATGTGTGTAGAGATGATAATTTTTGAGCTATGGAGTAAGGGAGAGATGGGAATGGTGAAGAAGATGAAATAAACCATGAAATTTTTAGGTTTGAGTGAGGGATGGAGAGGAATGAGTGTGTGTGTGTGTGTGTGTGTGTGTGTGTGTGTGTGTGTGTGTGTGTAGAAGTGTGAAGGGAGGTGAGAGAAGACTAAGGTGACTTGTGAGAAAAAGTGGGCAGACTAGGGTCCACCATTAAATTCACATATCACCAATGGTAACTCCAAAAATTATGCAAAAACTTGAAGCAATTATTCAGCTTGTGGTCTACATTTTTTCTGTTGGTCACTTCTTCAAATTCCAAGCAAAGATAGGTGCCAAAAATCTCACCAAAAAGCCTTTTATTTTTTCCTACCAAAGTCGTTTAGTGTCCCCCTCCTTTGTTGACTTTGCACAACGCATCCAAGAGTGAGCCCCTCCTTTGTCATATCATGATACAAAGCATCCAAGTTACCTTTACACGTGCATGGAGGAGGATTATTGGTGTATAAAGAAATATATACATGTTGGGACTAGTGTATGGGCTAATTTATGGATTTTAGCTCAATGAGCACTTGGTGTTAGAATAATTACTATATATATAATATAAAAAATATGGATATGGAAAAATATATTGGAATCATATAATATGGTCCCTCTTTTGTATTATTTTGGTTGAAAGAGAGAAAGGTATATAAGTAAAAATGAAAATATTATAAAAAACGTGACTAAGGGAGTAGAAATCAATTTTTTATTTTCACAGGGATGAGGGTGAAAATGTGGGGGTGATTTTTATAAAAGAAAATTATGAGATTAGAGGATGTACACATTGGCAGAAAAAACATACTTATGGTGCAAAAAGATAAAAGAAGGCATACATAGCCTAATAAAACAAACACCCATGTATAAATATTTTAAATAAAATACCAAAATTATTATAAAAAATCCTATATTTAGGATCTATATACAATGAAATATTTACACACAAAGAGGCCATAATGTACTTTCCTTTTTTATTTTATTTATTTTTTTGGCTCAACTAGCCTAGTGATTAGCTAATTGAGGATTTTTAAGGAGATATGGGGAAAGTCTTCTAACTCACACACGCCTATTTACAGTGAAAGGGTGAGGATAACCATAGTGTTTGAGTGATTTGATAGGGTGAAGTAGCTCACTATGGAAATTTTGAGTAGCCAAAAAATGGCTATCATTAGCCCTACCCAGGATGATGGTATATTCATGTACCATTATAAAGCATCTTTTCCAAAGAGAGTGCTTTTGAGTCCTTGACAAGATTTTCATTGTTGGTCCCTTGGCATTTTGGGTCGAGTTACACTCATGCTTCATGCAACAAAACTTACATGAGATAGTTGCCTTTCGATAGATCTTTGGTAGAAGGTGACTCAAATAAGTCTTTAGCCGATACCCATTTACCTTCTTGGAGTGCTCTTTACCATTCAGGTCCATGAGCAAGTAGTAGCTTGAATTGAAAGCCTTTTTGACTATGTATAGCCCCTACCATCTAGTTTCAAACTTGGCATCAAAATGATTGTCAAGTCAATTGTCATAACTTAGCACAAGATCTCCTTCATTGATGTCTTTGTCTTTTAGTTTCTTGTCAAGCTTCTCCTTTGCTTGTATAGACTTCCTCTTGTATCACTTGTAAGCTACTGCTCTGTTCCACTCAAGTTCCACTAATGTAAGAAGTTGATCCATACATGCTTCTTGGTCATCTTGTGCTGCTTTGTCATGAAGTCGTATTGTTGGAATGTTGAGCTCAATTGGCTATAAATCCTCTTGACCATAGACCAAGTGAAATGGTGTGAACGCCTACAAGGCACCATTCAAAAAGTCATTCCACAACTTTTTCTTGTTTTGCACTATCTTCCTAATGATGCCTGCAATGACACCATTGGCCTTCTCTACTAAACAATTTGATTGTGGGTAGTAGGGTGTGCTATGACGATGTAAAATGTAAAGCTCTTCACAAAATTCTGAGAGTAAACCCTTCCTGAAACTTTGACCATTATTAGAAACAATCTCCAAAGGTGGGCCAAATCTGCAACACATATTAGTGTAGACATGCCTACTCACTATTTTTCCATTTATCCTTGCCACACTTTGAGCCTCTACCCACCTAGTCATGTACTCAACAACCACTAGAATGTAGAGTTTACCATTTTTTGTTCTAGGCATAGGACCTATAGCATCAATGCCCCACTTTTCAAAGGGTCCATTTGCAACCACTGTTTGCCTTGGGCCTTGCACCAATCTTCTATTTCCATTTACCTGACAGTTGTAACAGCTTTTACACCAATATTGTACATCCACATGCAAGCTTGGCCAAACATACGCCGCAAGAAAAATCTTCATCATGGTTAATTCTTGGACAAAATGACCACCACATGCCTCTTCATGCAAACCTTTTAGAATGGATAGAATTTCCTCAATAGTTGGTACCCTTCTGCACACTTGATCCTTCTCTCTTTGATAGAGGGATCCTTCTAGGAAGAGATAGAAACTTGCCTTCTTCATGAGTCTCCTCTTCTGAGCTTTTGTGAAGTCTTGTGGAAACTCGCTCTCCAAAATGTAGCCAATAATGGGAGCCAATGACTTCAATCCCTGGTATCTTGGTTGCTTGACAGTTGTGGCCACCATGATGACATGTACTTCCTTCTCAACACATGTAACTGCTTGTTGTGCAAGTAAATCAGCATGTTCATTCTATTTCCTAGGAATATGATACAATTGCACTTCTTCAAATTGATTAAACAACCTATGGATGACATAAACCTTTGTCCTTAGGCTTTCATTCTTGCATGCCTAAGTGCCTAAAATCTTCTTCACAATGAGAAGTGCATTTCCCTTTACCATGAGATGTTGTATACTTTGGCCAATGCACATCTTGAAACCATGAAGTAGTGTGTCGTATTCTACTTCATTGTTGCTAGTTGAACCTGGTAGATAGACCTTCTCTTTCATGAACACTTCTCCACTTGGGCTGAGCAACACTAGCCCTCCCCCTACGTTTCATGTGGCTCGTCAAAAATCTCCATCAAAGAACAAGGTAAAAGCATTAGGGATGCTTTTAGGTGGTGGAAATGGTAGGGTCTTTATTTCATTCACCTTATACTCCTTCTCATGTACCCTATAAGTGAGAATCCCTATCAATTGTGCACGCACACTATCTTCTACCTTGAAAGAGTATTAGAACTCTTGCAGCTCCATAATCCACTTTAAGATCCTAGTACTAAGATTTATTTGAGATGACACCCAAGGAAACAAGTTTTTTGTAGTGAGAATTACAAAAGGTTTTGGTAGCAATTAGGATCTAAACTTTATCACCGCAAACATGAGAGAAAGCATCATGAGTATTGCTTCCCTGTAGCTTTTCTCCAATGCATTCATGACCCTACTAGCAAAGTAGATGGGTCGCATCCTAGTACTGTGGGGATCGTGTTATAACAAAATAGCACCAATTCTTTCTTTCCAACACCAGAGCTAACAAAGAATGTGTACCCCCAACAAGGAGGCATAAGTGTTGCTAGTTCTGACAGAATGACTCTGATCTTACAAAGTATTCTTCAAGTTCATCAGGAAAAACAAACTCAATTGTGTTAATTTTTGCAAGGGGTGAAGTAACTTCAAGGCTAAGTGAATGAAGCATGACATATGCTTCACCTTTTGAATGAATGAGATGACCTCCTTAAGACTCTTGGGTGATGGTTACTCAATAAGAGTCTTTGCCTTTGAAGGATCCACTTTGATGCCTTTGTAACAAACTTTGTGACCAAGCAAGACCACTTCATCCTCATCTATGTGGCACTTCTCGTGGTTGAGTTGACCTCCCATGTCGTAGAGTTTTTTCAAACCCTCTTCCACCTTTTGTAGATGCAATGATTTTGAGCTATAAATGCTAAAATCATCAATAAAAACCCTAATGGACTTTCCAAAGAATGCTTGAAACACCATGTTCATGAAGCGTCAGAAAGTTGCAGGAGTATTTGTCAGGCCAAATGGCATGACTCTGAAAGCATAACAACCCCAAGGAGTGATGAAGGTTATTTTTAACTGATCCTCCAATGCAATACCTATTTGAAAGTAACCTGAGTAGACATCACACACAGTGTACTTCTCGTAACCAGCTACCTCATTTAGTATCTCATCCTGAAATGGGAAGGAAAAGTGATCTCTTTTTGTTGCCTTATTTAGTGGACAGTAATCCATACACACCCTCCACTTGCCGTTATTCTTGGGAGTGACAACAATGGGAGAGACCCACTCTGAATTCTCGACTGGATAAATGAAATCTGCTGCTAGAAGCTTTCTTACCTCCTTGAGTAAATCCTACTCCTTGATGACTCCTAGCCTTCGTAGCTTTTGAGCCTTACGTGTGCCTCTGGCTTTAGCTCGATCTTGTATTGAATATCATCTACTCCACGCACATCGGTGTAGTCTTTAGCAAAAATCTTAGGAAACTTTCTTAGCATACATTTGAACTCCCCTCTTTCTTCCTTTGTAAGTGTAGTTGATAGCATACCTTCTAGCATCCCTTTGTCTTGCACACCTTGGTTCTCTAGAGGACCTACCTCCTCCAAGCCTAGGCAAGAGGTTTCTTGGTTGTTTGGATTAAACCTTAACCCCATGACTTTGATGGAAGACTCCTCTTCAATAATTCTACCGCTAATTTCTTCTTCTAAAGTGCTATTGATCAACCTTCTTCCATCTCACTTTGTGATGATTCTTCATGGAGCTCCTCTTGGTGTTGCTTCTTCATGTCAAAGGCAACCTTCTTATGATTTTCATTCCTGCAAATTAACTTTCCACTTTCCCAATCCTGTAAAGGTCGCATTTTCATTAGCCATGGTCTTCCAAGGATGAATGGGTAACCACTTCCATTGGTTGACATAACATAAAAATCCACTGCCTTCTTAATGCCAAAGGCCTCCACAAAAACATTTTTACAAATGCCTACGCACATAGCCTTGCTATTGTTTGCCATCTTGACTCTAATTTCAGTTGTCTCATGGATGTGCATGCGTAGTCTTTGCATGAGTCCCTCTCTCATGATGCAAATTTGTGCACCCCCATCCACTAGACCTTTCCTAACCAATCTTCCTTTGATGTAAAAATATAGCGCATGTGTAATATCCTCATTCATTTTAGCTTGTGCAGTTTTTACAATAGGCACACTCTCTTTTACCTTTCTCCTAGTGCTAACTACCTTCATTAAATCCCTCCGAAGTTGTGGGCATAATGCAAAAACTGAGGGCATGAGATATCAGGACCCTTACCTCTCATGTCTTCCAACAGATTGTATGGATCCATACCATGTCCAAGAGGAAAGTCTTGGAGGTTGATACGACGTCGAGTCCTTTTGGCTTCCTTGGTCTCCTTTGCCTTCTTCTCTCATCCATGGTCACTTTGTGATGTGAATCCTTCTACCTTTTTCACGGCCACGCTTAATGCCATTTTCTTCTATGTCAATTTCATTTGAATTTGTCACCTCTACCACATGCACATTGGATTTGGCAAAGGTGGAACTCCTTCCACTCCTCGTGGAGGTGGTCTTGTTCCATTTGGTCTTTGTAGAAGTTGTGGTTGTTGACTAGTTCCTTCACCTGCATTCATCAATGGGGTAACTCACGTTAGGTCTCCTTGTCTCCCCACGGGGCCAAGGAAAATTATACATCCCATGTCCAGACTCTCTGAAATTCCAACATTGCAAAAGTCTCCTAGGTTGTGGCTCTCGCTCCTCGGCTTTCTTTGTTTGTCCCTTGGGACCTACAGCTTGTGCAAGGTGAATTGACAAGTTATTTAAGGATTCATTTAACTTTTCAATTACCTCTGCTGTTACCTCAGGAATCTCTCTAGATGTTGATGCTTACAATTTTCCCTTTAAGTTAGGCCTACGACCCTCTATTGGAACCTCTCCTCTTAGGCACTTGAGTTTTCTATACTTCTCAAAATCCCTAGTTTCAGCTGCATCAAAGGTAATAGGTGCACCCGCCTTGACTTTTATTTTGAGTGTGGAAAAGAGACCATCTATGAACCTTTACTTCTTTAGGAACTTTGCACCATCCCCAAGGTTAGTAACATTTCTCACCCATACAACCCAAAGACGTCGAAACTCTTGTTTATACATGTAGTACTAATCTAAGTCCTTTTGTTTGTGAGAAACGATGCCTTGCCATAACTTTTGAGTGATTTGGGGGTCAAAGAAGTATCTCTTGAAATGATCAACAACTTTTTTATAGTTTCTGTTAACCTCTTGAGATAGAGAGTCAAACCAAGTGCTAGCATCCTTCCTCAGAACTACCTCAAACATTTTTAAGTGTTCCTCATCTCCTATCACTCTTTTTATGCGGCAAGCCATTTTGAAATTTGCTAGAAATAGCTCGGCATCCTTGCCATGCTCTCCAAAAAAGAGAGGATATCCTAACATCTGGTGTTGGGCCTCCATTGAATTGATTTCAAAGTGATAACACTTTTTTTTAAAAATGATTTACACAATAATGTTTTCTAAATTGCAATCTAATCTACAGCAAAATAAAAATATGCACATCAAATGATCTATGATAGTCAACCAGAGGCAGGATGACAGGGTTTGGGGATGCAAGAATTTCTCCTACTCTTCGAGTACCAAACATGAACACCATACGCTGCTGAAAATGGATTTTTCTCCTAATTGCAACGTTTATTCTAATGTGTGGATTGAAATGGAAGGGAAAAACCTCTATTCTCCTGGGGCCATTATCCATGGTCTATGCATGACCTGATTCTTAAAACAAAACAAAAATATAGACGTCCAAACTAAGGTCGTACCTAATGAGAGGCAAAATAAAACGATTTATTGAAGCGTTTATCTCAGCCAACTTAAGAGGGCCCAAAATTCTACAAATTACTCATTGAAATTGCAACCTTTTGCCTTGCAATTGGAATCAAGGATCATACAAATTCTCATGATTCATGCAAGCTACTTGACTACTCTAAAGGTTGAATCTACACAAAAACATACATGAGCCGTCTTCAGTGGGGGTGCCAAAATTGAGGTGGTCCAGGGTGGGCAACAAGAGAGGCGACCTCTAAACACCCCTCAAGGCTCCTATGTTGCTCAATTGGTGCTAGGGAAACCCCAAACAAAAAACTACAACAACAAACCCACAGCCAAACAAGTGAAGGGGCACCACCTAGTTATAGAGCGAACTAGGATGCAAAAGAGAAGAATCTCTGAGCAATACAAGCAAGAAGGAAGGGTACAATATCACTAATATCAATGCTACAAATACACACGCACACACAAATTTGTGCAAGAATTTAGCTTCAATGACATGTGTGTATCAAACAACTTGGAGGAGAGTCAAGAGACACAATTAAGTTACATTATCTTAGGGTTATGGGAACCCTCTCACCATACAACCCTCTTATAATGTTTTTCCAAGCAACAAAACAAACACAAAAGCTCTTGAGTCACATATAAGCAAATACTACAAAAGAATCTCAAAATGAGAATGTGTCACCTTAAACCAAACAAGATGAGGTTTTCAAGCGTGAATTGGAGAGACTCAAAAGAGTTTTCAACCGTGGTTGCACCCAAACCATTGATTCAAGTGATGTGCACGAGTAGGTACAACTTTGATTGGAAGTAATGAATCACTCACTCCCTTGCAATGCTACAACTAGCTGCTCAAAGAAGCTTTCCTATACACCACAAGTAATGGTATATAGAGACCTCGCTCTCTCTCCCTACAACTAAGATGGCGAATGGTACGCTCAAAGTAGTGAGAAATAGTGTAGAGATCATGCCCTTTACAAAGAGGAATGGGCTCCATTTATAGGTTTTTGGGAACCTTGATTAGGATTAGACCTATTACATTTTATTGTCAATACAAAAGATTATGAAATATTATTTATTTTTAAAATGGGAGTGGGTCTTCCTTATCCCTTGCGTCACATGGTGGTGGGCTCAAGGGGAAGAATTATTGAGAGTAAAACAAGAGAGAGGTGAGTAACTTGGAGGTGCTCTAGTACAAAGGGTTAGTCATCAGTGTTAGTAGTTTGTAGTAAGTAGTATGGGGTAAACTTACATGTAATATGTACTCAAGGTGCATTACATGATTTATACAATGATAAAAGGTAAGATAAGGATGAGAATATACACAATTTGATGGAAACCACAAGATGAAAAGGGAATTTTTTACCTATCTCCTTCAGTGAATGAAGCGGTTGTAGAACTCTGTCGATGTAGTCTTTGTGACCATGGGAAAGTTGAATTTTCCATGCTCAAACTCCTCCTTTTGTAGATCTTGATCTTGATTATTTACTGATTTTTTCTCTTTTTGTGAAAGGATGAAGGGGTTATGGTAATATGAGTTTGATTCTAAAGAGAGAAATTGAGCTATATGTGTGTAGAGATGATAATTTTTAAGCTATGGAGTAAGGGAGAGATGGGAATGGTGATGAAGATGAAAGAAGCCATGAAAGTTGTAGGTTTGGGTGAGGTATGGAGAGGATTGAGTATGTGTGTGTGTGTGTGTGTGTGTGTGTGTAGAAGTGTGAAGGGAGGTGAGAGAAGACTAGGGTGACTTGTGAGAAAAAGTGGGCAGACGGGGGTCCACCGTGAAATTCATATCTCACCGGTGGTAACTTTAAAAATTATGCAAAAACTTGAAGGAATTATCCAGCTTGTGAAAAATATTTTGTCTGTTGGTCACTTCTTCAAATTTCGAGCAGAGATAGGCACCAATAATCTCACCAAAAAGCCTATTTTTTATGTCTGCAAAAGTCTTTTAGTGGCCTCCTCCTTTGTTGAATTTGCACAATGCATCTAAGAGTGAGCCCCTCCTTTGTCATATCATGATACAAAGCATCAAAGTTAACTTTACGCATGCATGGAGGAGGATTATTGATGAATGAACAAATATATACATGGTGGGACTAGTATATGGACTATTCATGGATTTTGCTCAATGAGCACATGGTGTTAGAATAATGAGTATACAAAAAAAAGGAAGAATTATGGATATGGAGAAAGATATTGAAATCAAATGATATTATCCCTCTTTTGTATTATTTTGGGTGAAAGAGGAAAAGGTATGCAAGTAAATGAAAATAATGTAATAAACGTGACTAAGGGAGTAGAAATCGATTTTTTGTTTTCACAGGGGTGAGGGTGAAAATGTGGGGGTGATTTGTATAAAAGAAAATAATGAGACTAGAGGATATACACATTGGCAAAACATATATACTTATGGTGCAAGAGGATAAAAGAAGGCATACATAGCCTAATAAAACATACACTTAGGTATAAATATTGAAATAAAATACCAAAATAATTATTAAAAATCCATATATTTAGGCTCTATATACAATGAAATATTTACATACAAAGAGGCCATAATGTACTTTTTTTTTTTTTTTTTTGGCTCAACTAGCCCAGTGACTAGCTAATTCAGGGTTTTTAAAGAGATATGAGAAAAGTCCCCTACAGTGAAAGGGTGAGGATAACCACAGTGTTTGAGTGAATTGATAGGGCTCATGAGCTAGCTCACTATGGCAATTTTGAATAGCCAAAAAATTGCTATCACTAGTTTATTTGAATTCAAATCCCCCCCCAAAAATGAAATATAAAATGCAACGGAAAAAACCATCTATGGAGAGATCTCAACATATATATTACCGATCTATAATCTCCACTCAAAGTGGAGAAGGTATGTAGGAGTTACCGAAGGCCAAAAATCATAAAGTTTTCCACCCCTTTTTGTGGAGAAAGTGTATCCTTTCACCACTCTTACACATCTTTTACACACCCATCATTCTTGTACACATGGCATGCACCTATTTGTCAAAATGTTAATCACCTCCATAATCTCATGGCAATAAAGAGACCCTCCAGGAACTCGTTCTCTTCCTAATGCTTATGGCATTGTAGGGTACACCGGCTGATAGACGTTTTTGAGAGGAGCCATCTATCCAAAAATCTTGGGATTTGGTGGTCATGAACATGAATTGTGATCCAAGTCTAACCCCCTCTTGGACTGTGTCATACTAACTAATATTTAATTCTCCTAAATGATTTTCTCATGTTAAACTGATCATTTTATATGGGGAAGTGTGAAGGGAGAAAAAGCTTGAATATTGGTTAAGCTGGCAGACTGCCGACCACATTAGGGATCCAAAGGAGCAAAAATAGGTATCCAAAGGGGGGGCCATCTGCAAAAGATCAATGTGCAACAATGGGCTTTAAAGACCCTAAGGTTCAACCCATTAAGACTTCCAAAACGCTAAGGTTACAAAATTCAAAGGTAAGTTGAAATGGTCAATCTTAGTGAAATTGGATGCTTTGTGAGTGTACAAAAACGTCTTCAAGTGGTCCTAGATTGATGGGAGCGAGCCCTTTTAATATATTATGAGAGAGAAACACACACACACACACACACACACACTCACTCATGCAAGCCCCTTTACACAAAGGGAATAAGGGACACATGTCAGCTCCCTAGCCTAGTTGCCCCCAAGGTGCACTCAAATCCTATTGGATGGCCATCGAGGTGGACCAATGAGAATTAGGCTAGAGTACTTTTAATTTAATTCATTTAAAAACACTTGATAAAAGAATCAATAAGAATTAATCTCTCTAGAAGACTATTGGACAGTCTCCCAAGGGGTCCAATGAGCATTCAGCAGCCAAATGGCTTGCCTTCGTCCTATTGGCCAAAAGACAAAGAGGTCCAATGAGAGTTTAGTTGCATTATTTAATTACCTAAAGCTCTCACAAAAGGGGAAATGGAGACACATGTCACAAGGCTATTAATTATGCTTCTTAATTCCTATTTCTTAATCTTGGAAAGGTCCGCTGGGAAGCTAGCAGGAGGAATTAGCAAGAGGGGTCGACCAAGAAGAGAGAGGGGGACTGATTTGTGAAGGCATTCCACACACACTCACACAATCTCATGTGTGAAGCAAGAAGACTCTCTCTCTCCTTCTCAAGATTTAATGGAAAGCTCATCATCTACTCCAAGCTTGTGAGAAGAAAGGCCTACACCAACAACTCTTGGCTTTGGGATGCAAATCCAACCAAGAGCCAAGCTTCAATGCATGCTAATTACTAATCTATGCTAAGCTTTTATAAGTGATTATGAGAGGAGATATACTTCTTTCTTGTAAGACTACTCCTTCCTCTCTATCTACTCTCATACCCTGCTAGCTCTCACCATCTTCAAAGGTGTGTGAGGTCTTGGGTCTGAGACCGTGAGGGAATTGATGTTGTGTTTTATAAGTGTTTTGCTTAATGCTTGAAGCTTCCATCTTCATTGCACTAGCTATTTATTGAAGGAACACAAAGAATTGTATTGTAAAATGTCTCCCTTGATTGGGGAAACCTATAATACAAAGCCTTTTGGAGGGGGGACCGGCTCCATGTAAATCCGTGTAAGGTTTCCAGTTTCTGAAATGTTTATGATTGTATAAAGCCTAATCAAAGTGATATGATTATTGAAAAAGAAATGTAGAATTGTTCGACCATGGCAAATATTGGTATTTAATTTTGGAATCTTAAGCACAGCAAATCCCGGGTTAGAATTTTTCAGATTTAAGTTCGGACAAAAAATGATCCTGCTAGTCCTTTCGAAAGATTCAATGTAAATTAAATTATAAAGAAAAATTGAAGGGTTGTAGTAATCATTTAAGCATAGACTTTATTAAAGGCCTCCTAGATATTTACCAATTAAGCAAAAATAGGTCAAACTATAACAGAATTGATATTTTAAAAGGTGGTAGGTAATGGGAGGGTCATCTCTGACCTGCCAGGGACTCATTTAGCAGCAAGGGTCGCCATCTGGAGCTGTAGGACTGCTTGAGCTGCAAGCAACTTCTTTTTCCAGCCTGTGAAGAGCTTATGAGTGTCAAAAAACTATAAATAAGATCCCTTGCTTCACAATTTGACAGACTCGGAGCCTTGACACACTCTCTCTCATCTAGAGAGACTATTACGCAGAAATCACTAGAGATCAAGCTCTAGTTGGTTAATTAAACGGTAATTAGTCTAATCCTTCTTAATTAGCAAAGCTAGGTTAACCTATTTTCTTCATAAATTAAAGATTAATCCTATATATACTCAAAAATCCTCTCTTAATTAAATATTCTTTTTGCTGATTATTGTGATTAAGCTTAGGGATATTCAACTAATTAATTATTTCATCATATTAGGACTGAAATTATCCATTTTAATCATAAATTAATGATAATTATACTAATTAAGTTTAGATTAAGTTGAGATAATTATCAGAGTTGTGTTAGACTGTCATTAAGCTACAAAATATCTTTTAATTTTTTGAGTAATTTTCATAATTAATTAAGCAAAATTACACTGTTGTTGAGATAAAAATAAAGAGAAAAATAATCAAATTGATTCAAAATGCTTTGAGTTATTTACTAGAGGATAATTACATGTTAGGGATCTCGTAATAATTATTTTAACCTCAGATAGTTAATTTACCTAATTATTTTAGCATAATTACTCTCTTTATAGTAAATATTAAAAGGGGGAAACTAGAAAATTCATTCAAAATACTTTGAGTTATTTATCAGAGGTTAATTACATGTTAGGAAACTTATGATAATTATGTTAAACTCAGATAATTAATTTACCTAATTATTTTAGCAGATTTACTCTATTTTTAGGACAAATTAAAAGAGATAAATTGATTCAAAATGCTTTGACTTATTTATCAGAGGTTAATTATAGGTTAAATAACTCGTGATAATTATTTTAATCTCAAATAATTAATTTATCTAATTATTTGAGAATAATTACTCTATTTTTAGAACAAATTAAGAGGGGGAAATTATCAAACTGATTCAAAATGCTTTGAGTTATTTACTAGAGGTTAATTACAGGCTAGGCAACCCGTGATAATTATTTTAACCTTAGATAAATAATTTACCTAATTATCTCAGTAAAATTATACTATTTTTAAAACAAATTAAAAGGGGAAAATTAGCAAATTGATTCAAAATGCTTTGCGTTATTTATTAGAGATTAATTACATGTTAGAAACCTATGATAATTATGTTAATCTCAGATAATTAATTCACCTAATTATCTTAGCAGAATTGCACTATTTTTAGGATAAATTAAAAGGGAAAAATTAGTAAATTGATTTTAAATACTTTGAGTTATTTATCAGAGGTTAATCACATCTTAAGAAACTCGTGATAATTATGTTAACCTCAAATAATTAGTTTATCTAATTATCTCAGTAAAATTATATTATTTTTAGGAGAAAACAATAAATTAATCCAAAACCCTTTGATATAATTATCTGAGGTAGAATACACCTTGAGGAATCCGTGATAAATATCCCAATCGCAGATAAATAGTATAAATACTTATCTTCATTATAAGTAACCAAAATTGCGTATAAAATAGAGAAAGTAAATTATTAAAGGAATTTATCTAATTACCAAATAAATACCTGAGGGTCAAAATCACTATTGAAGTTTGGGAAAACTACCTTAGCATAATTAGGTGGTATAACAAATTACTATCAGCAACAATTTGCCTAAATTAGACCATAAGTATAAGAGGGAAAAGTTATAAATAAAATTTATGAAAATTTCTAAGGATAGAACATATCAAATTACATTTAGGGTGAGTAATCCATTAGCAGATAGGATTTATAATTTACTAAGTTTAAATATGAAATATTCATGGAATATAGACTAAGGAGAAACCCAATTAAATAGCTTCCCAAATTAAATGGTAATTATGAGAAATTACTAATAGTACAAGGAAGTTACAGGGGAAATATCTCATCCAATTAACTATCAAGGATACCCACTTACTCCAAAAATCCTTATTCTTGGATAAAAAAGAAGAAAGAGATTATTCAATTAAACCTCTAATCCATTAAGTCTTTTTATAAGGCTGCCCATATGGCTCCAAAGA
This sequence comes from Adiantum capillus-veneris, assembly GCF_014529385.1. NCBI lineage: Eukaryota > Viridiplantae > Streptophyta > Polypodiopsida > Polypodiales > Pteridaceae > Adiantum > Adiantum capillus-veneris. The sequence goes on along the minus strand of NC_140950.1, from coordinate 139,672,725 downwards.
GAAACAGAGGAAATCCTCTTACCGAGGAAGAGGATATTAGCAACAAAAGAAATAAAGCCACTAATGACCATGAGGCTGGGCCTAGCCATAGGCCGACGGAGGAAAATTTGTAAGCTCCAGTACAGAAGCACATGGACTAGCAGCCCCTGGTGGATTTCTATTTTGTTCACTTAAGTCTTTTAAAGTTTATTTCTAAGTTAGCATTACATACGTAAGGAGTGAGTAAGAATAAGAAAAGGAATAATTGACCAAAAACGGAGGGTAACCTCCAACGTGTATTTGTTTATAAAGTAGGAAAGAATTGTTGGGATAAAACTAGTTGAATTAGGAATGATATGATTGATCATGCTTACGACAACTTGTATCAAGACACCTCCGACTCCTTGGTATATTTTGATGTATAATGATTGTCTTTTTAGACATGGATAAGTCGGTTACCCCCATGAACGATGAGTTTCTACTCCATGTCATGTCTTGATGTTTCTACATAAGTTAGGATACCGTTTTTTATCCTAGGGGAGCCGCCCGGTTGTATGGGCAACTGGTTTGGTGTATGGACATCTGGAACCTTGGGTGGGGGTTTATCCACTCCGGATTATGAATAAGGAATGGGTGCCATTTTTTCACCTTTAGGTGGTCTTGAGACAAGAAGAGTACTGGTCATGGTTATTATGGACGATGTTTTGATTGACAGTACCCTGTCTTAAGTTTAAAGATGTCTATTTGCTAAAAGAATGTTTTCAATACTGTTTTCAAGGGCTATTTTAATAAAATCATGTTATGAAGGATAAAAGGAATCATTATTTTAATTGTGATAAGAATGTGGTAGTAATTAAATAACAAAAGAATCATGTGTGAGTGCGGGGTGGTAAGTGGGGATTGACTAAGGTTTTCAATCATGGACGGGTGGACCTGATTAGTCAGGTAACTATCCATCCTTGCGCACCAAAACGTTTAGAAAACTTCTTCACTTGGAAGAGGAATCTACCATCGGCTGTGCCCTCACACATGTTAGGGGAAAAAAGAGTTGGTTGAGGATACCTTAGCCAAATTTGTGGAAGTTATAGGGCTGAAATAGTCTCCTTGTACTTTTAATACGTTGTCCCATTTTTGTTGCGAGACAGGACTAGGTCTTCTTCTAAGGCTATAGGTCCAAGCCATTGTCAATGGTAAAGGTCTATTTCATTGGATTTTTCTTGTTTAGAGATTCTTATTTTTACCAGACCTAGAGACCTGTCAAGGATCCCATCCCGATCTTGGTATTGGGAAGTTGGCGATCTCACAAGTGGTATCAGAGCGTGTGTTACATTAAATTCTTGGACCTAGGGAAAAGTTTAAGGCATTAGGTTGAAATAAGTGATCTTTGACAAATTCAATTAAAGACGTATTTAATTGAAGAGAGGGAATGGAAGGAAGAGAGAGAATTATACCCATCCTTGCAGGAAAATTACAATTAGGCCTACTTCAAATTCATGGATTTCAACATTAGGTTTATGAGGGCTTGCCTATCCCGAGACTATTCAATGCGAAAAAGCGTGATGAAATGGCTGGATAATAGATTTTCTTCTTCCACTTGGAGGATCAAGTGGTCAGGATGTGGTGGAATTTTCTTCATTGATACAGGAGAATTACAAGGTTTAGAACTAAACATGAAGAAACTCAAGTGGGCCGAAGATCTTCAAGTGATTGAAGTATACTTTTTCATTGGGACGGAGAATTCAAAAGAAACCCTTGTAATAGATGATGTCCAAGTATCACAAAATCAGTGGGTGTTTGATCAGGTGTCTAAAGTAATCTACCCACGTAGAATTAGGCCCATAGGAGTAGGCCCTAGTTTTAATGGACCAAAAGATGTTGTATATTTTGATCCTATATATGATCCACCCAAAGTCCTTAAGATTTTAGTATAGGACTATCATCATCTTTGTACATAGTAGGATCTTCATGAATTGTATTAACTTTTGTACATACTGGTTCTCATGGGTATGCTATAAGTAGTTTTGTTTATGTTTTGGCAAATGTCTTCATTCTATGTGCAAAAGTCTTGAGTAGGAGATAAGTTAAAAGTATAAGTAAGAAAGATTTATCTGGTACTAAATACCACTAATTCAATCTCAGGGAAATACTCATGAAAATAGCCTTTACATTGTTAGTCAAGAGAAAAAATTACTACTAAAGCAAGTTCAGTTCCCTACTTTCAAAGGAGAGGGACCCAATTTAGAGCGAGATGTCGAATTGTGGTTAGATGCTATGGATGACTATTTCAAAGCTGTAGGAACTGCTCTAGAAAACCAAACAATGTTGGGTATGCTCTATCTCAGCGGACATGCCAAACATTGGTGGAAACAACACTGCAGAGATAATCCCACGAGTATTCCATCTTGGGAGAAAATGAAGCAGGCAATCAAAGAACGTTATCTCCCTCCTACACATCAGGCTATCAAGATGAACGAGTTCTTTGGTCTACGCCAGCTAGGACTTTCATTAGAGGAGTACTACACCAAGTTTGTGTCTTTACAACGCTATGCTCCCTAGATGACCATGGAGCAACAAATTGCCCATTTCAAGGCCTCAACAAACCCCTGAGTACACATCTCGAAGCCATGAGGCCTACATCAATACAGGATGCCCTTCTCAGGGCTAAGCCTCTTGCAGCCAAAGAAACCAACTCCATAAGGAACTATAATGGATTTAATAACTTTAGGGGAAGATCCAGGGGAACTTTCAACCAAGGATACCAACAACGTGGACTAGTTGCAACAGTGAACCTAGAGCAGACCTTCCCAAACGTTAGGTACTATGGATTCAATCAAATGGGGCACTATAGAAATAACTTTCCTGAAGAGAAAAACCCTCGAACTACTGCTAGAGCCATTCCTCAAAATCAAGGAGATAATGTAAGAGGAGGTAGAAATGGAGGACAAGGTAGAGGAAGAGCAAGAGGAGCCAGATCTTATGCAATCATAGGAGAACCAAACTTATGAATAAGAAAGATAAAAGATCCACTCGCTTGGCCATAGTTAGAAATCCTAGAGCTCTGTAAACCACTATAAATCAATAATGTAAAAAACTTGAGTTACTTATATAATATAATGGTATACATGATTTTCTTCTCCAAGACTTACTTAATGAATCTAAAGTTAAATTAGTATTCAATCAAGAAATTAAGGGTAGATCTAGCAAACGATAAAGAGGTTCTCATTAGGAAGGAAAAAATCGAATCTTAGAAATGAGGTAGCTATCAAGAAACCAACTCACATTCTTGTGCACACGATAACCTTCCTTGGAAAATGACCTAGATATGAAAGTATTAAGGTATGAAACTAATAGGAAGCTGAAAAGAACTCTTGGTATGATACTTCTTAACCCTTTACATATTGTTGGTCAACCAGGTTAGAGCACAGGGGGGGTACCTCTGGTGCAAATGGTAGGAGCTTTTGCCGAACGCAGATTGCTCAGAATGGCAAGAACACGCCGAGCGCGTTTAGATTGGCAAAGCTGAAATACGTGTTACTTGTCGAACGTTGATTGCTCTGAATGGTCAGTTAGGCCGAGCGCGTTCATGTTGACAAAATGGATATATGGATATTTTATGGAATTGATTTAACCTGGTTTTTGAGATGATACAAATGGTTTGTAAAGGTTTTTAAGATGGGCTCAACACTAAGAGTTTCTTGAGGAAAAATTGAAAGATTTTCCCAATTTCCGTTAAGATGAGGGTATCTCAAATTCTTAAGTTGGGGTGATTGTAAGGTTTCCAGTTTCTGAAACCTTAAAGATTGTATAAAGCCTAATCAAACTAATCTGATTATTGAAAAAGCAATGTAGAATTGTCTGACCATGGCAAATATTGGTATTTTTTGAATCTTAAGCACAGCAAACCCCGGGCTAGAAATTTTTAGATTTAAATTCGGACAAAAACTGACTCCGCTTGTCCTTCTGGAAGATTCAATGTAAATTAAATTATTAAGAAAAATTGAAGGGTTGCAGTAATCATTTAAGCATAGACTTTATTAAAGGCCTCCCAGATATTTACAAGATATTTACCAATTAAGCAAAAATAGGTCAAAATATAGCACAATTGATATTTTAAAAGCTGGCAGGTAATGGGAGGGTCATCACTGACCTACCAGGGACTCATTTAGTAGCAAGGGGTGCCATCTAGAGCTGTAGGGCTGCTTGAGCTGCAAGCAACTACTTTTTCCAGCTCGTGAATAGCTTATGAGAGCGAGAAAACTATAAATAGGATCCCTTGCTTCACAATTTGACAAACTCCGAGCCTTGACACACTCTCTCTCATCTAGAGAGACCGCTATGCAGAAATCACTAGAGATCAATCTCTAGTTGTTTACTTAAACGATAATTAGCAAAGCTAGGTAAACCTATTTTCTTAATAAATTAAAGATTAATCCTACGTATATTCAAAAATCCTCTCTTAATTAAATATTCTCTGCTGATTATTGTGATTATGCTTAGGGATATTAAACTAATTATATTATTATATCAAATTAGGATTGAAATTATCCATTTTCACCATAAATTAATGGGAATTATACTAATTAAGTTTAGATTAAATTGAGATAATTATCAAAGCTGTGTTATACTGTCATTAAGCTAGGAATATTATCTTATAATTTTTTGAGTAATTTTCATAATTAATTAAGCAGAATTACACTATTTTTGAGAGAAAAATAATCAAACTGATTCAAAATGCTTTGAGTTATTTATCAGAGTTTAACTACAGGTTGGAAAAATCATGATAATTATGTTAATATTAGATAATTAATTTACCTAATTATTTTAGCAGTATTACTCTATTTTTTGGACAAATTAAAAGGGGAAATTAGCAAAATGATTCAAAATACTTTGAGTTATTTATTAGAGGTTAATTACAGGTTAGATAACCCATGATAAATATTTTAACCTCAGATAATTAATTTACCTAGTTATTTTAGCAAAACTACTCTGTCTTTAGGACAAATTTAAATATGGAAATTAATAAATTGATTCAAAATGCTTTGAGTTATTTATCAAAGGTTATTTATAGATTAGGGAACCCCTGATAATTATGTTAATCTCAGATAATTAACTCACCTAATGTTTTTAGTAGAATTACTCTGTTTTTAGGACAAATTAAAAAGGGAAAATTAGCAAAATGATTCAAAATGCTTTGAGTTATTTAACAGAGGTTCATTACATGCTATGAAATCGGTGATAATTATTCTACCCTTAGATAATTAATTTACCTAATTATCTTAGAAGAATTACACTGTTTTTGGGACAAATTAAAAGGGAGAAATTGGCAAATTGATTCAAATTGCTTTGAGTTATTTATTAGAAGTTAATTACATGTTAGGAAACCCATGATAATTATGTTAACTTCAAATAATTAATTTACCTAATTATTTTAGCAGAATTACTCTATTTTTTGAACAAATTAAAAGGAGAAAATTAGTAAATTGATTCAAAATGATTTGATTTATTTATCAAAGGTTAATAACAGGTAAGCAAGCCCGTGATAATTATGTTTATCTCAAATAATCAATTTATCTAATTATCTTATTAGAATTATATTTTTTTTAAGACAAATTAAAAGGAGAAATTAGTAAATTGATTCTAAATGCTTTGAGTTATTTATCAAAGGTTAATCACACCTTAGGAAACTCGTGAGAATTATTTTAATATCAGATAATTAATATACCTAATTATATCAGTAAAATTACATTATTTTTAGGACAAAATAGTAAATTAATCCAAAACCCTTCGATATATTTACCAGAGGTACAACACACCTTGAGGAATCCATGATAAATATCCCAACCTCAAATAAATAGTATAAATACTTATCTTCATTATAAGTAACCGAAATTGCGTATAAAATAGAGAAAGTAAATTAGTAAAGGAATTTATCTAATTACCAAATAAATACCTGAGGGTCAAAATCACTATTGAAGGTTGGGAAAACTACCTTAGCATAATTAGGTGCTATAACAAATTACTATCAGCAACAATTTACCTAAATTAGACCATAAGTATAAGAGGGATTAAAAGTTATAAATAAAATTTATGAAAATTTCTAAGGATAGAACATATCAAATTACATTTAGGGTGAGTAATCCATTAGCAGATAGGAATTATAATTTACTAAGGTTAAATATGAAATATTCATGGAATATAGACTAAGGAGAAACCCAATTAAATAGCTTCCCAAATTAAATGGTAATTATGAGAAATTACTAATAGTACAAGGAAGTTACAGGGGAAATATCTCATCCAATTAACTATCAAGGATACCCACTTACTCCAAAAATCCTTATTTTTGTATAAAAAAGAAGAAATTGATTATTCAATTAAACCTCTAATCGATTAAGTCTTTTTATAAGGCTGCCGATATGGCTTCAAAGAGAACCAGAGGAAATCCTCTTACCGAGGAAGAGGATATTAGCAACAAAAGAAATAAAGCCACTAATGACCATGAGGCTGGGCCTAGCCATAGGCCGACGGAGGAAAGTTTGCAGCCTCTAGCGCAGCAGCACATGGACGAGCAGTCCCAGGTGGATTTCTATTTTGTTCACTTAAGTCTTTTAAAGTTCATTTCTAAGTTATCATTGCATACGTAAGGAGTGAGTAAGAATAAGAAAAGGAATAATTGACCAAAAACGGAGGGTAGCTTCCAATGTATATTTGTTTATAAAGTAGGAAAGAATTGTTGGGATAAAACTGGTTGAATTAAGAAAGATATGATTGATCATCCTTACGACAGCTTGTCTCAAGACACCTCCGACTCCTTGGTATATTTTGATGTATAATAATTGGCTTTCTAGCCACGGATAAGCCGGTTACCCCCATGAACGATGAGTTTCTACTCCGTGTCATGTCTTGATGTTTCTATATAAGTTAGGATACCGTTTTTTATCCTAGGGGAGCCGTCAGGTTGTATGGGCAACTGGTTTGGTGTATGGGCACCCAGAACCTTGGGTGGGGGTTTATCCACCCCGGATTATGAATAAGGAATGGGTGTCGTTTTTTCACCCTTAGGTGGTCTTGAGACAAAAAGAGTACTGGTCATTATGGACAATGTTTTGATTGACAGTACCCTGTCTTAAGTTTAAAGATGTCTATTTGCTAAAAGAATGTTTTCAATATTGTTTTCAAGGGGTGTTTTAATAAAATCCTCTTATGAAGGATAAAAGGAATCATTATTTTAATAGTGATAAGAATGTGGTAGTAATTAAATAACAAAAGAATCATGTGTGAGTCCGGGGTGGTAAATGGGGATTGACTAAGGTTGTCAATCATGGACGGGTGGACCTGATTAGTCAAGTAACTATCCATCTCTGCGCACTGAAACGTTTAGAAAACTTCTTCACTTGGAAGAGGAATCTACCAGCGGCTGTGCCGTCACACATGTTAGGAGGAAAAAAGCGTTGGTTGAGGATACCTTAGCCAAATTTGTGGAAGTTATAGGACCGAAATAGTCTTTTTGGACTTTTAATACGTTATCACATTTTCGTTGCGAAACAGGACTAGGTCTTCTTCTAAGGCTATAGACCCAAGCCATTGTCAATGGTAAAGGTCTATTCCTTGAATTTTTCTTGTTTAGAGATTCTGCTTTTTACCAGACTTAGAGACTTGTCAAGGATCCCACCCCGATCTTGGTATTGGCGAGTTGGGGATCTCACAATCCGGTCCTCATCTTTTGTCAATAGCTTAATTTCTCTCTCTTTTGAAGTATTGTTCATGCCTATCTAACTAGGTGTTATGCTTTTTGTTGCTCTCTCCACCTAAGCACTCTTGTTATGCTCATTAGGAATCTATTCTAATGAAATGCTCGCTATGTTCATGTTATTTTCTGCTACACACAAGTTACTAGGACATTAAATGTTACATTGGTATCAGAGCACAAGGTTTCTCTTTTCTTGCTCAAGAAGGGAGGTCCTCAAGCTAGCTATAAATGGTTGGTATTATTAATTGCAATTGTGTAAGTAGAATAGGGATTTTTCAGCCTTGCAGGGCGCCTGCCTTTGTGCAGATAATGGGGCATCACCGTCGCGAGCTATGGACTTAATAGTGGAGTCCTATGGGGCTTTCCTACGGCTTAACCACTATTGAGCTATTAGAAGCTTGATAGAAGCTGGTGGTACAATTGAATATGGTCGGCTCATGGAAATGCCAGGAGCAGGTGCATGAATCTTTGCAGGAGGATACCTGAATACTTGGGCACGTACTAGATGCAGCCTAGAACAAGTGCTACATGATGTGTATGACAAATGTGGCTTCTAGGAGAGCGAGGATGGCTTTCCACCATATTGGTCGAGATGCTCAGGTAATAGAGAATGATGGTACCTTTATGAGATCATGTGATAATGTTGCAAAATGACGGCACCATTCCGACGGTTTCAAAGCTCTTTGAATGCTTGAAGACAGAGGGCTAGTAGCTCGGCTCCAAATTGTCTACGATCATGGTTGATGCCATTTATTCCAAGAAAAAATCTCATTGGTGGAGAGTCACCATTACAGGGAATTTTATGTTCAATGTGGGAAGTAGCGCCTTGGTGCTTGCAAAACAAAAACTTCAATTTGTGCAATTGCGTTCAAAACTCCATATGGCATCGACCGCATGAGCCTTTTCAACTCGGCTATCCAAAATATGAAGCGGGGTGTGAAAGTGGTGTTAAAAAATTAAAAAAGTTTTAAAAATGGCAAGCTGCATGGCGGGATGACAACGCCAACAAGGCGTAGGAGTGTGGGGCTGTCATCGGGCGGACTGCAGGAGAAAGAGGACTGCATGGAGAGGAAAACAGTGGAGGTTTGGAGGAAAGAGATGGCAGGTCGGCTTGGGGTGAAAGCGCCGTCGCTGAGCGAGATTTGCAAACACTTTGTTGAAGCTTTTCAGAAGCGGGTTTCTCCATCGGACTTGGGTGAACAATTGAGCAAGCTAAAGCAGAATGTAAGTGAAGATTTTGCTGTGTTTCTGGGTAAATTTGAATCTATTTGGGAGGGACTAGCTGTTGTTACATGTGTGCGAAATGGAGATCATTTCAAGGGAGAACAGTTTCTAGCCTGCTTGCATCCGCGAATCAAGGAGAAGGTTGAGTGTGGTGGTGCAGAGGACTATGCGCAAATGGTTTGCTTAGCCAAGGCTAAGAGTAGGAAAGCAAAGAAGAAGCTGGAGATGGGCTTGTTGAAGCCTGCAATTTATGGGTATAGCTCGACAATGGAGCTTCATTATGTGTCAAAAGAAAGTTCAAGCGTCAAAGAGGTAGCTACTTTGCCATTGGTAAGCCATTCTGGTCATTCGTTTCAGTTTGTACCTCCAATTTGGTGTCTTGCTATACAAGAGTCTGTTAGCCCGGCTAGCAAGGATGCGGTCTTGGTCGAAGCGCGTATGCATGAAGAATCGAAGGAAGCATGGATCAGAGCTCATAGGACAAGTTTGAAGATGTTGGCAAAGCGATGGTCAAAGCTGTGCAAGAAGAAGCTAGCCAGGGGGTTGGGCAACCTTGCCCTACTGATCGTGTTGAAGAGCGGCGGTGCATTACAGAAGGTGTGGAGAATGTCAACATACCAGAGAACGAGGTAATAGATCATGGCTTTCTTTCTCACTTAGCAGATGATGTGGTTGTAGAAGAAGTCCTTGAAGAGCATGCAAAGGTGGTTGAGCAATCTGATTTGCTCTCGCATGAAGTAGTTGAAGATGTAGCATCAAAGGCTACGGTGGACGAAGATTGGTATGGTGAGTCATGTATAGAGCGTATACCATTTGATGGATTTACAGCAAAAGGTTTGCTTGAGGATCAGGCAAGCTTGGTTCTCCAAGAAGCAGTGGTAGTGGAAGACAAGTTGCCAAAGGTGGGTGTTATGCTATTGATGGACATGCTTTTGAAAGTTTCTTTACAGGTAGTTTTGCACGGTTTGCAAAGCTCTCTTGATGAGAGGTATGCTATGGAGAGTTCTCTAGCAGGTGAGACAATCATGGTGTATAGTGGAGATGCTTCATAGGTTGGTTTACAAGTTTGTTTTATATATGAATCCGACATATGGATACAGGCAGTGGAAGATCGATGCTATGCCAAGCTACACGAGAGGCTTGTTTTTGGGTTTACAGGTGTAGAAAACTGGTTGAATATGCAAATACTACAGACGCATGGCCATGCTATATGCCATGTATTTGATCCCGGCGGAGTTTGCATCACACTTGGGAAAGCTCGAGGCTTTCCATTTGATCCGGGGGATTTATGCAGTTGATAAGATCTCCCTCTCTATCTATCTATACATTTTCACTACACATAGCCTCTTATTATGCTATCATGTTCTCGGTTCTTATGCAGTTTTCTAATACCTAAATAATACTATGGTTGAGCATGAATGCTCAACGAGGGGTTGGGCAATGATGGTACAGCTAAAGATGGTCGGCTCAAGGAAATGCCAGGAGCAGGTGCATGAAGCTTTGCAGGAGGATATCTGAATACTTGGGCATGTACTAGATGCAGCCTGGAACAAGTGCTACATGATGTGTACGCCAAATGTGGCTTGTAGCAGAGCGAGGATGGCTTTCCACCATATTGGTCGAGATGCTCAAAGGTAATAGAGAATGATAACCTCTATCAGATCGTACGATAATGTTGCAAAATGACGGCACCATTCTGACAGTTTCAAAGCTCTTTGAATGCTTGAAGGCAGAGGGCTAGTAGCTTGGCTCTAGATTGTCTATGATCATGGTTGATGCTATTTATTCCCAGCAAAAATATTATTGGTCGAGAGTCACCATTACGGGGAATTTTATCTTTAGTGTGGGAAGTAGCTCCTTGGTGCTTGCAAAACAAAAACTTCAATTTGTGCATTGGCGTTCAAAATTCCATATGGCGTCGACCGCAGGAGCCTTTTCAACTGAGCTATCCGAAATATGAAGCGGGGTGTGGAAGTGGTGTTAAAAAAGTAAAAAAATAAAAAATGGCAAGCTGTATGGCGGGATGACAACGCCAACAAGGCATAGGAGTGTGGGGCTGTCATTGGGCCGACTGCAGGAGAAAGAGGACTGCATGGAGAGGAAAACAGGGCCAGTTTCTGATTGGGGGTAGCATGCAATGAGGGCCGCCAGGTGTTAGCTAGTGTGGAGGGACCAGGTGAGAGGGCGCGCCATCTGTATGGAGAGCATGGCGGCCAGGAATAGAAGGGGTGGCATGCCAGGAAGGAGGGGAGACTCAAGGACGCGATTTGCTGGAGGTTTGGAAGGAAGAGATGGCAGGTCGGCTTGGGATGAAAGCGCCATCAGTAGGAGGAGGGAGAGCAGCCTAGGTGGCAGCCAGTCACGTGGAAGAGCCGAGAGCAAGGTCGCCAAGTCGAGGCTGGGCAGTCGGTTTGTGCAGGAGCAAATGAACAGGGCCACCTGGGCATGAAACCAAGGAGGTGGTGCAGCTTAGAGGGAAATCGGGTTGCTGCAGGAGGCCGTAGAAGTCATAGGAGGGGCAGCATAAGGCGAGGCCATGAAGGCGAGCTGACGTGCTGGAGATTGGGGGTTGCAAAGGCTAATCAAGACAGAAGGGGACGATTACAGTGCTGCATGACCAATAGGGGCCATATGCAAGGCTGAACAGGGGGGCTGCTGTCAAGGCCCTAGTTTCTTGTAGAAGGAGTCCATCTGAGGCCATGGGGAGGTGACGAGGGAAGCCAAGGACCAAGGTGGCGGGCTGCAAAGGCCACAAAGGGCTGCCATAGGGGAGGTGGGCCGCCAGTGAGCTGATAGGGTGGAGGGCTCTGGAAAGCGAGGCCAAGCGACAGTGCCATCTGAAGGGTTTGAAGAGGGCCTTGGAAAGGCGTTGAAGAGGCCAAGAGCAAGGGGAGGAAGAAGAGGAGCCACCAAAGGGCTGGTCAAGCAGTGAGAACACCCAAGGGGGTCCGCCTTCAACAAGGTGAGGCAGGACTACGGAGGGGTTGCACACAGAGCTATTTGGTGTGTGGCTAAGGGCCATTGCGAGAGGCCGCTATGGGCTTGTGAAACCGGAGAGAAGGTCGCCAAGGGGAAGCCGCGATCATTGTATGAGAAGTGTTTTTTTGTTTTGTGCTTTGGATAAATGAGTTCACAATTCCGGGGGTTTATTTTTCGTGTTGAGTTTGCCATCAATCACCTCGTCTATCCCGTCTCGTGCCTTAGTACGCATGTGGTAGCATTGGCTCCGGGTATTGTGTATGTGTGTGTAGAGAGGGAGAGAGAGAATGATTGAGTGTGCTATTTTGCGTGTGGTTGAGGCGTGTGTTGCCTCACTATGTGAGTGCATTTACAGATTGGGGAGTTGTATGCATCCATTGGTGTTGGGATCTGATGGTTTTTTGATGGGTCTATTGTACTGAAGTGCTCATGTGTGAGTGTGTATATCCGATGGTGCTCATAGGCGAGTCGATGCATTGGAGATTGGCAGATAGTGTGCGTGTGTGTGAGTTTCTGTGTGGTTAGGGGTGTCGGATATTCCCTGGGCTATAGAGAGGTAGCTAGATTATGTGTCGGGTGCTGTTCCATTGTCCCCTTTCCACCGCTGCTATTTTGGTGTTGAAAGATCCTCTCTTCTATTCCTTGCAATTAATGGTATTTGAGCCACGGGTACAGTAGCTTGAGTGCTTTCTAAAGGAGTAAAGAGGAGTAGCAACTAGGGCTTTAAGTGCCAAAGTACACCTAAAAACTGTTTTCACCTAAAAGTTTCTAAAATGGCTGACAATAGTAAAGAGTGAAATTAATGTTGATAGGTTTGATTTTGCTAATGAGCAGGCTACTAATGATGCCCCTATGCTTGTTAACTACCTTGTTTCCAGGCTTCAACAAGCCATGGGCAATCCATTCCTCCAAAGTGAAGTGCAACGGTAGCTTTGTGCTCATGGGATTCTCCAAACTCCCCACCATGACAAGAGAGTATCTAGGAAGCCTCATTGTGAGACTCCCAAAGAGGCCTCTCTCCGATTCGGGAAGAAGAAGAAGACCCTTACGAAAGGGCTCAAAAATTTGCTTCTTGATGATGCATCTCCCTCCCAAAGGAGAACTCAAGAGCCCCCACCAAAGGAACGAGAAAGAAGTGAGTCTCCTGCCACCTTGGCAAAGATGGCTCCACAAAGAGGGCGGGCAAAACGCTCTCCATCACCTCCAAAATGGAGAAGACCATCGCACACTTCTCCACACATAAATCAAAGAGGAATGACAAAAATCAAGAGAAGAAAAAGGCGAGAGCTTCTTCATCCTCTTTGTCTTATGAAGAAAGAGATGGTGTAGAGGAGGAGAAAGGCAAGAAAAAGGCGAGAAAGAGGTCACCCTCTTCTCCATCTTCCTCAAATTCTTCATCTTCTGAAGAAAGCGATAGTGCAACTTTTGAACCATCAAAAAAGAACATGCCATAGTAAATCCTATGCTGCATGGAAGAGATCATCCAAGCTCAAGAAATTCAAAGAGGGAGGAAAGAGCATCTCTTTCCTTACCTACGATGGCACCTTTGGTGCTACGGACAAAGTCTTGTCTTACATCAATTCGATACGGCGTTTGGAGATGAGGGCTTCACGGAGTCCTCTAAGCTACACCATGTAGCTATGCACTTTCAAAAGTCCGCCAGGCAATGGTGGTCTAGCCTACGGGCCAACAATGAAGCTCCACAAACATGAAAAGCTTTAAGAGATTCCATCATGAAGCAATTTTTGGCCACTAATACCAAAGACAAAGTACTCGCCAAATACTGAATCTTGAAGCTCTCTCCCTACAAATCCATTCACAATTATATAGACAAGCTTTGGGACTTACATCTCAAAGCCACTGTCTTCAAAAAGATGGATTTTGGAGAGCAAAAATGACAATTTTGTGCAGGCTTATCTGAAGAAATGGCGGAGTATGTCAACTCCCGAAGGCCACGCACCATGTCAGCAGTTATACACCATACTATGGTGGCTTCTTGAAACAATTTCCAAACAGAGGCTAAGAGAAATCTTAAGCCCGTGGAAAATAAGGGTTCCAATGAGCCTAAGGAGAAGGATAATGTCCAAAAATATCCTAAGGGCAATTCCAATAACAACAAAGCTAAGGAGAAGGGAGTTTATAAATGCAAAAATAAACTCTCTTGACCATTATCACAAGAATAATTATGTTGACTATAGAGCACTAAATAGGATCACTATCAAAAATAGGTTTCTCGTTCCACGGGTAGAAGACCTATTTAATAAGCTACAAGGATCGACCTACTTCCATTATATTCAATTAGTGGTCAGATTCCTCCCAACTCAATAACGACACCCTCACCCCCGCACCCTCAGTTATTGAGTCAAACAAAACAACATTGCATTAGTTCCGAACCCCCACAGTTCGGAGGTTAATTCTAGCTTCCGTCGACCTACACCAACTAAGCCTCGTTATTTGGTCTCTCTCAGAGAACTCTACCTAAGATAAATAAAAAATTCATTCTGCTCTTCCCTCGTCCACCTCCCCGCATCTTATCCGCTGCCTCACACCTGGCCAGGCATCCCCGTCCTACTGCTTCATCCCCATCCTCGTCCCTGCCTCCACCTTGCGCTTTGTCCCTCCCTTCCTGCTTCGCACGACGGTGCATCCGGAAAGATTCATCTGTTCTTCTCTTTTTTCAAAATCGTTAGGACATACTTCCATTAGGAAAAAATTGGACCCCCTTGGGGCCATGTAGAAGACAATAAATAGGGCTACTTTTGTAGCTCTCTCTCTAATTTCTCTCTAGATAGGAGAGGGGGGGAAAGTAGAAAATGAGGGTGGTAAATTAGGAGGAAGAGGGGGGATAAAGTAGGAGAGAGAGGGGGGTAAAAAGAGAGAGAGGAGTAAAAGTAGAGAGAAGAACCATTCTCTCTCTACTTATCACCAAACAAAGAGAGTAAGTAGTTATGACAAAATCCACTTTTCAGTTCGTGCATCAATTCACCCCAAAAAAATGATTTTTTTATAAAATCTTCAAAATGGATCTTTTAAGCTTTCAAAAGGTCCCTATATATATATATATATATATATATAGAAAAATCTAGCTTTTATAAGCTCCAAATCTAAAATTCCTTGGGTCCCTCTCTACATTAATTGCACAAAGAGAGTAAGTAGTTATGATATCTTCCACTTTTTAGCTCGTGCATCAATTCACCCTAAAAAATAATCTTCAAAATGGATCTTTTAAGCTTTAAAAAGGTCCATATATATATATATATATATATATATATATATATATATATATATATATATATATATAACAGTATTTTTTTAGAAGAATATAGCTTTTATTAGCTCCAAATTTAAAATTTCTTGGGTCTCTCTCTACATTAATTCCAAGAATAAATAGATAATGCAACATCATCAAAACGTCCATCTAATAAAACCTAAAAATTAAAATTTTTAAAATTTAAAAATTTTCCTCTTTTGAGCTCAAAAATTGAACCTATATATGTCTACATATGAAAAAATATATATTCAAGTCTTTTTATCCCAAAAAGTATATCTTATCAATTTTTTTCCCCATCATAACTTTCCACCATGTCTCTTTGCGACATAACCAATGAATCACCTGCACCGTCATCTACTAGGTCAACTAATGTCAGTCTCCGTCTACCGATCGAATTTGCTCTCACTAAAAAAAAAAACGAGAAAGCATCTCAACCGGCATCCGTACGACGGTTTCAAGGAGAAACCAATGTTGACTTGTGGCTTGATGGAGGGTTGTATCCAAAAGATCCGCTCGTGGGCTGTCATCTGACATTCCGTACACTCCCAAGCTTAATCAAATATGTGAGAGAAGGAGAACGTGGTCTTCTTGGGTATTGTAAGAGATTCGACTCCAATCACGCAGGTGCGTCGGCATATTTCCGACAACAATGTCAAGTGTTACACATTCATTCCACAAATCTCCAACAACAACTACATTCTACAGAGAAACAACTCAAAGATCTTAAAGAGGAGATGAAAGCTACAGAAACAGAGGTAACTAAGCTACAGATTGCAATGATGCACCTAAAAGACACTCCATTTGGGATGCGTAAGCGTAAGAGGGAGTTCTCTTCCATTGAAAACTTAGCCTCTAATGGAGGGACACGTAAGAAGCGGATCACGGCAACCAGGTATTTTTTTTAATTCACAGTGTTCATAACTCTCAAATAATTTCCATCAATTTATAACTCGGTTCACCTTTTGAAATAGGACAATTCAATTCCTGTGTTGTTTCAGTACTTGGAGAGAAGTTCATATTTATTCTTAAGCTAGATGAATGTCAAATTGTCAAAGGATGGAGATTGGAACGTATGAGTGTGACACTCATGAACGAGGCAATGTTTTTTGCAAAAGTGGATGCTATCGGTGATCATTCTCAGTGTACAATCGGAAAAAGAAATATGGTGGTTAGGAGCTTTTGAAGTTCCGAAAGAGACTCATGAGGTGTTGGCATGGGTCTTCTCTATGATCCCGTGGATCACAGAGGTTTTTAAGGCACAACTAGAGGGAGAAAATCTAGAAGTAGATGGAGTAGGTACATTTGATGTTGAGTGGCACTTAGGAGGTGATCTAAAAACAATCAAATGTATACTTGGGTGTAAACAAGGTGCTTCATCACTTCTTCCTTGTCCATATTGTGTATGAGGATACAAGGAGAGTACTCGTGGCTCCACGTCTTCAAAGAAAAGTGTCAAGGGAAGTCAGGTAACAGGGTCAATGGATGATGATGCAAGGGATTGGGTGTGCTCGGAGTTGAAGTGTCCTATCATGGAGGTCCCCAATCGGTCGACAAAAGATAAAACATGGAATCCCATTATCAATTTTTCACTTACAAATGTACACTTTTGCACTTTGCATGCCTTTATGCTTATATTTGATCACTTTTTAAAGCTTCACATAGAGTACTCTTTCACAATGAAACCACTTTCCAGATCCGTGGAAGCCATTGGAATAGTTGAAGCAATTCTAAATTTGATTGGATGTCATGGTGGCAATGTTTCTATCATCGGTGAGGTGGAAAATATGCATGAAGTGCCACAAAAAGTATCTATGAATGGTGTGAAAGCACATAGGTTTTTCAAGAAACCAGAGATGCGAAAGGAGAGGGGTGAGGAGGATGCTCCATGGGAGCTATGGAAAGCGCTTTGCAAGTGTACGACCGATCAAGATTCAAATCCCGTGCTTGTAAATCTGTGTAGGCAAGTGTGGCACCACTTGGAGTTAGTGCTTCAAATCATGTGGAAACCCCAAACCACGAGCGAGCAACAAAATTTGTTCAAAGATCACATTTCGAATTTCACTAAAGCATTTGTGCAAGCGTGGGGAGAGAGCAATATCACACACTACATGGTAAGTTACTTTGTTCAGTTCAAATTTTGATGCTATACATAAACATTCATTTGATCTAAGCATTTTTTCTTGATGCAGCATATTTTGTATGCGCATGGAGCATTCTTTATGTCAAAATATGGTTCATTAGACATGTGGAGCACTCAAGGAATGGAGAAAACACATTATCGAGCCAAAGGTGTTTACTTTAAAAATACATGTCACGTTGGTGGAACTACGAGATCCAACTACATGAAGGAGATGTTTAATTGGTTCTTTCGTTGTCCTTTGGGGAGATGTCATGCCATAGAGCGAGCGCGAAAGTCAATTCTTGCCAAGGAGGTTAGGAGACAATCTCGACTTACTGCTGAAGAGAAATGGAGAAACTCCACCGGACCCCTTAATCATGCTAGGTGGCATGAAAATCGCCATAGAGTGGGCAAACGTTGGTTACCCAACATGTAAAACAAATGATGCTATGCAATGTAATGTTTTACATGTTGGTTATCCAACATGTAAAACAAATGATGCTATGCAATGTAATGTTTATGTTTGTAGATGTCTTTGTTGAGTTGCATATAATACTTCTCCATTTATCCATTTTTTGTTTTTAATATTTTGATGATATTAAGAGTTTTTTTAAGTGGCTTGGTCAAGTGTGAAGAGACCTATTTTTAAAAAAATAGGGGGCTTTTAGAGAAGAGGGAGTCTCATTTTCAATCTTGCCCCTTCTTACACAATGGCACGCACAAAGCAAACAGCAAGAAAAGATCAACCTTTTTTTGCTCACCCTCACTCATCCGTCCAAGGTGCTCAAAAACCACCATGGATACACGAACAAGAGCTCCTAGAAGAGATGGAGAGGGAATGGTCAGGTGAAGAGCAACAAGATGGACAACCTTCACGCAAGAAGAAACGGGTAGTGACATCAGACACAGAAACCGAGACGGACATCGAAGCACAAAGCCCACCATGGAGCGGACAGGAGATCCCAAGCAATCATTGAGTCGGCTAGGAAGACATTGCCACATGGCTTCGAAGCTCTGCCGTCAGATCATCCTAGACGTGATCATGGGTTACTAAATAAAGAGGATTTTGAGGATGTAGAAGACGAGCCAGTTGGAGCGCAGGGTGGAGTTGAAGAGCCAGTCGGAGTACATGGTGGCCTTGAAGATGCTCAAGCTCCTCCTCGCAAGCCCTCTCATAGAAAGAAAACGTTTTTCAAGGTTCGCCCTCGCAAGGCCCATGTCACAGATCCTACCATCCCTCAACAACGGGCTCCTACTGTGAAGCGACACATTCCAAAGGCCTTGCAAGAGATTCGTCACTATCAAAAAACTTCAGACCTTCTTATCCGCAAGGCACCATTCGCACGTTTGGTGAAAGAGATCATGCAAAGTTATCGAATGGCGTTTCGAGTTCAAGGTATTGCCGTAGAAGCTCTAAAAGAAGCGGCAGAATATCAACTAATTTCTCTTTTTGAAGACACTAACTTGTGTGTTATTCATGCAAAATGGGTGACAATAATGCCCAAGGATATAGCTCTTGCTCGTCGAATCAAAGGAGAGAGATATTGAATTTGACTTTTATGCAATTTTGGCAATGTAAAGATATCTTTTTCAAATAAAACGAGTTGTGGCTTTAGTGATTTCTTTTCCATCGTACTGAACATTTGTGTTTTAAGTGATATGAGTAAAACTAATTAGAGAGAGAGAGAGATGTCGATAGAAGAGCTGTCAACCAAGTGTGGTTGATTGAAAAACCAAAAAAGCATAATATCATTGTATTCTTGTAAACCTAGCCTAGAGAAGGTTAAAAAAAGCTGTCTGGGGGCTTGCCGTAGAGGCGTGCGAGAAGGTAAAAGTAACTACATTTTTTCGTGTTATTTATATGAAAAAAAAAACTCTTGATTTTGGTTCAGAGAATTGCACAATCATATCACAAGATAGAACCAATCACCTATTGTCTATCGTACCATAAACTCAATATAGAAGATGTAAGTACCAGTTAAAATCAAGTCCCATTTGAAATTTGAAATAGCAAAGTACAAAGATGTGATATATCTCATTACAAATTTGAAGAGTTAATTAAAAGATATATGCAGATATTGAGTGCTGGAGCCATCTAAGATATAGCGAGCAATGTTTTCTCGGCGCTCTTGGGCGCAGGGAAGCTGTTTGTGCAGCACATCCCAAGCAATTTGTTCCACATTGCTTAGACCTACAGCTTGGCTTAAGGCCACGTTACAAATCACACAACCACGAATGTGTGTCGCAAATGCAGCACTGGCCAGAGATTTATTTACAAGATAAATAACTTGGGAGGCTTGAGATATGGTTGACAGGCATAGGATGCGGCTCATTGCTTTCATCATTGACACTCAAAATTGACCACAAGGAGTGTACTCCTTGTGGATTATCGCAAAGCCGTCCTGGGGGAGCTTGCCAAGGTAATGCGCAAGGGATGACTGCCATCCAAAAGCTTGGCGCCTACCATCTCCTCCCCGACCTGCATGCTCATCCATCTCCACAACATTCTACAAAGAAATCAATAGGTAAATAAGATTTCAAAATGCAACAATGACAATTAACGTAATCACAAAACAAAAAATAATTAATACCTCTTGTTTTTCGTCATCCTCATCGTTTATGCCTTTGCTTTCAAGAGAAATAGATGAATTGGGATTCATAGCGACATTCTCAAGTTCATCTATATGAACAGGCATAGGAGTGCATTGGGCTTCAAGCAATGTGCGTGTAGCTAAAAACTCATCCTCCGACACAGATGAGTGTGGTGCATCTGTCACCGCCACCAACTCCACTGTATCTACCACACTCTCTCCAAGGGGTAGGAGGCTTTGATCCAGTGGATCAAAGGAGAGGTCAATGGCAAAGGACTCTACAATGGCACAGAGGATGGACAGACACTCATCCATGCGGATGTCAAAAGTTTTTTCAAGATCATGTAAAAACAAATATTCCTCCCCATTTATGACAATTGGGGAGAGGTGTTCAAAAAAAACCTCCGGAGTTAATTTCTCCTCCAGCGCATCTGTAGTGGGCTTAAAGGATGCTTCTACACCCTCATCACCCATGGATTTGGCGGCATCCATGACACCTCCTGGGTAGGTTAGGGCAAGAATATTGCCCTCTTTGCTTCCATCCCAGTGCGCTGTAATGGGCTCCTTTGTGTCCTTGACGACACCTCCAAGGCGCAAATGAGGCAAACTCACCTCAGATCTTTCAGGCTCCTCTGCAAGAAGAAACACAAAGGTCGCCCAGCGACTTAGAAACTGGGTGCCGACCTTCTTCTTTTTCAAATGTGAATCTTCAATGTACTGACCTGCCTCACCCGCAGTTACACAAAATCGTTGAAGCCGCTGGGTGAAAGGCCGATCGCCTTTGTGTATGTAGCGAAGCAAATAGCATGGAATCCACAATTCCCCTTGTCCGACAATTGGTATAGCATACTTGTCGATGTAGATTTCAAAAAAAATCCAAGATAGGCTGAAAAGATTGGCTGTTTAGGTGAATAGTTGCGTTCACATCAGGGAATTGGGTGAAGAAATTGTGGAGATCGTCACGATCTTGCCACTCGGTTGTTTGAAAAAACGCTTGGAAGCGTTGTAACACCGTGGCTTCGGGAGGGGTGGAGGAGGATGCCATCATGCTAGCTCCTAAGGTAGGAATGCAAAGAGTGCTAGAGCTCAAATGAGAGTGTGAACAGGCTATGTAGGTGAATTGTCAAAATGGTAGGGTTTAGGAGGCTTTATATAGCGCGCGTCGCCCCCCCCCCCCCCCCCCCCCCCCCCAAAAAAAATAATTAAAATATTAAAAAATCATAAAGTAACACAAATAACAAGAAGTTATAAAAAACTTTCAAATTAAATTACAATCATTTAACTCTAAAAACACATCACTACGACTTTAAGATAATGTGCATTGCCAAAATTTGATACAACCATCTGTTTGAACTTACAGTTGTGATATTATAAGAAATTTACGTACAAAACATAACTACTCTACTGATAAAATCAGATTCTCTTCCGTCATCCCTCCACGCCTTTTCAATTTGAATCGTGCTCTCCATGCGGCTACCAATCTAGCAAAAAAAAAAGAAATAGCATACCCACCTTAGAGCAGGGAATTATCCAAATAATATAAAGATAACATAATTAAGAGAGAAAAATCATTCACCTTACGGTGTCCGATGCAAAATTTTGTATCTTCTCCATGCTGTAAACCCATTATCACTAAGTGCTCTCGCACATTTGCCAATGTCCAATGCTTGTTCACTTGAACGGTCTCAACAGCACCACTCGACAATTTGATTGCAATATCAAATACCTCAATTGTAGCATCGGTGGATTGCAATGGAATCCATTGACCAATCTTGCACATCCATCTTTCATAGAAGTACCGCACGTAAAGGGTGGAGCGCACCTTGATGAAACAGATAGCAATGCCAAAACTTTCAACCTGGCACCGAAAGAGATCTCCGTTGTGAAGTCCTTCAAGATACCCCCACTTCTCGCCAAGGATGGCTTCCAATGTATCGTAATGTAGATCTTTGCAAACATACATAGTATTTGTATGATGGAAAGGCAAAGATCCGAATATGCTAGCGAAGACGTGAGCAGGACAACACCATCCAAGCCCAACGGAACGCGAGGCTTTTCCAAATTTTAATTATGCTCTCACATCAGCTACAATCTTGGATTTCAAAGACATTACAGTGAATGCATCTGGCTTTGGCCACTCCATGCTACGCAAGGTTGTAGCCTCCAAAGATTGTAGCTCTCCGTAGCCTTGCTCATCTATAGGTACAATGTACTTGTGGGTGTAGAAGAACACCCTTTGTCGTGCAAGGTTTGATGAAGTTGTGTTGGAGAAGAGCATATCCCCAAGACTTGCATGCATGGCCATAAATGTGCCTGAAAGGCACGAGAGTGGTTGCTCCTCCACAAGGCTAGAAGCAAAAACATCTACATAGAAACAAAACAGTCCGTGAGATGTAAAAAGTCCAATTTTTTGTTACCACCAAAACCATTGAAGTACAAGGGACATACAATTACAAGGAAAATCCCTTGGGCTGGTCAACCCTCGTAGACGCATGTGTCCAAACATGAAGACATGTTGAACGATTGCCACCGACCCTTGTCTCTTACTTGCTTGAAGCCTATTAGTCTTCCCTTCCAATGGAGATCAATGTTTGTTCTTTCACGAACACGATGGGGACCGATTGCGGAAGGTTTCATGTAGACCCACGCACCTTCTTGAAAAACCTGAGGTTCCCATTGCTGCTCCTCATTCTTCGAGTTGTGGAGAACAATACTTTGAATGATGGGTTTGGGGCGTCTATTTTGACCATTGTTTGCCATGGATGCTTAAGTGGGAACTTGAAATTGCAATGGAGATCTTGGAGAAGGAGGAGGGAGATAGAGTTTAGAGAGAGAGTGGGAGCTTAAAGTTGCAATGGAGAGCTTGAGGAAGGAGGAGGGAGACAGAGTTTAGAGAGAGAGTGTGAGCTTAAAGTTGCAATGGAGAGCTTGAGGAAGGAGGAGGGAGACAGAGTTTAGAGAGAGAGTGGGAGCTTAAAGTTGCAATGGAGAGCTTGAAGAAGGAGGAAGGTGTAAGAGTTTAGAGAGAGAGTGGGAGCTTTGTGTTATGGAAAGGGGCTATGGAGGAAGGGAGTCTTGGGAAAAAGGTTTTAGAGTGAGAAAATGACTTTTTGATCATAGGGTAGGTTTGGGGGGAGTTTTGGATGGAATATTTTGAATTTAAGTTTTTTTTGAAAATTTTGAAATTTTATGGTTTTCGCAAAAACGTATCTGCGGACCCACCACTTTCCCCCTTCCCCCCCCCCTCCCCTTTTTCCCCCTCCCTCTTTTACCCATCCACCTCCCTCTAGGATACAAAGCAATAAATGAGTGGACAACCCTATTATTCTCTCTACTTTCTTAGGTTCTAAACTTATATACATTGCTCTCTTCCTATTGGCTGGAGCCTAATTAACCTTAATCCTATATGGCCCAAGGAGAGTCCACATTTTTCCTAATGTCAGTAGGATTGACCTAAAAGGTGGCTACCACCAAATAAGGATAGTTGATCAAGATATTGTAAAGACCACATTTTGCACTACGTTTGGTCTTTACAAATACATTGCCATGCCTTTTGGCTTGACCAATGCACCAACCACATTCAACCGCCTGATGGAGAAGCTATTCATGCCTCACCAAACCTTTACTAGAGTGTTCTTTGATGATATTATCATCTACTCTAATTCATTAGACGAACACAAGCAACACCTCCAGGTAATATTTCAAGTCTTAAGAGAGAATAAACCTTATGTTAATTGAAAGAAAAGTGAGTTTTTCTTACAAGAGATTCAATATTTAGGTCGCATTATCTCTCAAGATGGCATCCAAATGGATCCATCAAAGTTAGAGGTAATAAAAGGATGGCCTAAACCAAGGAATCTTCATGAACTAAGAAGCTTTATAGGTATGTGTGCATACTATAGACAATTCATAGAAACGTTCTCACAAAGCGCGGGACCATTACATGACCTAACAAAGAAAAACATTAGGTATACATGGTCTACCAAGGAGAACAATGCTTTCAAAAAGCTTATCTCTCAACCTGTGCTTACAATGTCGCATCTCTCAAAGGCATTTGAGGTCCAATGTGACGCTTGTGGTGATTGTCTTGGAGTTGTTTTACTCCAAGAAGGGCACGCCATAGCCTATGAAAGTCGAAGGCACTCTCAAGACGACCGAGAGTGAATGTGGTTTCCATAGAAACTCACCAGATCTATCTTCTATGATAGATGAATATGCTGTTGATCCCGATTTTAGAGATGTGATTTCAGCCCTTGCACTAGGGAAGAAAGAGGAACCATTTACTTTACAAGATGGTTATCTTCTTTATGGCAATCGACTATGCGTTACTAACTCACTACACGTGAGAAAGTAATGTATGAATCTCATGCTCCTCCTTATGCGGGGCATAGAGGGATTCAGTCTACCATAAAAGGGATTGAAACATATTTCTATTGGCCTACCATAAAAGCAAACATACAACAGTATGTTTGTAAATGTGCGGTATGCCAAAAGACAAAGTTTGATATAGGGAAGCAACCTAGATTGCTTCAACCTTTGCCAATTCCTAATTCACCATGGAATAGCATATCCATGGATTTTATCTTTGGATTGCCTAAGTCTATCCATGGTATTATGGGAATATGGATGATAGTAGACAGGTTCAGCAAACAAGCTCATTTTATGCCTGTCAAAAAGACTATCAAACCCCATCAAATCGCAACTCTCTTCATTTCACAAATCTTCAAGTACCATGGCTTGCCAATGTCCATAGTGTTGGATAGAGATCCTAGAATGACCAGTAATTTCTGGAAGGGTCTCTTTGAGAATTTAGGGACAAGGCTAAACTTCTCTTCGGCCTATCACCCACAAATGGATGGCCAAAATGAAATAGCTAACCTAACCATTCTTGATCTACTTAAATCTTATATAATGGAAGTAGATCAAAGGTCCCAATGGGAGAATTACTTACGCTTACTAGAGTATGCCTGCAATAACACTGTACATACTTCCATGGGAAAAGCACCTTTCAAGGTAATTGAGGGAAGATCAAAAAGTCCCATGCTACTTCAGGTATACGGGAAGATCTTCGCTGCAGATGAGTATAGCCAAGACCCACAAGAATATTTCCAAAACATTAAGGATGCTATCTCTATCTCACAGCAAAGGCAAAAGGTTGTTGCTGATAAGCAGAGAAGATCCCAAGCCTTTAAAGAAAATGATTGGGTCTTACTTAAATTTCCCAAGGCTCAATTAAGGCACACTATGGGCAAGAATCATACGGGACACCAAAAGTACTATGCTAACTTAGCAAAAGGTACTATGGTCCCTTTCAGATTCTTAGACCAATCAATGAGATGGCCTATCAACTCAAGTTCCCCAACCATTGGCTCATACACAATAATTTTCATGTGAGCCTACTAAATCCTTACAAAGGAGAGCCACCTCAAGAACCAACTAATGAAAACCCACCAGAGATCGAGGACCAAGAAGAGGTGTTGTAGTCCAAGTCCATTCTCTCACATGAAGACAAGGTATCAAGAGGCGGTAAGACTATCCAACAATATCCAACAATATCAAGAGGCGGTAAGACTATCCAACAATATCTTATTAAGTTTAATAATTATCCTTTTGAAGACGCTAGATGGATGCAAGGCATACAATTAAAGGATAACCTAAACCTTGTCAATGCTTACAATGCTTCCCTAGAGTAAGCAAATGTACAAATGTTTAAAATGAACAAAGTTTTTGTCCTATAAGACTCTCTCTTTTTCTTTATTGTGTATAAATGTGAAGTAGTATGCATGCTTAAAATCATGTTTGTGGAGACAACGTCTCCCAAACACCAAGTAGAGCTTGTTACTCTACTATGGAAGATTGATAGGACTAATGTGCAGACATGCTTACGGCATCTTAATCTCTCAAGCACCAAATGGATTAGTCATCAATTCTAGAACAATGTCGTAGGGTAAGATAGGGATCCTCTATCCGCTAGAAAAAGGACTAATGAATAGGCTTTATATTCTCTGACCCATGTCGAGGATGACTATGATTTCAAGAGAATGGCAATGTCATAATAACTAGTATCTAATTCTTCTAAATGATTTTCTCATGTTAAATTGATCATTTAATATGGAGAAGTTCCAGGGCAGAAAAATCTAGAATATTGGTTAAGCTGGCAGACCAGCCACAGTAGGGATCCAAAGGAAATAAAATAGGTATCCAAAGGGGGGGGGGGGGGGGGAGGGGGGGGCATCTGCAAAAGATAAATGTGCAACGATGGGCTTTAAAGACCCTAAGGTTCAGCCCATTAAGACTTCCAAAATGCTAAGGTTCCAAAATTCAAAGCTGAGTCCAAATGGTCAAGCTTTCCTCTACCATGCTGATTACTAAGCTATGCTAAGCTTTTATGAGTGATTATGAGATGAGATATACTTCTTTCTTGTAAGACTACTCCTTCTTCCTCTCTATCTACTCTCATACCCTGCTAGCTCTCACCATCTTTAAAGGTGTGTGAGGTCTTGGGTGTGAGACCGTGAGGGAATCGATGTTGTGTTTTATAAGTGTTTTGCTTAGTGCTTGAAGCTTCCATCTTCATTGCACTAGCTATTTATTGAAGGAACACAAAGAATTGCATTGTAAAATGTCTCCCTTGATGGGGGAAACCTATAATACAAAGCCTTTTTGAGGGGGGATCGGCTCCATGTAAATTCGGTCCTCAACTGTTGTCAATAGCTTAATTTCTCTCTCCTTTGAAGTATTTTTCATGCATATCTAACTAGGTGTTATGATTTTTGTTGCTCTCTCCACCCAAGCACTCTTGTTATGCTCATTAGGAATCTATTCTAATGAAATTCTCACTATGTTCATGTTATTTTCTGCTATACACAAGTTACTAGGCCATCAAATGTTAGAAACTGTCATTACTTGGCTAAGTTTTTCCTAGTATGTGGAGCTCATTGGTGCAATATTTTTGAAATTGGATTGTTTTTAATGCCTCAATGGACCCTTGAGCTTTTGTAGACTTTTCATCTTAAATTTGATTCATGCATTTGTTTCGGTGTTCTTTGTGTAGTGTCGGCTATAGAAATTTGATCTTGCTTAGTTAAGAATCATACTTATGAAATCTGGTGCAGTAAGAAGCCCCTCGGGTATCCATAGCAAAAAAGACCTAGCAGCTCATTCTAGGTCACAACTACTCTCTCTCTCTCTCTCTCTCTCTCTCTCTCTCTCTCTCTCTCTCTCTCTCTCTCTCTCTCTCTCTCTCTCTCTCTCTCTCTCTCTCTCTCTCTGGCTTTGACAAATGCAAATGAGCTCCATCCTGCCCAAACTTGCCTATATGTGCTCAACCTACCCGGAGTGTTAAGTGTAAACTCACCTTGTTTTCTATAAAAAAATAAATAAATGAAAACTTAGCGATGGAACTTGCATTGACCAAAGGTAAGGGGAAGAGAGAGAAAATGAGAAAAGGGCAAGAGAGAGGGAAACAAAAGGTATGCGGTGGCCGGGGGAAAGGGAGGAATGACACGATGTCTACACCAAACGTGTTTTGTCTAATTAGATCATCTATGGTGTAGACAAAAAAGGGAGATGCAGAGGGTATAAATAGGAAGTAGTTCAGAAAAACTATACAAGGTACCATATTTAAGAGGGAGAGGCTTGCTATTGAGATAGATTATTAACCAAATTTAAGGGGGTACTTTCAAAAAAGGAGGTAAAGGAAGGGAGTTAGTATGATAATAAAGATGTGAAAAGGGGTAACAAAATAGGGACTAGTCAAAAAATGAAGGTTGACCAAGCCTAGGGAGTGGGTGGAGCTTAGAGGGGTCAGATATACAAGGAAGAACAAAGTTGGTTAAGGTAAGTTATTACCACCCGAAGGTGGTATTACTCAGGTCATATGAGGAGAGTAGAGAAGGGTTTTTTTTAGAGAAGAGAGCCAAGATTGGGTGCATTCAACCAATAGACCAAAGGTCTAGGTAGGTGTGCGAGGTCTCAATTGGATTTAATAAGTTTAGTGATGGGTTTGTTAAAGAAACAGGATACGTTGAGATTGTAGATAAGAGGTGAGAAAGGAATTTTGACAATGGTTGGTGAAGGTTTGGTTTTAGGCAACATTTGGAGGAGAGAGGGTCTCAAATCATAGGAAAGATAAAGAAATCATGTTTCTAAAAGGGGGAGGGATAACCCTTTGCACTTAGCCTAGCAAATAGAAGGTTACGTAGGTGTGTAGGATTCCATGGTTGCGAAGGAATATAGTTGTAGGAATTGAGATTTTTTTTGTGGCAATGATTGCAAAAGGATATAGTTGTAGGAATTGAGGCTTTTTTGGTGGCAATGGGTATCAATGATTCCAAAAAAGGAAAATGAGGGACCGTTGAAGAAATGAATGTCTAAAATAAAAGCTTCTTGAGAAGAGTTTGATGGGGAAATCTTGATATGCTCTTGGAAAGGGTGTATATACTCTTGGAAGATTTTTGCTCAAGCTAGAAAAAGGGCCATCCCAATTCCAAAGGCATCATCTACAAATCTCTTAAAGTATATAAGGGAAGGGGAAGATAGGAGATTCATGCCTTTCTCAAAAAAGCAAAGGAAGAGGCATGCATAAGAAACCACAAAGTTGGACCCCATTGTAATGCCCTTAATTTGGTGCCAAAATTCTCCATGAGTGATAAATAATGATGGTTGAGGATAAGAGAGGCTAAAGATAAAATGAAATGGACTTTAGGGAAGGGGAAGAAACCTTGGATGGAATGTTTGAGAGCAAAAATACCTTTATGGGTGGGGATGCTTGGGTAAAGAGATTCAACATTAAAGGTGAAGAGGATAATATTGGGAGGAAAAGAGGTGGAAGCTAAGTCTAAAACAAGTGAATGAGAGTCAAGGTGTTGTGTTTTGGACAAAATAATGGGGTAGAGTTGTGCATAGAGTCCTTAGAAGCATTTTTCAAAATGTAGACTTTGTAAGAGTAAATGGGGCAACCAACTAGGATGGGTTTCTGAATCTTAGGTAAAAGGTAGAGGGGACAATGTGGGACGCATGTCTAACCTCACAATCCTATCTTATTGCAGTATTAGCAAGAATCACGATTAATTTGTCAAACCATGGGACGAAGTTGACTCGACTACTAGTGCATAGAGGCTACACGAGGTTGTCAATCTCTTGAAAAACAACTACCAACTTGCATCTAACTCAGGCTACACTCAAGTGACTGAAATCACCAAAAGCCAATCGCTCATCGGCAAACAAATCACATCCGTTACAGCATCAAATGACATCCAAATATAACAAAACTTCTAGGACAAGTTTATAAGACCTAAGCACACATGCTTATGGTCTCAAACCATACTTTAGGTCAAGTTCCAAAATCGCAATTATTAACAGCAGTGGATTTTTTACCTAGTCATTTTCGACCCAGAATGCATCTAAATGCTTAGCAATGATGCCCCAATACCCCGACTATGCTTAGTTTTTTATTTAAAAATATAAATTTCTAGTTATGATAAAATTAAGCCGCGGGTCGACGACACCAAAAGCTAAAAAATACTATGAACTGCCTACGTCAATGCGTAGAGCTGTTACCTGCACTTGCAATGCAACAAACGCAATCCCAATGTGACAACCGTGGAGGGAGTAGGAAGAGCAAGAAGGAGAGAATTGAGTACCGTTAGCTCACACTATGTATTTCTTATCCAAAAACTTCTAAAAAACTTACAAAAATTGGCTTTTATACCTTAGC
This sequence comes from Adiantum capillus-veneris, assembly GCF_014529385.1. Lineage (NCBI taxonomy): Eukaryota > Viridiplantae > Streptophyta > Polypodiopsida > Polypodiales > Pteridaceae > Adiantum > Adiantum capillus-veneris. Next base: position 139,643,097 of record NC_140950.1, on the reverse strand, counting down.
CAAGGTTTTTGGGTGGTCAAAACTAATAATCTAGAGCTCTAACAAAGTTGGGTGATGACTGGCTAATACAATTTGGAAGCTTGTAGCCCCGGCTCATTAATTACAAAGTTTATCCGAGAACAATATTCCCCATTTATCAAAATAATAAATGTTTTACAAGGAGAACTCCAAAAAATGATGTCCGTGTTAGCTTGTTGCTAACATTCCCCCCCTCCTCGCCTGTGTCGTCCCTTAACACAGCTTTATGGGCTGAAATAGTCTTTTGATTGACGGCTGGAGAGGTGGTCTTTAAGCGCGTCCAGTGCCTTCTGGTATCTGATTCTTCTTTCTTTGTCGCGAACTTGCAGAAATTGCATTGTTACTTTATTCTTCAGCTCCACCAATGAGTAGCCTACAAACGTGGATGTTAGGTTGCTGATCACCGGCGCAAATATCTTTGTTCACCAGGTGAAGAATCCAGTGTAGAATGCTTCTTCAAAGGCCAACATATTATTCAATGGCAAGAACATACATCTGGCATAGAATCCGTAAAGGACTTCTTATGAAGGTTTCCCACTCAGATCGTAGCATAAGCCTTTGTTTCCTTCCAAAAATGATAGCCATGGGGCTCCTATTTGCTCAGGCTCATTAAAAATTTGTATACATGTTGACAACATTCTAAAAATCTTACATAACGTGGCACAGGAGAGATCTGGCAGATGCTTGAAGAAAGACATGGCGCCCGTTAGGGTTTCACCATGTATTCATATGTTGCTTGTCCTCTCTCTAGAGTTGGCAGCCTAGGGAAGTTAAGCCAAGTTGGCCTCTTCTTTTGCAATGCTTCATGCGCTTGCCATGTCCTTACTCTGGGTACAGGACAGAAGGCTGGATCTCTTTGAAGGGTTAGAGGTTCTCATGTGAACAAAATTAGGTATCTTGGATTCTTTTTCAGCCATCTTAACCTCCACTTTGTGTGGTCTTTTTTTGTGCCATCTTCTTGCATATCTTTGTACAGCCTTTCTTTCACCTGTAATAGTTCCACTTTGATGAGAGGGTACGATAGGGATTGTTGTTGCCATTGAGCGTTGATCTGATTAGGAGTGAGTCGAGTGACGTTGACAGAGTATAAAACTCTCAACTCCCAATCCATTGCTTTCCACTGTTCATCCACCTCTAGGGTGATATTCTCCTTCAATGCGTCTTCTTCAGCTTTTGACAGCTAGACCATTGGCACTGTGTCTTCATCCGTGATGTTAATCTGAAAATCTTCATCACCACTCGGCTCTGTTGTGGACTGTGTCTCAAACTCAGCAAACGAGACCGAGGGTATGTCTATCTGTGGCGGATCTGAAGTGCATGCCTCTTCTTGCGTGTCTGGTTTTCCATCTCTAAGGAGTTGATTAATTCGCTTTAGTTCTGCTATCTCCTTTAGAAGCTCCTCCTCTCTCTGAACCCGCATCAGTGCCAAGTCCCTGCAGTGTGATTGTTCTAGCTTTAATTCCAATTCAAGTTCTTTATTTTTCTTTTTAAGTGCCTTATACACTTTGTCAGTTCCTTTGATCGAGGCCACAGCTGGATTTTCTCTGATTTGCCGTAAGAAAATGGCCTGATCATTGATCCTCTGTTTAGAATACTGCAGAGAAGCATTGACGACATCTAATTGCACCTGAATTTTTTGAGCTGACAGAGATGTGGTAAGAAGTTCATTTATAACTTCTATCAACTGCGCGTCTTTTGCTTTGCAGGCATCAGACAATTTGGTGAGTAGATCACCTAACTCCTCCATTTCTTTTTGTTGCCTATCTCTGGCTAACTCATGCTATTCCGCTTCTACCTTCAACTCTTGCACCTGCCTTTGAAGATCAGTGATGACAGTCATTTTGTCTTCTAACTCTCCTTGGAGAGTGTCGATCACCATCTCAAGTTCCTTGGCCTTTGTGTTGTGGTAATGCTGCTGAGAACGAAGTCTCTCTGTCATTTCCTGCATCTGCCGTGTATATTCATTGACTTGGACGATTACCTCGTCGTCTGATTTCCACTCCTCCTATCTTGCCAGTTGAGATGTGCCTGCAGCCTCATGTGTGGCTCCTTGCTGCATCATAATTGATGGTGGTTCTTGTGTAGAGGTAGATGGTTGGTCTTCTTCTTGGGTATCCTGATGCTTTGATACCTCGACAGTTTCTGGCTGAGTAGAAGTAGAGGGTGTTGGCTCTGACCTTGCCATCTCTTCAAATGCCGGTCTTTCTTCCTTCTCTGGCTCAGGTTCTGTATCATGTGTAGTGGTAGACTCTTTTTCCACATCTGCTTCTTTATCAGACTCTTGTTCAGATCCACTTTCCTTTTTCTCTTCATCCTGTTGAGTATCTTCGGCATGCAGCCTTCTCCTGTTCCAGCTCGGCCTCTTGTTATTTTTGTCTGTCATGATGGTCATCTTCTTGTGTGGATTCTGTTTGTTGGGTGGACTCAGAATCTTTCTCTTTCTCAGGCTCTGCTTCTTCATTGGTGTCTTTGACCGCCGATGATGGTGGTGGGCTAGGCATCGGATGGTCTTGTTGTTCTGTATGCGGTGAGGTTGGTCGAGCAGATCCATAACTTTGTTCTTGTCTAGTTGTTTCCTCGGCTTGCCTTTGGTTTTCCGCCTCTTTGGCTTTCTTAGCAGCTTCTTCTGCTTCCTTCGGCTGTAGAGCTTCAGTCTCTTGGTACATTCTTTCTAAATGCTCTATTGGATCATCCGCCTCTTTTCTTGTATGATGCTTCGTTCGAGGGCCTTTAAGTCCAGGAGGTATCCTTTTTTTTGGGTCCTTCCCTTGTACTTGCCTATTACGCTGGTATGCCTATTTCTCTCTCTCAAAGCACGCTTGCTTTTCAGCTGGCTCTTCTTGGTGTGCGGCCACAGCTTTTCTTGTCATCTCTTCTCTCCGAGCTCTCTTTTCTTCGTTGTCAGAGCTCTTGCTGCTATGCCGTTCCGGTGAGCTGTGAGCTGACTCTTCATCAGATTTATATGACCTTTTACCTGACCTTGTAGCTCTTGGAGAGGGTTGTGCTTCCAATATCCATGTGTTCTGATCAAGGGCAGGTGGTAGGTTGTTGGCCATGCCGATGGCATGATATGCTATTCTAGTCAAGACCTCTGGTGCACCCAAGTACGTGATTTTGCCTTCCTTCTTGGTGCCCTTCAAGGTTTTCAAGACATACTACACGTGGTCCACTGGTTGTCTTGTTGTCGACTTGAGAATTTGAGTGAATGTGGTGGCCACGGGATGATTTGGTGTAGTGTACCTTGGTGGCCTTTTTGCCAAGAAATGGAAGTGTTGGTGGTACAAACGAGCTGGATCTTCCACTTGTTTGTGAATAAGGTCGGCGAATGTACCACGGTTGTCTCTTTGGTAAATGTGCCTGTGGTTTTTCTATCTATTGCTCGCATGGTCATTACTTCTATGGGTAGTCTGAGTATCTCTACCACTATCTCTTTTGTGATCACTACTTCGACCTTGTTCCCTTGGGTGTCGGATATCTGCATGGTTTTGTCTTCTTTGATTGTGGATAGAAGCTCATAAGCCTTCTGAAGAAAATCCACTCTGCAAGGCTCCTGTTCGTAGAAATGCCTGAGCCCCAATCTACAATAAGCTTCTTTGGTTTCTGGATTGGCAGCTACATCATAGACTTCTTTGGGCAGGAGTTGCAACTCCAATTGATGTCCCTCTTCACTTTTGAACGTGCCAGTAAAAACTGTAGTGTGGTGCTCTTCCAGCTATTCTCTAGAGAGGTAGGATGCCTTTGCTGCTTTAACTAACTCGGGGTCTAGTTGATACACGGGTAGTTCCTGTAGTTTCTCTTTTTGGTTGAGCTTCTTTTTAGCCCTCTCCGCTGCTTGCATGGCTCCCCTCATGTCTTGTGTGAGATGGCGCTAAAAATGGTCAACGATGGTCTCCAGAAAAGTCGCACGAAAGAGGCCAAAATCTCTCTCTACAAAGGCTCCAAGTGGGAATGACGTGGTTTTAGCTATTACCTGTGAATTTTTCTTTGATGATGAATTATAAGGGCATTATTAGGTAATTTTGCAAAAAATCACACAATAACATCAAACTTTTTCCTCCCTCTTCAAACATTGCCCTTAATTACTTAGTACTTAGTACTTAGTACTTAGTACCCTTCCACCCCTCCTAGACGGCGTACTCCGGGATGACTGTGTGCATGGGTTGAACAATCGTGTCTATGCATAGCCGTGACTGGCTCTACCATGATATGAAGATCAATGCAATCCAAACCAATATGTTGTGCAAGAGCTGGGTCTTTAGTAATTAACTCAAGGGTTTCCAATGTCGAGGTTTGATGTTGATGTCTTCCAAAGAGAATATCTTGTAGCTTGTGTGCTCTCTGTATGATTGTACCATCAGGATGCTTTAGCACACTGATTACTTGATCTGTTGGTAGCACTTTTGATTGTTTATCGAGCTTTTTCTCGCCATTGGTAGCTTGGTCGGCTTGGTGTTGCATGGTGTGTTGCAGTCTTTTGAGACTTAACTTACCATTGCTTGATTGGTTTTGCGGTTTGTGGAGAAGATAAGTTCTCCTTTTTCTTCCAAACCATTTCCATGTTAGGTTCCTTGCTCGTCGCAGATGCCCGTCTCTGTGTTTTAACCCTTGGAATCTTCTTTTGTTTTGTCGTTGAATTTTTAGGCACCCAAATCTGAATTAGCTTATCCTTAAGCTGTGCTTTTGGTACCCAAATTTTCCTGACTCCTTGCATGCTACATGTAGCATTTGATTGTCGAGGGGATGGAGAAGATTGACTACTTCATGGTTTGGTCTTTTGATTACTTCTTTTCCATTCTTCCTTAATTGGTGCAATTGGAACAATGAGTTGCCCTCCTTTACATGATAGCTTAAGTTGATTTGTATCCTAATCTGGTACTGCTTTGTATGTTCACATCCATGGAATTTAAAGAATCATCGTTTCATTCATGTGTTCATCTGGCAAGCATACAAACTGATGAGGACATGAACATCCATGTACTATCACGTTCATTTTGACTACTCCCAATGTTGGAGTTGGGTTCTTGTTGCATCCTTTGATTGTCTCTATTCCTATCGTCAGTGCTTGTCTTGTTGCCTTCTTGTATGTGGAATAATTGACTGCATTTACTCTAGCTCCTGTGTTGACCAAAGCATTGGTGCTATGATTGTTGAGCTATACTTTGATGCGAAGTTCCATTCCATCTAACCAGTCATCATCTATTGAAACTATGTCTTTAGGTAATTCCCATTATCGATCCACTATTTCCAAAGTGTTGATGGGAATCCGTATCTGTTGATTCTTGAGAGCAGCTTTTCGCTTGAGTACCCGAATCCCAGCTTCCTCTTGGGCTTCATCAATAACCTGCTGATGTTTGATCTTCCTTCGTTTGGCTGCGTGCATTCTCTCTAGCAATTCATTGGTTAGTGGAAAATTGTATTTCTTTAAACGACATCCACTAATCCAATTAGTGGATGGTGAACCAATTAGCCATTGGTTCACCATCTAGGGTGGACAACTTTACTGCTCCACTTGGAGATACATCTTCAATTATAAATGGTCCATTTCCCTTTTTCTTAAACTTGGGAATGTTTCGCTTAAGGGAATAGACTAAAACTAAGTCCCCTTTCTTGAAGATTTTTGTGATTAAGTGGGAATCAAAAAACTATTTTTGTTTCCACTTTTGTGCATAGATATGAGCTACAACAGTTAGCCTTTGCTCGTCTAGCTTTTCCAAATCTTCGAGTTTTTCTGAAAATTCATGTCCAGTCCACTCAAGATTTAGTGCTACCCTTAATGTCGGCAATAGAAATTCTAGTGGTAGTATGGCATCAAGACCATAAACAAGGTTAAAGGGTGTAGCATTTAAAGCTGTTTTGAATGAAACTCGATAAGCCCATAGAGCATCATCATGGAGATTCATTTCCCAGTCTATCCTTCCTGAACTAACCACTTTAGTCAGCACCGAGCTTGTTAAGGGGTTCTCACACAGACACCCTTAATTAATGAATAATAGCACACACAGAGTATGGGGAGAGGAGATGAGAGAGAGAGAGTTATCCACACATCCCAAGACATTCTAACTGAATGAATGCCCGATCGCTTCTACATGAGAAAGGCTCTTATTTATTGCCATGGTTGACACCCTTTGATATCTCCTAGATGTCACTTGTGCATGCCCTTTCATTTCTCCCCATATGCTTTATGTTAGGTTAGGTTCCCACCTAACACTTGGCATGCATGGTGGACATGTTCGGAACTCACAGTGTTCATGAGTACCTTGGTTAGAAGTCAAGTGCCTTATGTGCATGTGCTTTGTTTTAGAAGACTTTTTACAAAAAAAATTAGGCATAGCCAAGGCAGAGTACCTCAAGTGCAAGAAGTGATGTAATGAAATAAAGTACTTGATGAAGCTCCAGCAACCAATACATAATCCATCATTATCTTCTTTGCCACATCACCGTAACAAGCTGGAATGCCTCCTTACATAAATTAGATGTCAGATAAAGGCGCTTCATCCGATCTTTGATCTGGTATTTCCCCGTAACCGCGTCATTCTTCATCTCTTGGACACCGCAGCAGTTCTCGACAAAAAACTAGGTTTAGTATGATCCCACCACAGTAATTATTTTTTGCTTGAATCCGCAGGTATGACTGCATCAACAAGTCAGCATCCATCTGAAACTTGTTGCAATCATCCGCCCCTCACACACCGCAATCATCTTCCTGCCTTCATGATAATTCAATGCCGCAATCTAAAGATAACTCTTTTTGTGACTATGTATAAACCTCCCACATGCTGGATGAACCCCGCAATGCAGCATCAGCACCCGCATGCTAGAGGAACCGTGCAATACAGCAACCAGCCACCACAAGACAAGGGCCATCTAACGCCTGCTGCAGCGCCTTGAGTAGGCCCACCTCCATCGCTGGAGGCCTCCGTAGCGTCACCGTGGCGTCCCTTCTCAGCATGTACTTTTCTTAGCAAATGGTGGCCATGACAGTGATGTTGCTGCAGTCGGTTTTTCGGTGTATGCTTTCCCAGGAGCCCCACTTGTTTGCGCTGCATCCTGATTAGAGCCACTGCCAATAGTCATGATGGATGCAACTGCAGCAGGACTATTGCGGTGTGAATCTGCCAGTTCGATTAACAGTTGTTGGATGCGCGACGGAGGCTGGATATTTGCAAGGTTAAAAGGGTGGTGGCCTACAACCAGGTTTTGATCATCTTTATCTAGATCCTGCAAGGGACTGAAAGAGTCACCGCTGGGCAAGGGCCATCCTATGCAAAACTATTATTATGGATGTTGTTGCTCTCGACAGCCATGGAACGCACTTTCTCGCGCACCTCCTTCATCAACAAAGGGGAGTCCGCTCCGTGCGTGGTCGCCAAGTGTTAAGGGGTTCTCACACACACCCTTAATTAATGAATAATAGCACACAGAGAGATATGGCGAGAGGAGATGAGAAAGAAAGTTATCCACACATCCCAAGACATTCCCTATTAATTGAATGAATGCCCGATCGCTACTACATGAGAAAGGGTCTTATTTATTGCCATGGTTGACACCCTTTGATATCTCCTAGATGTCACTCGTGCATGCCCTTTCATTTCTCCCCATATGCTTTATGTTAAATTAGGTTCCCACCTAACAGAGCTAAGAATTTTATTTATATGCTCAGCTTGTCTGTTTGCTTGTGGGTGATAGGGAGCTGATTTGTTATGGATGACCATAAACTCATTAAGCAAATACTCTATTACCTCATTGAGGAAATGAGTTCCCCGATCACTGACAATCTCTATTGGCAGCTGTTTTAGGGCCAAAACTACTCCCCTGTTCATGCTCACAAGCATGACACAGACAACATACTTATCATCTGATGACACGACTAACCCGTAGGTGCACGGAGGCAATCTCGTTAGCTTTTCAGGCTGAGACCAATCTACACATACACACTTCTATGATGCATCAATCATTAACCCTTATAGAATGCAACCCACTCTATCCCTAAACGCGCACAACATCATTTACACCTCAAATGAACTCGGAATCGCATCAAACTTACTAGGCATCATCCTCTCAATAGGATATACTTACCTATAAGTCTAATCTCACCAGATTTGAACCCTAGTTATCTCGAATACAGTCGCGATAGACTCACAGGTCATAATCCAAAAGTGTGTGAAACCTAAGTTTATGAGTATCTATGTGTAGCTAATCTCTTTCTCATTCCATAAAGAACTTGATTGTTGAAACAGACACTGTTTGATCTACTTACAAGCAAAACAAGCTCGATGAAGGATCGACCGCGAACAGCTCGAAAATGTGAATGCATGGCGTGGGTGCGTAGCTCTCAGAGAGGCTACCGCGATGGTGTGGTCACGTCGTGAATCCGATGAGGGAGAAGCACTTAGCGAAGAGGATAAGACTCTCTCTCTCTCTCTCTCTCTCTCTCTCTCTCTCTCTCTCTCTCTCTCTCTCTCTCTCTCTCTCTCTCTCTCTCAGACTCGTACGACACAGGATTAATATTCAAATTTTATCCTAAAAAATGGTTCTTAGGTGACTTTTATACTTTAGTCACCTTAGCTCAAAAATGTACATGGGGTTCTCTTCATCATAATTACAAAGTGGAAACACGTATGGGTCCTAACTGACTGGTTAATCTTTACATAACCCAGACAAGTGGATCAAAATGATAAGACGTCTTTGACATAAAAATGGGAATTTGATAGGTTGTACAAGGTGGGCTCATTACAACAGCTGGACAAGTTGGGCTCCTACACTCCCCCCCTCCTAGTTCATGTCTACCACGACATGATCGTCTTTGTCTTAAGTGTCGATGTCTTCCTTCCTGGTTGATTTGATGTAGAAACGCATCATATCACATAGACTCACTTGCCATTAATGGGCCAAAAAATTTGGATTTGTACATGAAGAAGCCTGTGTAAAATGCCTCTTCGAATGTTTGGAGATGGTAGCTTGGCAGAAACATTAGCCGTCTGAAGTAGGCATACAACACTGGCTCTGTAGGTGGCCCACTTAGGTCATATGACAACTCTGATATGCTTCTTTCTGTATTCATGTACTCTGATGTCCAGCTTTCTGAGAACACTGTGAGACAGGCCAAAAAATTCCGAGCTATTTTACATAGCATCTTGCAGGATAGGTCGGGAGAGCCTCCGAATTCTGTTATGGCGCCCTGAAGGGTTTTCACCATGTAAGAACCGGATATTCTCTCTCCCTCGGCAGGCCCTGGCAATACTGGATAGTTCAGCCATGTAGGATTTCTGCTTTGTAAGGCTTTATGTTGGCTGTAAGTGTAAGTTCGTGGTGTTGGGAAAAAAGTCCTATCATTCCTCAGCTCAGACGGTGCATTGACTAAGTGGATCAAGTTGTTATGGTGATACAAAATCCATTGAAGCCTCCACTTTGGTTGGCTGTCTACTATCCTGTTTTGCTGTTCCCGATCCTGTAATTCTCCTTCAAATACTGGCACTTGTTCTTCCTTTGCGAGCTGCCATTGATGTGTCAGAGTTTCATATTTCAGCAGAGCATAGGGTAACGTAGGGGCATTCCGTTCTTCCCGTAGCTATGTTGTTGTCTTGCCTGATCTGGAGAGCCCTTGTAGCATCTCCTTCTCCAGTTGTATGGCCTTGTACCACATCATCTCTGATTGCTTTTCCATTTGTTCGGCCAGCTTCTGCTCTTCAAATTTTGTGACTGACTCTTTATCTTCTTCTTGGTTTTTGGAGCCAGTTTGATTAGTCTGCGTATCTGGGGCCTCATGGTCATCTGATTCTTCCTCATAGTCATCTTCACCCCCATATATATCTGCCAGTCCAGCCAAATCCGTGGCTGCTTGCTCCAAGTGTACTCGTACCTGTCCTTGGTGTTGCCTTGCAGTTTGGAGACTTGCAATTTGCGCAGCCATTGTTCTATTATTGATTTGGAGAGTTTGAAATTCCATCTCTTTTTGGGCTACAGATTCCTCTAGCTCTTTTACCCTGATGTGCAAATTTTCATTTTCCTCCCTAATTGACTTGGAAACAATGCTTTCTATTTCACTGTCATGAGCTGGTCCTTGTTGCTGTTCACTTTGTAAGTCCGAGATTTTCCTTTGTAATTGATCCTCTGCTCTAAGCACACTTTCGGCTATCATTAAGCGTTGTTTTCTTTCCAATTCCAGCTCTCTCTTCAGTGCAGCCACTTCTTCTTGCAGTTGGACCACCGGTGTTGTTGGTAGCAACGTTTTTTGTTTCTTTGCTCGTTCTATTTCCCTTGCTTGTATATCTGTTACTGCTCTCAAATCCTTAACTTCAATTTGTAAGTCATTGATTACAACTTGCAAACTTTTGACTGTCTCCATGGCATCTTGCTTTTCTTTTTCCAACCTTTGGATTTGTTCATCTCTGTTCACTGACATCTTCAAGAAATACATTGATTGTATCTTCACAAATGGCATTGAAATTTTCAGACTCCTATAAATTTTCCTTGAGGAGGTTTACTCTGCTTTTGAGCCCCAAGATCTCAGGATCTCTGATGTTGATCAGTTTCAGGGTTTCATCTCTTTGCTCCTGTAGCTTCAGAACTTCTTGATTGGTTTTTTCTAACTTCGTTTTGCTGGACCTATTCTGATTGGCTAACCACTGACTGTGCAGTCTTGTTCGGTTTAGTAGGGTCTCCATTAACTGTAAATCAAGGTCTATAGTAGCTTCCAGCTCAATTTCTTGAGAGAAGGAAGCTTTTTCTTTTGTCAGATCCACCTCTTTTTGCTTGCCTTTATCAATGTGTGATACTGTTCCAGTGTTTGGGTGACCATCTGTCCTTTCTTCTTCTTCTTCATTGGGTGGTGTATGAACCCTCTCATCACGATGTGAGCTCTCTGAATGCGAAGGAGAGTCAGCAGGTGGGGTTGATTGCCTCTCACTTGTCTCTGGCCTTGGAGATGGAGGTGGTGTTTCCTGATCTCGTGAAGTTGGCCTTAACTGATCTCTCAAGGTTTGGAGATCCTCCTCTTCTAGTAGCAGTTCTGGTTCATCCATAGCATTCCTTTCTTGGATGTACCTCTCGAACCAGTCTAACTCAAAAACTGGGTTGTGTTTATTCTTTGTTCTCAATGTGTAAGTGCTACTAGAAGGTTTCCAAGTGGCGCCTACATCGCCTCGTAGAGATCTCTCGAGAACAAAGCCTTCTAGCATTCTTTCCATTTTTGCTACCTTCTGCAATCTGTTGTTGTTTTCCATTTTCGCTTTCTGCTTCTTTAGTCTCAAATCTTCTTCTTCAGTTTTTCTTTCTTCTTCCATCTTTTCCTGTGTACTTCTGGTTACTCTTTCCAGCCTTCGTCCTCCAATGGTGTTAGTAGAGGCCGGTACTCGCCTTTGTGATATGTCTTCAATATTCTCTCTCAACACCAGCTAGTCGTTTTGATGAGGAGCAGGTGGCAGCTGATCTGTTGCGCCTATGGCCTGGTATATTATTCTGGTGAGGACTTCTCCTCCTACAATGTAATTTGGCTTGTCCTGCCGTAGCTTTGCCACTTCATCAAACAGATATGATGCGTAATATATATAGAACTCATGTGTCATTCCCATAGCCCAGGTCAGTGTTGTTGAGATGACCCCGTGTGGTGTAGTGTATCTGAGCGCTCTCTTGCTGTAGCTCAACAAACACTAACTGTATACCTGTGTCAGTTCTCTTACTTCCGTGTTTTCTATGAGTTCGAAAGAAGGCACTTTGGATCTTTGCAGGTAGACTGTGAGGTTATTCCTTCTTTCTCTCATGTTGGCTCCCTGATCAGACAATTTCAATGCATCTTTGATTATTTCCTTGGTGATCTAGATCTCCATCACTTCATTATCCATTCCTGCACCCTACAAGTTCCATCTTCTTGGATAGTCTCAATTAGGTGTTGTACCCTCTTGAAATCTATCCCCACTGGTGGTAGTGAGACAAAGTTCCACAAGCCAACCATGACCTTTGCGGTGATCTTTTCAGGTAATTTTCTGCCTCCTTGGGGATCATCACTGTATCCACTAGATTTCCTTTGTCATCCACATATGAACCTTGATAGATTTGAAAGGCTGTTGCCTGTTGCATGTCTGCAGGTATCCAGGTGGCTACTCGCTTTAATGAATTGGGTAGAAGTGCATAGGGTATTGCACCCTCCGTTGCCATGTTCTTGCCTTTTCTTTTTCCCGGAGAAGCATCCATGGATCCTATATTCACAAATAACGATTAATGTACAAACATAGTACTTCTCTTCTAAATTGATTACCACTTAATCATGCATCTAGATGAGCCTTCTTAATCCCAAGATGAGTTAAGGTAAAATGTTAGCAGATAGACAAGCTCTTTCATTGTTCGACTCTGACGGCTTCAAATTAATGTTGTTGATGAAGGAGAACAAGTCCAAATGCCTTGAAATTTTTGTGTAGTGTATGTGCATAGGGCATGTAAGGTCACCCTATAGTCACAAACTGAAAATCAGCTCATTTGCAATTTCTGCCCAGTCTATCGCGATAGACTGGCTATCTTTTGACAAGGGATATATTTTCCACTTGTGACTCCACCATTTGGTTTCTCATGTCTTGCACATGATCTGATCCCATTTCCACCTCAAATGAATGTCAAGTGACCCCTTTTTGGATCAACTTCCATTTTTCCAGATTACCTCCAAGGAGATGTTGGCCTATCTCCTTCATTTTGTGTTGTTTTGGGCTCAAACTTAGTGGGTAGTCCTCTTGCATCATGATGAAGCCAATTTTTGATTCCATTTTTTTATCAGATGGCCTTGTATCACTCTGCTTAGTCTATCGCGATAGACTGGGACTTAGTGTCATCTTCATATTTTGGCTATGTGATCATCTGTCTGCCTTCTCCTAGTTGATGTAAGGTTTCTTGACCTCTCACATGTGATTTTAAATGTCTTCCCTTGAGATGCCCTGTTCTGACTCTGAGTTGCTCTCAAGTCTATCTCAGCTTTCCATATGAGTCCATCTTGTCACCAAATTTGGTGTACTGTCTCCATATGCTTCCCAAGTCTATCTTGTGAAAATTTTGAAAAGCCTTCCCCCCAAAGATAAAAATAGCAAGTCTATCGCGATAGACTCAGTTACTTGGCCAAGAGAGAGCAATTTTTCACTTTGATTTGATATTTGTGGTCATTATTCATTTTTAGTACCCCTCATGAAGTCAAAATCAAAATTTTAATTGTCTAAGTGTAATAGCAAGTCTATCGCGATAGACTCAGTATTTAGTCATTTTTACAAGTTTTTGATGTTAGATGACCACAATGGTGTTAGTAGGCTCTCCTAGACACACACATTAAGTTTTAATCAATTTAGAAGAGTGTACTCCCTGTTTGCAGCACTTAGCTGGTTCTGGAGTCGGAGTAGACCACTTAGGTGATGGTCGCCTTTCCTTTTGGTCATTGTATGACTACGGCTGACTTTCATTTCCTTTTGACCTTCCGTCAAAGCAGTCGGCTGTTGTTTTGGTGTTTACATCACCAAGAACGACCATTTGGATATCTTTCTGGCATGTTGCTGCCATTTGCCCTAGTGGAAGATCTTTTTCTTGAGTGGACACATTCCAACTCATAGTTGATCTCTTTTGGATGTACCCTATCAAATTTGGTGCCATTTGGTCACTTGGTCGGCCCGTTTAGAGTATCGTGACGCTTTGCGCATTTTCCGTTAGATAGGGACTTTAGGCTCCGTTTTGAAGAACTTTTTCATGGTTTAACCATTCAGTTGGTCTGTTGAGGTTATTGGCTTGCTGCCTATGAGTTTTGGCTCATTTCCGATCACTTTGGTTCAGCTGCCCTGTTGCAGGTCCTGTGAAATTAGGGTTTTTTGGGCGGCTTCCTTCACGCTTTTCGAGGTCATAGGCTTGATCCCTAAGCTATAGACATTGTGCCTTTCAATTTTGGGTTCCATTTGGTGGCCTCTAGGTCTTCCTAACACCCGGTCTACAGTATGTGTGCACAGGTTATGATGGTGGTGCTGGCAAGGTTTTGCGACTAACTGAAGTAAACAACACTTAGAGTCAGTGTTGACAAGCATACCTCTCATATCTGATGTCGATCAGGTGACCGTGCACGATGGATGAGCTCCTGGAAGTGTCAACTGCTGTAGGGAGCTCTCTCTCTCACAATGGAAAATGACTCAAATTAGAGATTTCTAGCCAAGCCCCTCTATATGTAATCGAGACTCCGACACAAAATTTTCCCATCTTTTACCTGTGGCCATAACTTTTTGCGAGATGCGGTTTAGGCTCGCAAATTTCCTGATTTGGACCTCGTTTGCTCCCGTTCTATAATTTTTGCAGATTTCTCCTTTTGGAGGTCTCGTCATGACGGTGGTCATTTTTGCTCTGTCACCTTCGCAGTCCCTATTTTTTCTGTGTCTTCTTTACCTTGCTCTGATCAGGCGTCTCGTCTGTTGTGTTTCCATCTGGATTATGGATTGTTTTCTATATTTTTTGCTAGAAAATGGCTAAAATAAAGCAAATAAATTCCAAAATAACCCGAAAATAGCAATTTTAACCTATAAAAATACCAATGAAAAGCAAAACACTTTGTAGCTCACTTTTCTCTTGTCTATGTACATTCTCACTCTTAATCGTCAACCTTGGCCTATTTTTTGTTGTTTTTCGACGATTTTTGGCCAGTTTTGACTCTCTTTATAGTATATACACATCTCTAGGGGCTCATAAATGATCATTTGGTCCCCAATTCTGATTAACTACGAGGGCATATTCTTTTCCCAAAAATCACACAATAAAATGCAAAAATGGTTGAAAAATTAATCACACACATTGCCCTCTAATATATGACGTGAATCCGCATTTGGAATGCCTCCCCCCCTCCTAGTTGGAGTCCTCCCTAACGACAGGGTATCGTCAAGGGTAGTGTTATGCATGGGGTTGAACTCGTGCTAATGCAGGCCTTGTAATGTAGCCCTATATGCATGTATAGTCAATGCATGTAGAAAACATTTATGCGGTGTAAGAGGAAGGTATAAGCGATTCGCTTATTGGCATTTGTCGTTGAGGTTTCTTGTGGTAGCCTGAGTTGGCTGGCATATTTTCTTTGCAAGAAGAAGTTGTGAATGTACCGCTCTTTGTTTGATTGTTTTCCACGATTTTTGAATTGGTGTATGTGGCTCCTTTGAAGTCGATATTGTTGTATATTTTGTTGCATGTTTTGGTGGAACATTCATTTGTTTCCATTGGATGACTTTGGTCGTACATATCCTTGTAGTTATTGTTGTGGATTTTGCTTGTTTCCGCATGCTGGTTGTATGATTTAGCTTGTCATTGATAGTTGTAGACAACTGTTCGGTGGTCTTCTTTGGCATCCATACTTGTGTTGTTGGCACATTCTGCATTGGTAATTTTGGACGCCATACCAATATAGTCCGTTGCGGATTTGACTGGTTGATAATTGTTCTTTGAATCTTTGCTGGCTTTGGGTGTTTTGTCTGTTTTTTTGTCCACTTTTTTACAGGAATTAAGCTGTCTTGCTTGAGACAAACTTTATATTTCCGCCCTTGATGAAATTGTGCCTCGGCTAGATCTGTACGTCGTACCTAAACTTGCCTGGTTCCCTACATGATTGTTGATTTTTGATAATATATTTCTTGACATGTAAACTTTGTTTGTTGTTGGTCAATGCTTTGCGGATGTATTGACTCCTGTCTCCAACTTGACATGTATTGGTCATATGATAAGAAGGGTTCTGAAAAGTTTTCCTTTCTGAACACTGCTTCTTCGTATCCAAATCAATGAATACCCTGTTAGCTTTCATCCATGACATTGCTAAGATACACGACGTTGCTGATCTACTTGGTGGCAGTACATGGAACTTGGTAGTGTACAGGTGTGCTTGCACTATGATTGGTAATAAAATAGACCACAACGTGGTCACCTCATCACCCGATGCTACTTTCAACCTGTGTGTCTCTGGGAATTTCCTCATTGGCCCAAGTTTCGGAAAGAGCTCAAAGCTGATGACACTCCTTTTTGCTCCAGTGTCAAGCAATGCATAGATTTCAACTTGTTATGTGTCTGCATAAGCTTTTATGTAAGGACTACACCACGTATTTTCCAAGTTGTCAATGGTGCTTTCGTCCTGAGCCATAAAGTCTGTTACTGTCTTTGCTAATTCTTCGCTTTGTATATCCGCTTCGATTGTTCAGAATGTCAAAAGAGGATATTCGTCAGTCATCATCGGTGTGACCATGTTTATTGTCCTTAGAAACTGCTTTTGCTTAGCAATGCGTTCCTTGGCTTCTTGTTGTTCCTGGTCCTGAATTCGTTGTTGTTCCTGTCTATAGGCTTTGCCATAATGCAATTGAAACAACATTTCCGGTGTTAAAGGTAGATGATATTTTTTCAAACGACACCCACTAATCTAGTTCGGCATTTCTTTTCCATCTAGTATCGACAGTTTTACTGCTCCGTTGGACGATATTTCTTGGACCCAATAAGGCCCCATTGCCCTTTTCTTTAGCTTCTTAGCATGTTGTTTAAGGGTGTATACTAAGACATAGTCGCCCGTTTTAAAGTCCTTGTTCTTGACATGTTTGTCAAAAAACTCTTTCTGTTGTCTTTTTTTTGCATATATGGTTGCTACAGCATTGAGTCGTAACTCATCTAATTTTTCAAGGTCCGCTAACCGTTCTGAAAGCTCATGCCCCGTCCAGTCCAATTGTGTGGCTACCCTTAGTGTGGGAATCAAAAATTCAGTATTCAATATTGCATTTAACCCATATACCATATTAAATGGTGTAGCATTGAGTGTTGTTTTATATGCAACTCGATAAGCCCACAATGCCGAATATAGAATTTGATCCCAGTCCGTTCTTGTTTCACTAACCAGTTTTGTAAAACCTGTGCACAATATTTTGTTGGTCGCTTCTGCTTTACCGTTGGCTTGTGGATGGTAGGGTGCAGATTTGCGATGCATTACCATAAACTCATTTAAGAGATGTTGGATAACTTCATTTACAAAGTGTGTCCCTCTATCACTCACCAGCTCGATTGGAAGGCCATAACGTGTAAACACATATTCATATAAGAACTATGTCGTGGTTCTAGCATCTACTTTCGTTGTGGCTTTTGATTCCACCCATTTGGTTATGTAATCCGTGGCCACTATGATATATTGTGCTTGTGAACGATACGTTGGTGGATTAATAGGACCAACATAATCCAATCCCCATTTAGCGAATGCTCGAGCACTCATCATTGGTCTTAAAGGCATTTCGTCTCTTTTAACTAGTACCTTAGTGCGCTGACATTCATCACACCTTTTCACGAATTCTGATGCATCTTGAATCATGGTCGGCCACCATATGCCTGCAAAATGACCTCCTGCTATGCCTGCATGAGCTTTTTCCAATAATGGAAAGTAGTCATTTTCATGAGGAACTAACCTCAACTGGTCATCAGTTCCTCTTTTATACAATTGGTCACTAATGAGGGTATACCTATTCGCTTCGATTTGTAAAGCCTTTTGTCTGGCTTTAGACCAATCTCCTGGTAACTCCTTATTAGTCAAATATTCCACAATAGCATGACTCCATGCAGGTGCTACTATCACTTGGTATAATGTGGCATAATCCACAGTGGTATTGGATGTGCAAAAGTTGCATTTCTTGATGTAATTAGCTAGATCGCCTACCATTTCTGGCCAATACACTCCAAGTCTTCTTAATTTTTCATAGGTCATTTGATTTCCTCGATGGAACCCCCTTGTTTGTGTATGGGCCTCCTCTAGATATGCTTCGTACTCCTCTGGGCCTATACAAAACCTTAGAATCCCATCGTTTCCATGATGGTACATTCTTCCCGCAAGCATTATGTAATCTCGTGCTTGTCTAACGTCCTCCACCATGTGTCTTTCGTCAAGATTCATTCCATATGTCAACAACGGAATAATTTTCTCTGACCATTTCGGTACCATCTCTATATTAAACAGGTATGCGTCTGGGAGATCATCATCTACCCCAGTAGCTTTTTCACCATGTAGTAATCAAGAAAGGTGGTCTGCTCTTTGATGAGTTTTTCCTTTCTTAACTACTACCGTAAAATCAAATTCCAGCAACACACTGAACTATCTTACAATTCGTCCCGTGTTACAAGGTTTGTTTACTAAGTACAAGAGTGCCTGATGATCCACAAAAAATGTGAATTTGTTCGCAAGTAAGTAATGCCGAAATTTCTTTACTGCATATATCATACCCAATCCTTCTCTTTCAATGGTGGTATAATTCTTCTCTGCACTGTTGAGTTGTCTACTAGCATAACTGATGGGAAAATCTGTATTACCCTCCCCTGGTTGTGCTAATATATAGCCTATTGCAAATGCCGAAGCATCTACATGTACATGGAAGATCTTTGACCAATCTGGTGCTTTTAGAATTGGTGTAGATATCAGTGCATCTTTTAGTTTCTGGAATGACTCCTCACATTCATTGGTCCATATGAAGATCGTCATTAGACTATACAAGGGTTTTGCTATTATAGCGTACATGTATATAAAACGTCGGTAGTATCCACAATGTCCCATAAATGATTGTACCTCTCGTACAGTGTTTGGTCTTGGCAATTCTATGATCACCTTTACCTTGTCTTCATCAGTGGTAATTCGATTGGCCGATACTATGTGACCTAGGATCTTACCTTGTCGTACCACGAATACACATTTTTCTGGGTTGAGGCAAATCCTATATGTTCTGCATTTTTCGAATACTTTTCTAAGATGATCTATATGGTCTTCTCTCAATAGAGAATAGACACACAAGTCATCCATGTAGATATCCAAGAATATTCTCAAGTATTCTTTAAAAGCATGTGTCATTAATCTCTGAAATGTGGTTGGAGCATTGGTCAAGCCAAATGGCATTACCCTAAACGCATATATGCCCCATTCTGTTGCAAACGCTGTTTTGTATGATCTTCTAGTTTGACCCCCAATAGTTATAACCAGAGAATCCGTCCATAAAGCTACAGACTTGCTTGCCTGCTACTCGTTCTAGGACGTGTTCCGTGATAGGAAGAGGATAGTTGTCCCTTATTGTTGCTACGTTTACCTTCTTGAGATTCACACACAATCATAATTTCCCGTTTTTCTTAGGTACCACCACTATCGACGACACCCAGTCCGTGTCTCTATCTCATAAATAAATTCAGCCTCCATAAGTTTTTCTATCTCTTTCTTTATCCTTTTGGCGAATGTCTCATTGTACGTTGTCGTGTTGTGGCACGTATATAGTGGGAATAGGCATTAAACGATTTATCTTGTGACTTTTTGACGCATAAGTATACTTCATATAATACTCATACATAAATAAAAGCTTTCTACCATACCTTAGTATTTACCTTTGAAGTAATCTAAATGTACATTACTATTAGAAAGTACTCAAGCAAGTATCAATGATTGTGCCTCTTTTTGTATGGGGGAAAATCGTTTCTATATTTCTTCTAATATCTCAGCTATACCCTACCATATATAAATTATTTTCTTCTTTTCACATTTATCTAATAATATAACCCTTCAATAATGCATACCTTCTTGGATACATACAAGAGGGAAGGGCCTACTAGAAGACTTTATGCAAAGGAAGATCCAAAGCTTCTTGGAACATCCCAATTTGAAAATTCTGACCAAAGGGCATGGATAAAATTCCAAAACCAAGTCAAGCTCTTTTAGTAGGCCAATTTTGCCTTTTGAAGCATGTCAATCCGAGTTACAGGTCAAAAGTTACAGGGAAACCAGTGAAAAACCCTCTCACAACTACACTGCAAGAAGAGATGGTAAACAAGTGAATCAAGTGAAAAGAGGTAATCTTGGTCTTTTTCCATAAAATAAGATATTTGGAGGATAAAAGACATAATCATGTAAATGTGACACCTCAAAGATGCCTTGAAGGACAAGACACACAAGTTGGGACCCCCTGCTGGAGCCACACAGAAGATGCCTAGGTGGGGCCCATATACATCATGCACCCACATGGAGCCTCAACGACCAAAAATGCTGAATTTCATGACATTTTGCGTCCTAATATATCCCATTTTAAGAAATATCCAAGGGACATTTGATTTGGGCTAACTCTTTAGCCTAATCAAGTGATTATGTAAAACATGGCTCCCTCACCTATAAAAAGGGAAACCTTCTCTTCATTGGCAGAAAGTTATCAGTGAGTGAGAATAGCTCAATTCCATAGTGTCACACTCATCTTAGTTCCACACTTTCTCTTGAAGAAAGGATGAAGTCTTGCCTCATCTTCTCTCTCCATTAAGGTGGTGGAGATTTCTCTCATGTAAGATATATGTTGCTAGTTTTACTTTCATTTGCATATCTAGTCCAATACTTGTCTCTAACTCTATCTCTATCTATCTTTAATACCACCACCACACTTAGATCTATCTCTAATTCTATCTTACTCCTCCTTTGATCTCTCTTGTTATGTCCTAATTGTTTCATTGGAAGGTATTAAGCAGCAACCTTGTCAATGTAATGGGTACAACCTTCTTGCGGGAAACAATTATATGCACAAGGTTAGTAACCATATCTTCATCTTCCACAAGCATATCTCTCTCTTAAGGTTCTCATTCTCTTCCACAAACTATAGAATCTCCTTGCTACAGGTACTTCTCTCCCCGCAGTATCCTTATTGCCTAAGGGCAACAATAGGGCTTGGGAGAGAAACTCTCTTCTTCTTCTCCTTTCACTTCTTTCACACCTTTATCTTTGAACATACTAAGTATATTATTGATGAATAACCATAATCCACATAGAGGTAATTTCTTTCAATTCCATTCAGTGCAATCTATTAGGGTCAACATTTGGATTAGTCAAAAGATTCACTTTCAGCAATGCATAGTGTTTCTATTTGGTCTTGAAAGGCTCAATGAAATACTTCTCTCACCAGATCCCATCATACTATCTATTATTGACTATGAATTCTCTTTTGATGTGAATGTGGTTATTTTATTATGAATCAAGAGTATTGGTACTCATAACTAATCCCAATCGCTAGACAAAACATATACATTATAGTAAGCACAAAGCTACACTTCCAAAGAGCAATCCATAGCTTATTTGGACAACAAAGATTAAATATCATTAACTCATCCATTAACCCTTTTATCCTACCCATGATACGATATGATCGTAATCTCGATGTTTTCATTTTTGTTTTGTTCTGACTATCTTTCATGAGTTCTCTCCATCACGTGTGTGTTTGTAAGCAAAAGTGAGCGGCTTCTTTGTCTACATTTCGTCTTTAGATTTAGAAGCTATGTGATCTACATCTTAGCTCCTTCTCATAACCCTTGAGCTTCCTCACAAACTCTCACAGCAAGAGGCCCGGTGTCTTCCTGGCAAGATCGCCAACTTCTTGACATATTTTTAGTGAACCCGACGTGAAACTGTCAGGGTGAGAGTTTGTGGGTAACCATGGGTGATCATGTTGAGAAACAGAGCATGCATTTTGACCCATCAACAATGCAAATTTTTCAAGAATTTGCAATGTTCATGCAACAACAACATGCCACTGAAAGAAGGGAGATTTCAGCAACGAAGGCCATACAAGCGGTCGTCAACAGAATGGATCAATTCAATGGCAAAGATGTAACCAAGTACTTACGCGAGTATGTGAAGGAGATGGAGTTGCATCACGTGTCAGAAGGTGAGATGATTCAAAGCTTTGAGCTAGTTGTTGCTCCAGAAATTAGGGAGCATGTTAGGGCAATTAAAGATGGGCATGGGAGAAATTGGGAAGAACTCAAAGTAGCTTTAAAGGAGGAATATTTCATGGAGGACTCGGAGAGAGTGACCAAAAGTACATTCTTAGAATAGGTAGTCAAGCCAAAGCAAGGACTATCAATAACAGAGCTACTTAGGGAATTTGAGCGGTGCTATGCACAACTCACAAGGACAGAAAGGGCCACACTAGATGCAAAGAAGACAGGTCTTTTCTTACAAGATGCAGGTAAAGAGTTTCAAGAAAATTTGGATATTCTTCTTGAAGATAAAGATGTTGAGCAAGGACTAAAGACCGACTGGAATGAGGTTGAAGGTACTGTCTCACTGCTTGCCAAACAACAAAGAAGAAGGGACAAGATGGTAGTAAACACTACAAGTCCTTCCACCTCAACTTCTGACAAAATGGTAAAGCCTACTTTTATCGCTTCTAAGTTTGATGAGTCCATGCTAGATGAGCTTGTGAAGGGAATGCGTGACTTGTCAGGGCCACTTCCTAGGCAAAGAAAACAGCCCAAAGAAGGGTTTGTTAATAGATGTATTTGGTGTGATAGTACAAACCATGTAAGAAGGGATTGTGATGATTTTAGTGATGCTTTGTCAAAAGATGTTGTCTTTTTTAAGGATGGTAAAATCCACTTAAGAGAGACGGATCTACCCTTGAGAACTAACTTTGGGAAGGGGGGAATTCAAACCTTAGTTGAAGATATGGCAACTAACCGTGCCAGCTCTTCAGTTGAGGCATCTACTTATGGAGTAAAAATTGAGCACCTTAATGATGAAGAGGCGAGTGACCATCATGGTCAAATTTGGCCAGATGTCATGCAATTAGCTAAAAAGGGAAAGCTTACAAAAGAGATTCTACATGAAGCAGGTGATTGCATACATCTAGAAACAGGATGGAATGATCCAGTGGACTCATTGTCAGTGCATGCCTACATTACAAAATGCCAACAAAATGAGGCAATTGTAGAAGAGAAGCGCAGACGTGAGAATGTTGATGAAGGACCATCAAAAAGAGCTTCCATAAGTGGGGAAAGAAGCGACTCAATGCCTTCCCAAACACCCTCAACACAAGGAGCGTCTCCACCTGAACTACTCATGGAGGAGTCTAGAACAGGAAAGAAGAAAGAGACAACAAAAGGTAAGACAAAAGGCCAAACTTATAAACTACAATCTGATATTGAGGTTGCTACAGATTTAAAGAAAGTCTTGGAGGAAAGGATCTTGGATAGCAAGATTGAGTTTA
The DNA here is from genome assembly GCF_014529385.1 of Adiantum capillus-veneris. Lineage (NCBI taxonomy): Eukaryota > Viridiplantae > Streptophyta > Polypodiopsida > Polypodiales > Pteridaceae > Adiantum > Adiantum capillus-veneris. The sequence continues at coordinate 139,620,079 of NC_140950.1, read as the reverse complement.
CTCTGGGAGAAGTTCTTGGCATTGCAAAGCGTGAATTCCATGAGGAGATCATTGACATCATCAAGAGGAAGAGGCAAACCCTTGCTGAATTTTCTCGTCCACAGGTTGAAGGGGAAACCTCGAAGACACAAGGGATGCAGCTGCAAAATAAGGAGGATGATGGAGCTGTGGTAGGATGCTACCAATCTAGTGGGAGAGTGAAGCAAGTGCATTTCTCAAATGATGATGAAGAAGTTGAAGATATTCCTAGGAGTTACTATTCACGAAGTCATTGGGCAAGGGCTACTACAGAAACTTTGGTCAAGGTAGGTGATCTTGAAGAGCCATTTGTTGCCTTGATTGACAATGGTTCAGAAATAAACATAATGTCAAAGAGTGTCTACAACAAGTGCAAATGGCCGATGGACACAGATCATGGCTGGATGGTAAAAGTGGCAAACAATTCATCTGGTGAATTGTATGCACCATGTCCAGGTGTGAAAGTGACAATAGGTGATGTAAGGATTGACCAAAACTTCTTTGTGCAGGATACATCTTCATATCATCTCATCCTTGGACAACCCTACCTTGTGGGAGTTCGAATGGAAACAAAGGTAATGGATGATGGTTCAGCATATGCTAGGATACGTAGCAAAGATGGTAAACGAGCTGTCCAATTTCTCACAGTTTGTGTAAACCATGAAAGAAATCGTGACAACCTCAGAGAACATCCTCTACCAAAGGTGAGCAAAGAGTTTCTGTACCACTGCAATCTCGCTTTACAATGGTACTTGGCCTATTCTGGTTCCAAAGGTTCATTTGCCCAAGTTAGTAGAGCTACTGAATGAGAAAATCAAAATCGGAATCTTGGAGCCTTCTTGTGCTCCATACTCAAACAGGTGGTTCACAGTTCCAAAGAAGAATGGTTCTCTACGCTTCATCCAAGATATGCAACCAGTGAACAAGGTGACAATCAGAAATGTAGGTACAGGTCCAATTATGGATGAGTTTGCAGAGGCGTTTGATTGCAGGGAGGGCAATCTACTCAATGGGGGATCTCTACTCAAGGTATGATCAATTTCAGCTTGCAATCGAAAGCAGAAACCTGACAACCATGAGGACACCTTTGGGTTTGGTAAGGATGTGTACCTTGCCCCAGGGAGCAACCAACTCGGTTTCTGGGACATGCACTAGCATCACTGAGGTTAGAAGGTTTCTGGGAGCATGTGTCTTCTATGTTATTTGGATTCCACATTATGCACATGTAGTTGATCCTCTTTATCAGCTGCTTAAAAAGAATCAAAAGTTTAAATGGACAGAATCACATGTAAAATCCATGAAAAAGCTAAAGGAGTTGCTCCAGTCAGCAACGACTTTGAGAAAGGTAGACTATGAGTGTCAAAGGCCAGTAATTGTGACAGTAGACACCAGTCCTATAGGGATTGGATGCGCAATAGGGCAAGATGACAAAGAAGGACACAGGTATGTGGTAAGATTTGGAGCAAAGGTACTAAGTGCTCGCCAAAGAAACTATCCATAGATAAAGAGAGAGTTATGGGGTATGGTTACATCCTTGAAAAGTGGCAAAGAGTACCTAATTGGTGCATGTGTGGTTGTAGAAATAGATTGTCTACCACTTCTTGGGATGATTACAAGCTGCTCAACGCCAGACATTGCTATGTTGCGGTGGATTGCCTACATTAAGTCCTTAAATCCCGAGTTCAAGCACATTGCAGGTAAAGACAATACAGTGGCAGATATGCTATCAAGGGCAAGGTATGAAGATGAGTCATAGATGATTGATGAGGGAGATGATGCGGGCACAAAGTTCTATTCCATCTCTCATGTCAAAGGTAACTATGTCTGCATGACTAATACACTTGTATTGTCCTTGAAAGATCTTTATGAAGGTGATTGGCTTCTTATTGGAAGCTATTTGAGTACTCTAGCAAAACAGGATGATTGGTCTGAACAAGAATTCAAGAGGATACGCAGGAAAGTATATGGGTACTTTTTGAGGGATGGTTACTTGTGGAAGCATCCTAAACAAAAGGGTGCTACACCACAACGGGTTATATGTAAAAAAGAGACTCAAGTAAATCTCATGCAAGAGTTTCATGAGAGTCTATGGGCTGGACACAGGGGTGTGTGGGAAACCTTCTCCAAGTTGAAAGAAAAATACTGGTGGAAGGGTATGTATAAAGATGTATCTCAATTTGTAGAGGCATGTGTAACTTGTCAAATGTATTCAAATGTCCGACATCGTGATGGATTTCACCCTACATATCCACTAGCCATGCACTATAAATGGGTTGTGGATCTAGTCACAATGCCTTTAGGACTTTGGCAGATGAGATATTTGGTTCTTGCACGAGAGGACCTAACTAATCAGGTTGAAGGAAGAGCATTAAGAGCTAAAACCACAGAATATATATTACAGATCTTACAAGTACAATGCAGCACTAATAGAGCTTACAACCACTAAACAGTAGCTAGAAAAAACCTGCTAATCTGCCCTTTACAGTCACTTAACAATAGCTAACAAAAGCCTGCTAATCTGCCTATTGCAGCCACTTAACAGTTCTCACACAACACAACAAAAAATTAAAAACAAATGGAAGAAAAGCTTCCAAAGGTAGCCCTGAGTGCTCCTCAAGCTTAATGGACGGAATTCCCCGGCAGTGATGCCAAAAATGTACGCATTGCCATATATGTCAAAGAGGGAACTTGCATGTGCAGTGTGTGCGAGCCTCAAACGGCTGCAAACACACAGTTAGAAGATCCTATCAAGCTCAAAGGGACAGGGGTGTGTTGCTCACCGCTCAATGCTTTTGTTGTGAAGGATTATGTGCTGCAAAGAAGAAGGAGCCTCCGTCGATGTCGCGCTCAACCACCTCGTTGCCGCCAATGCCGCCGCAATGCTCAATTACTCTCTCTCTCTCTCTCTCTCTCTCTCTCTCTCTCTCTCTCTCTCTCTCTCTCTCTCTCTCTCCATCAAGCGCACGCACACACACACCTATGAGCACACAAAGGAGAAGGAGACAAAGATGGAGCAAGAGCACTTCTTAGCTTACACCTCCAAGAATGAGAATTTTTATGTCAAATGAACCTTTTATAAGAATTTGGTCCATTCACACATGGGTGCCCACAGTGGTCGGTCATTGCAAAACTACTGTCGAAATAAGATAAATGATGCGCCTCTCATCGATGATCACCTACACATCTATTGGACCAACAAATACGGTCCATGAATCAATCAAATAAATAATATGTGTCCGTCAAAGGTGATATGAGGTCTATGAGGATTAACACAAGCCTTGTCTGTTAGCAACAAGCTAACACGGACATCATTTTTCGGAGTTCTCCTTGTAAAACATTTATTATTTTGATAAATCGAGAATATTTAACTCCTATTTCCTTGGATAAACTTTGTAATTAATGAGCCGGAGCTACAAGCTCCCAGATTGTATCAGCTAGTCATCACCCAGCTTTGGTAGAACTTAGATTATTAGTTTTGACCACCCAAAAACCTTGTCTAATGTATAAAAGCCAATTTTTGTAAGTTTTTAAGAAGTTTTTAGATAAGAAATACACAGCCTGAGCTAACGATGCTCACTTCTCTCGTTCTCATGCTTCCCACTCCCTCCCCCATTGTCACATTGCGATTGCGTTTGTTGCATTGCAACAACGTGTAAGAGCTCTATGCATTGACGTTGAGGCGGTCCGGGGCGGGCAACAAGAGAAGCGACCTCTAAACACCCCTCAAGGCTCCCGTGCTGATCAATTGGGGTTGGGGCAACCACAAGCACAACAAAACAACAAACCCACAGCCAAACCCAAACAAGATAGGGGCACCACCTAGTTATGGTATGCGAACTAGGACGCAAGAGAGATTTTGGCACAACCAAGAAGATGCACCACACAACACACGCAAGCAACTTCACACCAAGACACACACAAAATGGACCAGAGAGACCTAGAGAAAAGGGATGAGAGAGAGAAAAGGATCTTGCGTAATACCTTATTTGTGACTTGCAAATGGAGATGGTTTGTTATGATGCTATCATAGAGCTTGTACAAAACTCACTCAATGCTTAGTGATTGCTAAACATTGCCAAAACACACACACACACTGTCTTAGGGTGTGGGAGACCTCTCACCACAATACCCTCTTACAATGGATACAAAACTGGCAATGAAAAACACACTAAAACACTTTCTAAAATCAAGATCAACCGATAAAAACTCAAATACACAAGTCACCTTGAATTCACCAAACCGTATTGCACAAATGGAAGGACGAAGATTTGAACGTCGAATTACGCCTTTGATGCACCAAACCTCAATTTATTGATGATGAAGGAGAATATACAATAGTGGTTTTGAGATTTGTGGAACTCACGCTCTCTCACTTGCAATGTGTAGCTTGAAGGCTTCTCTCACACCAAGAGTGAAGCTCACAAGTAGTTGCTACACCTAAGTCTCTCCTCACGCGTAGAGTGTTGGGGTGCTATGTGAGATGTTGGAGGTTGTTTTACAAGAAGGAGAGGGGCCTATTTATAGGTTGGAGACCCCTCATTAAGATTATTGGAAATACTAATTTACAAGCCAGCAAATCAGGATTATGATTTTTTTGAATATCAAAACATTGCGGGCCTTCTTTGTCTGCTTGAGTCATGGGTGTGGGCTCAAAAGAGAGCATTATTGATGGTAGATAAGGTGAAAGTAAGTAAGGAGAGAGAGAGAGAGAGAGAGAGAGAGAGAGAGAGAGTTACTATACACATGTCTTGAGGTGAGGTGTCTTTTATGGTTAGGTCAATGCTATTTTGTGTTAGTATGTTAGTCGTTAGTAATCACTAGAAAGTTAATGATATATTTACAATGGGTAGAATGGGGTGGATGGTTGAAGTAAGATGGTTGAATGAAGTGAGAAAATCCTTGTGATGGTGAAGCTTGAAGAAGTTTTGGACTTACTTGTGTAGGTTCTCAAAATGACTATCGATCTTCTTCTTCGTCTTCTCTTCTTTACGCCACCGCCGCCAAGGTTGATTATCACGATGAAAATGGTAATTCCATTGATGAGATCTCTTGATTTGCAGAGGTTAAGCATGGTACATATGCTGAATTTATGTATATATATAAGGGTTAAGATGGAATTGTACTTTGGAGATAATAGAGAGAGGCATAGAGATGGTGTATGTACATGGAGAGCTCATATGAGAGCTATGGAAGTAAGAGAGGAGGTTAATGGTGAAGAAGGTGAGAGAAACCATTGAAGGTGCAGGTTTGAGTGAGGGATTGAGAGGAATGTGTGTGTGTGTGTGTGTGTGTGTGTGTGTGTGTGTGTGTGTGTGTGTGTGTGTGTGTGTGTGTGTGTAGAAGTGTGGAAAGAGGGGAGAGAAGACTATGGGCTACTTGTGAGAAAAGTGGGCAGACTGGGGTCCACTCAAAAAATCATATCTCACCATTGGTAGCTCCCAAAATCATGAAAAACTTTGAGGTGATTATTCAGAGCATGGGCTACATTTTCTCTTTTGATCACCGCTCCAAATTCGGAATGGAGATAGGTTCCAAAATTCTCACCAAAAAGCTTTTTTTTATGCCTGAAAAAGTCTTTTAGTGGCCCCCTCCTTTGTTGAATTTGTACAATGCATCCAAGAGTGAGCCCCTCCTTTTTCATATCATAATACAAAGCATCCAAGTTGCCCTTGACCCATGCATGGAGGAGGATTATTGGTGAGTAAAGAAATATATACATGGTGGGACTAGTGTATGGACTATTCATGGACTTTAGCTCAATGAGCACATGGTGTTAGAATAATGAGTAAAAATAATAATAAAACTATGGAGGAGTTATGGATATGGAAAGATATTGGAATCGTACGATATGGTCCCTCTTTGAATTATTTTGGGTGAAAGAGGAAAAGGTATGCAAGTAAATAATATAATAAACGTGACCAATGAGTAGAAATCAATTTTTTGTTTTCACGAGGGTGAGGGTGAAAATGTGGGAGTGATTTGTATAAAAGAAAAATAGAAGGTTAGAGTATGTACATATTGGCAAAAAATATACTTATGGTGTAAGAGGATGAAAGAAGGTGTATATAGGTTTAATAAAACACACACCTAAGTAGAAATATTTAAATAAAATACCAAAATAATTATAAAAATCCCTATATTTAGGCCATATATATAATGCAATATTTACACACAAATGGGCCATAATTTTTTTAATTTTTTTTAATTTTTTTGGCTCAACTAACCCAGTGACTAGCTAGCTGAGGTTTTTTAAGGAGATATGGAAAATGTCCCGTGACTCACACATGCCTATGTACAGTGAAATGGTAGGGATAGCCATAGTGTTTGGGTGAATTTGGTAGGGTGAGGTAGCTTACTATGGCAATTACGGAGAGCCGAAAAACGGCTATCAATAGCCCCCCCCTTAGATAATGGTACATTCATGTACCATTTATCCGATCATACAACATGTAGATTGTGTAACGTCTGTCTTTGTCTGCTCTCATCTTTGAAGAACCTTTGTTGTATGATTAAAAAACCTTGTGTTATATGAAAGGTTCTCGAGCCAATAGCATGATGAAATGAAGTGACGGAGTAAACCTCCTCCATCGAGAAAGTTTCCATAAGCACCCCCCAGGATCAAAGATCTTGAAATATCTTTCCCAAAGCGAGATGTATGGTATGGAATCACTTACTGATTTTGGTTGAAGAAACTTGTAGATTTTACTATTTTCCATCATTGCATCTATCACTATGAATGTGATATAAAAGATTGGTTGCTCTTCCTCCTGTATAAAGTTGATGTATCTGCTACGATCTTCAAGAGCTTGTATGAGCGAATTCCTGAACTGTAGCTCATAAAATTCATTCAACCTGGGTAGGCTCACCAAGTCAAAAATTATATGGCCTTCATGATTTAGGAAAGCTTGATCCATGCTTCTAGCTGCTATTGGAAGGTATTGCAAATAGTTTACCACATAAGTAGATAATAGACGAAGGTTTCTATTGCTTCCAACACATTGGAAGAGAATAGATTTTGGTACTGATTGATGAAATATCCACATGTAGCAATCAATAAATTTTTCATCTATGATGAAGACCAGAAGCATCACAATGTGCGACCTCCATACACCAAAGAACCAAATGAAGAAGGTTCGGAAACATCCGTTCATCACCAAGTATTCATGTCCTCCTCCACTTAAGAAGGTATGGTGCCCTTGATGAAAGGTATATGTGAAGAGAGGAGGAGTTGACTTTGAAGAGGTGAAACCCAATGTGAAGATGATTGGGGCTTCCAAAGTTTGGATTTTCTTGCTAAGAGATTGTCCCATGAATGAAGAGCCACCCACTAAAACACCATTGGAGAGAATGATACCCTTCTGACAGTTTCCTTTTATGATTTTATTTTTTACTACTCTCCCTTGTTCTTCATCCCCTTCTAAGCCCCCCCTTTGGCAAGGTTGTAACTCCTCACTTTGTACCACCTCAAAGGTTGATGGATTACTGTTTGATTTTGTGAAAACTTTGGCGTCTTGCATGATAGGTTTCTCCATGCTTAACATACATGGGTCATGCCAATGCTTTTCAACATCCTCAAACACTTCTTCAAGATTATCCTCACATGGATTCAACTCACACTCTTCTACTTTGTTTTGGAGTTGGCATTCCATGTACACAATCATCTCTTTATGATCAATGTGGTCTATGATCTCTCCACCTATGATTTCATCTTCTTCTTCACTCTCTTCTTTTAGACAAGATACACTCTCAGAACATTCCATAAGATCAAGGTTACCTTCAAGGTATTCATTCTCCATAGAGTCATGTTGCACAAAAGCTTCGTCTGCTCGGACTAGAAATTGATCCTCCGCCAAAAGGTTGGATGTATCCCTTATTGAATCATCAATGCCATTTGAGATATCTTGTGTCGATTTTTGCATGCTTGTGATAAAGGTAGAAGAAAGAGATTCCACATTTGAATCTTGGCTACACACTTTAGCACTTGAATAATCAGTTGGCATGTAAGTAACTTCTTCAACATTTGTCGGAGTAGAAGGAGACAAGTATGGCAAAGGAGATGACTCCTTGATAGAAACACTTTCATGATGGTTGGTTCTTCCAGCATGATGGAAACCATTTTTGATGTAGAAGTACTTGTGAAACTTCCTTCGGGCAATAGTGACCGCTTCTTCAAAGGTAGAGGGTCCACTACAAGTAACCTTAGTCTTTAGGAAAGGAGACAAACCCGAAATAAATTGATCCATTTTTACATAATCTGGAAATGTAGAACTAAATCCACATCCTTCCCATTGACGAGAAAAAATATCCTCATAAGCATAGTAGTCTTCACCATGTTGTTGAAGTCTCCGTAGTGAAGCCCATGCTTTCTCCATTGTTGGAACTTTAGAGAATCTGGCCTTCAAAGCTTTGGAAATTTGGGTATATCCATCTTCAATCTGAGAAGACATACTCCAAAACCATTGCTCAGCGTTGCCTCTAAGGCATAGCAATAGAAAATCCCCTTTTTCAATGTCATCCCTTTTACCAAGGATATGACAAACCATTCTAAAATCAGCAAGAAAATCATCAACATCTTCTTCTGGATTTCCGAAGAAGATTGGGATATCATCAAAGGTATAGCGTGTCATAGTCTCTCAATGCTAGAACCACACAAAGATTAGTTCCAAACAATCATCAACTAACTACACAAAGTTTTGAAAGGTCTTTCAACATGAATTCTAGACTTTTATATGAAAATGTTTTTTTCCTTTCTTATGTTATGCATAATCCAAACCATATTCTAGATCAATTTCTGTTTCCTTGAAATTAAACTCGGTTTGTTTTCATGATTCATACAATCTACTTGATTATGCTGAAATTCAAGCATTCATGCAATACAACAACACTAATCACACAATCGCTCCTCCGTGGGGGCACCAAAATTGAGGCGGTCCGAGGCGGGCAACAAAAGAGGCGACCTCTAAACACCCCTCAAGGCTCCCGTGCTGCTCAATTGGGGCTGGGCCAACCACAAGCACAACAAAACAACAAACCCACAGCCAAACCCAAACAAGATAGGGGCACCACCTAGTTATGGTATGCGAACTAGGACGCAAGAGAGATTTTGGCACAACCAAGAAGATGCACCACACAACACACACAAGCAACCTCACACCAAGACACACACAAAATGGACCAGAGAGACCTAGAGAAAAGGGATGAGAGAGAGAAAAGGATCTTGCGTAATATCTTATTTGTGACTTGCAAATGGAGATGGTTTGTTATGATGCTATCGTAGAGCTTGTACAAAACTCACTCAATGCTTAGTGATTGCTAAACATTGCCAAAACACACACACACACATTGTCTTAGGGTGTGGGAGACCTCTCACCACAATACCCTCTTACAATGGATACAAAACTGGCAATGAAAAACACACTAAAACACTTTCTAAAATCAAGATCAACCGATAAAAACTCAAATACACAAGTCACCTTGAATTCACCAAACCGTATTGCACAAATGGAAGGACGAAGATTTGAACGTCGAATCACGCCTTTGATGCACCTCAATTTATTGATGATGAAGGAGCATATACAATAGTGGTTTTGAGATTTGTGGAACTCACGCTCTCTCACTTGCAATGTGTAGCTTGAAGGCTTCTCTCACACCAAGAGTGAAGCTCACAAGTAGTTGCTACACCTAAGTCTCTCCTCACGCGTAGAGTGTTGGGGTGCTATGTGAGATGTTGGAGGTTGTTTTACAAGAAGGAGAGGGGCCTATTTATAGGTTGGAGACCCCTCATTAAGATTATTAGAAATCCTAATTTACAAGCTAACAAATCAGGATTATGATTTTTTTGAATATCAAAACATTGCGGGCCTTCTTTGTCTGCTTGAGTCATGGGTGTGGGCTCAAAAGAGAGCATTATTGATGGTAGATAAGGTGAAAGTAAGTAAGGAGAGAGAGAGAGAGAGAGAGAGAGAGAGAGAGAGAGAGTTACTATACACATGTCTTGAGGTGAGGTGTCTTTTATGGTTAGGTCAATGCTATTTTGTGTTAGTATGTTAGTCGTTAGTAATCACTAGAAAGTTAATGATATATTTACAATGGGTAGAATGGGGTGGATGGTTGAAGTAAGATGGTTGAATAAAGTGAGAAAATCCTTGTCATGGTGAAGCTTGAAGAAGTTTTGGACTTACTTGTGTAGGTTCTCAAAATGACTATCGATCTTCTTCTTCGTCTTCTCTTCTTTACGCCACCGCCGCCAAAGTTGGTTATCACGATGAAAATGGTAATTCCATTGATGAGATCTCTTGATTTGCAAAGGTTAAGCATGGTACACATGCTGAATTTATGTATATATATAAGGGTTAAGATGGAATTGTACTTTGGAGATAATAGAGAGAGGCATAGAGATGGTGTATGTACATGGAGAGCTCATATGAGAGCTATGGAAGTAAGAGAGGAGGTTAATGGTGAAGAAGGTGAGAGAAACCATTGAAGGTGCAGGTTTGAGTGAGGGATTGAGAGAAATGTGTGTGTGTGTGTGTGTGTGTGTGTGTGTGTGTAGAAGTGTGGAAAGAGGTGAGAGAAGACTATGGGCTACTTGTGAGAAAAGTGGGCAGACTGAGGTCCACTCAAAAAATCATATCTCACCACTGGTAGCTTCAAAAATCATGAAAACATTTGAGGTGATTATTCAGAGCGTGTGCTACATTTTCTCTTTTGACCACCGCTCCAAATTCAAAATGGAGATAGGTGCCAAAATTCTCACCAAAAAGCCTTTTTTATGCCTGAAAAAGTCTTTTAGTGGCCCCCTCCTTTGTTGAATTTGTACAATGCATCCAAGAGTGAGCCCCTCCTTTTTCATATCATAATACAAAGCATCCAAGTTGCCCTTGACCCATGCATGGAGGAGGATTATTGGTGAGTAAAGAAATATATACATGGTGGGACTAGTGTATGGACTATTCATGGACTTTAGCTCAATGAGCACATGGTGTTAGAATAATGAGTAAAAATAATAATAAAACTATGGAGGAGTTATGGATATGGAAAGATATTGGAATCGTACGATATGGTCCCTCTTTGAATTATTTTGGGTGAAAGAGGAAAAGGTATGCAAGTAAATAATATAATAAACGTGACCAATGAGTAGAAATCAATTTTTTGTTTTCACGAGGGTGAGGGTGAAAATGTGGGAGTGATTTGTATAAAAGAAAAATAGAAGGTTAGAGTATGTACATATTGGCAAAAAATATACTTATGGTGTAAGAGGATGAAAGAAGGTGTATATAGGTTTAATAAAACACACACCTAAGTAGAAATATTTAAATAAAATACCAAAATAATTATAAAAATCCCTATATTTAGGCCATATATATAATGCAATATTTACACACAAATGGGCCATAATTTTTTTAATTTTTTTTAATTTTTTTGGCTCAACTAACCCAGTGACTAGCTAGCTGAGGTTTTTTAAGGAGATATGGAAAATGTCCCGTGACTCACACATGCCTATGTACAGTGAAATGGTAGGGATAGCCATAGTGTTTGGGTGAATTTGGTAGGGTGAGGTAGCTTACTATGGCAATTACGGAGAGCCGAAAAACGGCTATCAATAGCCCCCCCCTTAGATAATGGTACATTCATGTACCATTTATCCGATCATACAACATGTAGATTGTGTAACGTCTGTCTTTGTCTGCTCTCATCTTTGAAGAACCTTTGTTGTATGATTAAAAAACCTTGTGTTATATGAAAGGTTCTCGAGCCAATAGCATGATGAAATGAAGTGACGGAGTAAACCTCCTCCATCGAGAAAGTTTCCATAAGCACCCCCCAGGATCAAAGATCTTGAAATATCTTTCCCAAAGCGAGATGTATGGTATGGAATCACTTACTGATTTTGGTTGAAGAAACTTGTAGATTTTACTATTTTCCATCATTGCATCTATCACTATGAATGTGATATAAAAGATTGGTTGCTCTTCCTCCTGTATAAAGTTGATGTATCTGCTACGATCTTCAAGAGCTTGTATGAGCGAATTCCTGAACTGTAGCTCATAAAATTCATTCAACCTGGGTAGGCTCACCAAGTCAAAAATTATATGGCCTTCATGATTTAGGAAAGCTTGATCCATGCTTCTAGCTGCTATTGGAAGGTATTGCAAATAGTTTACCACATAAGTAGATAATAGACGAAGGTTTCTATTGCTTCCAACACATTGGAAGAGAATAGATTTTGGTACTGATTGATGAAATATCCACATGTAGCAATCAATAAATTTTTCATCTATGATGAAGACCAGAAGCATCACAATGTGCGACCTCCATACACCAAAGAACCAAATGAAGAAGGTTCGGAAACATCCGTTCATCACCAAGTATTCATGTCCTCCTCCACTTAAGAAGGTATGGTGCCCTTGATGAAAGGTATATGTGAAGAGAGGAGGAGTTGACTTTGAAGAGGTGAAACCCAATGTGAAGATGATTGGGGCTTCCAAAGTTTGGATTTTCTTGCTAAGAGATTGTCCCATGAATGAAGAGCCACCCACTAAAACACCATTGGAGAGAATGATACCCTTCTGACAGTTTCCTTTTATGATTTTATTTTTTACTACTCTCCCTTGTTCTTCATCCCCTTCTAAGCCCCCCCTTTGGCAAGGTTGTAACTCCTCACTTTGTACCACCTCAAAGGTTGATGGATTACTGTTTGATTTTGTGAAAACTTTGGCGTCTTGCATGATAGGTTTCTCCATGCTTAACATACATGGGTCATGCCAATGCTTTTCAACATCCTCAAACACTTCTTCAAGATTATCCTCACATGGATTCAACTCACACTCTTCTACTTTGTTTTGGAGTTGGCATTCCATGTACACAATCATCTCTTTATGATCAATGTGGTCTATGATCTCTCCACCTATGATTTCATCTTCTTCTTCACTCTCTTCTTTTAGACAAGATACACTCTCAGAACATTCCATAAGATCAAGGTTACCTTCAAGGTATTCATTCTCCATAGAGTCATGTTGCACAAAAGCTTCGTCTGCTCGGACTAGAAATTGATCCTCCGCCAAAAGGTTGGATGTATCCCTTATTGAATCATCAATGCCATTTGAGATATCTTGTGTCGATTTTTGCATGCTTGTGATAAAGGTAGAAGAAAGAGATTCCACATTTGAATCTTGGCTACACACTTTAGCACTTGAATAATCAGTTGGCATGTAAGTAACTTCTTCAACATTTGTCGGAGTAGAAGGAGACAAGTATGGCAAAGGAGATGACTCCTTGATAGAAACACTTTCATGATGGTTGGTTCTTCCAGCATGATGGAAACCATTTTTGATGTAGAAGTACTTGTGAAACTTCCTTCGGGCAATAGTGACCGCTTCTTCAAAGGTAGAGGGTCCACTACAAGTAACCTTAGTCTTTAGGAAAGGAGACAAACCCGAAATAAATTGATCCATTTTTACATAATCTGGAAATGTAGAACTAAATCCACATCCTTCCCATTGACGAGAAAAAATATCCTCATAAGCATAGTAGTCTTCACCATGTTGTTGAAGTCTCCGTAGTGAAGCCCATGCTTTCTCCATTGTTGGAACTTTAGAGAATCTGGCCTTCAAAGCTTTGGAAATTTGGGTATATCCATCTTCAATCTGAGAAGACATACTCCAAAACCATTGCTCAGCGTTGCCTCTAAGGCATAGCAATAGAAAATCCCCTTTTTCAATGTCATCCCTTTTACCAAGGATATGACAAACCATTCTAAAATCAGCAAGAAAATCATCAACATCTTCTTCTGGATTTCCGAAGAAGATTGGGATATCATCAAAGGTATAGCGTGTCATAGTCTCTCAATGCTAGAACCACACAAAGATTAGTTCCAAACAATCATCAACTAACTACACAAAGTTTTGAAAGGTCTTTCAACATGAATTCTAGACTTTTATATGAAAATGTTTTTTTCCTTTCTTATGTTATGCATAATCCAAACCATATTCTAGATCAATTTCTGTTTCCTTGAAATTAAACTCGGTTTGTTTTCATGATTCATACAATCTACTTGATTATGCTGAAATTCAAGCATTCATGCAATACAACAACACTAATCACACAATCGCTCCTCCGTGGGGGCACCAAAATTGAGGCGGTCCGAGGCGGGCAACAAAAGAGGCGACCTCTAAACACCCCTCAAGGCTCCCGTGCTGCTCAATTGGGGCTGGGCCAACCACAAGCACAACAAAACAACAAACCCACAGCCAAACCCAAACAAGATAGGGGCACCACCTAGTTATGGTATGCGAACTAGGACGCAAGAGAGATTTTGGCACAACCAAGAAGATGCACCACACAACACACACAAGCAACCTCACACCAAGACACACACAAAATGGACCAGAGAGACCTAGAGAAAAGGGATGAGAGAGAGAAAAGGATCTTGCGTAATATCTTATTTGTGACTTGCAAATGGAGATGGTTTGTTATGATGCTATCGTAGAGCTTGTACAAAACTCACTCAATGCTTAGTGATTGCTAAACATTGCCAAAACACACACACACACATTGTCTTAGGGTGTGGGAGACCTCTCACCACAATACCCTCTTACAATGGATACAAAACTGGCAATGAAAAACACACTAAAACACTTTCTAAAATCAAGATCAACCGATAAAAACTCAAATACACAAGTCACCTTGAATTCACCAAACCGTATTGCACAAATGGAAGGACGAAGATTTGAACGTCGAATCACGCCTTTGATGCACCTCAATTTATTGATGATGAAGGAGCATATACAATAGTGGTTTTGAGATTTGTGGAACTCACGCTCTCTCACTTGCAATGTGTAGCTTGAAGGCTTCTCTCACACCAAGAGTGAAGCTCACAAGTAGTTGCTACACCTAAGTCTCTCCTCACGCGTAGAGTGTTGGGGTGCTATGTGAGATGTTGGAGGTTGTTTTACAAGAAGGAGAGGGGCCTATTTATAGGTTGGAGACCCCTCATTAAGATTATTAGAAATCCTAATTTACAAGCTAACAAATCAGGATTATGATTTTTTTGAATATCAAAACATTGCGGGCCTTCTTTGTCTGCTTGAGTCATGGGTGTGGGCTCAAAAGAGAGCATTATTGATGGTAGATAAGGTGAAAGTAAGTAAGGAGAGAGAGAGAGAGAGAGAGAGAGAGAGAGAGAGAGAGTTACTATACACATGTCTTGAGGTGAGGTGTCTTTTATGGTTAGGTCAATGCTATTTTGTGTTAGTATGTTAGTCGTTAGTAATCACTAGAAAGTTAATGATATATTTACAATGGGTAGAATGGGGTGGATGGTTGAAGTAAGATGGTTGAATAAAGTGAGAAAATCCTTGTCATGGTGAAGCTTGAAGAAGTTTTGGACTTACTTGTGTAGGTTCTCAAAATGACTATCGATCTTCTTCTTCGTCTTCTCTTCTTTACGCCACCGCCGCCAAAGTTGGTTATCACGATGAAAATGGTAATTCCATTGATGAGATCTCTTGATTTGCAAAGGTTAAGCATGGTACACATGCTGAATTTATGTATATATATAAGGGTTAAGATGGAATTGTACTTTGGAGATAATAGAGAGAGGCATAGAGATGGTGTATGTACATGGAGAGCTCATATGAGAGCTATGGAAGTAAGAGAGGAGGTTAATGGTGAAGAAGGTGAGAGAAACCATTGAAGGTGCAGGTTTGAGTGAGGGATTGAGAGAAATGTGTGTGTGTGTGTGTGTGTGTGTGTGTGTGTAGAAGTGTGGAAAGAGGTGAGAGAAGACTATGGGCTACTTGTGAGAAAAGTGGGCAGACTGAGGTCCACTCAAAAAATCATATCTCACCACTGGTAGCTTCAAAAATCATGAAAACATTTGAGGTGATTATTCAGAGCGTGTGCTACATTTTCTCTTTTGACCACCGCTCCAAATTCAAAATGGAGATAGGTGCCAAAATTCTCACCAAAAAGCCTTTTTTATGCCTGAAAAAGTCTTTTAGTGGCCCCCTCCTTTGTTAAATTTGTACAATGCATCCAAGAGTGAGCCCCTCCTTTTTCATATCATAATACAAAGCATCCAAGTTGCCCTTGACCCATGCATGGAGGAGGATTATTGGTGAATAAAGAAATATATACATGGTGGGACTAGTGTATGGACTATTCATGGACTTTAGCTCAATGAGCACATGGTGTTAGAATAATGAGTAAAAATAATAATAAAACTATGGAGGAGTTATGGATATGGAAAGACATTGGAATCGTAAGATATGGTCCCTCTTTGAATTATTTTGGGTGAAAGAGGAAAAGGTATGCAAGTAAATAATATAATAAATGTGACCAATGAGTAGAAATCAATTTTTTATTTTCACGAGGGTGAGGGTGAAAATGTGGGAGTGATTTGTATAAAGGAAAAATAGAAGGTTAGAATATGTACATATTGGCAAAAAATATACTTATGGTGTAGGAGGATGAAAGAAGGTGTATATAGGTTTAATAAAACACACACCTAAGTAGAAATATTTAAATAAAATACCAAAATAATTATAAAAATCCCTATATTTAGGCCATATATATAATGCAATATTTACACACAAATGGGCCATAATATTTTTTATTTTTTTATTTTTTTTATTTTTTTGGCTCAACTAGCCCAGTGACTAGCTAGCTGAGGGTTTTTAAGGAGATATGGAAAAAGTCCCGTAACTCACACACGCCTATGTACAGTGAAATGGCAGCGATAGCCATAGTGTTTGGGTGAATTTGGTAGGGTGAGGTAGCTTACTATGGCAATTACGGAGAGCCGAAAAACGGCTATCAACGTAAGCAGTTTACTGTATTTCATAGCTTTTGGCATCGCCGCCCCGTGGCCTGCTCCGCGGTCTAATTTCATCATAACTAGAAATTTACACTTTTAAATCAAAAACTAAGTATAGGCGGGGTATTGGGGCATCATTGCTAAGCATTTAGATGCATTCTAGGTCGAAAACGACTAGGTCAAAAATCCACTTCTATTAATAATCGCGATGTTGGAGCTTGACCTAAAGTGGGGTTTGAAACCATAAGCATGTGTGCTTAGGTCTTACAAACTTGTCCTAGAAGTTTCGTTACGTTTGGATGTCATTTGATGTTGTAACGGATGTGATTTATTTGTCGATGAGGGATTGGCTTTTGGTGATTTCAGTCACTTGAGTGTAGCCTGAGTTAGATGCGAGTTGTTAGTTGTTTTACGAGAGATCGACAACCTCTTGTAGCCTCTATGCACTAGTCGAGTCAGCTTTATCCCATGGTTTGAAAAATTAATCGTGGTTCTCGCTAATACTCCAGCAATAAGATAGGATGGTGAGGTAAGACATGCATCCCATATTTGGCACCGCTGCCGAGGATCGAAGAGACCTAAACTAGGGAAAAACATGAGCGTCTTGTGTAGTTGCCCTTTAACTTCCTCTAGGTTCACCTAGAGTTCAAAACTTTCTTTTAGAAACCGCATAGCTTAAGATTGTCGTCTTTTGTTGTGTAGAGGTAGCTTGGAAGTAATCGTACTTGCTGAGTATCTTTAGGACTGTAGGATCGTAGATTTAGATTAGGATTTGGAGAATGACTGGTAGACGAGACAAGTCTTAAGATCAAAGCTCTGAAAAACATAAAAAACACAAGAAAATGAGTGTTTGTGGACACTTTCCACAACCCCATTGCATGAGAATCTAGGAGTAGGGTAAGTAGGATCCGAGGTGAATTTCAAAACATTTCTCTCTCTGAAAGAATCAAGTGTGAGTTGTTATTGGAAGTTGCATAATTTTAGGTCTACGGCTAGAAATAGCTCGAAAAGACTCGAATCTACTCAATTCGACTGGAGAGTAAGCCTAAAAGTTGTCTGAACTAATTGGTAAGCTGAAAGACACTTCGAGCTAAAATTTTTAGAAGTTGTTCAAAACTCAGATTATTTACTTTTTCTTGACATTTTAGGCCAAATTAAGTTTTGAGTTGATTCATAAGCTTAAAAAGCTCATATAAAGACTTTCTTTGAGAAAATTGCAAAAAAGTGCTCATTTCAAGCCTAAAGTTAATAATCACGATTATTAACTTTCTACTCTAAATTGGCATAGGTTCACACCATTGACTCATTGCATATGTACAAAAAACTTTTGTAAGGGCCCAAGAGATTTGGATCACTAAATTGGCAAAAAACCTGGGTAAAAACTAAAGCTTGTACTGACTTTTTAAATCTTGAGTATAAATTGGGGGAAAATTTATCCACGCTTGTTGAAATTTGATTCGTAGGCTTATATTTGGCTAGTGACCTTAACTAAAGGTGCTTAACAAATCTGTGTCAAAGCTGGGACAAAAACTTGCAAAAATATAGCTGGAGTACATAATCGCGATTATTTACATCTACTTCAAACTTGATGATTTTGCAAATTTGAGTATACCACAAGGTCAAGCACATCAGGTAGACCTCACAAATTTGAATCCCAAAAGTGAGACTTAAGCCAGATTCTTGAAATCAGAGTCTGTGGACACCAAACAGTTGATAAAATTGATCAGATTTTGTCCAAACTTTTTGAAACTTGTCTAGGGACTCTAACAAGTTGTACTTGCCAAACCAATAAAAAAAGTGCAAAAAACTGAAAAAAGTAAATAATAGTGATTATTTACTTCTGCTATCCAGAGACATCAACTTTGATTGTTGAACTTATACAGTGATAGACCAACATAATATAAAGCCATAGGGCGATTTTGGGTTCAATGAGATCAAAATTGATACATGTACACTTAGTTTACAAGTTGCAGATCAAACCTTTGATTTTTGCTAAAGTCGAATTTGAAAGTCAAATTTTGACTCTCATAGCTCGGTTTGAAGTGATACACAGAGACCAATCACGAGAATAGCAAAAACTCTATTGTCTTTATAGAAGAATAGCTAACTTGATCAAATTTGTACAGGAATCATGTTGCAGACGAGGAGTCCGTGGCTTGACAGAAAGTTGCAATTAAATCAAGTGAAATTTGACAACAAGTCAATCCAAAGGTGAGTACTCTATCCAGGGCTTCATAAGTCTATATGAGCCTTAGATCTGGTCGTGTACTAGGAAATCAGGGCATACTTGGAGAAACCTCCAATAAAGTATCCACTGAAGAAAGCGTGAATCAAGGAAATTCTTTGCACACAATTCTTGAAGAAGTCTTAGACAATTTTTCAGATTCAACATCCGAAATGTCTTCTTACTCGACTCACTCAAAAACCGGAACGACAATGCGCTATAAGCATATACTCTCTTTTTATAAGACTAACCGCCATGGAGATCGGGTTTACCAGGACCCTAATGAGGAGTATGCTATTCGCATCAATGACCATGGTATTGACTTCGAAGGAGAGATTAGGGAAAACAAACAAGGAAAAATAAAGATGGACAGAAACAGAAATTAGTATATGTGCAAGTCAAAAACCCTGGTGTGATAGACAAATGGGGGTTAGAAGTAAACACCACAATCCCAGATATGTCAGCAAAAGAAGGACCACCAACTTTAGAATTTGAGGGATACCATCAAGTAGATTTGAAGCCTTTGAAACGGCTTAGTACGGATAATCCTAGGATCAGAGTCTATTGTTGGGAGGATAGAAATATAAAAGAGCTTTTGTGGACTTCGCATGCCAAATCAGAACAACTAATAGCCATGAAAATCATTTATATCTTCAAGATCAAAGATAAGAGATCAGCAGACCTACCAACCTACCTATTTAGGGATTGTTATAACAACAACTTTGTTATGATGACTCTTGAGGAGATAGAACAAACCAAATACCAAGGGTATTCCATAAGGGATTGGATATTGAGACAAGGACCAGAAACGATTCCAAGAGATGAACATCATGAGAGATCATCTAAGAGTAATGTTAAGAAACGAAAAACCACCTCATCACGTAGAAAACCGGGTGACATAAGGCCAGTCCAGGGCTACATGAGTCACTCTTTCCAACTGACTCGTTTGAAAGACTCGGAACAGGACCAACTGCCAGGAGACCGGGAGTTGAACCAAAGAGACGGATCAGACCAACTGATTTTCAAAAATGGGTCAAAAAATACAATGGATGAGGGGATCCATATGACCACTTAGCAAGCTTTAATCAAGTGCTAAGGGCAGAACGTATATTCGATTTCCATACTCAATCCGAGGGGTTTGGAATGACATTAGAAGGAAAAGCATTGACATGGTTCCAAAAAATTCCACCAAGGTCAATCATGGATTTGAACACATTAGCTCAAGGATTTGTAGCTTCTTATTCCAAAACGGGGATCAAACATAATATGGTAGCTCAAATCTACAGCTTTAAACAGAAACATGGTGAGTCTGTTAGGGATTGTGCAACTCGAATGAAACAATACATTGCATGCCCAGAGATGGAGAAGAACGACTTGTATCTGTATTTTTGGAGGGATTACTAAACAAAGAACTTCATGCTATACTCTATAGTAAAAATCATACAACCCTAGAAGCGTATGTGCCAGATGCTATTGACATAGGAGACAATTGCGAGATCTTCAACGAAGAAGATGTCCCTAAGGATAACCAAAGCCAGAAGACAGCATCCACAAAACAAGCACAAGTGGGAACGGCTGCTACGGCACCACTCTCAGCCATAGAAGATATCCTAAAAAGGATGAACGACATGATGAACACATGCAAAAAGCACCTGTGAGGGGACCAGGACAAGGGATACCTCCGCAGGGACAACCAATTAGGGCACAAAAATGGTGTGCAATTGAGGGTAAATGGATCAACCATGAGACCCACGAGTGCTACTTCAGACCATAGTATGATGGGAATGTTCAGTACGTGTCCATGAGGCCACAAGGACAACCCATGTACAGATATCATCCTAAAATGGTCCAAGCTCAAAGACCACCAATGGGTATGAAAAGACCTCAACCTGTGTTGGGACAACAACCTCCATATCTAGGACATAATGCAGTGCCTATAAAGTACATGCACTCTGAAGGAGTCATAGATGAACAAGCATTAGTGCCTGTTATACCCTATGCAGAGCCTAGTCCATCTACAGTAATGGTAGAGGGAGATTGTTATAATCCATATCCACCACCAATGGAAGAAACCATGACTAATGGTCCACCAGAGCTAGCACCAATGTATTATGTAGCTAATCAAGGTGTCAGACCTCCCATGGGAAGACCCATGATGAAGCCAAGAACAGGAAACTGTCATAACTGTCGTCCTGATGACCATTGGGAAAACGAATGTCTAGAGCCTGACAAAACCTCAAACCAATTGAAGTCTATTGCATACAATGTTGCAAAAAGGGAGGACACTTTCCGGAAGATTGTCCTAAAAATTCTATGAACAAGGGTAAAACCATAGTAAACTTAGTCCAAGTGATGCCTAGTAGCTCATCAGAGAGTGAACCAATTGTTCCAATCAAGGTAATCACTAGAGCCTAGGCAAAGAAAAAGAACCACAACTCATTATGATGACTCGGAGAATACGAAAGTTTCTTCTCAAAGAATCAAAAGGAGAAAAAGCAAAAGATATGAGATGAGAAAACAAAAACAATGGGTTGGAATCGAGGAGAAAGCAAAGAAGCTAGTCCAGGACAAGTTGAATGAAAGTGGCAGTGAATTCAAGGAAACAACCGTGAAATCTGGAGGATCCATTCTGGTCGATAAAATTTTTGAGCCTGTTAATGCCGCCTTGGAAGCCTACCAAGCAAGACTTAAAACAGGCCAAAACATGGAAAACAAGTGGAAAAACTATCCATGTCTAGACATGGAAGCAGCTTAGCTAAAAACTTATCAAAATTTGGTAAGAATCATGCAAGAAATGTTGGAAAAACAAAAACCCAAGCTTGAAAGTATTGTAACACCTGAAGAGCTTGCGGTAGAAGAAACGAAAGCAAAATCCGATGTGGTGGCAGAACCCCACCTTGAAGCAAATGAACTAGAGCTCATAGTGCCTGACAGCGAAGATGCCTTAGATGGAATTCCATTCGTAGAGGAATACTGGCCAGGACACTTATGGGAAAAAGTGAGAGAGATCAATGATGGGAGCCTAACTCTAAAGTCAGCTCCTATAGAAGAAGTCTGGTTGGATAACCTACCTTCTGATATGAACATGGATTTACAATCCTTGTACGGGGATTGCGGATCGAAAGCTTCAGGAATGTGAAACCATGTGAGCTTGAAAACATTCCTTCTTACTTGGGAGATAACGAAGATGAATCCATCATGTGCAAGACTACTCGAGTAAAAAGAGCTGAATAGACCCTAGAAGTAGACAACATTCATTCAATCATGTCTATACCCATCCAATGCACTCTTACCTTGGGTGAATAGTTAAAACTCAGACCATACTTATGGAATGATTTACAAAAAACCCTAGAGAAGGTGGGGATAATAGGGTTAATCTCGAAGAATTTGGGAAAATTGAAAAACAAAATGGAAAACAAAGAGATTCGATCAGTTCCTGTGAACAAAGTCGGAGAATATAATGAAGGGGAACAAGGAAACACCACCCTCCCACTGAAATATAATGACATTGAAACCATGGCAAGACTGGATAGTGGAGCTGGCATAGCCATAGCCACTAAAGCAGTATGGGAATCCTGGGGATAGCCATCCATTAGAGAAACTCAAATGAAATTGTTGTTGGTTGACGAACACATTGAGAGACCATTAGGGCTGCTTGAAAAAGTGATAGTCAATTCTTGTGGAATTGAATATCAACACACTTTTGCCATAGTAGACTTTGGGAAAAAACTCAACTATGAAATCATATTGGGAAGACCTTTCATGCGACAGGTACAACTTATCCAAGATTTGGGAAAAAACTATCTATACTTGAAGCAAGTGGGATCTATAACAAGAGTCAATCTAAAAGATCACACTTATAGAGATGTCTTGAAAACACCCATCCAAGAGTTTGATTCAGTCTCTTCGGCTAAAACTAAAATCCCATCCTGGTTAAACAAAGACACTCCTATTTGGATGTGTGGAGCTTCAAAAAACGGAAGCTTAAGACGAGAAGAATGTATCCTAGAAAGGGCCTGCACAAATGAAGCCTACGTATCTGAACCCTTTCCAGAGCATTTGTTTGATCCATTCGAGTGGACTCAAATTTTAGCAACAATGGATGTATGTGTGAATATGTCTATGCCTACTCAATTTTGCAATGAGGATGGCTACAACATAATTCCCATCCAAATGATTTCAATCCTCAACATTGAAAAAGAAGATGAGGAACCCAAGGACTTAATGAAAGCTCAACAGGTCTTTTTGGACCTCTATTACGATGCAATTGATGAGTTAAATGGACACTCAGCTACCTCAAAAAATTCGGGATCAAAAAAAGAGCATACGAGAGCTAAGTTACTCTTAAAAGGAGGGGAGGAAATTTTTTTTGACTTTCCAAACCAGAAATCGAGAAGACAAAAATGGTATAGACGAAAGACAGACACCAGAATTGTGAAAACACGACCTATGCCATCATTCTCCAGTAAAACACAATTCTTGATACAGATAGATGCTAATGATTGGGTCAAGGAAAAAATAATCGATAGAGATCCTTCAAACAAAAACTCAGAAATGTTTCAAACATCGAGAAAAACAAGGAAGGGTACTCAAGAAAAATCACAGGGTAAGAAACCACTCATGACCTGAGTCGAGCGGAAAAAGAAATATCAAGAGTTGAAAAAAGCTCTAAAGGAGATATACACAACCAAAATGGAAACCATGGAAGAGGATGGTAAGGATGTAATGCATGTTGCATCCCATTACAAAAGGTACACTCTCCAAGATCGAAAAATCATAGTTGAACAACCTGTTAGGGAACTACGAAAACAAGGCGAGTCTTACAAAGAACCTAAAAACGCTAAAAGGGTAGACTTGGCTGAACCAGAAGAAGAGCCTAGATCTGCTTACATTGTGAATGACCTAACAGAAGAAGAAGAAAAGCTTTTGCTGAGCTTGTTAAAGGAATACCGCGATATCTTCTCTTGGTCTTACAAGGATCTCAAGGGTGTTGATCCAGAAATCTGTCAACACACCATACCCATGAGAGATGATGCAAAACCAAGTAGATAGAGACCATACACGTATAAGGAAACATTTTCCAGGAAGATAAAAGAAGAGATTGAAAAACTGAAGAAAGCCAAATTCATTTACAAAATTGAACACACTAATTGGGTGTCTCCAATTGTGATAGTACCCAAGAAGAATGGAAAATTACGGGTGTGTGTTAATCTCAAAAAGGTGAATGCAGCTACCATCAGAGACAACTTTCCTCTTTCGATAACTGAGCATGTTTTAGAACGAGTTGTAGGAAAAGATGCTTCCAGCTTCTTACACGGCTTTTCGGGATACAATCAATTGTTGGTTGACCCAAAAGATCAGCATAAAACTTCTTTTGCAACATACTAGGGTATATTTGCCTATTGGGTTATGCCATTTGGGTTAACTAATGCTCCAACCACATTTCAAAGGTTGATGAGCCATGCTTTCAAAGAATATCTTAGGAAATTCTTAGAAGTATATATGGATGATCTATGCGTATATGCATCAATCCGGGCTGATCATTTTGAACACTTCAAAAAGGTATTCAAAAAATATAGACGTTATAGGATTTGCTTAAATCCTGAAAAGTGCACATTCATGGGAAGACAAGGAAAAATTCTTGGACATATAGTGTCTAAAAATGGCATAGCTATTGATATTGAGAAGATTCATGTCATTGCTGATTTGCCTAGAACATCAACAGTAAAGGGGGTACAAGCCTTCATGGGGCATTGTGGATATTACCGAAGGTTCATCTACATGTACGCTATAATTGCAAAACCCATGTATAACTTGATTACGCACTTTGAATGGACCGAGGCGTGTGAAGAATCCTTCATGAAGCTTAAGCAAGCTCTCACCTTAGCTCCAAATATTGACAGAACCAGATTGGGATAAGGTATTCCAGGTACATGTAGATGCTTCTAATTTTGCTATTGGTTGTATACTAGCTCAACTAGGAGATGGGAAAATTGACTTTCCTATTTCTTATGTTAGTCGACAATTGAACATGGCAGAAAAGAATTACACCACCACCAAAAGACAAGGACTAGGAATGATCTATGCTGTTAAAAAGTAAAGACATTTATCTATTAGCCAACAAATTTGTGTTCTTTGTGGGCCACCAAGATTTGTTGTATTTGGTCAACAAGCCATGCAACACAGGGAGAATAGTGAGATGGTTCATCATTCTTATCGAATTTGATTTCACTGTGGTTGTAAAAAAAGGCACTACACATCAACGAGCAAATCATTTGTCAAGGATTGTTTCAGGGAAATCACCTAAAGGGGTAGACGATGATCTACCAGATGCCTATTTGTTCTCTATAAAAATGATACCTAGATGGTTGGAAAACATTGTGTCATTCATGACAATAGCTCAAGTGGATTCACAAATACCACTTCCTATCACAATCGGATTAATCGAGCAATTGGCTATGTACCAATTACTAGCTGGAAGGCTATACAAAACAAATCAGGACGGGTTATTGCTTTTATGCATTAACCCTGAAGAAAAAGAATAGTACCTAAGTCAAGCACATGTTAACATAGTAGGAATTCACTTTGTGGAAGACCAAACTATGAAATGAATCTTGATACTTGGAGTATTTTGGCCAACTATGAGGAGAGATGTTAGATATTTTGTAAAGGATTCCCCTCAATGTAAAAAACAGGCACCCATACCTCATGTAACATTATTTCAAATGTCACGTGTTCCTAAGTGGGGTAATTATTTGGTTACTTACTTATTGAGCCGAACATTTCTTGAGGATATGAGTAAACGCCATCAAAGAGCAATTGAAACTGAAGCAAGAGACTATGCTCTATGATTGGGAACAAATTATACCGGAGAGGTAAAGATCAACATTTGCGTCTTTGTGCAAATGAAAATGAGTATATTCCAATTATAGAACAAGCACATGCTCGATTAGCTGGAGGTCACTTTTCTAGTGAGACCACCGCAAGAGCAAACTTGATGGCAGGCATATGGTGGCCAACACTTTTTGCATATGCTAAAGAATATGTTCGAAGATGTTATGCTTGTCAACGAGCAAAAATGCCAACACGAGTAGATAGCATGTCCTTAAGACCAATGATGGGGACTAGAGCTTTCGCAAAATGGGGTATAGATTTTGTTGGACTGATACAGCCACCTGCTTATAGAACCCAAGCTCAATATATCATTGGAGCTACGAACTATTTGACCAAGTGGGCCGAGGCTAAAGTAACTCAAAAGAAATGATGCCAGAACCACTGTTGCATTCTTATATGAGTATGTATTCACGAGGTATGGACTGCTATTGGAGCCCAACTTGTCCAACTGTTGTAATGAGCCCACCTTGTAAAGCCTATCAAATTCCCATTTTTATGTCAAAGAAGTCTTATCATTTTGATCCACTTGTCTGGGTTATGTAAAGATTAATCAGTCAGTAAGGACTCAGACGTGTTTCCACTTTGTAATTATGATGAAGAGAACCCCATGTACATTTTTGAGCTAAGGTGACTAAAGTATAAAAGTCACCTTAGAACCATTTTTTAGCATAACATTTGAATATTAATCCTGTGTCGTACGAGTCTGAGAGAGAGAGAGAGAGAGAGAGAGTCTTATCCTCTTCGCTACGTGCTTCTCCCATCGGATTCACGACCTGACCACACCATCGCGGTAGCCTATTCGAGAGCTATGCGCCCACACCACGCATTCATATTTTGGAGCTGTTCGCGATCGACGAGCTTGTTTTGCTTGTAAGTAGCTCAAACAGTGTCTGTTTTCAACAATCAAGTGCTTTATGGAATGAGAAAGAGATTAGCTACACATAGATACTCAAAAAACTGACCCGTGACCCGTGAGTCTATCGCGACTGTATTTGAGATAGCTAGGGTTCAAATCTAGTGAGATTAGACTTATAGGTAAGTATATCCTATTGAGAGGATGATGCCTAGTAAGTTTGATGTGATTCCGAGTTCATTTGAGGTGTAAATGGTGTTGCGAGCGTTTAGGGATAGAGTGGGTTGCATTCTACAAGGGTTAATGATTGATGCATCATAGAAGTGTGTATGTGTAGATTGGTCTCAGTCTGACAAGCTAACGAGATTGCCTCCGTGCACCTATGGGTTAGTCGTGTCATCGGATGATAAGTATGTTGTCTGTGTCATGCTTGTGAGCATGAACAGGAGAGTAGTTTTGGCCCTAAAACATTGGCGCCACTGCCAGGGACACAAGACCTTAAGTAGGGAGATCTACATCACTCGTGTGATGGTTAGCTTACTTTAGTTTTGACTAGAGAGAGCTTAAACTTTTAGAACAAGATCCAAGATAGAGTATCCTGAGGTCTAGCGGATAGCCAGGAAGCCTGTGTCTTGCCGAGGGTCTGTGACTAGTTAGATTTAGTTAAGAAGGATAATGTGGAGCTATGGTTTTTTGGTTTTGAGTGCTTGTTATACTTGTGTAGAAATAGAGTAGAAAAACGTTGTAAAAACGCAAAACAAACAAAAAGAAGAAACAATAAGGCTGTTTGCTTGCCTTGAAAGAAAAACCCACACTATATACTCTTTAAGGGGGTAAAAAGAGTAGACATTGGAATTTATGATCCAACACTTGAGAAAACATAAAAATTGCGACCAAAACCAACAAAAAGAAACAGGTGAGTGTCATAAGAAAACACTAAGTGAACGTAAAGAGGACAAGAAGGGATATAACCATTAGCTAGGGTAAATTGACTGTGTCATGTGGTACAACTAATATTAAAAAGCTCAAGATGAAGTGTCATCAAATTTGCATCACTTTAAGTGCATTGGAGTTGTGAATTGCCATAGAAAAGTGAAATTTGTGAAGTGCTTGAGTCTAAGGTCAAAATAAGTCCAAACTTCATAAAACTTGAGGGATAGACTTATATGGGCACAGAGAACACAACTATCCAAAAACAGACAAAAAATGAAATCCCAATTGCTCTCTGCCGAGTCTATCGCGATAGACTGATGAAGTTGGTGATTGACTAACAACAAGAAAAAACCTTTATACCACATGTTTAACACATCAATACAAGGGTACTGACAAAAATTGAGTGAAACTAAACACCATCTTGACCACAAAACTTCAAAACTGGTGTTTTAGAGTTTGAATTCAGAGACAAGGGCAAGAAGGCTTTGACCAAATGTCCAAACAGTGCAAAAATTTGTCAATACACTACATAGGGAGAGGGTGAACCAGCTGTGGAGATAACTTGAGAAAAATGTCAAACAGTGGAGAACATACCGAGTCTATCACGATAGACTAGGGAAACTGCTGCTGAGGACCTTATCTTCCAAATTTCCCCTAGGGAGAGCTTTATCAGAGCCTATACATCATACACACCAAATTTCAAGGCATTTAGATCACTAAAAGTCAATCTAAGGCCTAGACAGAGAATCAGGCTCTGACCAAAATACTAAAATGGGACCAAAATAGGGAATCCAAACTCTGACCAAAAGACTAAAATGGGACCAAAACCCAAACCAAGTGTCCAAACTTCATAAAACTTGAGGGATAGGCTATAGAGGGTAAAAGGAACTCAAAGGTGAAGTCACAATTTTAAATTGACTTATGTTGAGCAAGTTGTCAGTCTATCGCGATAGACTAGGAAAGTAGTGATTCAGACATATTTTACAAGTTGTGACTATACTGCTAGGACATACTCTCCACATAGATCCTAGCCATCATTTCATATTTGAAATTGGACCACCAGAAGACTGACTAAGTGGTTGCTGTACATACTTGAAAGATTTTTCGTGGTTCAAGGAAAACCCTTGTGAACAGACTAACCATACTTGTGTAGATCCCATAAGGAGATCATCACAGAGCCACACAGGAAGAAGGAGTCCAGGTAAGCTCTAAGTTTTCAACCCAGCTTTCATTCTTATTTAAGGTCGGGAGCCTTTGTTAAGTCAGGAGCTAAAAGTGTCAAAAGTCAAGTAAGCACCACGTCCACCGAAGAGAGTGTAACTCAGACGAGACTAGACCCCTTAGCACCGATCATTGAAGAGGGTAGTGATACTGACACTTTGTCGGAGAAGTCCTTCATGATGGGGAGTCAACAGCCAGGAGGTCTCAACGGTGAAGGACCAATGCCAGGGGGAAGAACCTCCCTACATCCTTTAAACGAAACCAAGTTCACAATAATCTTCTTAGAAGGAAAAAACTCGAGGGGAGCCTTAGTTTATTCAGACTATCGAGGACGCAAGTGTATTTGTATTGAAGAAAGACCGGCTCAGAGACTGGAGATAATTCGAGTCTATGATGATGGAGACAGATTCCGAGACGAAAAGGGGAACCACTATCTGATAGTTAGTAACCCTAAGGATTACAACAGATATGGTGATAACGTGGAAAAAGGGAAAATGGTTTCAGAAACCCAACAACCGCCTCCTAACATTGATCGACCTGGAGCGCTTTTTATGTATGATAAGAAAACAACCAGGGTTCCAACCTATAATGAGAATGTGGGGATTTACAAGCACGAAAGCGAGGGAATAGTAGCTTACTTTCGATGCAAGGAACCCTACCCAAACGAATTAAGCAAAGACAAGGTTCTTTACTTATTCTCTTATGAAATTGCTATGGAGAAGGATATTGTTTTTGTTGACAGGTACGGGCGAGAATACAAACGTATTCTCCCAGAGGAGGTTGAAAAGGCAACAGTTCCGGGACCATCAACCTATGCCTCCGACGAAGTACCAAGAGCCACCTACACCCCTAGCAAGTCGACAAATCCCTTTTCATAAGAGTATGACGCTACCTCACATTCTACCAGACAACCGACGTTCAACTACCAGGACCAACCAACTACTCAGCCATCATTGCAGGCATGGCTTTGACAAAGTGCTACATTAGAACAAGACCAAACCTGAGAGGATTATCAAACCGCACAAGGGCTAAGGGATTTACAAGAACCACCACTCTATGCACAGTATCAAAGAGAGAGTAAGCCAAAGACTCAGGGGTCAACAGAGCCAGGAAGATCACCCCTAGAATGAGTTCGGAGAGATGAACCATCTCTTGCAATAACTGTTAGAAATTATGGCTTAGGAGCACCATTGGGAGAGGAATCTGGCCACTACAGAAGACCAGAGGAGGTATATCGACTAGGACGTGGAGATCCAATGATGAGATTTGTAGACCATCGTAGAATTAGACCTTCTCAAGTGCAAAAATGGGTAAACAAAAAATACACGGGAAGCAGGGATCCGAGAGATCATGTAGCAGCCTTTGTGCGTGTAATTAGAGCTGAAGAGGTGTTAGACTTCCCTACCCAATTTGCAGGATTTGGTTTAGGTTAAAAGAAACCACTATTTTAAATGTTAAAATAGTGTGATAATAAGATAAATGAATCATGTGTGAGTGCGGGGTGTTAGTAGATCTGTTAGTGAGTGTAGACAGTGAGAAGTAGAGTAGACAGTGAGCAGTAGAGTTGATTGTCTGTGAGTTTTTAGTGTACTATGTTTGATAGTGTGGTAGCAGAGGTAGTTATTGTTAATTAGTTTTTAATTAGTTGTGTTAGGTAAAAAGAGGTTAGACAAAGCTCGTAGGAGCTGATGTGTGCACGTGGGAGTTCGGTGTCCACGCGGTCACATTATCCTCAGAAAAATGATTTTTTGAAAAAAACACTCAAAAATATTGAGACCAAAAAGAAAATTCAAAAATAAAAAGAAAGCTCAAAACAAAAATTAAAAAACCTCACTTTAAAAGGAAGGGATCAGGATCTTTCCCCAAGCCCAAGCCCAAAAGCCCAAGCCCAAGCCTCAGTCCTCAGTCCTATGATATACTATACACACTACTTTATAAATAAAAGCTAGGACCTCAAGTGAAGGGAGGGCATGTGGGACAAGTTCCTCAAGTCCTCCACCATCCCCTTCACATTCACCCTTTGGAGTTACTAAATCTAGCCCCCTCCCCACCTAGGAAAAGACTAGTTTTAGGATTTCGAGGATTGTACGTAACCGAATCGGGGGCTGTAAAGCACGGCATGTCTCCCTAGCCAAGATGCTTGTTTTGAGCTATCATACACCATATTCCATGGCTTGGTTAAAAAAAGGGACCAAAAATACAAAAAATTTGGGTTCTAAACACCTAAAAAATGAGGTGAGCGACATTCACGGGCACTCACCAACACCTCTAGAGTGTTGAGATCACATGCACCTACGCTCTGGTTGTGTACTAGAGGATGAGCACATTGAGAGTGTCTTCATTGATGCAGGCACTCATTATTCCTCCACCTTAAGGTCTAGGCCATCAGCAGGAACCCAAGGTAGTACCACTCAGAATCCACATATTGCGTATAGTGACTCTTCTTCTGCCTACGACATCATGGAGGGTTACCTGATATCTAATCCTGATAGCTCAAGCCAAGACGTGCATGACATGGGCCTACGGTCCGGGCCAAGCATGCTTAGCCGCTTGAAGGAAACCTTCCATAGAGCCACTCTCTCCGGACATGGAGCTAACGATGTAAATGAGGGTGGTGGGGAAGTAAACTCGCAATTCATGACCAATGTAGACCCTGGCATGCTTCTAAAGAGGGTGCACGTGAATCCTCCATTCATTGCACCACGTGACTCTTTAGAGCTATTCTCCTCTGAGGTTATATTACCTGATGGTAGAAGCCTGGCTAAAGTGCAAGAGGTTTAGCGGTATATCATTGCAGTTAGGGAAAAGGAAATAGAGGAGTACAAACTACAAACTGAAACTCTAACCGACCTATACACAGGTCACACCTATCACGTGGTTTGGTTAGATGTCCTACAATCAACATCGGGTGCTACTAGCATAGAGGATCAACAGCAACAAAGAGTTTGTGATTTCATCCATAGGGTTATTGAGTTAGAGAGGCAAAGCAAAAGAATCCACATGCCTTCAACAAGTTTCATGAGATTCTTGGATACAGGGAAGGCTAAGCAACTGACCTTATCGCAAATGGAGACTCCCTCAATAAGTCTGATGGATCCTCCATATGTTGTTTTTCCAGGGGCCTCACTACAATATGAGCCCACAACTGATATCTTTACCTTTCCTGGTCTAGCACATCTCTCTCTTGATGACACCACGGCTACCATGCCTACCCCAGTTATGGTCATGACAAAAAACACTCCATGGACCTCATTTGTTAGTAAAGCAACATTAAATGGTAACCCAATGCCTACAACAGTACCTACAAGTGTGTACCAATCATATACACCTATGGTCTTCATACTCATATAGCTCCTACCCCTCGCATTGTTTCAACAACTTATGCTCCACAACGTCTCTTATGCCTAGGGCCACACATATGAACTTTGGGCCACCACATAGCACGACATTGTACCAAACTTGGAACCCAAGGACTGCATATAGACCAATCCCAATGCCAAGCCCCATTCCACATGCAATCCCAAGAGCACCTATCCCCACTATACCTACTCACTTAGGTGACTTGCCAACCTTTTCTCAAGATCTCGATCGATCTATTGCTGGGAATATGCATAACACACCTGATAGAGAGCCTAGAAGTAATGCAGTACAAATAGCCAAGCTCACACAAAAATTTAGTGGAGACAAGGATGTGAGGAAGCATATCAAAGTGTTTGAAAAAATATGCGATTCCTTAGCAGAACACAATGATCTACATAAGAGTAATGCCTTAAGCCTGGCCTTAAGTGGAAAAGTTGGGGATTGCTATAGAAGCCCCCTAAGGGTGGAAGAAGAACGATTTACCCTACTCTTAGGAGACTGTTCTTGAAAGAATACATACAAGAGGAAGTGCTTTGGGGTGTAGCATCTCAGCTCTAGAAAGCCCAACAAGAGGAATGGGAGTCTGTGAGAGACTTTATTAGTCGCTTGAAGCATTTGAATTCTGGTTGTAATCCAAATGAGCACTACAATAATAACCAATTTCTTGATAGATTCATTAGGGGATTACCACATGAGGATATCTACAATGCCCTAGTCATTAGAGGTATCACCACTTGGGAAGAAGTCACCACCAATGCGATCCAATTGGAGGATAATTTAAACATTCAAGGAGAAAGAGTGTCTGCTGAGCCTAACTCTACTAGCTCACAAGCATCGGGGCATCATCCAATGACCCTAAAGCCTATTGCTATGGAGCCAAAGATATTTGAGATGACTTTAGCATATCTCATCAAGGCCATTTGAGAAAGTTTTAGAGATAATCATACTCCACAAAACAATCATATGTGTCCAAGAAGGGAGCTCTATGGTCCACATTGTACCAGTGAATGCCCTATGTTTAGAGTAAAATTTAATGGGAATTGCAATTCTTGTAGGAGGTATGGTCCTCAAGCTAAGGATTTCATAGTATTTAAACGTGCAATGGCTAATAGATCAACCTTAGCATGGACAGACACACCTTGAGTGCCTGCATTTATGCCGGTCCCACCTCTCAAACAAACATCACAACACCTGGTCCCTAGAACCCAAAATATTTCTCAAACAACACCCTTACCACCTCCAGTGCTAGGACCGCAACCACCACATCCGAGAATAACTTCTATGAATCAAGTGGGTTCTGAGTCATCTATTGCTTGTTTGGAAGGCTCTAAGGAAGATATAGACCCTAATATTGCCTATGGGATTGATGCATTTGAAGAAAGTCCACAATATTACATGGAGGACTATTGTGCACAAGTAAATATGTCTATCAGAAGTAGCTACTCTTGCAACAAGAGGCCAAAATATCAATTACACTACCAAGAGACCTCCTCTTCAATGCTATAAGTGTGGGGGTCCACATCGTGTAGTTGAATGTCCTAGTTGTCTACAAAATAATGCTACACTAATGCAAACCAATCAAGCAAGCACCTCTACAATGCCAATACTCATGTGTAATTGATGTGGCATAGATCATTTGATTTCTCAATGTCCAAATAATCCAAATGCATCAAAGATCACGCCATTAAACTTGATTGAGGTTACCAAGGAGCCATCACAAAGTACACCAGTGGTACCAGTAAATGTACTAACACGATCGATGCTCCAAAAACAAAATTATATTCTTGAAGAAAGAGACATGGCAACAATTGCCCAATCCCAAAAGAAGAGGAAAACATAGAGGAAGAGATCGCAAAAAGCAGCAAAGTTAGACCCCATTTCAAAGACCAACATAGAGACCGGTGACGACCCCGTATATATGAACGATGCTTAAGAGGATTTTGATTGAGGTGAAACCATGGAGATCAAACCAACCACTAGGAAAGAAACCAACAAGGAATATTGTCATGAGCCACAATGGCCAGGACCCAACAAGAAGCTAGGAACTTACCCAAGCCCTACAAAGGAGATCGAGCGTGTCAAGTAATTAAGGAGTTTAGTAGAAGAGACCCAAAGGGATCTAGAGCCAACACCTAGGCAACTCCAGATTATAGACACAGTGTTCCCTACACAATAGCAACCTCACAAAGTCCATAGACCCCTAGCCATACCTAGTTCATCCAAGAAGAAAGTTACTTAAAGTCATGGAAAAGTTGGCATACTCACTTCTTGTTGGAGAGAATGTTTACAAGGGACTACCTGACCCTATCAGAAAAAAATGGAGATCCCATCTTTCCCGTATCAAGGGACTGAAGCCCAAAAGGTGCCATTAAATATTGCCAAACTGATGGATTTTATGGCTTCAGAAGTTAGAACCACCATCATGTCCAAACTATATGGAGACCCCGAGCTATTTGAGCTTTCTCCAATGGAGAACTAAAAGCTGGGCTACCACAATTTTCACAGATGGATGGAGCTAGCGAGATGCCAATAGAGGAGGAACACGGAGATCCACAACCCAATCTAGATGAGAACTCTGTTGTAGAAATACCTGTTACCAAGTTGGGACAATACTTTGAAAGCGATGAATTGAATGTGACCATACCATTCACTACCAAGGGACTGACTGTGAAGGGAATCCTTGATGGTGGCATTGGGGTTAGCATTATGACTAAAAAATTCTAGGAAACTATGGGAAGACCTCACCTTGGGACCACAAATATAGTGGTAAATATGGCCAATGGGACTATTGTTAAGCCTATTGGGATGCTAGAACATCTCAAGATCAAGTTCTTTGGACACAAAATAAGGAATACCTTCATTGTTATGGATTTCTCCAAGGACACTATGTCATCTGAGATGATCTTAGGTCATCCTTTCATGAGGGAAGAAAAATTGGTGCATGACTAGTCTAAAAACCATGTCTACTTGCAGTTCCAAGACTCTGTTATTCAAGTAGATCTTGTAACCGATCAAGCACATTCTCTAGGAAACAGATTTATAACTAATCATAGGTTTGACACCATAGTTCACTCGACCCCATTGCAATATTGTTACATGTGTAAAGTGGACACTAATGTTGGGGAAGATTCTCCTTATACGGATGTTCTACCTAGGATGATTGAGTCTGACAATGCGGATTGGGTCCACCTAGCAACAACCATAGACACTTGGGGAAATAGGGGGATGACCTGGGTAACACCTAAGGGGGATGCATATAGATTCTAATGACCTACAAGATGAAGGCTTGACTGACATTGGAACCAGCAGCGTCTCACCATTAGGAGAAATATGAACCTTACATGGGCCTTGGAAGGAATCCTAATTTTTAGGGATTAAGGCTAATGTTGTGTGGGGTTAAGGGGACAAGGGCATTGAAGAAGGTAGTTTTGAGTAGGCTTTTCTAGCCTTTTTTTTAGACAAATGTAGGATGTGGACCTAAGGGGTTACTTTCTCTCTCTAGCTTTTTTAAAGTGAAGGAAGCATAGGGATGTCACCACATCAACAAAAACGTGGGTCACTAAGAGTCAAAATTTGACTTTTTTTAAAAAAAATCATTTTTACTTATTTTTTACTTAAACTCCCTCCCAACATATATACATATCCAAAAATCATTTTTTGACCCATTTTTTAACCCACAAGCTTAGAAAGTCCATTTTTTCAAAAATATTTTCTCCCAAAAAGTAAAAAACACTTTGTTCTCTCTCCTCCTCCTCCCTCCTCTTTCCCTCTCCTCTCCCTCTCCACCCCTACCTTCCTCCTCCTCCCCAATCTTTCCCTCCCTCCCCTCCCTCCTTCTCTCCTCCCTTCTTCCTCAATCTCCCTACCCCTCCCCCTCTATCTTTTCATCATTTGCTTCCTCACGCAACAGATTTCATGGTGCTCACGGACATCACAAATGGTTTGCTTCCACCACCACGTAATCCACACACCAAAAGCATGCATATTCGCTTACCCACGGCGTTTTCACTGAAGACCGCTAGTGAGAGTGATCAAAGGTCATCACAGGAATGTCACACCGCTTGTGAGACCAATGTTGACATTTGGGTGGATGGACATTTGTACCCTTATGATCCTATAAGCCGCTTCCATCCATCCTTTAATAGCCTTTCGATATTTCTTTAATTTCTTAGGAGGGGAGAAGCAGGCTTGTTAAGCTATTGCAAGCGATTGTGTATGGGTGCAGGTTCTTCTTTGCATATGTGGATGCACGAATGTCAAGCTCTTCACCTCAAGGTGACGGCATTACAAGAGAGTGTTGCCTCTTCGGAGAGGGCGGTTGAAACTCTTCAGCAACAAGAAAAGGAGTCCCACATTAAGAAGCTTGCCAACACCATCACATACTTGAAAGAAACACCCCTTGGTGCAAGGGAACGCAAACGCACGTATTCATCCATTGAAACTCTTGCACTTCGGGAGGAGCACGCAAACGACAAGTGACAATCACAAGGTGATTTGGTTTTTTTTTGTATGATGTATTCTTACTTCACACTATTTTCTAACATTTATTTTTATTGGTTGCTAGAAACTTTATCCAGGAGGCATGCGGTGGAATAAGTTAAGATGATCGAGTCAACCTTCTCACTAGTTGTCTCAATACCCAGGATGTTATTTCTATGTTACAATCACCTGGAGGTAAGCACATTAAGGATGCAGTCACCAAGGACCTTATGTGTAAATTGAGAAATGTGGTTAGTGATGATGACGTGCAACAAGCTCGTGATGAGGTTGGAATCAACACCAAAGCCTATCAGGCTATTTTCCAACTCCTAAAGGATGCCCTCAAAGAGCATATCATTGTGAAAATCCTATTTCCCGTTCCTCACAAGGTCAATCTCGCAAAGAAGGCCACAAATGAAGATGTGTTCTCCCGCATTGGGACATACCTACACATTGAGGACACAATGCCAACTTCCCTTTATGCTTCGTACACAACAAACACAAGGGAAAAAGTCAAGAAACAATCCATAAGACCTTTGGAGAAAGGCTTCCCTTACACAATGTGGAACAAAATTTTTGTGGACCTTAGAAGGCTTCAACAAGCCATGCTTAGATTTTACGAGTTACCTTAAGAAGGTGACACACTTTACTTTTTTCTTTTGTATTGTTCTTATCATAGACTTTGAAGTTTAAGGTCTTGGCACTATTTATTTTGTAGTTCTTGGCACAAAGGTCGCTTTTGTGTTGAAACTCGATGAGTGTCAAATAGTGAAAGGCCGAAGGTTAGAGAGGCTAAGTGTCACTCTAATGAACAAGGCCCTTTTGCAAACCAAGCGAAGGGATTCGGCCCCACCCCGTCTTTTTGCGTGCAATCAGAGAAAGACATTTGGTGCTTGGGTGCTATTGAGGTGCCCAAAGAGACCAATGGAGTACCATTAGGAAAAATATGGACTCTCCTTGGGCCTTTTTGATTAGTGAAGTCTTAAGGGAGAACCAATGAGAAGGCTCTTGGGATATCACCTAGAGGGGGAGGAATGGTAGGGGTGCAGCCTAATTGTCTCCCTCTTCAATGCTTGGTTCTTAGAGAGAGGTGGGAGGTAGGCTGGGGGGGGGGGGGGGGGGGGCGGTAAATAGGAGGAGAGAGGTGTCATAAAAGAGGGAGGGACCCCCAAAAAAAAAAGTGCATGCTTAAAAACCCAAAAAATTGAAAATTTTTTAAAAGTTCCAAAGTTGACCCATTTGCCTCCAAAACTGCCCCAAAACATAAACTAACTTTAAAAAGTCAATTTTTCCCCCCAAAATCCACTTTTCTCTCTCTCCCTCATTACTTTTCTCTCCCACACTCTCCCTCTTCTCCCTCCTCCCATTCTCTCTCTACAGTCAAGGCAGCCATAGCCAAAAGCTTTCCACCACTCTCTTCCTCTCTCTCCATAGCTCCCCCTTCTCTCACACCTCCATCAACCCTCTACAGTCCCACACTCCATAGCCCACAGCTCCACTATCCTCTCTACCTCTCACTCCTCTCTTTCTCTATCTCCACTGTCAAAGCCACCATAGGCAGCTCACCTCACCCTCCCCTCAGCTCCTCATTCTCTCTCCACAGTACTCAACTCTTTCAAATCCCTTCCTAAGCCCAACTTCCCAAGCATGTCCACGCATAGACGGCCCAAACTAGAGATAGAGGAGATTGTGTTGCACAACACAAAAGACTCAGAGGGGGTATGGATCCCACAAGTGTTCAAGAAGGGTGCATGGATCTACATGCAACCGTCACGTGCTGGACCTCATTGCGTACAGTGTCAAGGCGTAGTGGAACGTCATTGGAAGGGCCGGCTATTGACATTCAAAGAAACAAAGTCCGGAATGGTGGCCATCGTGAAACACGTCTACAGTGCAGCTGAGCTCCACCTCAAGAGAGCTTCTACTCAATTTTCACCTCATTGTAAGTTTTCATGGTTTAGCTATCCCATGCATATGTCATGTTTACGTTTATGTGATCATTATGTTTAACTAAGGACATTTGTAAAGATGTTTTTTCATCCAGCTTAGTTGAGGAGCAGCCGCTTGAGTGCCTCTCAGGCACGTTTATGGTTGTGCATGCTCACATTGGGGAGCTTATGTTTCCTAATGTTTCATCGAAAAAACTTACCGAGCAGCAAATATTCATGTACTCCCACAAGTACGTGGTGCCGAAGTCAAGCCAAAGCTATGGTAGGTTAGAAGCCGTGGAGACACCCTCATTGCAGAGTGCAGAATGGCCAACTCCAGACCATTGGGCTTTGCTTTCTTTCAAGCGCAAGGAGCTGCAAGATTTCCAAGGGTCCCTAAAGTTTGGTAAGGCAACCAGATCGGTGGGTCTCAGTTGGCATTGTCCCATTCATTTGTTTGTGCATGCATTCCACTCTCTACCGATTGTAGAAACACCAACAATGTTTGTTTGCAAAGAAGTTGACATAGATGCAATGGACACCATTCTAGGTGTCAATTGGGGCTATGTTGACGGTTTGCATGATGGTGACCGTTATAAGTGCAATGTGTCCCCCACACAGCTTTGCCTTCGGTATTTGAAAGCAAGGTTCACCTTGTATGCACGGTTTAGCTATGAGAGGTGGATGCACAAACGTTGCAAATGGATACCCTTGCAACTGACAGCCGAAGAGATTCAATCCTTTGAAATTCGTGTCCGCATGCCCAATAACGAGGTGGAGGTGGTTGCAGTGAATCCGCATTGGACTCTTGCCAATCTTCGGGAACACTTTGTCATAATGGGATTCGAGGATGTCGGTAATGCAAGTTTCAAACTAGAACAACGCAAGGTCTGCTTTGTGCTTCCTTAGCTACCTTTTCTTATTTTCTGTGGGTTTTTGTCTTTTGATTGCCCATTTTTGGTTGTATAGATTGGAAGGCGGATGGAGGCCACTATGCTTGTTTACAAAGATTGGGCTACAGACGAAATCATCTTGTCTAAGTGAATTGGCTTGTAGCTTTAATCGTTTATATATTGGATATTTTATTAAAGATTTTGAAAAGTTTTAAGGTGTTGTACTTGAGTTTTAAGGTGGTGTAAATTTATTTTTTTAATCCATATTTTTAATTTTTTTTGAGATAGAATATGTCTATATAAGGAGGACCACCTCCTCATTTCACCATTTTCATCCTAGCATTGCAGAGAGACCTAGCATACCCAATCACGCAAAGAGAAGACATGGCTGCTACTAGTGCTTTAGATGCATTCCTTACTGAGGTTGGGCATGCAAATCGCCCTGAGCTTCAAGCATTTTTCACAACCCAACCCAATTTGGAAACCACCTTGACCCTCCACTCTCAATCTCTTGAGCACATTACTTCATACATTTCCACTTGCATGGGGAGATTCATTGTTGAGTTACCAAACCGACCAGGGAAATGGGTCCCTGAAGGCCTTCTCCACCACATCTACCAAGGGGACAGGCCATTTCATCAGCGGCTTGCACGCTTTGCCACCATAGCACAACCCGCCAGACAATATGTGCAGCTTGAAGCTGATGATGTGCGAGCAATGCGTAAGGGAAGGATCGGAAACACTTTTTTCTCTGTTCAAGCCATAATGATCTTCCTCCTTCACGAGTGCCCAGCAGGCCCTGACGAAGTGCTATCTCACTTGCAGATCGGCGGGGTGTTGGCTGATGTGAAGGACCCCAAGCCCGTGGCCATTGACTCATCCGCAGAGGAGAGGACGCTTGCCTTGATCTACCCTGTAGGGATTCAAGGCCTCTTGGAGGCCTCTCCATCAGTCGGTTCATCCTCGGGACCGCCAGAAGGAACCACCACTCGGGATGCCATCCCTGAGGTAGAGATTAACCGCTTCTCCTCCATTGTGGTGGGTGGGGAGGAGTTTGTGTTTATGCACGATCTGGAGAAATCCTTTGAGCTTCTCATGGATGAGTGTTTCGCCATCCTCGATGCCCATGGAAAGTTTGAGCTTGATACCACCACCTCCCATGACGATGATCTCCTACTACCCATGGGGAATACTTTGGCGGACACAGTGGCGATCGTACAAGCCGAGGTGGCAGCGGCTGAGCAGGCCAAGGTCTCTGCGGAGGAGTTTGTGGCCGTGCAAGCCATGTGTTTGGCTAAACGCGCAAGAGTGGATTCACCACCACCTGCTGCAACACCTGTTTTGCTTGATCCAAAGGGGAAGTCAAGCGTGGATCTTTACTTGCACCTGGATGCCGATGAGGAGGATCGTAGACAAGAGGTATAGATGCTCACTTACATTTGATTGTTACAAATGATTTTGTTAATGTTATATCATAATTCTGTGCCATATCTCAGAAAACCTATGTTCTGCAGGATGTTCTGGAGGTTGACGCCTGGGCGCAACGGTCAGGGGGGAGGAGGACGCCGTTCGGACCTCAAGCGGCACTTGCTCACTACCTCGACACACTTCCCACTGGTGTCGTGGTGTTTGTCCATGCCGTCTACTCTCTCAATGGTCGCTACAACATTTTTGCTCTCCGTTCACTCTCCAAGGCGTTGTGTTTAACAACACTTGCCCAAACGGCCAACCTTGTAGTGCTTGTAAAGAAAGATTTTGCAATATCCACTTTCGGTGTAAACTTTCGCGGGCGCCTTATTGCCCATGTCGGCATGAACCAAGCTGTAGGGGTTAATGACACCCAAGAAATCACAACCACTTTACTTAACAGGAAGCCACCCCAAAAGGCCAAGCGCCAGAAAATTGTAATTAGAAAGATCCTAAATCAAAAGCCGGATATCATGTAAAGCATTGATTTCTTTAATGAAACTACTTTTTGTTGTCTATGACTCTCTTTCTTGCAAGGTTTTGAATTTCTTATATGTTGGGCTTCCATTGTGTATGAGAAGCACCATAATTTTTGCTATGACTACTAAAGGGTTTGGCAGGCATTAAAATTTAAAAAATGTATACTTTGTTATATCTAGGCTTCCAAAGTTATGTATGTTCCTAGTAAAGGGCTTGGAAGTCCCTAAACAATGCTACCACAAGGGCACGCATTAGGGCTTTCCATCAGCAGATGAAGTGTGCAAATGCGCGCCCTTGTGGCAGATGAAATTGGACACATCTAAGAGCATACCCAAGTACAAAATAGAGTGACAAGGCATTAATACCCAGTTGCAAAAGAGAAACACATGGATACCTAGGTAACCTTAAGCCCATCTTGCCCCAGATACCTAAAGATGTATTAACAAACCACAAAACTGTGGCAATATCTAAACCCTTCTTGGAGAATAGGAGCATATCCAGTTACAAAACAGAGTGAGAAGACAATAATACCCAGCTGCAAAACAGGAAGACATGGATACCCAGGTAACCTTAAGCCCATCTTGCCCCAGATACCTAAATTTGTATTAACAAACCACAAGAGTAAACTTTGTGGCAATATCTAAGCCCTTTCTGGAGTTTAGGACTGACATGGACTAAGGGGGGATGAATTCCAGCAGCATCTATGCTAATTGAAGCATTGAAGCAAACAAAACATAATTATTGCTTGTCAAAATTGTTTGGAAACCACTGGAGAGTGTCAGCAAAGCACTAGGAGAGGCTACCACAAGGGCGCGCATTATGTCCATCCATAGGCCTGTGGAAGCCCCAAATGTGCACCCTTGTGGCAGCCAACTTGGGAGCATTCCAAGCCATTTTGAACACTTTGTAGATGTTTTTTCCATGCAATAGTGAGTCACATAGCATGGATACATCAGGAAGTGCATGCCCCACTTAGCCAAGGTGCTAAACGTAGGCAATTTTTCACAATAACAAGCTAATGGCTACATACATACAGTAGAAGGTAGACAAAACTTGAACCAGTGCTACATTGCATGGTACAGAATTAAAACAATACAATGCGCACTGGGGTATACAATAAAAGACGCTTATATTCAAATTCTTCCCAATACAATGCACAGAGTGGGATATAGAATCAAAAGACGCTTGTATTCAAATTCTTCCCAATCTTGGAGTTCCATAAATACAAAAAGGTTGATGCCTAATTACAAGCTACTCCTCATGGCGCAAACGCCAAGCAAGCTGCATATCCTTGGGCATAATGGTTACACGCTTTGCATGGATGGCACAGAGGTTAGAATACTCAAATATGCCAGTTAAATATTGCTCTGCTGCCTCTTGGACTGCCTCTATGGCCACGGCGCCCATCCGAAACTGAGTGTTGTACAATTGCAAAACCTCCCTGCATAGCCTTGCAAAAGGGGCCCTCCGAATCAAGAGCTCGGTGCTCTTTTGATAGTGTCGAATCTCCGCAAAAGCACGGCTGTGCTTTCGTACCTTTTGAGGTCGACGTGGAGGTGCATTTTTGGCACGAGTCGGGCAACTTGCTTCCTCTTCTTGTAGACAATTATCTTTCTCTTTTTTTTCTACACAGGCACTTCCAACACCTCATAATCGGATTCCACCCACTCTCCATCTGATTCGTGCTCTTCACTATCGACCGGATGTGATGGTGTGGGTCCACTCCCTTTAGGAAGTGTCTTACCCCCAATAGACATGTGAGCCTGATAAGTTTGTATTTGGACGCCAACCCATGGGGCATCTTCATCCGTTTGTGTCTCTTCGGAGCCTTCTGACGGCTGATTTTGGCTGTTTGTTTCTTTGCCCTGGTCACTCTCATCCTCCCTATTGCCA
This sequence comes from Adiantum capillus-veneris, assembly GCF_014529385.1. NCBI lineage: Eukaryota > Viridiplantae > Streptophyta > Polypodiopsida > Polypodiales > Pteridaceae > Adiantum > Adiantum capillus-veneris. The sequence goes on along the minus strand of NC_140950.1, from coordinate 139,576,620 downwards.
TCAGAATCGTTGGAGTCCGATGAATAGACAACAAGACGATGCTTCCGTCTCTCTTTTGCTGCTGTAGAGGACTGGCCATGCTGATTTGAAGCTCCAGCTTCTTCTGTGTGGACTTCACCTTGAGCTTGTGAAGTTCCAACTTTTGTTGTTGTACCTTTGAGTCGTTGGCCATCCGGCCCCTCTAGATATGCAATCCTAGCCGTTTGTTTTGTTCGTGCCATGGTTGCACCTAGTAGGGAAGATGACAAAATGAGCCCCTTCAACCTTTAAATAGGTTTTTTTGAGATTTGGGCCCTTTCACACTATGCGGCCAATTGAGTGAAACTCAAATAAAGCAATTGAATTGAACAACTAAACCTGGATCATGCGGACGGCTGATGCGATGCCCAAACGCTGCCTTTTCGATATTTAGTTGCACGCCAAGCTTCGTGGCCGAGGGACACTCGCGAGCGTTTCCACTTCTCGGATGCTACAGTACGGGAATCGTTGTGTAACTGCTTTGCTAACATCGATTCTCTTGCTTTCTCAATAGTACGAGTTCTCCCAAAGGTGTGCCTAAAAAACCAATTAAACATCTCTTGGAGGTAGTTGGAGTGTGAACTACCACCACCATGCCGAGTATTCTTGAAGTAGACTCCTTTTGCTCGATAGTGGGACTTCTCCATGCCTTGTGTACTCCATATATCAAGAGAACCATAGCGGTCCATGAAGTATGCACCATGCGCATAGAGAATGTGCTAAAACAACCAAAAAGGAGATAAGCGAATAGAAAAGTTACATTTTCAAACATTGCATATGTATTAAGTCCGTTAAAACAAACCATGTAGTGTGTAATCTTGCTTTCAGACCATCCGTCCTTAGCGGCCTTTGTGAATTCATAAAGCACCTTCTTGAACTCCTCTCGCTGCTCAATGGTGGTGCTTGAAAGATTCATCAATTGCATAACCTTTTGAAAGGATGACCATACTAGCTTGCGTTGGTTAGCAACCTCCACATTGGGATCTTTGTCCGTCGTGCATGAACACAAATCTTTCCACAACTCCCACCACTTCTCACTTGCTAGATCGACACTTGCCTTGGATACCTACATTGGAGACTTTGACATATTCTTGAAAAATCGACGTGCTTTGGCTCCATTCATGGAAAGCTTCTGTGCCACCTCATATGTCTTCTCCCTACAAGTCTCTGCTACAATGTTCACCCTTGATCGGTGACATCCAATCTAATTAAGGAGCGTCTCCACCCCCTACAAGGAGTTTTTTGACCGTTTAAGGGGCTTCATTGTGAAAGCATAATCAATGTGATGCTTTAAGATCCTATCAAATATTCGTATAAACGCATGCAATCTGCAAAAGTGAACATTGTTGAGGGAGAAGGGAATTATGGGGTTCCACCCGAGATCTTTGTTATCCCTATTGGGCACCTGCAGCATATCACATGAAAGAACCGAACTTTGCCACTCCCTATTTATATGGTCATCATTATCATCGTCCTGACCTTCCACTTGAGTTGCTCAACTTGTCTTGTGCCCTTTCGTACAGAATGGACAGGGAAGTAAAGAATTTGCACCTTGTTTGCATCCAAGCATGCACTTTATGGTCTTTAGATCACCACCTAAATGCCATTCAACATCATCAAACTCCCCACGTCCTGGAACCATGAGCTTCTCATCGTTTATTTGAGCTTTAATGACCTCTGTGACCCATGGGATTCTACTGAAAATCCATGCAAGGACTTCATGTGTCTCTTTCGGAACTTCAATTGCACCAAGCCACCATATATCCTTCTCTGATTGCACACTAAAAGAGGGATTTGTCGCTTCACTCAAACTGCAAGATTGCTTGGCATAAGCTAGGGCTTCATTCATAAGCGTGATGTTCATTCTCTTCAACTTTCTCCCTTTAACAATTACACACTCATCCAACTTCAGCACGAACACAAGCTTGCCTTCAAGAACTGCCAACAACATAAAGCCTCAGAATGCATGTTATGACACATCATAGAGCATGTAGGCAACTCTAAACTAACCTGCATCACTCAAATTGTAGAAAACAGCCATGGACTGTTGCAATCGTATCAAGTCCACAAAGATATTGTTGAATTTGGTGTAAACAAACCCTTCGGTCCGCAACACACTGTTAGAAACAGCACCGCTTCCCTTCCCGCGGCCCTTCCTTCCTTGTGATTTGCTACGGAGCGGCTGAAGAGGCATCGTGTCTTCAATATACAAGTAGTCCCCTAATCGGTGAACAACATCTTCATTTGACACCTTCTTGGCAATCTGCACTCTGTGAGGAAGTGGGAATAGGTTTTCCGTGACTCCTCGACTTCTTAATGCATCTTTTAACACTTGATGTATTGCTTGATAGCCCTTGGTACTAATCCCAACAGCATCACAAATATCCTGAACATCTAGATCAATGACTATATTAGAAAAATCTCTAAGAACTCTCTTAGTGATTGCGTCTTTCAAGTGTTTTGCCTCTGGAGCATCAAGCATCCCAATAAAATCCTCTTTGTTGAAACAAGAACGAAGTAAAGTAACCCTAGCTGACGCATTCTCGCCGCCGCACGTTTCTTGGACGAAGTTCCTATTGCCCAAAACAACAATGATGAGCCGTATTAAACTTATACAACATGAGGGATAGAACATGTTACCTCATAGCTGTCACCCTTCTTTTTCTTGAACCTCCACGTGGTGCAAGAGTCTGAATTTCGGACAACTCTCATTTCCTCACCCTACCTCCCATGGCAGTACTCTTCATGTGTCAAAAAGTATCCTCAAGCTTTTTAATTACATTTTCCTTGGTTGTGATGGTCCTCTTTGCCTCCTCAAGCGCACTAGTAGCTGTTTGCATCTGAGCTTGAAGATTGTGGAAACTCCCATTGAGCAACTGCCAATGACGCAAGTAGATCTTGGACCGCGCAATCTCGTGTTTGTTGAGTCTTTTGCAGTAGCCCAACAAACCTTGCTCTCCATTTCCAACGTATTTCAACAATGATGGAATGTTTGTAAAAGACGGATGAACATTGAGAGAAGGATCCTTTGGATACAAGCATCCGTCTGTCCAAAGATCTACATTCTTCTCCCCTTGAGCGCGGCGTTTGTTGGCTGAAGGTAATGTACCCAAGCATGTTTTCTTTGTCGGAACATACTCTTGAGGTAGGCGTAGGAAAAGCCTTGGAGACCTACCGCGTGAAGAGCTTGCTGGGACATTGGTCACGTCGTCAAGAGGCATTGTAGGATGGAGAGATGGAGCTTGAAGGATGGAGAGATGGGTGCGTAGGTGCAGCAGCAGGTGCAGGTGCAAGGGGGATGGGTGTAGGAGAGGAGCTTAGATTAGGAGAGAGAGTTTTCAATTTTGGGGGGAATTTTCTAAAAGTTTGGAGGGAGTCAAAAAATGTTGAATTTTGAGTAATTTAACTTAAAAATCTTTTTTTATTATGTGTATATGTTGGGGGTACATTTTAGGGGGGAATAGAGTTTTTGAAAAAGGTCATTTTTTTTACCTCTTTGACCCACGGATTTGCTTAGGTGGCATGGGAGAGTTAAGAGGCCACTTACAAGTTGGCCAAAAAGGTAGAGAGAGAAGACCCCCTACCCCCCTACTTTTCAAATGGTTTACCCCCCCCCTTCCCTACTTTTTAAATGGTTACCCCCCCACCCCCCCCCCCTTCCCCCTACCTTTTTAGGGGTCAAAAGGTGGAGGAGACCCTACCAAAATAGCCCCATTCAAAGCCTTTGTCCCCCTTAATCTTGGCAGGCTTCCTTTAAATTAGGGATTCTTACAAGGCCCATGGAGAGTCCATTTTTTTCCTAATGCTTTCGTGGATTTTTGAGAGAACTCCATGGATCATAGAAGTAATACACTCCCAAATTGCAGGTCAGAAGTTGGAGGTTGAGGGTTTTGGTAGTTATGATGTGGAGTGGCACTTAGGTGGGGACTTGAAGACCATAAAGTGTTTGCTTGGCTGCAAACAAAGGGCTTCTTCTCTCATGCCTTGTCCATTTTGCACTCGAGGGTACAAACCTAATGGACAAAAATCACATAAGAGCACTGCAAAGGTCGGTTCGATGCTTCCATGGCAAGGGCATGGAGAACAAGGGTTAGATTGTTGTGATGTTGGAGATCAAGGTAGATAATGGGAAGCGTCTATTCTAAGATGTCCCATGCTCAATGCCCCAGACCATGATCAAAAAGACCACACTTGGAAACCAATCTTTCCAATTCCTCTATTGAATGTATATTTTTGTACATTACACACATTCATGCGCATTTTGATAGGCTGTTGAAGCTCCACATTGACTATGCTTTCACAATGAAACCATTGGAAAAGTCCCAGGAAGCCATCGAAAGAGTGGAGGTACCCTTGAATTCCATTGGTTGTCACGGTGGAAATGTGTCTATCGTTGCTGCAAAGAACACACGGGAGGCCCATGAAATTGCTCAACAAGTGTCAATGAGTGGACAAAAAGCTAGAAACTTTTTGAAGAAATTTTCCCAAGGAAAGCCAAGTCAATATGCTGCTCAAGACAGCTCCAACCAGTAGGCAGGTAACCTTTGGGATCTTTAGAAGGAGTTATGAAAAGCTACTACTGACAATGATTCAAATGGCGATCTTGCAAACAAGCGCAAGCAAGTTTGGGCACATTTTGATAAAATGGTCAAGCTATGGGCCTTAACAGCACAACATAATAACAACGCCAATCATTTCAAGAAGCCTTGGCGGATTTTACCAAGGTCTTCACCCTTTCTTGGGGTGAAAATAACATCACACATTACATGGTAAGCCATGTTACATGGTGAATTTATTACAAGGGATTGTTTTTATTAAATAATGTGGATCATTTACTCATGGGAACAGCATATCTTGTTTGCGCATGGTGCATTTTTTATGCACAAGTATGGATCGCTTGAAATTTTTAGCTCTCAAGGCATGGAGAAGTCCCATTATCGAGCAAGGGGAGTGTACTTCAAAAATACTCGACATGGTGGTGGAATGGTGCAGTCCAATTATTTGGAGGAGGTGTTCAACTGCTTTTTTTGCACAACATTTGCTCGTAAGCTCACAATGGAGCATGCGTGACAATCCAAGATTGCTATTGAAGTGAAGAAATTGGACTCATCAAGAGCATAGAAACAAGTGGCAAATGTCGCAAGGTCCCACCAAGCATGCTGCATGGCAATGATGCAGAGTGCAACAAGGATCAAAGTGGATTCTGCGCGAGTCACGGGTCTAACGCTTAACGACATGTTCATTTAAAAAATAATAGTTTTTTTTTTCAAAATTAGTGTGAACAGGGCCCTTATAAATGTTGGAATTAGGGTGGCAAAGAAACACACACAGATTGGAGAAGACGAAGGAAGCTCAAGGCACACAATAGAGAGTGTATTACTTAGTGTGCAATGGAAATATAGATAGCCCTAGAGTGATGGGCGTATATACAATGCACAGGGGAAAAAACATCCTAAAGAGGGAAAAAATGCCCCGGTGGTCCTAGTGTGTTCACACACATCACGACCACATGTATATGGTAACAAATCCCCCCTGGAGTGATGCGGTGAACGAGAGCTGGCACATGAGTAAAGGGAAGTGCCATGCCCTGAGGACAGGATCAGTCCACAAAGGGGAGTAAGCCCAAAGCTTTGCGGAAAGCTTCAAGCTTCTCACGAGACAATGCCTTTGTGAAAAGATCTGCAAGGTTGTCCTGTGTTGGCACATAAGCCAAGCTGATCTCTCCTGCTGAGAGCCTCTCCCTGACATAGTGGTAATGCACCTCAATGTGCTTCGTGCGAGCATGAAAAACTGGGTTCCTCGCAACTGCCAATGCACTCTGACTGTCAGTGTAGATAGTGTTGGCAGTGTCCTGTCCAACACCCAAATCAGCCATAAGGCGTCTGAGCCATACACACTCAACCATAGCTGTGAAGACTGTCCTGTACTCAGCCTCACAACTCGAAGTGGCCATAATAGGTTGCTTCTTGCTCAACCATGATATACATGAACTACCAAGCATGAAAAAAAAAACCACTTGTGGACACTCTTGTGTCAAAACAACCAGCCCAATCTGAGTCCGAAAAAGCATGTAAGTATAGCGGCAATGATCCCCCCTTGGGATAAAACAAGCCAAGATGTAAAGTGCCACTAAGGTAGCGGAAAATCCTCTTGACATCCTGCCAATGCTTAGACCCTGGGCTATGCATAAATTTGCTGACCTGTGAGACTGCAAACTGAATATCCGGCCTCGTGTTGCATACATAAATGAGGCAGCCAACAGCAGTTTGGTAAAGAGTGACATCAGCAGGATCGCCAGCATCATGTAGACTTAACTTCAAACCTGTTTCCATGGGAGTGGCAATAGGTTTGCAATCCTCAAGTACAAACTTACATAGCAATGTCTCTATGTAACTTTTCTGACACAAGGCAATACCACCATCACACTGCTTAAACTGTATACCCAAGTAATGATGCAAGAGCCCCAAATCTTTCATCTTGAAAGTAGCATTCAAATCAGCCTTAAATTCAGCAATATGTCTCTCATTGGGTCCAGTGATCAGCAAATCATCAACATAAAGAACCACGATGAGAAATACATCACCCTCACGCTTTACATACAATGTGCTTTCTGTTGGACTGTTACGAAAGCTTGTTTGATCAAATGAGTGTCAGCTTTCTCATACCAAGCACGAGGAGATTGCTTCAACCCATACAAAGCCTTGTTACATTTGCACACTTTGTCCTCTTGTCCTTTTATGACAAAACCGCGAGGCTGCGTTACATAAACTTCCTCAAATATGTCACCATTCAAGAAAGCAGTAACAATGTCTGATTGATGTACATCCCAACCAAAATGAGCTGCCAATGCACATAGAAAACGCACAGTAGTCATACGAAAAGTGGGATCAAAAGTCTCTTCATAATCTATGCCTTTTTGTTGTGCATAACCCTTTGCAACAAGTCGAGCCTTATGGCGATCGATCTCACCATCCGGCTTGCGTTTCAACTTGTAAACCCACTTCGTACCAATGGCCTTTTTTCCATGAGGCAAATCACATAAAGTCCATGTTTCATTTTCTATAAGTGCATAATATTCTGATTGCATGGCAGCCATCCAATTTTTTGAATTCTGTACTTCATCAAAAGACAGAGGCTCCTCAACATCATGTAAACTAGACACAGCCAAAGCATAACAATCTGATGCATAAGATGCATGGCGAGAGCCTGAATGAGTACGACTAGACAAAGGTGCATCCAATTTACTGTCACGCAAAGTGTGCACCAGCCATTTTGGCATACCTCTAGCCTGCTCATTTTCAGCCCTTTCCTCATCAAGTACATCATGTACATCTGCATCAGTAATAGGCTGATCTAAAACATTTTCAGAAACCCCCATAGGCTGTATATTTTCCTCATTGGAACTTAGATTCGTATTTCCACCACTAAAAAGAGGCAACAAAGTGTCATAAATGTCCTGTGAGCTTACATTATTGTCTCTAGTACATGACAGCAAGAGCTGAACAGAATCTTCCACAAACACTACATCCCGAGAAACCAGAATACGTTTTGTTTGCGGATGATACAACCTGTAACCTTTGCTTTCATCACTATAACCAACAAAAATACATTTGACAGCCTTATCATCCAATTTTCTGTGCTGCACTTGTGGCACCAAAGCATATGCCAAATAGCCAAAAACAGGCATGTTCTCAATAGAAGGTTTTCTATCATGCCATGCTTCATATGGAGTAATAGACTGCAAAGCTTTCGTAGGACACCTGTTAAGTACGTAAGTGGCACACATGATGGCCTCAAGCCAAAAAGAATGCGGTAAAGCTTGACTTTTGACCATAGATCGTGCATTTCCGTCAGTGACCTGTTTTTCCTCTCAGCAACACCATTTTGCTGAGGTGTATAAGGCATTGTACATTGGTGTTTTATCCCACGACTAGCCAGAAATTCATTAAATTCATGAGACATATACTCCCCCCTCGATCGGAACGGAGGGTGCCCATAGTACATTTCGAGACATTTTCAGCCATAGCCAGAAATTGTTTGAAGCACATAAAAACTTCGAACTTCTCTTTAAGCGGAAATACCCATGCATGCTTGGAGTAATCATCAATGAAAGTCACGAAGTACAGGTAATTGCCCAAGGACGGAGCTTGCATGGGCCCACAAACATCACTATGCACAAGCTGCAACCTGCATGTGGCCCGAACTGAACCATCCTTTGGAAACTTAGAACACTGCATCTTATCCAAAATACAGCCTTCACAAACATGTTTGACAAGTCCTTCAAGAGGCGGCAAAGAAGCAACCATATCAGATTTCTGCAAACGCAGCAAACTAGCAAAATTGAGATGACCAAAACGTGCATGCCAAAGTTTTGCATCTGAAATAGCCCTTGAATCTGCAACAGTATTTGCAAAATTTTGTCCACACTTGTCATACAAAGTGAGCTTATATAGCCCACGGCACAGAAGCCCAGATGCAACAATTTCATCACCAAAACTGAGATCATGAACTGTACATTTGTCATCCACAATTTTGACTACGAGTCCAAGTCTAGCAAGTGCGGATACAGATAAGAGATTCTTCTTGATCCCAGGTACATAAAGTGCATCAACAAGTGTGAAGGAACTGCCATTAGCAGCAGTGAGCACAATCTTTCCAACTCCCTGAACTGGATAAGAGGCGTTGTTGGCACAAGTGACTGAATTCCCATGAGGGACGGACTCGAGAGAGGTAAACAATTCACGATGTGAGGTAATGTGCTTTGTAGCACCACTGTCGAAATACCACACATGTGAATCTGCAGCAACTAACAAGCATGCATCATGGACAGCAGGATTGTAAGTGCACTCTGTGCTAAAAGCCCATTCTGCATCAACATCAGCAACACAGTCTCCTTTCACAGAAGACTCAACAATGGCTACATTTGTAGTGGAACTAGCATTTGCAGTGGAACCACCCTCTTTCTTCTTAGCCTCTTTGGACTTCAACTTAGGACACGACTTGATCAAGTGATCATTGGCTTTACAATAATGGCAACGCATCTTCTTTTTTCACTTATCACCAGAATTGCCAGACGAAGTGCTGCCAGCAGAAGCATTAGGAACATAATTTTTTCCACTCGCAGCAGAACCATAAGAAGTGGCTGCATTACTGTTACCACCCTTTCTTTGAGAAGCAATAAAAGCCTGTTCAACTGCACGCTGTCTAGTCCTGTTTTTTCTGGACAGTGACTCTTGCAACAGCAATGTGCATAATGCATCAAACTTGACAACTTCAGGATTTCCTTGGGTCATCAGTCTCCAAGTACTAGCAAATGTCTGGTAGGAATCTGGTAAGGCATCAAGAACCGTCTGCACAAGGGAACTGTCTGAAATGACTTCACCTGCAGAAATAATCTGCTCATTGATATCCTTGACACTAGCAAGGAAAGTGTCCATATCATCTTCCTCATGCATAATCTTCGACTCCAGCTCTTTACGCAACAAAGCAATTTTAGCCTCACTGCGGCTTGCATAAAGACTTGCTAGAATATCCCAAGCCTGTTTTGCAGATTTTGTTGAACGGATGTGAGGAACAATGGTGCGCTTGATAGACAAAGCAATCAATGCATGAGCCTGCGCATCCTTAACATCCCAACGAGTTTGTTCTGCCGTAGGCAAAACAACTCTAACTGCTGCAATCCTTGCAGCAAGACCTGCAACATCCTCAACATCGCCTACATCCTCAGAACCAGGATGTAGATCAATGCCCTGCACAATGTTCCAGACACCTTTTGACACAAGAACATGTTGCATCATATAAGCCCACATCGGGTAGTTGTCCCCATCCAACCTGTCCTTAGCAGCAAACATCTTGAACACATCTGTGTTGTTGTTGTCAACCATGGTAAATGCTGCAGCTGATGTGAAAACTGCCCGAAAATAGGAGAAATGGAGCGGGAACAACATGTGCCTTATAGCACAAACCGTAGAAGACTATAAGACACATGTTATGCAGAAAACGGCACTGACAGAAATTCTGCACAAATGACGAAATAGCCTGTGCAGTACTGCCTTTAGTGGAAACGGAGGCCGAAATGAGCCCAAATCAAAATTCTGAGCAGACCAAGTTCTTCGAGCTTTCCCAAAATATTTGTCGACCTGCGAACGCTCGCCAAAGCTCACTAAAATCAGAGAAAGTGAGCAGGCGTGTGCTGCAGCAGCTGGCGACTAACCCTGGGAGGACGTGACCTGCTCTGATACTAATTGTTGGAATTAGGGTGGCAGAGAAACACACACAGCTTGGAGAAGACGAAGGAAGCTCAAGGCACACAATAGAGAGTGTATTACTTAGTGTGCAATGGAAAGATAGATAGCCCTAGAGTGATGGGCGTATATACAATGCGCGGGGGAAAAAACCTCCTAAAGAGGGAAAAAATGACCCGGCGATCCTAGTGTGTTCACACACATCACTACCACATGTATATGGTAACAATAAATATTGCATGCTCTCATAAACCACTCATTTCTTAAGAACAGGTCAGCTCTTACCATACAAATGACGTGCACCAAACAAATCGCAAAAGAGCATCCGCCTGCCAAAAAAAACACCATCCAAGTATGTGAGAAGCCGGCATGGCTTATAGGCACAAGAAGACGGCCACGAACACCTGGCCATTCCAGGAAATCTCTGGTAGTGGACATGGTAGTAGGGCACCAGAGTCATCGAGGGTTGTTGAATCTCCACGTCCACAAGAACAAACACCTAGAAAAAGAATGAGGCAACGTGCCCAGCGCTAGAGAGAAGAAGAGGCCCAGCAAACAACAGAGTCCGATAGGGAGGAGCCGTCGCACCACCAATCACAAGCAGGACCATCCACGACTCGGGTAGTCCATACAGACAACTGAATCAGAGAGTGAGCCACCATGGCTGCGAGCTGATATACCGCGCACACATCGGGTGCCCGTTGGGGGGAAGACATTGCCTCGAGGCCAGGGAGCTCTCACCACGGCACAAGATTGGGAGCCAAGGGATGAGGAAGATTCAGAAGAGGTTGCAGATCCAGCCCCTAAGCATGTAAACATGCGTAAGTCTAAGTTTTTCAAGAAGATTAAACGCCACCAGCCAGCAAATGTTGAGGCGGTCCGGGGCAGGCAACAAGAGAGGAGACCTTTAAACACCCCTCAAGGCTCCCGTGCTGCTCAATTGGGGCTGGGGCAACCACAAGCACAACACAACAACAAACCCACAGCCAAATCCAAACAAGATAGGGGCACCACCTAGTTATGGTATGCGAACTAGGACGCAAGAGAGATTTTTTCACAACCAAGAAGATACACGACAAAAAACACACACAAGCAACCTCACACCAAGACACACAAAATGGACTAGAGAGAGCTAGAGCAAAGGGAAGAGAGAGAGGAATGGATCTTGCGTAATAGCTTATTTGTGACTTGCAAAGATGGTTCGTTATGTTGCTATCGTAGAGCTTGTGCAAAAAACTCACTCAATGCTTAGTGAATGCTAAACATTGCCAACACACACACACTGTCTTAGGGTGTGGGAGACCTCTCACCACAGTACCCTCTTACAATGGACACAAAATTGGCAATGCAAACACACTAAAACACTTTCTAAAACAAGATAAACAATAAAACAAGTCACCTTGAATTCACTAAACGGTATCGCACAAGTGGAAGGACGAAGATTTGAACGTCGAATCATGCCTTTGATGCACCAAACCTCAATTTATTGATGATGGAGGAACATATACAATAGTGGTTTTGAGATATTGAACTCACTCTCTCTCTCACTTGCAATGTGTAGCTTGAAAGCTTCTCTCACACCAAGAGTGAAGCTCACAAAGTGGTTGCTACACCTAAGTCTCTCCTCACGCATAGAGTATTGGGGTGCTATGTGAGATATTGGAGGTTGTTTTACAAGAAGGAGAGGGGCCTATTTATAGGTTGGAGACCCATCATTAAGATTATTTGGAAATCCTAATTTACAAGCTAACAGGTCAGAATTATGATTTTTCTGAATATCAAAACATTGCGGGCCTTCTTTGTCTGCTTGAGTCATGGATGTGGGCTCAAAAAGAGCATTATTGATGGTAGATAAGGTGAAAGTAGAGTTTTAAGGAAGGGGAGAGAGAGAGAGAGAGAGAGAGTTACTATGTACATGTCTTGAGGTAAGGTGTCTTTTATGGTTAGGTCAATGGCTATTTTGTGTTAGTATGTTAGTGGTTAGTGTTAGTAATCACTAGAAAGTTAATGATGAATTTACAATGGGTAGAATGAGGTGGATGGTTGAAGTAAGATGGTTGAATGAAGTGAGGAAATCCTTGTGATGGTGAATCTTGAAGAAGTTTTTGACTTACTTGTGTAGGTTCTCAAAATGACTATCGATCTTCTTCTTCGTCTTCTCTTTTTTACGCCACCGCCGCCAAGGTTGATTATCGCGATGAAAATGGTAATTCCATTGATGATATCTCTTGATTTACATAGGTTAAGCATGGTACACATGCTGAATTTATGTATATATATAAGGGGTAAGATGGAATTGTACTTTGGAGATAATAGAGAGAGGCATAGAGATGGTGTATGTACATGGAGAGCTCATATGAGAGCTATGGGAGTAAGTGGGGAGGTTAATGGTGAAGAAGGTGAAGTAAGCCATGAAAGTTGTAGGTTTGAGTGAGAGATGGAGAGGAATGAGTGTATGTGTGTGGAAGTGGGAAAGGAGGTGAGAGAAGACTATGGGTTACTTTGTGAGAAAAGTGGGCAGACTGGGGTCCACTCAAAAAATCATAGCTCACCGGTGGTTGCTCTAAAAATCACCAAAATGTTTGAGGTGATTATTCAGCTTTTGTTCCACATTTTTTCTTTTGACCACCTCTCCAAATTCGGAGTGGATATGGGTGCCAAAAATCTCACCAAAAAGCCTTTTTTTTATGCCTGCAAAAGTCTTTTAGTGGCCCCCTCCTTTGTTGAATTTGTACAATGCATCCAAGAGTGAGCCCCTCCTTTGTCATATCATAATACAAAGCATCCAAATTGCCCTTTACACATGCATGGAGGAGGATTATTGATGAATAAAGCAATATATACATGGTGGGACTAGTGTATGGACTACTCATGGATTTTAGCTCAATGAGCACATGGTGTGAGAAAAAAATAAAATAAAAAAAATATGGAGAAATTATGGATATGGAAAGATATTGAAATCATATGATATGGTCCCTCTTTTTATTATTTTGGGTGAAAGAGGAAAAGGTATGCAAGTAAATAATATAATAAACGTGACTAAGAGAGTAGAAATCAATTTTTGTTTTCACGAGAGTGAGGGTGAAAATGTAGGGGTGATTTGTATAAAAGAAAAATATGAGGTTAGAGTATGTACACATTGGCAAAAAATATGCTTATGGTGTAAGAGGATGAAAGAAGGCATACACAGGTTTAATAAAACACATACCTAAGTATAAATATTTAAATAAAATACAAAAATAATTATAAAAACCCTTAAATTTAGGCCATATATACAATGCAATATTTACACACAAATGGGTCATAATATATTTTATTTTTTTGATTTTATTTATTTATTTTTGACTCAACTAGCCGAGTGACTAGCTAGCTAAGGGTTTTAAGAAAATATGGGAAAAGTCCCCTAACTCACACACGCCTATGTACAATGAAAATGTAAGAATAGCCATAGTGTTTAGGTGATTTTTGTAGGGTGGGATAACTCACTATGGCAACTACGGAGAGCCAAAAAACGGCTATCAATGTGTAAGTGCCCCCAAGACAACCGCAGCGGCGCAAAAAATAGCAAGGGCATTCGCAAAAATCCGCCACTACCAGAAGACTACAGAGCTTTTGATTCGATGCGCCCCCTTTGCTCGCACAGTGAAGTAGGTGCTTCAAAGCTATGGAAATCAGTATAGTATGCAAGCAATAGCACTAGAGGCTATTCAAGAAGTTGCAGAGACCCACATCATTTCGGTGTTGGAAGATACCAACCTATGCGCCATTCATGCAAAGCGAGTTACAATACAGCCAAAAGATATGTAGCTTGCACGTCGATTACGACGAGACTTCGAGCATTAGCCAAAGTTTCCCCTCTTTTTGTATTGCACACCCTTATCTTTCTAATGAGATGACTTTGCAATGACAATATGATCAACAGTTGTGTCTACTGTGTCTATTAGCCATGTGTGGCCCTTGTGGCAGCCCTTTTTTTTTTGCAATTTCAAGTTCTATTTATCCATAGGATATCAAAAAAGTTAACATATTGTGAAACCAGGTGTCTATGCAACATTAAATTAGGTTTTTCAAAAGTCCAATGTAATTAGGCCTTTTGGTGCAGGGATATATTACGTAGTGAAAAGAAGTGGTTTCTCTAAAGTAATGAATTGCTTTCAGTTAATTTATGCTTTTTAAGTATCCTGAGGGGTAGAGAAGCCTACCAGGTGCCAAAAAAAGGGTGGCCACAAGGGCGTGCAAATGGCCCATCCATCAATTTTGGATGGCCCATTTGCACGCCCTTATGGCCACCCTTTTTTTGGCACCTGGTACGCTTCTCTACCCCTCAAGATACTTTAAAACATAAAATTACTGAAATCAATTAGTTTTGCATCATTACTTTATATGGAGCCTTGTGGGCACCCTTTTTTTGGCAATTTCAAGCTTTGACTACCCCATAGGATATCAAAAAAGTTAACATATTGTGAAACCAAGTGTCTATGCAACATCAATTTAGATTTTTCAGATGTCCAATGTAATTGGGCCTTTTGGTGCAGGGGTGTATTAGGTAGAGCTAAAGCAGGTGATAGTGTGCTTGAAAAATTAAATTCAGAGTTGATTTCACCTTTTCTAGTTTCCTTGAGTGCAAACATATGCTCCATATGCCAAGAAAAGGGTGGCCACAAGGCTCCATCTAAAGTAATGACGCAAAACCAATTCCTTTGAGTTAATTTATGTTTTTTAAGTATCCTAGGTGGTATAGAAGCCTACTAGGTTCCCAAAAAAGAGTGGCCACAAGGGCGCGCAAATAGGCCATCCAAAACTGATGGATGGGCCATTTGCGCGCCCTTGTGGCCACCCTTTTTTTGGCACCTGGTAGGCTTCTCTACCCCCTAAGATAGTTTAAAAACATAAATTAACTGAAAAAATTTGGTTTTGCATCATTACTTTAGAGAAACCACTTCTTCTCACTCAAATGTGTTTTATACTTTCCCCAGTATCATGTGCATCCAACTTCCGCTAGGTTGTTACTTCAAGCAAAAAAGACACAGCTTATTGAAACATATCACCAATTACAACAATTTTCAAGATTGACAAATCACATTTAGAAGAATTTACAAGATAGAGAGACAATTCCAAAAAAAAAATTTACTTTCAAAAAGGTGAGTTTACATCATGTATCTGAGGAGTTCATAATTTTCTTGACCATTTCCTGGCGCCTATCTTGCGCGTAAGGCAACTCCCCAGTCAAGAGGGACTGCGCTATGGCCTTTGGGTCAGTTGAGCCAATGGAAGCATGTATTCCTATCTGGTCAAGCACTTTACCATGGAATCCAGTGCCAAACGTTGTGCATACAAGGGATCTACGCACTAGGAACACAAGATGCGCAGTTTGAGCAATGGTGCTCAAACACAAAAACTTTGCTCAAAGCTTTCAACGACCAAGTCATAAAATGGTCTTGAGGAGTAAATTCATTATGGATAATGGCCACATCGCCGGGGGGGTAATGCGCAAGGGAAGACTGAGGTCCAAAGCCCGTCCGCTTGCCACCCGTCCTTGCAGCAAAATCATCAACCTCCACGACGTCCTGTCATAAACCAATGAAGGTTGAGAAAAAATACAATGAAGGATAAAATAATAACATGAAAATTAGGATAGAATTTACCTCCTTCTCCTTGTCATCCTCCTCCCTGTTGCCCTTTGCATCCAAGTCAATGCTCCCATGCACCGCACCTATGAGCTTTGGATCATCAGATGGGAGGTTGCATAATGCCATAGGCATCCTAGCAGCCTCAAACCTTGGCTTGCGTGTCTTGGGATTCTTCCTCAGCCACGTGCAACTGCTCTACTACCAAGACCTCCGCACATACAACTACAATAGTGTTAGCAACAGAGTCCCCAACTGGCAAGAGCTTCCTTTCTAGGGCATCTGGCGTATTGTCTAAGGGACATTTGGTGATTTTGCATAGCACACCCAAGCATTCATCCATGCGCAGGCCAAATTCTTTCTCTAAATCATGCATAAACACATACTCCTCCCCATCCACTACCACTGAGGAGAAGCGGCTGATTTCTACCTCTGGCATAGCCACATCCGTCAATGGTAGTGGCACTGGAGTGTCACTAGGGCCAGCCACAACCATGGATTTCTCAACCACTTCCTTGAGCCCCCTTGGATACTCGAGCCGAAGTGTCTTTCCTTCCGTCGCAAGGTTCATGGGGATAACCTCTTGCTCCTTGGTGTCCTTGATAAAGGACCCAACCTGAAGGTGTGGTAAGCAGAGCTCCTCCAAATCAAGTTCCTCGCTCATCAAGAAGATAAATGTTGCTATCCGAGAAAGGTACTCCACGCTAAACTTGAGCTTCTTGAGCGCTGACACCGTGGGGCTTGCTCGTCCAAGAAATGGCTTGCATCGGTGGCAATTTCTTGGAATCGTCGCAACTACTTGGAGAATGGGCGATCACCTTTGTGTATGTAGCACAAAAGATCGCAAGGCACCCAGATCTCTGCATGTGGGGAGATAGATATGGAATATTTTATGATGTGCTCCTCCATGAACTCAAAAATCTTGGCAACTGCATCCATGTGAAAGGCAATTGTGGCATCAAGGTCAGGGAGACGAGTAAAAAAGGTGTGGAGGTTCAACTTCCCTTTGTATTTGGTGTCCTCAAGGAAGAGGATGAAGCGTAACAAAGGGGTGGATGTGGGTGAAGATGCAGAGGCTGTGGAAGCGTCCATGTCTAGCCTGGGGTGTAGATAGAGAGTGGAGGAGCTCAAGAGTTGCAAAAGTGAAAATAGTGAATGAGTTATGCAGCCCCCCTTTTATAATGGTCCCTTTTTTAAAGACATTAAAAAAAAAGAGGCACTTTCACCAAAAAATGATCTCTCATCTCAATGCGAAAAATTATATTCAAAGACATGATTTGCCGAAGCAAATCATGTTGATTACATCGAGGATCGTTTTAAAAATTGCAAGAGTTACAAAGTTATTAGAGTGATAGCATAGCTCCATCCATCCCCCAGTTCTCCTCGACCTTCAATTTGTCTTCCATTCTCTCCCCACTCTGCGGACATTCATTACAATAAGCATCCAATGATTGACAAACTATGATGTATTGAAAATGTGGTGAAAGGATTCTCACCTTGTGACCTTGTAAACGAAATTGTGCTTGTTGAAGGGCCTCAAAACCCATAATAACCAAACGTTCTCGCACATTACTGAGATTCCAATGCTTGTTCACTTGGACTGCCTCCAAAGCATCGTTGGGCATCTTCACTGCAATGTCCTTGCAATAGCACCGTCTACACTCTGTAAGGGAGTCCACATTCCAAGCTTTCACATCCAATGATCATAGTGAAATCGTATGTACAAGGAGGTGCAGGATTGCAAATAGCACATTCCAATACCTGAAGCGCCAACCTTACAACGGTACCGGTCCCCATTGTGCATGCCCTCCACAAAACCCCAGTCCTCTTCTAAAAGCCTTCCTAATTTCTCATAATGCACATCTTTATATACAAGCATTGTGGTAGTCTCTACAAATCCAAACTCTTTAAAAATGTGCACAAAACAATGAATAGGCAAACACCAACTCAATCCCACAGACCTAGAAGCTTTAGAGTATTTCAAAGAGTTTTTCACATCTATTATCATCTTTTGCTTGAAAGATGCTACCGACCACAAATCTAGCACTGGCCACTCCATACTTAATAAGGAAGTTACTTTGATGGGTTCAAGCGTTCCAAACTCTTGTGTAGAAGTAGGCACAATATAGGAGTGAGAATAGAAGAAAATCCTTCTTTGAACCAGTTTGGTTGGGCAAAGATGTGCGAACATTGTTGCTCCAATATCCACATGTATAGCATTGAATGTGCCGGAGAGACTATGTAGTGGCTGCTCCTCCACCCACGTGGATGGAAATATGACTATAAATGCATGGCAAATCTTAAGTATGAATCCATAATAACATTACTATGTGATTTCACACCTAGCTTTGTATTCTCAAAACATGTACTTACAATGTGTTGGAAATCGAGGTGGTTGTTGCAATTGCATGCTTGACATTGAGAAAACATGTTGCACAATGGTTGCAGTCCCCTTGTCTTTGCGGTTCTTGAAGCCAAGGTGCTTTCCTTTCCAATGATAATCCAAGTTTGCACAATTCCGCACAGGATGAGGGCCAATAGCAGATGGTTGCATGTACACCCAAGCACCTTTGGGGAACTCTTGTGCCACCCACTCATCATCTATACCTCTAGTGTTGTGGCATGCAAGTGATGTGACCTCATCCTTTGGTCGCCTTTGCAAAGTAGAGTTGGCCATGGTTGAGCAAAGAAAATTAAAAGGAGGAGTAGGACCTTGCTTGTTGCTACAATGTAGGTGGGATAAAATGATAGGAGAATGTGGTTAACCCTTGCTTGGTGTGGCAATGGGAAGAGAAGGTGGATAACCCTTGCTTGGTGTGGCAATGGAAGGAGAAGGTGGATAACCCTTGCTTGGTGTGGCAATGGAAGGTGTAGGGGAGGAGAGAGGAGCTTCCTTGCTGCAGCAATGGAGATGGTGTAGAGAGAGAGTATTGGAGTAGAGGATGAGTGTGATGGTTGCAACCAAGTAGGGGTCGGAAAAGGGGTTCTAGAGAGAGAAAATCACTTTTGCCTAAGGACTACATGTGCTTGAAAAAGTTGCAAGAAAGAAAGCTTATAGCTTTTTAGATTGGTACTCTCGATACAATCAAACCACAATTGCACTAGAGGACCAAACTAAAACATCTTTTATAACTGAATTCGGAATGTTTGCATTTGCATTATGGCTTTTGGCTTAACAAATGCTCCTGCTACCTTCCAAAGATTAACAAACACTGCTTTTAGATAATATTTGAGAGATTTTTGTGAAGCTTTCTTAGATGACCTTTGTGTTTATTCTTCTTGAAAAGAACATATATCATGTTTACAAAAAGTATTTGAGAACTGCAGATTGTATCACATCTCCTTAAACCCTTTTTGTGTTTATTCTTCTTGAAAAGAACATCTATCATGTTCACAAAAAGTGTTTGAGAAATGCAGATTGTATCACATCTCCTTAAACCCTTTGAACTGTCAATTTTGGGTTAAACATGGAGTCATTTTAGGACTTATAGTGTCCAAAAATGGGATTTCCACGGATGAGAGTAAAGTTAAAGCCATTGCTGAATTTCCACCACCTACAAACTATAAAGGAGTTCAAAGGTTCATGGGCCATGTTGGTTATTTTAGGCGGTTTATTTTAAACTTTGTCGATATAGCTCGTCCATTGTACAAACTTCTTATTGAGTTCCAGTGGACCGCGGAGTGTGACCATGCTTATGAGTCATTGAAAAATACCTTGACTAGCCCTCCCATTCTACAAGTTCTCCATTGAATGTAATTTTCCATGTGCATATTGATGCATCGAACTTTGTTGTTGGGTGTGTTCTAGCTCAACCAGGAGAACATAAACTAGAATACCCCATTAACTTTGCAAGTCATCAATTAAATGATGCTGAGAGAAATTACACCACTACAGAGAGAGAACTTTTAGCTATGATTTATGCAGTGAAGAAGTTTTGCTACTACCTTCTTGCCAAGAAGTTTATTTTCTATGTGGATTATCAAGCTTTGTTGTATCTACTAGTAAATAAACCTTGTTTTAGGGGAAGAATTACACGATGGTTGCTGATTCTTCTTGAGTTTTATTTTAGTGTTGTGATGAGACCTAGTAAAAGACATGTCATGGCGGATCATTTGTCTCACAAACCCAATGGTGAAGCCCGCACTAGAATTGATGATGAATTGCCTGATACTTCCCTATTCCTAGTTGAGGCCATGCCTAAATAGAGTGAGAAAATTGTGAATTTTTTGTTAACAATTTTCCACCCAAGGAGCTTTGTCAAGATATAGCTCGAAAACTGTTAAAACAATGTGAACCTTATTCTCTCATTGCAAGAACTCCCTACAAGCTAGAGAAGAAAGATATTCTTAGACGTTGTGCTCGTGAGGATGAGTATTTATACATACTGCAAGAAGCCCACATGGGTATAGCCGAAGGACATTTCTTAGGGGGGAACTAATTGCTAGAAAGGTGTTGCAATCATCTATTGGTGGACTACCTTATTCAAGAACTTCATCAGTTTTTGCAAAAGGATATGATGAATACCAACATTACAAGATCACACAACGAAAGGATAAGATGCCCTTACATCCTGTTAAAGTGAGTCAACCATTTAAAAAATGGGGTTTAGACTTTGTAGGCCCAATTATTCCGGCAACTCATAACACTCAATCTTGATATATTATTGTTGCCTCTGACTATGTGACAAAGTGGGCCGGAAGCCAAGGCAGCACATAAGGCTGATGCAAGGTCAACGGCCAAGATTCTCTTTAAGAACATTATTACAAGATTTGGTTGTCCCTTTGAAATTGTTAGTGACAATGGTACTCATTTGATAAATGGAGTGATAAACGAACTCACAACAAAATTCATGATAGCTCACCATAAGTCTACACCATATTACCCACAAGCAAATGGCCAAGCTGAGAGCACTAACAAGACCTTAATTTCTATCTTGACCAAAACAATGGAAGCTCATTGCACATATTGGGATTTGAAGCTGACATCAGCTCTATGGGCTTACCGTCTTCTTACAAAGTGGCTATTAATTGTACACCATTCAAAATGGTGTATGGCAAAGAAGCAGTTATGCCATGGGAATTTGTAATTCCTAATCTGCACGTAGCTTCACAAGAAGGTTGGGATGATAACCCTTTACTTGAGCGTTTATATATCCTTAAAAGGTTAGACAAAGAAAGACAATTGACTGTGCAAAACGCACTTGTGGAGAAAGATAGGAGGAAGAAATGGTTTGATCATCATCTAAATAACAAAGATATCAATGTTGGTGATAAAGTTCTTATACATGGAGTGCTTAACCAAATGAAAAAGTTAAAATATACGGGGAAAAGGACCATATAGAGTATGTGAAATCACCCCACAAGGTACCATTTGTGTGGAGACTCTTGATGGAGTTGAGACCATTGGATTCCTCAATGGGAGAAAATTTAAAAGATACTATGATCCTTTAATCCAAGAGGAGTTACGTGCCATCCATCAAAAAAAGGCAGCCAATGCACAAATAGAATTGAAGAAGATACAAGCTCAAAACATTCCACTACCACTTTAACCAACATGTCCATTAGCATGGCACCACACACCATTTTTACTTGCATATAGACACTTGTAGGCTTGGATTCCTCCATTTGGTCTACATCCAATGTATTGACATGTACTTCACCCTACTCCTTAAACACTTTCGCTGCATCTTTGCTCACATGCAAGAGACCAAACTCTTCATAACTTGATTGGGATGAGTCATTTCCCAACTCGTATCTGCATCCATAGAGCTACAATCACTCGTCTCAATCTCATCCTCTATCTCGAGCTTTGGAACCTCCTCAAGCTATATTACTTCCACTTCATTTGCAAACCATACTCTTTGATCTTTAACACACCTCAATGGAGCTTGAACAACCATACCTTCATTCAACAACACATCTCTTGCTTGATCTGTAACCACCTTCACTTCTTCCACAATTGAAGCCGTTCTAACTAGAATTCTTGGCATGGGAATCACCCCATCTCTTTGCAGGCACAAAACGCTAGGATCCTCTCGCATAGGCACATTTGTTTGCACCATCTTTGGATCGGCTCTCACCACTTCAATTGGCCTAGGCACCACAACGTTTAGCAAACTCTTCCTCGCCTGTCATTTCTTTAGAATCTTCTTGGTTTGTCTTCTTACCAACTCTACCACCTCAGCATATGTCATAGGCCCATCCGCCTCGACTTTATCTCTAACCTCCTCATGTGAGCAATTAAAAAACTTGCTTAGTTTAAGAAAATCAACACTTTATATAGTAGTTACCTCCGTTAGCTATCTCCAAAGGGCTTTGAATCCCCACACAAAGGCTCAAAAATCCCCATCAAACTTTGTTTAGATCATCTAGCTTTTGTTTTACTTCATGCATCTATACTTTTGGCACGTACTGACATCAAAAAGACGCTTCTAAAGTCATCCTATCTGCCTTTTCTTCTTTAAGTAGACCATCAAACCACTATTTTAATTTTCCACAAACCAGCAGCAAAAAAAATTATATCATGCCTTCTTCTCTTTTCTACTCGCTAGCACAAACATACCATAGTCTTGTAGCAAGGTTTTTGCATCTTTGATCCCAGTGAAAACCGAAAAGCCCGATCACGCCATCTCTATCAGGACTTGCTCTGCAAAACTTGCATCTTCAACATTTGCAAAACTGTAGCTTCAACTTCAACTAGAAGCATCAATTTACTCCTCAGTGGGGGCACTAGAAGATGGAGAAGGGGAAAGGGTAACACACCTGGAACACAAACACAATGCCTCTCTATAGACCATGATATACACAACACCCCAATACACTTGGAAATCACCTTCAAATGACACACTCGCACAAAGCAAACTACTATTTGCACATCAAACAACACGCACTTGCTCGGCAAGGCTATCACACGACACAATTCCACTCCAACAATTTGTTTCACCAGTTCCAACACACCCAATACCTCAATTTCACGCCTTAGATGCCACACAATGGTCTACAAGAACATGCCTCCGACGACACCAACACAGTGACTTGGAGCAAGAGAAAAGAGAGAGGAGTGGGGGGAAACCAACACAAAGAAGATGAAATTGGCATAACCTATGGTCACATCTCCTTACAACCAAAGTACTGCCCAAATGGCGAGCCACCACCAAAAAAAACACAACCCCTCAGGCTCTGCTTGGCTCATTCTAAAACTATTGTGCAAAAAGGTCCCTAAAACAGGCACAAAAAGTGTCTTTATAGAGCTCCAATGGCTAGTTTTAGCAAGTAGACGAGCACCAGCCGCTTGATTTGGTAAGCATGCATGAAAATTGCCTCTTAGTAGTCTTGTCAACTACTCCTTCTCTCCCACTGTTTTACTACATCACAGCGGGAAGGCCTCCCGAGAACTAGTGCTAGTGCTAGTGGGTCCCCGGTATCTTAAAAACATTGGGCCAAAGCGGGTGCGCGACAGCAACCATACGTAGATGCCACATCACCAACCAAACAGGTCATCAACCGGACAATGCCATCATGCTATCGCCACCATCTCCCACACAATGCGCCACCATGTTGCCACCTTGCAAGGCCACAGAACGCCCAAGGGCCACTCCGCATTGCCACTATGGCCAATGAGCTCAAAGCTCCAAGGATCCACTTAACACTAGCCCTCGGCATCCCCTACCTATGTAGCTGTGAGTGGCCGTTTTGCATCAGTAACGTATGTCAGACTCCAATGCTACCAAACTCTATCAATCTCAAACCCTACCATGCTATTGACATAGTTGCACAACAACCTCAAACTCTGCTATTTCCGATCACTAAGCTAGGCCAGCTCAACTGAGGGGGGCGGGGTTGGGCTCCAAGTAGCCGTGGATGCTGCTACGATGAGACATACCACCAACACACCTCCGGCTGGCTCCTTGTCGTGCTTCCATATCATCAGTGTTTGATGTTCGTCATCAAGGATTGGACTGAATAGCTATTCTACTGCAGCGCTGCCATGCCATCAGCTACTCTTGAAATCTCACTCGCCCATGCCCTTGCACCCCGACCCGCTGTAAACCCTCATGGCACCATCTCGTGATTATGGTCATAGTTCTTGAATTTTTGCCTCATCTTTGTCAATTGTCGTGACTTGTAGAGTCGATTTTTTTTATAAAAAAAAATTTTGAAGTTGAGCTTTTCTAAGGAGGTCATTCCCACACAGGTCAATTATGCTTGGCATCCCTGGCAACCTCGAGCAAATTTATGTCTCCAATGGTTTGTAAAAGCAGTTGAAGCTAGCCTATTCACATAAAGAATAGAAAGCACTTTGTAGTAAGTTTCTTCATGGGAGTCATCACAAAGCCAAATGTGTCTGTTTATAAGCACTAATAAACACTTTACACATGCACTACGAGAAAGAGTTTTGTGTGCAAAATGTGTACTCCGATTTAGTCTCGTTAAACCACAAGAAAATGTTCACATCCATGCTATTGTATGTATGCCCACCTTTGTGAGAGGATTAGACACTACCATCATATAACCAGTAGGACCTTCCTCATGTGCTATGGATATGTGCACCCATGATACATATGTTATGCTACACTCGCATCAATCACGTGATGAAAAAATTGTGGCTAGAATAAGAACATCACTAAATGAAAAACAAAAATCATCAATGAGTACCACTATTGCAATGTATGTGTACTTTACTCCATTCATCATGGAGATTACAGCTTTGTTAGAACGAACCAACAACATGAACGAATAAGATCAACATCAACATGAAAATGGAAGAAAACATTGACACAGACAAATCTCAAGACATCAAGACGATGGGATAGCAGTTGGAGGACATGAATCTCCAACATCTTTGTCAAAAGGCTGTCTCTTTGTATATGCCTATATAAAGGCACATTATGCTGAATAAAAGCAAGTCTATCATTTTGCAACTATACTCTATTGTATTGTGCGCCCAATATCAAGACCTAAGCTAAATCTATTCTAACTATGCTTATGCCATGAATGGCACATTAACCTATCCACCATATCTTAATGCTTGCTAGCTCCATATAGTGTCCACTACCTTTGCAAAACTGGTTGAGCTCCAAAAAATCTCTTTAGGCATATTTCACAATGCAACCGGCTTAGAATCGGCCCCAGGCAAACATTCAATTGGCCATAAACTTGCACCCTGTAGCTCCATTTGATGAGCTGTCTCAATCTATTGACTCGTCACTTCAAGCTCTACATTTCCAAGCAAAAAAACTTGCACTTTGAACATCCTTACCTGCCATCCCACTCGGACCACTTTGGCGTCCTTTTCGTCTTAAAAATCACATCAGCCATACATTTCTAATGCTACCTGTATGCTCAGGTTCTTCACGTCTTTTTGAAACCTTCTGTCTACACCTACTAGCATACCCATACCTGCCTATGTCACCTTCAATGGTCGAACAACTTTGGCTACACCAATGTATTGTGGTGAAGCAACCAATGCAAGAGCCTAAATAACCGGGAACATCATGTGATGGGCCTAAAAATGTGAAGAGAATTGATCTTGTGGAACCATGGGAAGAACCAAGACTGGCTTACATAGCCACAGATCTCACCAAGGAAGAGGAGTAGCTGTTGATAACTACCCTCAAGCAATATAGAGATGTGTTTGTTTGGCCATAAAAAGATCTCAAGGGGGTAGATCCAAGTATATGCCAACACACAATACCCCTGAAGAGAGATGCTAAACCATGCCAACAATGACCTACACCTATTAGAAACATTTTCAAGGAAAATTAAAGAAGAGATAGACAAGATTAAAGAAGCATAGTTTATCTATGAGATAGAACACACAGAGTGGGTGTCACCAATTTTAATGGTGTTCAAAAAGAAAGGTCAATTATGAGTGTGCATAAATCTCAAACAAGTGAACCTACTACAATCAGAGACAACTATCCCTTGCCCATCACAAACCATGTGATTGAAAGATGTAAAGAATGAGGATGCAAGAGAGCTACACAAGGCAAGCACAAAGCACACAGAGATGGAAAGCTTCTTCTTCTTCTTCACAGAAAAGAGAGTACAAAATGACTAAGTGCTAAAGCTGAAAAGTAGCACATATGTACATGCGATCACTAAGTGTGAACTCGCTAGAAGCGTACTAAGCTGGCACTATAAGTGTAGTCCAGCTGTAGAATCACTGGCAGAGATCCTCCGTGTCGGTCACCTAACGCGCCAGTGAGTAAATGCAGTAAGCGGCCAAGACCCGTAGTGGATGCCAGCTCAAGGTGTAGAGCTCGACATCTCAACACTCCCCCTCGAGCTCTGCATGTCGCAGAGTCCAAGCATAGTCCGGAAACGTCGAAGCTTCTCAGCTCCGAGGGCCTTGGTAAAGATATCCGCTATCTGCTCCTCTGTGTTGACGTAGACCAAGTCGATGTCGCTTGCCAACACTCGCTCTCGAACGTAGTGGTAATGGACCTCTATGTGTTTGGTCCTAGCATGGAACACTGGGTTCCTAGCCAACTGCATGCTGCTGAGGTTGTCACAATGAATGACAATCTGTTGGTCCACCTGCACTCCCAAGTCCTCAAGTAATGTGCGTAGCCAAGCTACCTCGCACGCCGCAACTGCTGCACCTCTGCACTCGGCCTCTGTGCTCGATAAAGCAACCGTAGGCTGCTTTTTGCTGCTCCAAGTAACAGCAGCACTCCCAAAAGAGAACATGAAGCCACTCGTAGATCTCCTATCAACAATGCTACCTGCCCAATCTGCATCTGTATACCCATACAATGCTAATGGTGCATCTGCTGCATAGAACAATGTGTAGTCAAGAGTCCCTTGCACATACCTAAGTGTGTGTCGTACTCCATCCAAATGTGGCTTCCTCGGAAGCTGCATGAACTGACTCTCCAAGCCTACTGTGTAGCTCAAGTCTGGCCTTGTGATAGTCAAGTAGATTAGACTACCCACCATCTTCCTGTACATATTGACATCCTCAACAACATCACCCTTCTCTGCACTCAGCTTTGCATTCACATCCAAGGGAATGGAAATCGGCTTACAATCAGCCATACCATACTTTGACAACATGTCCAAAGCATATTGTCTCTGTGACAGCCATACACCCTCTGGAGTCCTGATCACCTCAATGCCAAGAAAGTAGCGCAACTCGCCCAAATCTTTCATTTCAAACTCCTGTTTGAGAAGACCCTTCACATGGTCAATCTCCATAGCATTGTCACCAACAATAATAAGGTCATCTACATATATGGTAATGACCACAATCCCCACATCACTCTCACGTACATAGAGTGAATGATCAGCATGAGCTCTCCTAAAACCAATACTGACAAGATACTTGGCAATCCTGTCATACCATGCTCTAGAGCCTTGCTTCAAACCATACAAAGCTTTGAGAAGTCTGCATACATAATCTGGGTAACCTGGATCGACATAACCAGGTGGCTGATCCATATACACTTCCTCTTGCAACTCACCATTCAAGAAGGCATTCTTTACATCCATTTGATGCATAATCCATCCTCTAGATGCAGCCACTGCTATGACAGCTCTCACAGTCGTCATCTTTGCCACTGGAGCAAAGGTCTCCTCATAGTCTATGCCATACGTCTGTGCATAACCCTTTGCGACCAGCCTTGCCTTGTGACGCTCAATGTTACCATCAGCTTTATGCTTGGTTTTATACACCCATTTACAACCAATAGCTTTCTTGCCACTTGGCAATGGCACCAACTCCCATGTGTCATTTGCTTCCAATGCAGCCATCTCTTCATTCATTGCATTATCCCAATGCACATTTCCAACTGCATCCTCAAAACATGTGGGCTCCACATCCTGTATCACCTTAGCCATGTAGGCTTGGTGATGCGCTAGATACCCATCATAAGTCAATTTCTGAACTGGATTTCTGACTCTATTAGATTTGCGCGGTCCTTGGCCACTCCTTTGCCCTCTAGCATCTTCTTGTACTTTCCTTACACCAGGTGTCCTGACAGCCGGAATTCCAAATTCCTCATCAAGACTTTGTTCAGAACCATCTGAATCCATGTCTACATGTGAAAAACCTGATGATGCATCAACCATAAAGGGAGGTTCATCAACCTTTTCCTTTCCTTTTCGTGATACATTCCCTGTACCTGTTGGTGGAGTAACCTGCGTACGTAGTCTACCATTCCATGGTTTCTCAACAGAGCCACGAGAAGAGGACTCTTGTGGTCCACTCAAAACCTGTGACTGTGGCCTCACATTTTGTACAACCACATCATCTTTTACATCAGCCCCAATAGTGCCATGTGCATTACTATACCAGCTGCTCATCTCATCAAAGACTACATCTCTGCTCACTCGTAATTCTCGTGTAGTAGGATTGTAGCACCTGTACCCCTTTTATTCAAGGGAATATCCCACAAGAATACATTTCTCTGCTTTAGGATCCAATTTCCTACGCAACTCATCTGGTACATGCACGTAAGCTATGCAACCAAACACTTTCAAGTGTGCCAAATCAGGTTTTGTACCTATAAACTTTTCCTCAGGTGTTACATCATGCACCGCAGCTGTAGGTGTCCTGTTCATAATGTACACAGCTGTATTTACAGCTTCAGCCCAGAAATGATGAGGCATGTTCTTCTCATTCATCAATGCACGTGCAACCTCTGCAATGTGCCTGTTTTTCCTTTCTGCGACCCCATTTTGCTGTGGAGTATATCTGCATGTAAACTGCCTGTGTATACCATGCATTCGCAGAAAATCTGAAAAATCATTGGAGAAGTACTCTCCCCCTCCATCTGACCTCAATGTCTTGATTTGCATATCTGTCTCCTTCTCAATCATGACTTTGAAGTCTTGAAAGTGACCAAACACTTCACTTTTGTTACGCATGAAGTAGACCCATACTTTCCTTGTATGGTCATCAATGAAAGAGACATAATACCTGCAACCATGTATACTTGTAGTATCGGTTGGACCCCAAACATCTGTGTGCACCACCTCAAGTGGCCTTTTACATACATTGCGCTCATGTGGAAATGAGCCCTTTGACTGTTTTCCAAACTGGCATGCTGCACACACTTTATGCATACCATCCACCTTGAATTTGGGCAAACCTTTTACAATCTGTTTTGATTGCATGCTGCGCAATCTCTGCTCATTGACATGGCCAATGCGTTTGTGCCAAATGTCAACATCAGCCACAACACCTGTGCCTTGTGCAAATAATGCAGCTTTTACCTCAGGCATGTCTACATTCAGCGTAAACATTCTGCCCACACATTTGCCCTCTGTGATCAGCTTACAGCCATTCTGGAAATCTTCTACATAACAGCCATTTGGATTGAAGCGAACCTACAAACCCTGCTCAACCATTTGTCCAACAGAAACAAGATTCTTTGTAATATTTGGGACATGAAGTACATCTGCTAAGTACTTTGATTTCCCACTCTTCGTATTTAGAGGTATGTCCCCTACATGAGCAATGGGGTGAGCTGTATCATCTCCTGTCTGCACATAGCCTGACACATCTGGTTTGCGCATATCTCTAAACCACTCTCCACGTGACGTCATGTGATTAGAGACACCTGAATCCACATACCAAACATCATCTTGGGTGGAATTCTCTGCAGTCATTGTATTCATTACATGCTGCATAACAAACATGCGCTCGTTTTTGCTGTCATCTGCATCTCTGCTAGTAGATGCAAAGGTACCCTGTTCTCTCTTTCTACTTGC
Organism: Adiantum capillus-veneris; assembly: GCF_014529385.1. Lineage (NCBI taxonomy): Eukaryota > Viridiplantae > Streptophyta > Polypodiopsida > Polypodiales > Pteridaceae > Adiantum > Adiantum capillus-veneris. The sequence continues at coordinate 139,547,015 of NC_140950.1, read as the reverse complement.
TTTTCCCTTTGGACAGTCACATGACATGTGACCTCTTTCACCACAAGTCCAACATTCTCTACTATCTGGAGTATGTTGCTGCCTGCTTGATCCTGCACCACGACCTCTTTGACTCCCCCTGCCTTGAGACTGGTTTCCCCTGCCACCTGTATTGTTTTGATTTGATTGACCTTCCAGAAATTGGCCCCTGCAACCCCTTGGGCCTCGACCACGACCTCTACCTCTACCTCTGTTGGAGTTAGAATAAAAGGCCTGTTCAGAATTATTTCTGCCATGAGAAGAAGATGTGTCAAGGTTCTTCTCCTCAAGAATAAGCATAGAAATCAAATCTTGGAACACGGGGATGTCGTCTCTTGTATTCATGGAAGACCTAAAATGTACATACTCATCTCCTAGACCATCCAAGCATGCACGGACAATGTCATCGTCTTCCACTGACACTTTAATAGATCCAAGAGCCTCAATGATACTCTTGATCTTCAAGGCATAATCATTGATTGAGAGGTTGTTCCTCTTAACCTGATTTAGCTCCGACTTTAGTTGAAGCTTCCTGGCCTTGGTGTTCACCTCGAACACTCTGCCTAAGTTTCTCCATGCAATGGCGGGGGTTTCAGCATCATGTAGATAGCCCATCATGCCATCTGTGATGCTCATAGACAGCCAATACATCACTTTGCTCTGGCCTTGTTGCCAGTCCCTCAAAGCTTTCCTTTGTTCTGCTGTAGCATTTGCCTCGGGAATCTCTGGTTCCTTTTCATTGTCTCCTTCTACATAGTCCCAATAACCTTTTCCTTTTAGGAAATTTGTTATTCTGAACTTCCATGCAGGGTAGTTATTTTTCTCAAGCTTCTCAGTAACAATCTGACTGAAACCGTCAGACATATTGAAGCACTAAGACAAAATAGCTGCAATCTGTAAAAACCTGCAAATCTGTTGAACCTGCTATCATGGTTCCTGTAACGCTTTCTACACTCAACGAGTGTCCACAATCAAGCGTTTCACAACCACTGTACTTGTACAGTAAATCTCTGTATACTGCACTTTGGAGACCTGTTCAGAAACTTGTGTGAAAAACCCCTAAAAAAAATTTCGCTGCGCGAGGCGCCTTCGGCATCTGGTCCTGGATTGCGAACAAAGGGATTGTGATGCTCTTTCTCTCTTAGCCTCTCTTGCCTGCACCAGGCTCTGATACCATGTAAAGAATGAGGATGCAAGAGAGCTACACAAGGCAAGCACAAAGCACACAGAGATGGAAAGCTTCTTCTTCTTCTTCACAAAAAAGAGAGTACAAAATGACTAAGTGCTAAAGCTGAAAAGTAGCACATATGTACATGCGGTCACTAAGTGTGAACTCGCTAGAAGCGTACTAGGCTGGCACTATAAGTGTAGTCCAGCTGTAGAATCACTGGCAGAGATCCTCCGTGTTGGTCACCTAACGCGCCAGTGAGTAAATGCAGTAAGCGGCCAAGACCCGTAGTGGATGCCAGCTCAAGGTGTAGAGCTCGACATCTCAACAAAAGAGTCAATGGAAAGGAAGCATGCAGCTTTCTCGATGGCTTTTTGGGCTATAACCAGCTCATGATCAAGTTGGAAGATCAACACAAAATAGCCTTTGTGATGGAATGGGGCATATTTGCATATTGGGTGATGCCATTATTCCAAAGGCTGATGAGTCATGCATTCAAGGAGTATATAAGATAATTCTTAGAGATTTATATGGACGACATGTGTGTGTATTCTTTCCACAAAAATAAACATGGCAAACACATAAACAAGGTTTTTGAGAAATGCAGAACGTACTGTATCTACCTAAACCCTAGAAAGAACGTTTTTATGGTAACACAAGGTAAGATTTCGAGACATATTGTGTCCCAAAATGGGATGTCTACTGATCTTGAGAAGATACAAGTGATTGTTGCTCTTCCAAGACCAACCAAAGTTTAAGAGGTACAAACTTTTATGGAACATTGAAGATATTATCACAAATATATTTACATGTACGCAATAGTTACAAAACCTCTTTATGCACTCATCACTAAGTTTGACTAGAATGAGAAATGTAAGAAAGCATTTCAATAATTGAAGCAGAGACTTATTTCTAGATCTGTTCCAATTTTGAAAGCTCCTAGCTTGGCTCAACCTAGAGAAAACAAAATGGATTTTCCAATCTGTTACTCTGATAGACAGCTCAATAGTGTGGAATGGAATAACACAACCATAGAAAGAGAGGGATTGGGAATGATCTATTCTGTGAAAAAATTTAGCCATTACCTTCTTGCAAACAAGTTCATATTCTTTGTGGATCATCGGGTGCTATTGTACTTAGTGAGAACAAACCATGCAATATGGGCCGAATAGTTTCATGGTTCCTAATATTGCTAGAATTTGATTTCATTATAGTGGTCAACAAAGGGACTAGACTTCAGAGGCATACCATTTATCATCGCAAATGATACACAGGAAATCGTCCTTAGGAGTTGAGGACAATTTTCCTGACGCTTATCTCTTCAATATCCAAATGGTACCAAGGTGGAGAAAAAATATAACATCACTGCTCACCTTTGGCTCTCTATAGATTGAATGAAAACCATCAATCATTGATCAAGCTCTCTCCTTAGTGCTAATAGCCAGACGGTTATATAGGCAAGGAAATGACGACATCCTAAGGTTATGCATCGAGCCATCTGAAAAAGAAATGTATCTCAAGCAAGCTCATGTACAAACTACAAGTATTCACAATCCCAAAATGAAAAAATACCATAGATTGATGTTACTTGGGGTGTATTGGCCACACATCCAAAACAGCATTCATAACTATGTTAGTTCATGTGATGCTTGTGCAATCCAAAGGCCAGCATGCTACACTGTTCAGGATAGCAAAAGCACCCAAGTGGGACAAGTACGTCATGGAGTATTTGGAGCAAGCATTTTTGTCAGCAAACTTAAGTAGAGCTCAATCCAACAAGAAGCAAAAAACTATGTTATTATCAAAAATCACCTTTTTTGAAGAGTGATAGATGAAAATTTGTGAATCTGTGCAGCAAAGCACGAGTATCTTTTGATACTTGAACAAGTGCACGTTGGTCCAACATGAGGGATAATTTTTTGCCTACAAAACCGCAAAAGCAATACTCCTTGCAGGAATCTAGTGGCCTACTCTGTTAATGGATGTAGAGCACTATGTCAAATGATGTGATTCTTGCAAACTTACTAAAGTACCAATGAGACGTGATGAAAATTCCTCTAAGACCAATGATGGACGCACATGCTTTTGCCAAATGCATTATAGACTTTTTTGGGCCTATCTTGCCATTAGTATATTGAATGCATGCTCAATACATTATAGTGACCACAGATTTTTTGACCAAATGGGTAGAGGCCAAGGCAACACAAAAGAACTATGCCAGAACCACACTGTAGTTCTTGTATGCGAACATTTTCACGAGATATGGTCTTTCGATCAACATCATGAGCGATCAAGGAGCTCATTTTATTAATGACATGATTGATTATTAGTTGCATGAGTTTATGGTGCTTCATTCTGAATCAGCACCCTCAAGAAAATGGGCAAGCCAAGAGCACTAGAAAAATATTGTGCACAATGCTCACAAAAATTATCAGTGAATCTAGAACAGAATGGGATCAAAAACTACGTTCATCTTTATGAGCATATTGGGTAGCATACAAGACACCGCATAACACAATACCTTTCAATTTCGTGTTCAGGATAAATGCCATACTACATGTAGAGTTCTTGATTCCTATGCTACGCGTAACACATGACTTGGGATGGATGGGGCATGAAATGTCTGATAGTCTAGACCAACTAATACAGTTGGATGAAATAAGTTATGTATGTGAAAAAAAGACAAATGAAACAATTCCATGACCAACATGATATAAACAAGGTCAAAAGGGCGCTATGTTTTAGTCTACACCCTTAAGCAACATTCCAAGAAACTCAAAAAGCAGGATAACAGCCCATTTGCCATCAATGATATATCACCAAGTGGCACCATCCAACTTACAACATTAGAGTGTCTAGCTGGATAAATGGAATATTGAAGAAGTATCATCAACCTCTCACTATGGAAATGCTAGAAAAGATACATTTAGCTAAGGAACAGTAGAAGAAGTTTCAAGCAATTAAATATCAAGCACAAGAAGAAGCTCGGTTGCAGATTTTAAAGCGCAAGGAACAACATCAACTGTTACCTCCTATTTTAGAAATTCACATGGAACAAAATTGGCTAGGGGGAATGGATGTTCGGATCAATGTCCAGCTGGCCAATGGCACAACAAAAAGAGCACTTGTGGATATTGGAGTGTGTGTCAGTATTTGCAAAAAAAAGGGTTATAAAAGATTGGATCCGAAAGTCAATCATGGCATCAAAGTTGCAAAAGATATGTATATCCAAAACAATGCTTGCTAATCAATCTTTTCCCTCGCCACAGTCCCCAACTTACCAATTGGCAGAACATCACATCCTAAACAAAGCCGACTGCAAAAAATTCAATAGATAGCTCCCTACTTCAACTGGCTTCCCACACCATAAATGGATTTCCAAAGCTAACTTGGACAAGCCAAAGGAACCAACAACAACAAAATGGGAATGGAGATAGATACATTCAAACGGACAAACCCTGTTGCATTCTCCGAAAACAAGCTTAAAATGGATCCCTAAAGTTGTGGGACGCATGTCTAACCTCACCATTTTATCTTATTGCAGTATTAGCGAGAACCACGATTAAATTGTCAATCCATGGGATGAAGCTGACTCGACTAGTGCATAGAGGCTACAAGAGGTTGTCAATCTCTCGGAAAACAACTAACAACTTGCATCTAACTCAAGCTACACTCAAGTGACTGAAATTACCAAAAGCCGATCGTTCATTGGCAAACAAATCACGTCCAGTACAGCATCAAATGACATCCAAACGTAACGAAACTTCTAGGACATGTTTATAAGACCTAAGCACACATGCTTATGGTCTCAAACCCCAATTTAGGTCAAGTTTCAAAATCACGATTATTAACAACAGTGGAAGAGCTAGTTGTTTTCGACCCAGAATGCATCTAAATGCTCAGCAATGATGCCCCAATACCTACCTATGCTTAGTTTTTTATTTGAAAGTATAAATTCCTAATTATGATGAAATTAGGCCGCGGGTCGGCGATGCCAAATGCTACAAAATACTGTGAACTACTTGCGTCAATACGTAGAGCTCTTACTTGCGTTTGCAATGCAGCAAACGCGACTGTAATGTGACAACCAGGGAGCCAGTAGGAAGCACGAGAAGGAGAGGAGTGAGTGTCGTTAGCTCACGCTGTGTATTTCATTATCCAAAACTTAATAATAACTTACAAAAATTGGATTTTATACCTTCGCCAAGGTTTTTGGTGGTCAAAATCAATAATCTGGGAGTTCTACCAAAGCTGGGTAATGATAGGTTGATACAATCTGGAAGCTTGTAGCCTCGGCTCATTTATTACAGAGTTTATCTAAGAAAACAGGAGTTACAATATTCCCAATTTATTAAAATAATAAGTGTTTTAAAATGAGAACTTTGAAAAATGGTATCCGTGTTAGCTCACTGCTAACATTCCCCACATCCTCGCCTGTGTCATCCCTTGACACAGCTTTATGGGCTGAAAAAGTCTTCGGGCTAGTGGCTGGCGAGGCGGTCTTTAAGCGCACTTAGTGCCTTTTGGTATTTGATCTTCCTTTCTTTATCTGGCGCTTGCAAAAACTGCATAGTTACTATGTTCTTCAGCTCCACTGCTGAGTAGCCTACAAATCTTGATGTGAGGTTGTTGATCACTGGCTAAATATCTTCGTTCGCCGAGTGAAGATTCTCGTGTAGAACGCTTCCTCGAATGCCAGCAGACTGTTTGAAGGTAGAAATATGCATCTGGTGTAGAATCCATAGAGGACTTCTTCAGAAGGTTGGCCATTGAGATCATAGCACAAACCTTTATTACCCTCAAGGAATGACATCCAAGGGGCACCTTCTTGCTCTGGCTCATTGAACACTTCGATGCATGTGAGCATCATTTGGCAGATCTTATATAGATAGCACATGACAAATCAGGTAGACTTGTAAAGAATGACATGGCACCCTTTAGGGTTTTCACCATCTATTCTTCATTCGTTGGTCCCTTTTCTAGAGCAGGTAATCTGGGGTAATTCATCCAAGTTGGCCGCTTCTTTAGTAGTGCCTCATGTGCTATCCAGGTCCTTACTCGTGATACAGGACAGAAAGTCAAATCTTCTTGAAGGGCTGCAGGTGCTCTCGTGAATAGAATCAAGTATCTTGGGTTTTTGTTCAGCCAGTTCAACCTCCACTTCAGGTGGTCTTTATCCGCGTCCTCGACTTGCATGTCTACGTAAAGCCTTTCTTTTACCTGTAGTAACTCAACTTTTATCAGAGGGTAGGGTAGGGATTGTTGGTGCCATTGCGCATTGATTTGATTGGGAGTAAGCTGTGTAACGTTGACGGAGTGAAGAACTCTCAACTCCCAATCCATCGCTACCTTCCACTGCTCATCTACCTCTTGTGTAATATTTTCTTTCAATGCATCTTCTTCAACCTTTGAGAGTTAGACCATGGGCACTGTGTCTTCTTATGTAATGGCTACCTAAAAATCTTCCTCATCACTCAGCTCTATTGTGGACTCTCTCTCCAGTTCAGCAAATGATACTGAGGATATTTGTCATAATAATCAATATCTAATTCTCCTAAATGAGTTTCTCATGTTATACTGATCATTTAATATGAGGAAGTGCCAGGGGAGAAAAAGCTAGAATATTGGTTAAGCTAGCAGACCGGCCACAGTAGGGATCCAAAGGAGGGAAAATAGGGATCCAAAGGGGGGGGGGCATCTACAGAAGAACCATGTGCAACAATGGGCTAAAAAGACCCTGAGGTTCAGCCCATTAAGACTTCCAAAATGCTAAGGTTCCAAACTTCAAAGGTTGTGTCCAAAGGTCAACCTTAAGGGAATTGGATGCTTTGTGTGTGATCAAAAAAGTCTTTGAATATCCCTACATAGGAGGGGGTGAACCTAGCAAGTAGGGGATGAGAGAGAAGGCCACACACACACACACACAAGCTCCCTTTACACAGCGGGAATGAGCGACGCATGTCAGCTCCCTAGGCCAGATGTCCACAAGGTGTACCCAATTCCTATTGGATGACCCTTGAAGTGGACCAATGAGAATTAGGCTAGAGTAAATTTAGCCTAATTAATTTTAAAACACTTAATAAAAAGAACCAATGAAAATTAAGTCTCCCGGATTATTATTGGACAGCCCGTGAAGGGGTCCAATAGGAATTGAGCAGCCCAATGGGCTACTTAATTCATATTGGTCAAAATGGGGAAAGGTCCAATGGGGATTTAATTCATTTAAATCAATTAAGTTTAATTGATTAAGCTCTCAGAAAAGGGGAAAGGGGACACATGTCAGAAGGCTATCAGTTATGTTGCTTAATAGCCATTGGCTTGACTTGGGGAGGTCCACATTAGGAAATTTCGGAGGTCATTTGGAGGGCCTTCTCAGAAAATGTATTTTTTGCACTCTCTCTCTAGAAAAAATGGCAAATAAAAGAGCTGGGTCTTTCATAGTAAAAGTTCAAAAAGTGTACTTTAAGTAGATTCCTTACTCTTCTGAACATTCGTTCGTAGTGATTGAGGGATAATCCTCTTTTCAGTTGCATTGAATGAACCTCGTCAATATGGAGGGAATGAGGTTAACATGGAGGGACGAATCCGCAGCCGCTATTCACTTTCCATTAAACCTGCACATTTGGCTAATGGCGCACTCCTCAAATGGCACAAATGTTACCCAGAAACGAGCCAAATATCACCTTCACATTGATTTGGACAATGAGTACCAACCATTGATTAAGCGCAGTAAAACAAACACACATATACCTCCCGCTTCCATAGACACGCTCAGAGCTCAAGGAGCTAAACACATAGATATCTGGACGAGAGGCTCTCTCTACCCTAAGAATCCAATGACTAATGCGTCTCCACCGTTTGTCAATCCTACAAGCTTATTGACCTTTACTGGTGATGGAGAAAAGGGCCTTCTGGGTTATTGTAAATCACTTACAAGAGAAGCTGAAACTTACAAGAGCATTCTCCAATCTCAACAATGTGAGATTGTTCACCTTTCACATTTACATTCTACAGATCAGGTTACCATTTTGCAACATAAAACAGAGGTACAAGAACTGAAAGGAAAGGTGCGAAGTTGTCAAATGAAGGACACCATCTTGGGTGGTCGTATCCGAAAGAAGAAATTGCGCAATCTTGAAACATTGCAGGTTGCATCAAGAGGTCTCAAGAAAAGAATCCGAGCATTAAGGTGATGCTTCTTGGTTGGCTACATTGTCTTAGTTAAGTAATCTTTTTGTTTTTTCTTGTTATGCATTGTTTTCATGTGCCTAAATAGTGTTAGTGAAGCAAATTTTTTGTTATTTACTTATGCATTGTCTTCATGTAGAGATTCAATCTATCCTGACAAGGAAAACATTGACCCCAAAGCCAATATAGGAAAGAGATTGAAGCCACTTATAAGTAGAAGCCTGGCAGCAGATATATTACATGACAAGAAGTTTAAGGTCCTACAACGAAATGTAGTGGACCGCTTTATTTCAGAGAACTCAGTGCCTGCAAAAGAGATACAAGGCACACTTGATTCACTTGGTGTAAGCAAAAGAGGATATTCGGCTATCCAAAAGTCTGTCTCATCCATCTTTGTTAGGAAGGGTATAAAATCCAAACTTCTACCATCAGCCTCAAGTGTTTGGAAAGAGAGGCTTCAGCTTAACGAGGCACAGGGAGACTATCTTGGACAGCCCTTTCATATTAAAGCAACTTACAGTGGCCATGGAGCAAACATGGCATATGATGAGTTCAACAATATTTTTATGGACCTGCGGATATTACAGAAGAGAATGGTGGAGTTTTACAACATCACATTTGAAGAGTCATGTGGGGTATTACATTTTGTGTTAAAACTGGATGAGTGTGATCTTGTTAAAGAGAAAAAGCTAGAGTGTGTTACTATTACTTTAATGAATAGAGCCCTCTCAAAGTGTCCCAGTGATGATCCTTTATATTTTAGTGTTCAATCAGAATCTAACATATGGTGGCTTGGTGCGTTTGAGGTAAGCGAGATTCTCAAGTAAGCTCAAATGTTCAGATCTACTTAAGTCTCATTTATTTTGTGTTGCAGGTAAAGAAAGAAGATCATGAGATTCTATATTGGGTGTTCCATCGAACTAATATTCCGGAGGTGATTGATCGACAGACTAACCAGGGAGAGGTACTACATCTAGATGGAAGGGGAGACTTTCAAGTTCAGTGGCATCTTGCACGTGACCTTAAAACATTAAAGTGCATGTATAATTGTGGAATGGGTGCAATGGCAAAGTCACCGTTTTTTGTTCTGCATGGAGCCTGCAAAGGTCATGGACCCAAAGTGGTGGAGAAAAGCTCCAACACGTCACATTGAGGATCCTGTTTTTCGACCGGTTTTGAAAATACCACTTGTGAATGTCCACATTTGTACAATGCATGCCCTTTGTAGAATTGTGGAGAAATTGGTCTACTTATACATCGGGTTTGCTTGGAAGATTAAGAACTCCGCAGAACGACAAGTAGCCCTGCAGTGCTTAGAAATGGTACTATCGGATATGGGGCTTCATGGTGGCAATGTGAAAATCTAGCGGGATGAAAAGAGATCAACTGCTGAGAAGGATGTCCCATGCAAACCATCCATCGGTGGGGTGAAGGCACGGAGGTTTTTATCTAAGCCCCAAGGTACAAGAGATCCAAATCTAACAAAACATGGAAAAATATATAACACATCTTATGTTAGCAAGGTAGAGTATCAGAGCTGGAAAAAGCTACATATTGCAGTCAAAGACCACGAACCAACTACTCGTAACGCGAAGGCTGAGGTTTTACATCCTATTTTTGATGTGCGACAAAGATGACTGGTCACAAGGTGATATGAACAAGTTCAAGGAAAATCTCAACCTTCTGAAAAAATCATTCAAGACAGCATGGACAGACACCCAGATTACTCACTACATGGTATTATCATGTATTTCTTTCTCTCTTATGTGCAAATATGTGACTGTAAAACATTCTAACTAATCTATTTTCATATCCAGCACATCATCTTCAATCATTTGCCATATTTTATACAGAAGTATGGGAACCCGGCAATATGGAATACCCAAGGGATGGAAAAGTCTCATTACATGGCGAGAAATGCTTATTTCAGGCACACACGACATGGTGGCTCTCGAATCAAGGCTAACAGTTTGAGAGAACTATTTGAATGGTTCTATCGTAGAATCATTCATCGAATGCAGGCAAAAGAAGTCTTGGCAAATTCAGCAACAGCACAAGCCATCAGACATTTACAACAACAAAAAGTTAAAAGATCAATGGCATACAACAACTCCGGAGCTCGTGAAAGTCAACGAAGGTGGAGAGAGACAATGGTGTATGTGAATCACAAGTGGAGAAAGATACTCTGAGTGGATGACATTGTACAAAATTTATGTAATACATGATCTTATACAATTGCTACTTGAAGTGTATCAAGATTTTGAAGGTTCAATTTTGTTTTTTGGCACGTCACCCTTGTAACGAATCATGAGATGTTTGCCATACTCTAAAAGTTCATCTGGGTTTTGTCTACCAAGAGCTAGTGCCAGTGCTGTGTAGGTGTAGTAATACGCTGCCCGACCACCTGTATAGCCTGGGCAGTAACCAAAACAATCTCTAGCAAACACTTTGTCCACAAGAATGACTTTATCTGCACTTTTGGGCAGCACCGGTCCACCCAAGAAGCGTGATAGTGTCTTGAATGTGTAAGTTGCTATTGAACCCTCTTGTGACATGGAATTGTGAAAAACTACTATCGGCGACTCGCAAAGCTTTGAAAGGTACTGTGCTAGGGCCGCATCCCTTCCTCGATACTCTCTTGTCCGGTGCCGAAGGAAGTCATCCTTGTCAGCAATCCAAGACTGCACATACCATGTCAGAAGTGACACAAAGAGAGAGAGAGAGAGAGAGAGAGAGAGAGAGAGAGAGAGAGAGAGAGAGTTACCATGAAGCTCTCATCCTGCAGAAAGAGGTTTTCCTGCTACAGGTCTACAGATGTAGTTGACCCCTGACCTGAATGGTTAAACCAATCCTCCACTTCTTTGTTACTTTTCGATGGTCTTAGGCTTTGTCTTATTGCTTGGAAGGTGGCTTCCTCAGGTACTGTCTCCTTGTATTTTTCAGCTTTCTCAAAGCATCTTCGAAGGCATTCCATTGGATTGCTGGATGTTTCCATTGTCTCATCATCACTACTATCCTCTGAAACAAATCCACTCCTCTCCTCTTGCACTCTGGAAATAATAGCCAGGGAGAAATCCTCCCTTAAATAAAAGACACTTTGCACATCATGTAAGAAGATATAGGTCCTGTCTCCAATCCTGAAGTCAGGCACAGCAGGCAACATTATCTGAGCATGCTTCTTAGTGAAGTTACTGACATCCAATGGAAGTTTGATTTCTGTGGTTTTCACAGAGAGCATCTTACTTCTTTGTACTTCAATTGCCTCAACCTCAAGGTCGACTGTGTCTTCAACCTCCTCGACTTCTTGCATATGAGTTGTCTCCTCGCATTCTTCATCTGGTGCTGCATCCTGCTCCTCTAACACCTCATCAGGATTCTGCATGAGGAATCCAAACAGGCTGTTCAGGTAAATCATAAAGCCAAAGGCTTCCTGAATGAGTTTGCATTCTTTTTGATGCAAAGGGCAGGCTGAATGTCGGCAAGAAGGTGGTAATTCCCTATACTTCTTCAGTCCCTGTCCCTTTCCACCACAGTCATTTAAATGCACAAGAGTCATAGTAGGCAGAACAACCCTTCCTACCTGCACCATCACTTCAAACTTATCTCTGTAGGACTGCAAGAAATTACTGTGCTGAGCTAACAGGTCTTCAATGTCAAACTTTGGATTAAACATAGAATGAACTAGATCAAACTTGTCCCCAGCACCACAAGATGCTGCAAAATCAAACAGCCTCTCATCAGTTGCAGCTGGGTCTTCCAGAGAAGACACATCCTCTTTGTCTTTACATTTAGTTGCACAGGGACTTCTTTCTAGCCCATCTGTATCATCTGAGAAGTCTATATTCCTCTTTCTTGTATTTTTCTTCAGAAGTACTGTAGAGGGCACCACAGCCTTGTAGGGTGAGGGATCCTCTTGGCCTGGTGACCTCTCTGATTGATCTTCACCAATTGACTTTTCTTCATATATTTCCTGACAAAAGTCAACAGTTCTTTTGGCAGATACATTAAGCAACTGAGCCTGCAAGGGTTGAAATCCTGGCACAAGCTCTGGATCAGGTTTCAGCCTCTTCTGCCTACTGGACCTTAATCCTATTCATCAGGAAACATGACAACTCTGCCAAAACCAAACCATCATGATCTCTCTCTCTCTCTCTCTCTCTCTCTCTCTCTCTCTCTCTCTCTCTCTCTCTCTCTCTCTCTCTCTCTCCTGATAGATATAAATAAATAAATATATATATATATATATATATATATCTGTCTCTCACCAAAGCACAAACAAAAACACACATAGTCTCTCTCTCTCTCTCTCTCTCTCTCCAAAGAACACTAAAAAAATACACACAGACTCTCTCTCTCTCTCTCTCTCTCTCTCTCTCTCTCTCTCTCTCTCTCTCTCTCTCTCTATCTATCTATCTCTTTGTATTTTTCTATTTGTACTAAAGGCGCGCAAGGATGGAAAAGTGCTTTTTGCAACTCTCTCCGCGCGCTTAAGTGCAATTGAGGGAGAGTCATAACTATACTATAGGCGCGCTGTCGAGAAATTTGCGGTCTTGCCAGGAAAGCACCGGGCTTATGGCTGTGAGAGTTTGTGAGAGAACTCGACAAAAACTATATGAAGGAGTTAAACCATAGATGCCATGAAGACTAGGGTTTGGAAAGAAGTACAATCAAAGAAGCCACCCATTCTCTCTTGCACTCACACGCACAAAGAAAGAACACAAAAGAAAATGTCAAATAACACAAAGATGAAAACATCAAGGCTATGGTCATATCGTATCATGGGTAATATGAAAGGGTTAACAGATGAGTTAATGGCATTCAATCTTGGCTGCCCAAATAGGCTACGAATTGTTCTTTGGAATTGTAGTTTTGTGCTTACCATAATATATATATTTTGTCTAGTGATTGGGATTAATTGTGTGTACAAATCCTCTTGGTTCATAGCAAGATAACTACGCTTACGTCAAAAGAAAAGTTATAGTCTATGAGAGGTAGTATGATGGGATCCGGTGATAGAAGTATTTCATTGAGCTTTTCTGGGCCAAAGAGAAACACTATACGTTGTTGAAAGTGTATTTTACGGCTAATCCATATGTTAATTCTAATAGATCGTACAGAGTGAAAGCGATAGAAATTATCATCATGTGGGTTATTCATCTAGGATAGTATGTGAGAAATGTAGATATGAGAGAAGTGAAGAGATGAGAAGTTTCCCTCCCAAGCCCTATTCTTGCCCGTAAGCAATAAGGATACTGCGGGGAGAGATGTACCTGTAGCAAAGAGAACCTAGAGAGGATGAATTACTAAGAATGAGAGAGATAGGTTTGGTTAAGGAGATGAGATTAGATACATATATATATATATATATATATATATATATATATATATATATATATATATATATATATATATATGTTGGATTAGAGATGAAAATGAAAACAACAAGAAATCAAGAAAACATCAATGTAGAACACATCTTACTTGAAACCCTTCGGCACCATTATTGATGGGAGAGAGAAGAAGAGGGGAGAATTCAACGTTGATTGATACGCCAAGTACAACACCTTCTTTGATTAGAGTTGATCCTCCAAGGATGGCGTACAAGAATGGCTAGTTTTCCTTTAGGAGAAAGTGTAGGCTTGGGCTTATGTTAATGGGGCTAAGTACAATTAGGCATTACTACTCACTCCCTCAAGAATTCCTCTCATCAATGGCTTGAATGCTTGAGTTCCTTCCAAGAAAGAAGAGGTCCCCTTTTATAGGTGAAGGGAACCCACAAGGGTTTACACAAGAAGAGAGGAGCCAGTGTGAACAGGAATTGGAAAAGTTGGAAATGAGTTGTCCCTGCATGATGTGGGCAGACTGGGGTCCAGTATTTTGATCATATCTCCTCAATCATAGTTCCAAATAAAAAAGTAAAAATATGGGCAGAAACTTCAGCTCATTAGCTACGATTTTCATTTTAAAATCATTTTCCAATTCGGATTGGAACCTTGTGTAAAAAATTCATCAAAATAGGATCCATTTCTGGCAGCAAAAGTCTTCATGTGGTCCCCTTAGCCTAGACTTTCATTTGATTCCAAAGGACACCTCATGCCATATGAAAGCATGACATTGCTCCTTGACAAAGTTTTGTAATCATGCTTGCAATAATGCATTAAAATAAGTGTATCTTTGAAATCATGCCACCTAGTGTCCCACTAGGATTTGATTCCCTCCTAGTAGCTATTTAAAAAGAATTATAAGAAAAATATGAAAAATACATAGAATATATATAGATTGGAAATTACTCTAGATATAGGATCTAGATAGGGTGTGAGATAATAATGAGATGGTAGAAAGAAAGAATCAATGCTTTTTGCCCCAAGTTAAAGAGGTGGAGCTATTGACACTTTTCCCATAGTATTTTTTGATGGTAAAGTAAGAATACATTACCCTTGAGATAAATAATAAGATGAGATAGAAAGCTTATTTTTATACTTACATATGCATATGTACATTATAAGAAATATAATTATGTATCTAAAAAGTTACAAGATAACTCTTGTAGCATGTGTTCCCACTATGTACATGTCACAGCACGACAGCGCGGAGAGAGCTGGAGCCAGTATTTGGTTGGCTATGCACGCCGTTAGTAACGTGTACAGAGAGGGGAGGGAGAGAGACAATGTGTATATATCTGTGTGTGTGTCTGTGTGTATGTGTGTCTCTATCTCTGTCTATGGAAGTATGTGTATTGAGGTGTGTGTGTTGCACAACTGTCTGGGTTTTTCTTTGTTTAGACACACACACACACACACAATTTGTACCAACTATTGGAAATACAGAGAGAAAGAGTGAGAGATCACCTTTTGTTGGTGGGGTTTGCAGGAACTCCAAGGGAGGTGTCTCCTCCATTGCTTTTTTGTGTGTCAAACTGACTCTGTCTCTCTCCCTCCCTCTCTCTCTCTCTGAGAGTAAGGAGTCCCTCTCTCTATCTCTCTCTCAATCTGTGTCTCTCCCTCTCTCCCTCTCTCTATCTCTCTCACAATCTGTTCTCTCTTTCTCTCTCTCTCTCTCTCTCTCTCTCTCTCTCTCTCTCTCTCTCTTTATCACTCTCTCTCTTTCTATGGCTCTCTCTCTCTCTCTCTCTCTCTCTCTCTCTCTCTCTCTCTCTCTCTCTCTCTCTCTCTCTCTCTCTCTCTCTCTCTCTCTCTCTCTCTCTCTCTCTCTCTCTCTCTCTCTCTCTCTCTCTCTCTCTCTCTCTCTCTCTCTCTATTGTTCTCTCTCTTTCTCTCTCTCAAAATCACACTTATAACGGATACACACGGCGGCGCCCCACATGTCACTATAAATTAGAGTATATTTGCATGTTGTCACACGTGTGGTCATTATTGAGACCGTATACTTTTGTACGTCATATAAAGAGGTCAAGAGAGAGAAAAACCACACCTCGTGAAAGAGAGTGAGTGAAAGAGAGAGAGAGAGAGAGAGAGAGAGAGAGAGAGAGTGCAAGAGCCCTCGTCTGCGTCTCCGACAGCAAGCCGACCCATCGACATAACGAAGGTCTGCCTCTCCCTCTGCCTTTGCCTCTATATCTCTATCTCTATTTCTGTCACAGTACCAAGCACAGTCTTAACAAACAACCCACACAAACAGTCACACACACACACACACACACATACACACACACACACATACACACTCACACACACACACTCACAAACACACAGACACACATCTTTAAAATACAAACACACACACACACACACAAATATAACTTACACACACACACACACAGAGGCACGCACACACACACACACACGTATACTCTCTCTCTCTCTCTCTCTCTCTCTCTCTCTCTCTCTCTCTCTCTCTCTCTCTCTCTCTAAACCAAAGGCGCGCATAGAGAGGCATACCCGTAGTGCATGTCTCTATGCGCGCCGTTAGTACTGTGCATGGACCAGAGAGAGAGAGAGAGAGTGTGTGTGTGTATTTATTTTACCCTATACTAACGGCGCGCGGAGGTGTTTGTTGAGGTAAAAACATGCTCCGCGCGCGCCTTTAGTAATGGGCTCTCTCACTCTCTCTCTCTCTCTCTCTCTCTCTCTCTCTCTCTCTCTCTCTCTCTCTTTTATAGCTTAGCATATTTAAATAGAGAGTCTCAATCCCTTTCTCTCTCTCTCTCTCCTTTCTATAGCTTAGCATATTTGAAGGGAGAGAGAGAGAGAGAGAGAGAGAGAGAGAGAGAGAGAGAGAGAAAGGGATTGAGACTCTCTATTTAAATATGCTAAGCTATAGAAAGGAGAGAGAGAGAGAGAGAGAGTTAGCATATTTAAATATGCTAAGCTATAGAAAGGAGAGAGAGAGAGAGAGAGAGAGAGAGAGAGAGAGAGAGAGAGAAAGGGATTGAGACTCTTCTTTTGGTGTACAGTGAGATGGCTAGAACAAAAGCCACTGCAAGGAAGGCAGGCAAGGGACCAGGATTAGCATCTAAAGCAAGTAGCAGATCTGCAACCCCAAAGAAAAGACCTGGAAAACCAAATAAAATTCTGAAAGGGCCAAGGATGAAGAAGTTGCAAACCTGCATGGGACTTTTCAGAGAAATCAGAAAGGCACAGAAATGTGTAGATTTATGCATACCAAAGCTGCCCTTCCAGAGGATGGTGAGGTCCATATGTGATGAAGCTACCTGGGGCACCAAAAGGTGGAAGGTGGTGGCATTAATGGCTCTACAGGAAGCAGCAGAGGACTTCCTACTGAAGTACTTCAGTGACATGACCATTATTGCAGCCCATACCCATAGGGTTACTATAATGGACAAAGATAGTGAGACACTGAAAAGAATAAGGTGGAGGTATGACAAACTACTAGTCCCCAATGTCTGCAAGGATAAGAAAATGAGGGAAATTTTGTTATACCCCCCGGAGCTAGTGCCACGACTCACAGTTGTAGATGTCACACATGATGTGAATACAAGGGCAAGGGCAGAGACTATTGCTCGCTAGACAGAGGACATGAGGGAAGCAGAGCTTAAGGAGAAAGCAAAAGTAGCAGTGGAGTCCCAGAGGCAAACAGAGTGCAATGTGACCCTGTCCATAGAGGCAAGCAATCAAGAAACTCTACTTTCAATGAAGGATGGTTTGCTTGCAGAGATACCATTTGTAGATGGAACCAGAAAGCTAGCTCTGGAAAAAGTGGACATTAATTTATTGCAGAATCCAGATGCTCAGATTTCAGACACAATTATCTATGCTTGTCTTAAGTAAGTGTTACTATCTTGCTAGCTTTGAAAACTCAGATAATAGGTTTGCTAACTCAGGTAGAGTCTCTGCAGCCTGATCAAAAGTCAACTCCCACTGCACACTCACACAGAGGTGTTTCTTCTTGATCCACAAATGTCAGTGATTATTAGACAAAAGAACAGTCCATCTGGGACCTTTGAGAGTTGGTTTCTCCACTGTGCTATGCTGGAAGTTACTGTGATCATCTTTCCATATGAGAACAACCATCACTGGAGTCTCATATGCCTTGATGTTGACCAACCAGCAGTGTGGGTGTTCAATTCAATAAAAGGAACCCACCCTGAAATTAGGCTGTAAGTGTTTTGTATCAGAAAGTGTTTCTTATAGATATCCATGTAAATTTGAAGCCTCATGCTAACATCTTGACATTGCTTTGTGCAGTTCTATAAAGAGGTTGTTGCTTGCCTATGGCAAGCTATGTGGAAGGTATGAACTATACAAGGCCCCAATCAAAGAAGTACCTATCCCAAATCAAACCGATGGAAATTCTTGCGGCTGGAGATGTCTTCTCCATGCAGAATATGTCCTGCAAAGCTACTTTGCATCAAAACCTTTCATGACTAAGGTACCCATTTGGCAATGCATTCAGTTAGTTTTGGTTTAGTCTATAAAAGAATTCTCACCATGTGGTCTTTCAATTTTGCAGAGTGCTTTAAAAAACTACACATATGATTATTTGCAAAGATACCGGGTAAGTTTAATACAACACCTGCTTACTATGTCTAGCCCTAGAGAGCTTGAAGATAGCGGCTTGGATGAACGCACTATTGATCTTACAAAACATGACGTGCCACCACGACAAACCCCTACATCCGATACAGTGGAATCACAACGGGCCGAGGGGGTCATATCAGCAGAAGATGAAAGAGCCGAGGATGAGGAAAGGTCAAATGAGCATATGGAAGGTGCTAAGGTACAACCAGAGGAGACAATGAAAGAGCCAAGTCAGCC
This sequence comes from Adiantum capillus-veneris, assembly GCF_014529385.1. Lineage (NCBI taxonomy): Eukaryota > Viridiplantae > Streptophyta > Polypodiopsida > Polypodiales > Pteridaceae > Adiantum > Adiantum capillus-veneris. The sequence continues at coordinate 139,528,406 of NC_140950.1, read as the reverse complement.
AGTGGAGGAGCCAAAAGAGCCTATGGCTGAAACCCAAGATGAGGAAAGCAGGCCTATAGATGAGCAAAAGGATATGGATGAGGAAAGCAGGCCTAGGGATGAGCAAAATGATATGGATCAGGCAAGGATGTATGAGGCAAGCCGATCAACCGAGGGAGACGAAAAGACCTTGGAGGAAACCTTGAATGAGGCAGAAAGAGCCATGGGGGAGACCCCTGATGAAGATGTGAATGATGACTATGAAGATAAAGCGGAGGAGAGCAACAACGACATGAACACTACAGAGACCCAGTATGGACCCTTGCTACCTGTAGATACGGTTGTTCCAGTAATGTCTATTCAAGTATGGCAAAATATGTTCAGCTTCTAACTACTTATATGTACTTGTCAACTTTTACAGAGGTTGATTATCTTGGACGTCAATGGATTGCTGCTGATGCGGGTGCCTCGCGGTGACAGAGGACCCTTTGAGGATTTGCAAACGTTTAGGATGGGAACTTGTCGAGTCGTGGTTCGTCCAGGAACCAAGGAATTTATTCAGTTTCTTCTTCCGCGCTTCAGAGTTGCCATATGGTCTTCAATGCAGCCGCAAAACTTGTCGCCACTAGTTGCAATAGTGTGCAGTGTATGCCACGCTCACACGTCAGATTTTGCCTTTTTGTATGATCAAAGAAAATGCGTTACCGTTGAGGGCACTACCACCCTAAAAGACCACACTTACCTCTTTTGTACAAACCGTTTAGCCAAATCGGTGTACCCTTTGATGCAACTAATACACTACTAATTGATGATACTCCTGAAAAGGGAGAACTAAATCCGCCGGGAACAACTGTCTCACCACCTTCTTTCGAGGGGCATTCCTTCGATTTTTACCTTGAAGACATTCTGATTCCATACTTACAGAAATTGTATCTCAGTCCATTGTTCACGGACGAGTTTGTACTTTCTAATGAATTAAGATGACTCTTCTATCATGTCTTTGTCTTGTCTAACATATATATATATATATATATATATATATATATATATATATATATATATATATATATATATATATATATATATATATATATATATAGAGAGAGAGAGAGAGAGAGAGAGAGATTTGACGTGGTAAAGAAATGTATTTCAAGCACACTTTTTCACAGGGCACAATTGAAAAATGAGCTCAATAAACTTCATGTCTTGAAAGTCATTTGTATACACTTGGGTTCACAAGAATATCTGTTACATTGACACTACTTCAACCCGACCATCCAACTCTTTGCACAAAATATCTTTTTCCCTTCGCCGCATCACCTTACGGCCAGCTAGGAAAAAGGAAAAATCTGATAGGTCTTTGTCCATTGACTCTTCAATGATGTCATGCCGCAAATGCTGAAGATTGCATAGCTCCCTTATTGTAACCACCAATAGTAGGCCATGCTCTTTATCAATCACTTCCACATCCACAGCAGGATTATCTTCCAAACCTGCAGAAACCTGGTCCATAGGAATATACTTACCGTTGAGCATTTGTGATCGCATATACCAAAACGAGAGTAACAGTGATTGGCTTGCAATCATGTACTTGACAACTAGAGTATCAAGCGCGACCTCGCACCGTAAACCAATCTCTTCCTTTGCATACCATCCTTTGTCAAGAAGTTTGTCACAGGATGACTGCTGAAATGACTTGCACATGAACATAGTTTTTGTAATTCGGATGTTGTAGCTATGAAAAAGCTCTATGAAGAGTGCAACAGGACAGAAGTTTGCAATTCTAACTAGTTTGGTAGGAATAGAGCTACGTAGAGACCTTTGTATATCCTTGTAGAGCTTACTTCGCATTGCCTCCACCATTGTTTCCTCGGGAACTGGCCAGTCCACAGTGTTCCAATCGGTTGGTAGAGGCACTTTCACCAACATGCCATTCTTATTCCCTGAGCTGAGTTGGTAAAAGTGGTCATAAAAAAAGATTCCCTCATCAGCCAGTCTTTTGCTGCTCCTCTCTGAGTACTGTAGAGAACCAATGTGGGCATGAACAACATGGAAGAGGCCTAATATGCACTCCACAGGCTCCCATTGCTCATAAGAAGAGGGATAAACATCTGCAATATATATAAGAAGAGTTAAACCAAGAGTATCAATAAGTACAAATGACAAATCTAATGTAATTGAGCTGTGAAGAATGGAGACATTACTCAGAACAAGCGGGAGAAACATTGCAAAATATATAAGAAAAGTTATAATGAGAGTATCAGTAAGTTCACATGTCAAGAGTACTTACAATTGCAACGTGGTTGATGTATATCTGATACATTTCCACCATTTGCTATCACCTCAGGATGGGTAAACACATGCTGAACAAGAACTTCCTTTACAGATCTTTTGCCGATTTCAACTTTGAAATCCAACACTCTGGCCTTCCATGCTGAGCAGTAAACGTTGATACCACTAGACCTCTTGGGTCTTCTTGGTTGCATGAGGACCCATGAACCTTTGTTTATGCTTTGTCCAACCCATTGGTTCTCTGCACTTATTGAAGCTGGTATTGTAATTGAGGATATGCTACTACTTGGCCTTCTAGGCAAAGTGCAGTTGTTGGTTGTTGGTGTGAGAGAAAGTAAACACCTGGAGCCTCTTGGGCGAGAAGACGTGGACGCCATAGCTCTCAAAGAAAAGCTTTAGTGGAGAGAGATTCACTTTGAAAGCATTCTAATGGAGGGAAAGTGTTTTAGAATTCCAATATCTTGTGTGGGCTTAATGGTCACCCTCCAGTACGTTAATGACCATAAGAGAATATCAGAAGTGGGACCACATGCAAGCACCTAAAAGCTCGGTAAAAGGAAGGAAATTACTATGCTACAATCCTAGATTAGTGAAAGTTTTATGCTATTTTCCTATTTTTTGAGTCTTTCCACGTACTTTCCTACGTAACGTAGCCTTCATGCTCATTGGACGCGCTCTATTTTTCTCTCTCTTCATATGGCCCTCCAAATGACCTCTGAAATTTCCTAATGATGGGGAGCCTGCAAGAGCAAATAGCAAGAGGGCTCTCCCAAGAGAGAGAGGGGGGTGATTTTTGCAAGGAATTATCACACACACACTCACACAATCTCATGTGTGAAGAAAGAGAAGACTATCTCTTCCCAAGCTTTAATGGAGAGCTCATCACCTACTCCAAGCTTGTGAGATAGAAGCCTACATCGACACACTCTTGGCTTGTGGATGCAAATCCAACCAACAGACAAGCTTCAATGCATGCTCATCTCCTCTATCAAGCTAATTACTAAGCTAAATCTATGCTAATATGAGTGATTATGTGAGGAGATGTACATCTTTCTCGTAAGATACTCCTTCTTCCTCTCAATCTACTCTCATACCCTGCTAGCTCTCACCATATTCAAAGGTGTGTGAGGTCTTGGGTCTGAGAACGGGGATAATTAAAGTTGTGTTTACTAAGTGTTTTGCTTAGTGCATGAAGCTTTCATCTTCATTGCACTAGCTAGTCTTGAAGGAACACAAAGAATTGTATTGTACAATGTCTCTCTTGATGGGAGAAACCATAATACAAAGCCTTTTGGAGGGGGGACCGGCTCCATGCAAATCCGGTCCTCAACTGTTGTCAATAGCCTAATTTCTCTCTCTTTCGAAAGTATTGTTGATGCTATCTAACTAGGTGTTATGCTTTTTGTTGCTCTCTCCACCCAAGCACTCTTGTAATTCTCATTAGGAATTTATTCTAATGAAATGCCCACTATGTTCATGCTAATTTCCGCTACACACAATTTTTTAGGCCATTAAATGTTACATTGGTATCAGAGCACAAGGTTTCTCTTTTGCTCAAGAAGGGAGGTCCTCAAGCTAGCTATAAATGGTTGGTATTATTAATTTCCTGTGAGTAAGTAGAATAGGGATTTTTCAGCCTTGCAGTGCGCCTGCCTTTGTCCAGTTAACGGGGCATCACCGTCAAGAGCTATGGTCTTAATAGTGGAGTCCTACGGGGCTTGCCTACGGCTTAACCACTATTGAGCTATTAGAAGCTTGACAGGAGCCGGTGCTGTTTGGTGTCGAAAGACCCTCTCTTCTATTCCTTGCAATTAATGGTATTCGAGCCACGGGTACAGTAGCTTGAGTGCTTTTTCTAAAGGGGTAAAGAGGAGTAGCAGCTAGGGCTTGAAGTGCCAAAGTACACCTAAAAAGTTTACACCTAAAAGTTGTTAGAATGGCTGACAATAGTAAAGAGAGTGAAATTAATGTTGATAACTTTGATTTTGCTGATGAGCAAGCTCCTAATGATGCTTCAATGCTTGTTAACTATCTTGTTTCTAGGCTTCAACAATCCATGGGCAATCCATCTCTCCAAAGTGAAGTGCAACGGCAGCTCCGTGCTCATGGGATTCTCCAAGCTCATCACCATGACGTGAGAACACCTAGGAAGGCTCCTTATGAGACTCCCAAAAGAGGTCTCTCTCCGATTTGGGAAGAAGAAGAGAATCCATACGAAGGGCTCAAGAATTTACTTCTTGATGATGCATCTCCTTCCCAAAGGAGAACTCAAGAGCCTCCACCGAAGGAACGAGAAAGAAGTGAGTCTCCCACCACCTCGGCGGAGATGGCTCCACGAAGATGGCGGGCTAAACTCTCTCCATCACCACCAAAGCGGAGAAGACCATCACACTCTTCTCCATGCCATAATTCAAAGAGGGATGATAAAAATCAAGATAAGAAAAAGGAGAGAAAGAGGACACCCTCTTCTCCATCTTCTTCATCCTCTTCCTCTTATGAAAGTGATGGTAAAGACGATGAAGATCAAGACAAGAAAAAGGCGAGAAAGAGGTCACCCTCTTCTCCACCTTCTTCAAATTCTTCACCTTCTGAAGAAAGTGATGGTGCAACCTTTGAACCATCAAAAAGAAGAGGCCATAGGAAATCCTATGCCGCATGGAAGAGGTCATCCAAGCTGAAGAAGTTCAAATAGGGAGGAAAGAGCATCTCTTTCCTTACCCATGATGGCACCTTTGGTGCTACGGACAAAGTCTTGGCCTTTATCCAGCAATTTGATGCGGCGTTTGGAGATGAGGGCTTCACGGAGTCCTCTAAGCTACGCCATGTAGCTATGCACTTTCAATAGTCCGCCAGGCAATGGTGGTCTAGCCTATGAGCCAATGGTGAAGCTCCACGAACATGGAAAGCTTTAAGAGCTTCCATTATGAAGCAGTGTTTGGCCACCAAAGCCAAAGACAAAGTACTCACCGAATGGCTAAGCTTAAAGCTCTCTCCCAATGAATCCATCCACAAATATGTAGACAATTTTTGGGACCTACAACTCAAAGCCATTGTCTTTAAAAAGTTGGATTTTGGAGAGCAAAAGCAACAAGTTTGTGCGGGCTTAACCGAAGAAATGGCGGAGTATGTCAACTCCCAAAGGCCACGTACCATATCGGCGGTAATACACCATACTATGGTGGCCTCACGAATCAATTTCCAAACGGGGGCTAAAAGAAATAATAAGACCCCGGAAAACAAGGGTTCCAATCAGCCTAAGGGGAAGGACAATGTCCAAAAGTCCCCTAAGGGCAACTCCAACAAATCTAAAGAGAAGGGAGTTTACAAAGGTAAGAACAAACTCTCTCCTAAAGAGCTTGATGTTGGAATTAGGGTTGCAGAGAAACACACACAGCTTGGAGAAGACGAAGGAAGCTCAAGGCACACAATAGAGAGTGTGTTACTTAGTGTGCAATGGAAAGATAGATAGCCCTAGAGTGATGGGCGTATATACAATGCACGGGGGAAAAAACCTCCTAAAGAGGGAAAAAATGCCCCGGCGGTCCTAGTGTGTTCACACACATCACTACCACATGTATATGGTAACAAATCCCCCCTGGAGTGATGCGGTGAACGAGAGCTGGCACATGAGTAAAGGGAAGTGCCATGCCTTGAGGACAGGATCAGTCCACAAAGGGGAGTAAGCCCAAAGCTTTGCGGAAAGCTTCAAGCTTCTCACGAGACAATGCCTTTGTGAAAAGATCTGCAAGGTTGTCCTGTGTTGGCACATAAGCCAAGCTGATCTCTCCTGCTGAGAGCCTCTCCCTGACATAGTGGTAATGCACCTCAATGTGCTTTGTGCGAGCATGAAAAACTGGGTTCCTCGCAACTGCCAATGCGCTCTGACTGTCAGTGTAGATAGTGTTGGCAGTGTCCTGTCCAACACCCAAGTCAGCCATAAGGCGTCTGAGCCATACACACTCAACCATAGCTGTGAAGACTGCCCTGTACTCAGCCTCACAACTCGAAGTGGCCACAGTAGGTTGCTTCTTGCTCAACCATGATATACATGAACTGCCAAGCATGAAACAAAAACCACTTGTGGACACTCGCGTGTCAAAACAACCAGCCCAATCTGAGTCCGAAAAAGCATGTAAGTCTGGCGGCAATGATCCCCCCTTGGGATAAAACAAGCCAAGATGTAAAGTGCCACTAAGGTAGCGGAAAATCCTCTTGACAGCCTGCCAATGCTTAGACCCTGGGCTATGCATAAATCTGCTGACCTGCGAGACTACAAACTGAATATCTGGCCTCGTGTTGCATACATAAATGAGGCAGCCAACATCAGTTTGGTAAAGAGTGACATCAGCAGGATCGCCAGCATCATGCAGACTCAACTTCAAACCTGTTTCCATGGGAGTGGCAATAGGTTTGCAATCCTCAAGTCCAAACTTACATAGCAATGTCTCTATGTAACTTTTCTGACACAAGGCAATACCACCATCACACTGCTTAAACTGTATACCCAAGTAATGATGCAACAGCCCCAAATCTTTCATCTTGAAAGTAGCATTCAAATCAGCCTTAAATTCAGCAATATGTCTCTCATTTGGTCCAGTGATCAGCAAATCATCAACATAAAGAACCACAATGAGAAATACATCATCCTCACGCTTTACATACAATGTGCTTTCTGTTGGACTGTTACGAAAGCCTCGTTTAACCAAATGAGTGTCAGCTTTCTCATACCAAGCACGAGGAGATTGCTTCAACCCATACAAAGCCTTCTTACATTTGCACACTTTGTCCTCTTGTCCTTTTATGACAAAACCGCGAGGCTGCGTTACATAAACTTCCTCAAATATGTCACCATTCAAGAAAGCAGTAACAATGTCTGATTGATGTACATCCCAACCAAAATGAGCTGCCAATGCACATAGAAAACGCACAGTAGTCATACGACAAGTGGGAGCAAAAGTCTCTTCATAATCTATGCCTTTTTGTTGTGCATAACCCTTTGCAACAAGTCGAGCCTTATGCCGATCGATCTCACCATCCGGCTTGCGTTTCAACTTGTAAACCCACTTCGTACCAATGGCCTTTTTGCCAGGAGGCAAATCACATAAAGTCCATGTGTCATTCTCTATAAGTGCATCATATTCTGATTTCATGGCAGCAATCCAATTTTCTGAATTCTGTGCTTCATCAAAAGACAGAGGCTCCTCAACATCATGTAAACTAGACACAGCCAAAGCATAACAATCTGATGCATAAGATGCATGGCGAGAGCCTGAACGAGTACGACTAGATAAAGGTGCATCCAATTTACTGTCACGCAAAGTGTGCACCAGCCATTTTGGCATACCTCTAGCCTGCTCATTTTCAGCCCTTTCCTCATCAAGTACATCATGTACATCTGCATCAGTAATAGCCTGTTCTAAAACATTTTCAGAAACCCCCATAGGCTGTACATTTGCCTCATTGGAACTTACATTCGTATTTCCACCACTGAAAAGAGGCAACAAAGTGTCATAAATGTCCTGTGAGCTTACATTACTGTCTCTAGTACATGACAGCAAGGGTTGAACAGAATCTTCCACAAACACTACATCCCGTGAAACCAAAATACGTTTTGTTTGCGGATGATACAACCTGTAACCTTTGCTTTCAGCACTATAACCAACAAAAATACATTTGACAGCCTTATCATCCAATTTTCTACGCTGCACTTGTGGCACCAAAGCATATGCCAAACAGCCAAAAACACGCATGTGCTCAATAGAAGGTTTTCTATCATGCCATGCTTCATATGGAGTAATAGACTGCAAAGCTTTCGTAGGACACCTGTTAAGTACATAAGTGGCACACATGATGGCCTCAAGCCAAAAAGAATGCGGCAAAGCTTGACTTTTGACCATACATCGTGCCATTTCCGTTAGTGACCTGTTTTTCCTCTCAGCAACACCATTTTGCTGAGGTGTATAAGGCACTGTACATTGGTGTTTTATCCCACGACTAGCCAGAAATGCATTAAATTCATGAGACATATACTCCCCCCCTCGATCGGAACGGAGGGTGCCCATAGTACATTTTGAGACATTTTCAGCCATAGCCAAAAATTGTTTGAAGCACATAAAAACTTCGGACTTTGCTTTAAGCGGAAATACCCATGCATGCCTGGAGTAATCATCAATGAAAGTCACGAAGTACAGGTAATTGCCCAAGGACGGAGTTTGCATGGGCCCACAAACATCACTATGCACAAGCTGCAACCTGCATGTGGCCCTAACTGAACCATCCTTTGGAAACTTAGAACGCTGCATTTTACCCAGAATACAGCCTTCACAAACATGTTTGATAGGTGCTTCAAGAGGCGGCAAAGAAGCAACCATATCAGATTTCTGCAAACGTAGCAAACTGGCAAAATTCAGATGACCAAAACGTGCATGCCAAAGTTTTGCATCTGAAATAGCCCTTGAATCTGCAACAGCATTTGCAAAATTTTGTCCACACTTGTCATACAAAGTGAGCTTATACAGCCCACGGCACAAAAGCCCAGATGCAACAATTTCATCACCAAAACTGAGATCATGAGCTGTACATCTGTCATCCACAAATTTGACTACAAGTCCAAGTCTAGCAAGTGCGGATACAGACAATAGATTCTTCTTGATCCCAGGTACATAAAGTGCATCAACAAGTGTGAAGGAACTGCCATTAGCAGCAGTGAGCACAATCTTTCCAACTCCCTGAACTGGATAAGAGGCGTTGTTGGCACAAGTGACTGAATTCCCATGAGGGACAGACTCGAGAGAGGTAAACAATTCACGATGTGAGGTAATGTGCTTTGTAGCACCACTGTCGAAATACCACACATGTGAATCTGCAGCAACTGACAAGCATGCATCATGGACAGCAGGATTGTAAGTGCACTCTGCGCTAAAAGCCCATTCTGCATCAACATCAGCATCACAATCTCCTTTCACAGAAGACTCAACAATGGCTGCATTTGTAGTGGAACCAGCATTTGCAGTGGAACCACCCTCTTTCTTCTTAGCCTCTTTGGCCTTCAACTTAGGACACGACTTGATCAAGTGATCATTGGCTTTACAATAATGGCAACGCATCTTCTTTTTGCCCTTATCACCAGAATTGCCAGACGAAGTGCTGCCAGCAGAAGCATTAGGAACAGAATTTTTGCCACTCGCAGCAGAACCATAAGAAGTGGCTGCATTACTGTTACCACCCTTTCTTTGAGAAGCAATAAAAGCCTGTTCAACTGCACGCTGCCTAGTCCTGTTTTTTCTAGAAAGTGACTCTTGCAACAGCAATGTGCATAATGCATCAAACTTGACAACTTCAGGATTTCCTTGGGTCATCAGTCTCCAAGTACTAGCAAAAGTCTGGTAGAAATCTGGTAAGGCATCAAGAACAGTCTGCACAAGGGAACTGTCAGAAATGACTTCACCTGCAGAAATGAGTTGCTCATTGATATCCTTGACACTAGCAAGGAAAGTGTCCATATCATCTTCCTCATGCATAATCTTCGACTCTAGCTCTTTACGCAGCAAAGCAATTTTAGCCTCATTGCGGCTTGCATAAAGACCTGCTAGAATATCCCAAGCCTGTTTTGCAGATTTTGCTGAACGGATGTGAGGAATAATGGTGCGCTTCACAGACAACGCAATCAATGCATGAGCCTGCGCATCCTTAACATCCCAACGAGCTTGTTCTGCTGTAGGCAAAACAACTCTAACAGCTGCAATCCTTGCAGCAAGACCTGCAACATCCTCAATATCGCCTACATCTTCAGAACCAGGACGTACATCAATGCCCTGCACAATGTTCCAGACACCTTTTGACACAAGAACGTGTTGCATCATATAAGCCCACATAGGGTAGTTGTCCCCATCCAACCTATCCTCAGCAGCAAACATCTTGAACACATCTGTGTTGTTGTTGTCAGCCATGGTAAATGCTGCACCTGATGTGAAAACTGCCCGAAAATAGGAGAAATGGAGCGGGAACAACTTGTGCTATATAGCACAAACCGTAGAAGACTATAAGGCACCTGTTATGCAGAAAACGGCACTGACAGAAAATCTGCACAAAATGACGAAATAACCTGTGCAGTACTGCCCGTAGTGGAAACGGAGGCCGAAATGAGCCCAAATCAAAATTCTGAGCAGACCAAGCTCCTTGAGCTCTCCCAAAATATTTGTCGACCTGCGAACGCTTGCCAAAGCTCACTGAAATCGGAGAAAGTGAGCAGGCGTGTGCTGGAGCAGCTGGCGACTAAGCCCGGGAGGACGTGACCTGCTCTGATACCAATTGTTGGAATTAGGGTTGCAGAGAAACACACACAGCTTGGAGAAGACGAAGGAAGCTCAAGGCACACAATAGAGAGTGTGTTACTTAGTGTGCAATGGAAAGATAGATAGCCCTAGAGTGATGGGCGTATATACAATGCACGGGGGAAAAAACCTCCTAAAGAGGGAAAAAATGCCCCGGCGGTCCTAGTGTGTTCACACACATCACTACCACATGTATATGGTAACACTTGAGAGGATAACCGGTGTTTCAAGTGCGGCGAACAAGGGCATGCGTACCGCACTTGTCCCCAAAAGAACAACCGGTGCCAAGATCCTCCTAGAGATTCCTTGGTTGAAATCCAAGAGGAGGAGACTCACCAAACTCATCACAAAGGATCTCCTCTATGCCATGCTTGGGGAAAGGTAAGAGAACATGATGCTTTTATTCTCTTTGACCCAGGATCTACTCACAATTTTATATCTATAGAGTTGACCACCAAGCTAGGCATACAATCCTACGAGATGGGAGATGTCCTACCCGCAGACAGTGCCTTCAAGGGGCAAGAAGCTTCAGTCACTCCCTTAATCAAGAAATTGAGGCTTCATGTCCAAGGCTATGTGGACAAAGAGGACTTCTTTATCCCTCCTCTCAAGCATGAGGATGTAATCCTAGGGACACCATGGTTTGACCGCCTGGTTGTCGATGTTAAATTTCCTGAAAGGAGAATCTCCTTTAAGTTCAGGGAAAAAGACATGTATATAGATGCTAAGTAAATGGGTAACACTATCCCCATTGTACATACACTAGCTTTCAACAAATCAATAAAGAGCTCTATTTCCGTGTACATGATTTTTGTTAAAGATTCTCAAAATGAACCTAATGCTTTAACAAAAGAAAATAAAAGCAAACGAAAGGAATTAGAGTTATCCAATTTTCTCACGGGGTTTCAAGATGTTTTTATTGTTGATGACATCCCTTGTGAGCTACCTCCTAAACGAGGTAATGATGACCATGCAATTGAACTTCTTCCAGGAAGTTCACCACCAAACAAACCTCCTTATAGAGTTTCTCAAGCTCAGTGCATGAGTTAGTTGAGAAGGGCATGGTTAGGCCTAGCTCATGTCCATTTTGCTCACCTGTGCTATTAGTGCAAAATAAAGATGGCACATATCGTATGTGTGTCGACTATAGAGCACTAAATAGGATCACTATCAAGAATAGGTTTCCCGTTCCACGGGTAGAAGACCTATTTGATAAGCTACAAGGATCGACCTACTTCAGTAGGATTGACCTAAAAAGTGGCTATCATCAAATAAGGATAGTTGATCAAGACATTGTAAAGACCGCAGTTCGCACCACATTTGGTCTTTACGAATACATTGTCATGCCTTTTGGCTTGACCAATGCACCAGCCACATTCAATCGCTTGATGGAGAAGCTGTTCAGGCCTCATCGAACCTTCACTGGAGTGTTCTTTGATGATATTATCATCTACTCTAATTCATTAGACGAACACAAGCAACACCTCCAGGTAATATTTCATGTTTTGAGAGAGAATAAACTTTATGTTAATCGAAAGAAAAGTGAATTTTTCTTGCAAGAGATTCAGTATTTAGGTCATATTATCTCTCAAGATGGCATCCAAATGGATCCATCAAAGTTAGAGGTAATAAAAGGATGGCCTAAACCAAGGAATCTTCATGAACTAAGAAGCTTTATAGGTATGTGTGCATACTATAGACGCTTCATAGAAAAGTTCTCACAAATTGCGGGACCATTACATGACCTAACAAAGAAAAGCGTTAGGTATACATGGTCTGCTAAGGAGAACAATGCTTTCGAAAAGCTTAAAGAAAAGCTTATCTCTCAACCTGTGTTTACACTACCGGATCTCTCAAAACCATTTGAGGTCCAATGTGATGCTTGTGGTGATTGCCTTGGAGCTGTTTTGCTCCAAGAAGGGCACGCCATAGGCTATGAGAGTCGAAGGCTCTATCTTGTTGAGCAACTTCTAGGCATATACGAAAAGGAACTCCTTGTAGTTCTACATGCCTTAGACTCATGGAAGCACTATTTATTGGGGACTCCTTTCATTCTGCGAACGGATCACCAAAGTCTTAAGTACTTCATGACGCAGACCAAGCTCTCCCACAAACAAATGAGGTGGGCAAATTTCCTTTCGCAATTTCATTTTCATATTGCTCACATTGCTAGCAAGCATAATCAAGTAGCTGATGCACTCTCAAGATGGCCAAGAGTGAATGCGGTTTCCATAGCAACTCACAATGATCTATCTTCAATTATAGATGAGTACGCTATTGATCCCAATTTTAGAGAATGTGATTTCAGCCCTTGCCTTAGGGAAGAAAGAAGAACCATTTACTTTACAAGATGGCTATCTTCTCTATGGCAATAGACTATGCGTTACTAACTCACTACGTGAGAAAGTAATGTATGAATCTCATGCTCCCCCATATGCGGGGCATAGAGGGATTCAGTCTACCCTAAAGGGAATTGAAACATATTTCTATTGGCCTACCATGAAAGTGAACATACATGAGTATGTTTCCAAATGTGTGGTATGTCAAAAGACAAAATTTGATAGAGGGAAGCAACTTGGATTGCTTCAACCCTTGCCAATCCCTAATTCACCGTGGGAGAGCATATCCATGGATTTTATCTTTGGATTGCCTAAGTCTATCCATGGGAATACGGGAATATGGACGATAGTAGACAGGTTCAGTAAACAAGCTCATTTTATACCTGTCAAAAAGACTATCAAAGCCCATCAAATGGCAACCCTCTTCATTTCACAAATTTTCAAGTACCATGGCTTGCCAATGTCCATAGTGTCGGATAGAGATCCTAGAATGACCAGTAATTTCTGGAAGGGTCTCTTTGAGAATTTAGGAACAAGGCTAAACTTCTCTTCGGCCTATCATCCACAAACTGATGGCCAAAGTGAAATAGCTAACCTAACTATTCTCGATCTACTAAAAGCCTATGTAACGGAAGTAGATCAAAGATCCCAATGGGAGAAGTACTTACCCTTAGTAGAGTATGCTTACAATAACACTGTACATACTTCTACAGGAAAAGCACCTTTTGAGGTAATTGAGGGAAGATCAAAAAGTCCCTTGCTACTTAAGGTACATGGGAAGATCTTCGCTGCAGATGAGTATAGCCGAGACCTACAAGAATCTTTCCAAAAGATTAAGGATGCTATCTCTATCTCACAGCAAAGGCAAAAGGCTGCTGCTGACAAGCACATGGGGAGCCTGTAAGAGCAAATAGCAAGAGGGCTCGCCCAAGAGAGAGAGGGGGGTGATTTTTTCAAGGCATTATCACACACACACACTCACACAATCTCATGTGTGAAGAAAGAGAAGACTATCTCTTCCCAAGCTTTAATGGAGAGCTCATCACCTACTCCAAGCTAGTGAGATAGAAGCCTACATCGACACACTCTTGGCTTGTGGATGCAAATCCAACCAAGAGCCAAGCTTCAATGCATGCTCATCTCCTCTATCAAGCTAATTACTAAGCTAAAGATTATCTAATATGAGTGATTATGTGAGGAGATGTACATCTTTCTCGTAAGATACTCCTTCTTCCTCTCAATCTACTCTCATACCCTGCTAGCTCTCACCATCTTCAAAGGTGTGTGAGGTCTTGGGTCTGAGAACGGGGATAATTAAAGTTGTGTTTACTAAGTGTTTTGCTTAGTGCATGAAGCTTTCATCTTCATTGCACTAGCTAGTCTTGAAGGAACACAAAGAATTGTATTGTACAATGTCTCTCTTGATGGGAGAAACCATAATACAAAGCCTTTTGGAGGGGGGACCGGCTCCATGCAAATCCGGTCCTCAACTATTGTCAATAGCTTACTTTCTCTCTCTTTTGAAAGTATTGTTGATGCTATCTAACTAGGTGTTATGCTTTTTGTTGCTCTCTCCACCCAAGCACTCTTGTAATTCTCATTAGGAATCTATTCTAATGAAATGCCCACTATGTTCATGCTAATTTCCGCTACACACAAGTTTTTAGGCCATTAAATGTTACAATATTTCTAATTGAGGCTGCTCCAAAGTGCCTGCCTTTTCTTGCGTTTCCAGCTTTCCATCGCTCAGCAGCTGGTTAACTCTTTTAAACTCGTCTATTTCTTTTAGCAGCTTTTCTTCTCGTTGCACCCGCATCAAAGCCAGGTCTCTGCGTTGAGACTGCTCTAGCTTTAGCTCCAGCTTGAGTTCCTTGTTCTCTTTCTTCAATGCTTTGTAGACCTCATCTGTTCCTTTGATCAAGGCTACGGCTAGATTCTCTCGTATTTGCCGAAAGAAAATTGCCTGATCATTTATTCTTTGTTCTGAGTATTGTAGAGAAGCATTCGCGACATCCAAGTGCACTTGAATCTTCTAAGCTGACAGGATTTTTGTTAGAAGTTTGTTTGTAACTTCTGTCAGTTGTTCATCTTTTGCTTTGCAAGCATCTAACAACTTTGTAAGTAGGTCACCTAACTCCTCCATCTCCTTCTGTTGTTTATCTCTTGCTAGCTGATGTTGTTCAGCTTCAGCTTTCATTTCCTTCACTTGCTTTTGTAGATCGGTGATGACATCTAATATTTCTTCTAACTCTCCTTGGAGAGAGCGTCAATCACCATCTCTAGTTCTTTAGCCTTTGTGCTCCGGCTAAGTGATGCTACTCAGAGTCTTTCCGACATATCCTGCATTTGCCTTGCATATTTGTTGACTTGCAGGATTACCTCATCATTTGATTGCTCGTCTTTATTTCTTGCTAGCTGCCTAGATGTCTCGGCAGTCTCTTGTGTCTCTCTCGGTTGCGTCGTAGCGGCTGGTTGTTCTTGCCCTTGAGGCTGTGTGGCTGGCCTTCTTCTGCTTTGTCATCATGAGGCTTTATGGATGCCTCGGCCGTTTCGTGTTGTGTGGAGGTGGAAGGTGTTTCCTCTGTTCCGGCGCTGGTTCTTGTTCTTGGTGTTGCTCTTGTGCAATGGCTACCGATTGTGCAGATTTGGATGCTTCTCTTTGTTCAGGCTCTTGTGTAACTTCAGCTTCCGATGATGGTGGTGGGCTTGGCATGGGTTGATCTTGGTGTTCAAAGACAGGAGAAGAGATGCGGGGAGACACGTCACCTTGGGCATGTTGTGCTTCTCCTTGTGCAATGGTCTCCTCTGCTCTCTTTTGTTCTTCTTCATCTTTTGCCTTCCTTGCCGCTTCTTCGGCTTCATTTAGCTTTAAAGCTTTTGCTTCTTGGTACATACGTTCCAGTGCTTCAGCGGGTTCTTCAGCCTCTTTCCTGGTGCGATGCTTGGTCCTTGGTCCCTTAAGTCCACTAGGCACCCATTTTTCCGGGTCCTTAATTCCTTGTGCTTGTCGGCTGCATTGGTATGCATGTTTCTCTCTTTCAAACCGGGCTTGATTTTGCACAGGCTCTTCTTGGTGTGATGCCACGGCTTTTCTCTTCATTTCCTCCCTTCGTGGTTGCTTTTCATAATTATCAGATCTTTCACTGTTGTGCCTTTCCGGCGAGCTTTCAGACGATTCTTCATCTAATTTGTAGGATCTCTTGGCCAATCTTGTAGCTTGAGGAGATGGTTGAGCTGCCAGTATCCAAGTGTTTTGGTCTTGGGCAGGTGGTAGGTTGTCGACCATGCCGAGGGCATGGTATGCAATCCTGGTCAATACCTCTGGTGCACCCAGGTAAGTAATCTTTCCTTCTTTCTTTGTGCCTTTCAGAGTGGTCAAGACATATTGTGCGTGGTCCATCGATTGCCTGGTTGTTGACTTGAAAACTTGTGTGAAAGTGGTGGCAACCGCATGATTTGGCGTGGTATACCTTGGTGGCCTTTTAGCAAGGAAGTGGAAGTGTTGGTGGTATAACCTGGCTGGCTCTTCCACCTGCTTGTGAATTAGGTTTGCAAAGGTGGATGCAGCGGTTTCTTTGGTGAAAGTACCTACCGTTTTCTTGTCCCTTGCCCTCATTATCATTCCTTCTGTGGGCAGTATGAGTGCTTCTGCCACTATTTCTTTGGTTATCACCACTTCAACTTTATTCTCCTGAGGGTCAGAAATCTGGGCAGTTCCATCTTCTTTAATCGTGGATAAAAGCTCGTAAGCTTTTTGGAAATCCACATCGCACGCTCTGAGTCCTAGCTTTCGGTTGGCTTCTTTGGTCTCAGGCTTCGCGGTGACATCATACACTTCTTTTGGTAGAAGTTGCAACTCTACCTGATGTCCCTCCTCACTCTTGAATCTGCCGATGAACATTGTGGTGTGATGCTCTTATAGCTGTTCTTTTGAAAGATAGGCTGCCTTGGCGACTTTGACTGAATCTGGATCCAGTTGGTATGAGGGCAGCTCCTACAACTTTTCTTTTTGGTAGAGCTTCTTCTTGGCCCTCTTTGCTGCTTGCATGACTCTTGTTTAGTGAATAGAGTGTCAAAGTTAGCAGATTTGTGGGATTTTTCTCTGAAATGTCCTTGAGTCTGAAATGCTGACAATTTTGGTCTAATTTGCTTCAGATCTATTTTTGAACAAGCCTAGATGCATAAAAACATGCAAGGAGCAAAATTGTAAAGTCCAAACAAATTTTTACAACCAAAGTAAATAATCGCGATTATTTACAGTTGAGTACTTTTTTTCAACATTTTTTAAACTTGGCATCACAGGCTTGAAGTATATACCAAATGCATACTTTGAGTAAAATATGGGCTCATTTGGATGCATAGGGTGAAATGGTACCAGATTTTGGCTTTAGGTCTCTGAAACAGTAGATATAATGGAAATTTGAGATTTTGAGCTCCAAATTGGTTCAAACTTGGCTAGTGGGATTAAAACATCATGTACTTTGGATGTATGATGGCAAAATATTAAAATTCCCCCATTTTGGCTAGAAAGTAAATAATCGTGATTATTAACATTTCTACCAAAATCAACAATTTTTGGTACAAATTGGTTCTAGGCATTGTATAGACCTTGTGTATGTGATATGAGGTGATTTCGATCAAGAAATGTGGTCCATAACCCAAAAATTGGCTTGCAAAGACTTCTTTGCATTTTCTGACAATTTTCCAAGTTATAGGTGCTCATTTTGGCTCATACTTGATTTTGGCATGTAATAGGTGTGTACACATGATAGGTGAGGTAATGATACAATTTCCAAGCAAAAATAGTGTAAAAGTAAATAATCGTGATTATTTACAGCAGTCACAATTTTTTTGCAAAACTTACAAATTTTGATCTAAACACATTCTATCTTATATCTATATCAAAATGAGAGGGTCAACTGCCATGTGGCAGCAAATCCTTGCAGCCATGGGCTTCCATCCCTTCTCGAATCCTAATCATGGCCATGTTGGCGTGCTCTCTCTCTCTCTCTCTCTCTCTCTCTCTCTCTCTCTCTCTCTCTCTCTCTCTCTCTCTCTCTCTCTCTCTCTCTCTCTCTCTCTCTCTCTCTCTCTCTCTCTCTCTCTCTCTCTCTCTCTAGCATCTCTGTCCAGTGCTTCCAACATGGCGCACTCTCTCTCTCTCTCTTCCCCTCTCCTCGAGCTGCGAGGAGTCTCGCTGCCAATGTGAATCAATGAAATTTCTCTCTCCTTTTCTCTCTCTCTCTCTCTCTCTCTCTCTCTCTCTCTCTCTCTCTCTCTCTCTCTCTCTCTCTCTCTCTCTCTCTCTCTCTCTCTCTCTTCCCCCCTCCTCGAGCTGCGGGGAGTCTCGCTTCCAATCTGAATCAACCGAGGTTAAAACTATCTTCTTCTTCTTCTCCTCGACCTGAGGGAATTCTCTTTGAATTAGTGCCAACATGAGCACTCTCTCTCCTCGAGCTGCAGGACTCACTACCCCTCCATCTTCTCTTGGCCTGCCCCTCGAGTTGCGGGGGAGTCACTACCCCTCCATATTCTTTTAGTCCCAATAGCTAGCCATATAAGCCTTGGCATCTCCATGGCAGGTTGAGAGAGAAAGAGAGAGAGCCACTTCTGTCACCTCCTCTCTTACAACCTGTTCTGCTGCCCGCCCTTATCTGTTGCCTACCGTCACTTGCTCTCTGCCCATCGTCCTCCAGCTCTAGCCTGCGCTACTCCTGATGGGCCCTTGGATGCATGACCCTGGGAGGGGGGGCATTGTGCCTCACTTTGATCTTTGTAGAGTACCTGAACCCCATCCACGGAATCCTACTTTTTATAACACATGTCAAGGGGCAAGGCACCATGTTTCTCCTCAAGCAGTTCAATCACAACCTGCGCTTCTAGAGTAAGGATTGAAGGAGGGGAGGCGATGTTGTAGACTGCTAACAAAGGAGAATGAAGGAGGGTTCATGAATTTGAGGAGTTGGAGAGAGAAAAAGAGAGAGAGCGGCTTCCTGTGTGCTATCGACAAAAAAAACCGAGTAGGCACTTATCATGATTTTTTATTATATTTATCTCAGGTTTTTGTTTATATTTATCTCATAGGTTTTTGTTGCTCTCTCTCTCTCTATAGAACTATGCACGTGCAAGCAGCTGATTAATCCCAATCATTGTAGGAAGTAGGAAATAGGAAATAACAAGTGAAGGTAGCTTCTACACTTGCAGGCAATGCTCTAGATTGGAAATCTTGAGTTTTCTCTTGGTGGAGTCTCTCTCTGTCTTATAAGTTTAGTCTCAGCAATATAGAGATCTGGCAACAAGAGCTACCCAATTATGGTAGCATGTATACATATTGCAAAAGGAAATCTAATGAAGACATAAAGCATGCACCAAATTTGGGTCTTGTTGTTGATCAGACACAATACGAATCTTAATACACACAATTACATACGATTGCAACACACACACACACACAAGATGTATAGTTTGGATCTCTCTCTCTCTTTCAAACAAAGACAACCAGACATGTGGGAGTAGCTCCTTCAACCACCATTGTCTCTTGCAACTCCGATGACACAGGGACTAAGCGTGCAACGCGAGAGAGAGAGAGAGAGAGAGAGAGAGAGAGAGAGAGAGAGAGAGAGAGAGAGAGAGAGAGAGAGAGAGAGAGAGAGAGAGAGAGAGAGAGAGAGAGAGGCGGCCGAAGGCCGCCGGCCATACTAGTACACCTAAAACACTTTGGCATCACTTTGTGCTTTGTCGACTCTGAAATCACCAATTTCTGTGACTATACTGCCTGTTGAGTTGGTCAGTCAATTTTGAGGCTGTGGACTTGTCCCATAGTCGTGAAGCAACTCATCCAATTCTCGCTCATTTGGAGTCAGTTTGACCCCGTATGTTGAATTTGACGCTTTGTAGCCTTTAAGCCGTTTTTTGTTTTTTGAGGGCTTTGCTTGATTGATTTCACTAAACCAATCATATACATTGTATATGAACCTCGTAGGCAAGCTGTCTATGGAGTCAGATCAAAATTCTGGCATCTGCCAAAAACCTAGCTTTTCTACTGAGGACCCCCTCAACCCCTACCGAATGGTCAACTGATGATATAGAAAGGTTCTATTATGTTAGGGCATGTTGCAGTTCAAATCCCATCTGATTTGGTCAAGCTAACAGGCCGCTATGGTCAGTTTTTAGTCGTAGGTCTTCGTGCACTGCTCGGTTTCTAGGGGTTTAGACTACCTAATGGCCGTACAAAATGGATCATTGATGAGTAAAGAAATTACCCCTCATGTCTTGTGTGAGACGGCGCTGAAAACGAGCACCTGTAAACTTCGGAAAAGGCGTGCAAAAGAGGTCGAAAACTCTCTCTACAAAGGCCACAAGTGGAAATGAGGTGGTTTTAGCCTACCTTGGATATCTATACCCGGACTTCCCGAACCAATTTTCCCTAGATTCCCTCATTAGTCCTACTAGGCTATGTGTTGCATTTTTTTTCGAGAGCGAATGCTACCTTTATATCCCCGCATCATTGCACCATGGCATGCATATGCACTTTTGTCATCGCCATTGTGTTGCATTTGTTTGCATCAACATTATCATTGTCAATATTGTGATTGTTTGAGATGACGTGCTTAATCCTGGTCGAGGAAGGTTGGTCGTTTTTGCAGTGCTAGAGAAACTCAAATTTTACAGAAGGATCGCAAATGATGGTCGCGACATGGATCAACATGAAATACCAAAATGATTCTTGTAGTTTACATTTTTATTTCAAGTGCACATTCCATTTACAAAGTTAAAAGGTTGGATTTTTTAGAGCATGCATGATAACAAAATAAAATAAAATGAAGGGATGCCTTTGGGGGCTCGTGTCTGCCCATGAGAGAGAAGAGGGAGATGGGGTTCCATTTGTGCTTGGCCGGCTGCTAGTGAAGCAAGCTGTGAACATTTTTGAGATTTTTCTTGAGAGCATACATTGTGTATTGTGTGTGTGTGTGTGTGTGTGTGCGCGCGTGTCTGTGTTCTTTGTTGAGCTGAGAGAGAGACCTTGGTTCTCTGTTTCAAATCGAGAAAGAAAGAGAGTATTTTCCTATTGCAAATCAAGCCAAAGGGAGAGTCGAGGGCTCACCCCTGATGAGAAACGGCGAGAGAGAGAGAGAGAGAGAGAGAGAGAGAGAGAGAGAGAGAGAGAGAGAGAGAGAGAGAGAGAGAGTCTCCGAGTGAAATCGAAGAGAGAGAGGGAGTTTCTCTTTGTGGGCTGCAGGTCATGTTGTAAACTAGGAACCAGAGAGAGAGAGGGCTTGGCCCTGCAATAAACGAGAAGAAAGAGAACGATTCTCTATGTGCTGCGGAGAGTTAGGGAGAGAGAATGAGGGGCTACCAAGAGCCGAGGAGAGAGAGAGAGAGAGAGAGAGAGAGAGAGAACGACTCTCTGTGTGACAGGCCCTAACCAAGAGAGAGATTGGGAGAGAGAAGGCTATGTAGCATTCGAGGAGAGAAAGAGCAATCCTTTGTGGGTTGCAGCAAATTGAGCAGGGAGGGAAAGGGCTGAGCCTTTATGCTCTGCCAAAATCAAAGATAGAGAGAAACAGTATCGCCAAGGATAATTTATTTTGCTAAAAAAAAAAACCAACTAATTTCATGAAACCCCTCTAAGCGAGGGTCCCCATTGGAAAAAGAAAGAGAGAGATAGAGTCTCTCGTGCAAACTCGAAAGAGGGAAAAAGAGAGATTAGAAGAGAGAGAGAGAGAGAGAGGGCTTTGCCTTGAGCACAAACAAAGCGTGAGTGTGAGAGATCAAAATTACATCCAAATAAAAGGGGAGAGAGTGGCTCACCGTCAAACGGTGAGAGGTGCTCTTCCACTAGTTTTTGATTTCACTCGCAGATTTTAAGCATTATTACAAAGACGGCCATCAAAGCTTGGACTACCGCGCAACGATTGCCATTAAAGTGAAGACTCCTTGCCTAGCTATTCGTACATTTCACGCACTATCGTTTTCATATAGCCACCCGTAGCAAACTTCCGTAAAAAAATTGTAATTAAACAAAAATAATGAACCTTTGTAAAATTTAATCCTTGAGGGTCGTGAGAATCACTCTGAGCCTCGCCATCAGTTCCGGCTTTCGATGCAGCGATTTCAAAGCTAAGTTTTCTCTCTCTTGTTCCATTTTGATATAAAAACAAAGCAAATATTTGTAAAAGCGATTTACGCTCAGACATCATAATATAAACACAATTTGTGTATATTCCCATTGTGTCGATTCGTAAGCATTCACTATAACATTTTGTTACGAATCATCACCATATTTGTGTCCGTGTCGTGTTTGTTATTTGCAAGTGTTTCTATACTCCAACCACTCCAGCGCTCCCTGGCAGTGGACATTTAGCACATTATTTTATCTCTAAGTTCGCTCCATCTTTCTCATTGGGTTTTGGGGGTTCATATTGCACTTATCATATATCTTTGTTGGGTATCTGGGGGGGTTCTTTGGGTCTTTGTCCTCTTTTCCTTGCCCATCCACATATTTACCAAACACCATGAAATCTATGTTAGACTCAAAAATTTCCTTGATCGGATTCCTGTAGCTCATTCTGCAAGAATTTTGCAGAAGTAGGTGTAGCCGCCTAATTTAGGCTTCCCGCTTTCATCTTCTGATTTCATTGAAAAAAAATTTGCTTGTTTGCCTTGTCTTTCTGATCACCATTGTGTCTTCCATTTTTTCGTATGAGCTTCCTTGCTATTTATTATTAATTTTTGACCTGTTTGTTGAAAAATCAAAGAAAATAACAAAATGCTCTAGAAAAGTAAAGTGAAAATTCAATAATTAAGAGAAACCATTGAAAAACACAGCTTTATTATTTTTTGTTGGATTTTTCTATTTTTAAGTCTCATTATCAATAAAAATGATTAAAAAAACCAAAAAGGACTATTTTTTATGATTTTTTGATAGTATATATACTATTTACACTCATCGGGAAGATATTATCAATAAATTTTCCCTTGATGATGAATTATAAGGGCATTATTAGGTAATTTTATAAAAAATCACACGTTACATCGAACTTTTTCCTCCCTCTTCAAATATTGCCCTTAATTACTTATTACTTAGTGCCCTTCACCCCTCCTAGATGGCGTACTCCGGGACGATTGTGTGCATGGGTTGAAAAATCGTGTCTATGCATAGCCGTGGTTGACTCTACCATGCTGTGAAGATCAATGCAATTCAAAACACTATGTTGTGCAAGAGCTGGGTCTTGAGTAATTAACTCAAGGGTTTCTGATGTCGAGGCTTTCTGATGTTGTCTTCGAAAGAGAAAATCTTGTATCTTGTGTGCTCTCTGTTTGATTGTACTATCAGGATGCTTCAACATGCTGATTTCTTGGGCTGTTGGTAGCACTTTTGTTTGTTGTCGAATTTTTCTCGCCATTGGTAGCTTGGTTTGCTTGTGGTTGTATGGTGTGGTGGAGTCTTTTGAGACTTAACTCGCCATTGCTTGATTGATCTTACGGTTTTTGGAGAAGATAAGTGCTCCTTTTTCTTCCAAATCCATTTCAAGTTAGGTTCCTTGCTCGGAGATGCTCGTCTCTGTGTTTTTACCCTTGGAACCTTCTTTTGTTTTGTCGGTGAAGTTTTGGACACCCATATTTGAATCGGCTTATCCTTAAGCTGTGCTTTTGATACCCAAATTTGCATGACTCCTTGCATGCTACTTGTAGCATTTGCTTGTCAAGGGGATGGAGAAGATTGATTTCTTCATGGTTTTGTCTGGTGATTGCTTCCTTTTCATTCCTCCTTGCTTGGTGCAATTGGAACAATGAGTTGCCCACCTTTAGTTGATAGCTTGAGCTGATTTGTATCCCAATCTGGTACTGTTTTGTATGTCCGCATCGAGGGAATTCCAAGAATCATCGTCTCATTCATGTGTTCATCTAGTAAGCATACAAACTGATGAGGATATGAACATCCATGTACTATCACATTCAAGTTGACTACTCCCAATGTTGGGGTTGGGTTCTTGTTGTATCCTTTGATTGTTGCTATTCCTGCTGTCAATGCTTGACTTTGTTGCCTTCTTGTATGTGGAATAACTGATTGCATTTACTCTAGCTCATGTGTTGACCAAAGCATTGGTGCTATGATTGTTGAGTTGTACTTTGATGCGCACGTCCATTCCGTCTAACCATTCATCATCTGTTGAAACTGCATCTTTAGGTAATTCCCATTGTCGGTCATCTATTTCCAGAGTGTTGATGGGAATCGGTATCTATTAATTCCTGAGAGCAGCTTTCCATTTGAGTACCCAAAGCCGAGCTTCCTCTTGGGATGCATCAATAACCTATTGTTGTTTAATCCTCCTTTGAGTGGCTACATGCATTCTTTCTAGCAATTCATTGGTTAGTGGCAAATTGTATTTCTTTTAACAACATCCACTAATCCAATCAGCCATTGGTTCACCATCTAGGGTGGACAATTTTACAGCTCCACTTGGAGATACATCTTCAATGATAAACGGTCCGTTTCCCTTTTTCTTAAACTTGGGAATGTGTTGCTTAAGGGAATAGACTAAAACTAAGTCCCCTTTCTTAAAAAATTTTGTGATTATTTGGGAATCAAAAAACTGTTTTTTGTTTCCGCTTTTGTGCATAGATGTGAGCTACAACACTTAACCTTTGCTCATCTAGCTTTTCCAAATCTTCAAGTCTTTCTAATAATTCATGTCTAATCCACTCAAAATTTCGTGCTACCCTTAATGTCGCCAATAGAAATTCTATTGGCAATATGGCATCAAGACCATAAACAAGGTTAAAGGGTGTAGCATTTAAAGCTAATTTGAATGAAACTCGATAAGCCCATCGAGCAGCATGGAGATTCATTTCTCAGTCTTTCCTTCCTGAACTAACCACTTTAGTCAGCACTGAGCTAAGAATTTTGTTCGTATGCTCAGCTTGTCCATTTACTTGTGGGTAATAGGGAACTGATTTGTTATGGATGACCATAAATTCATTAAGCAGATACTCGATTACCTTATTGAGAAAATGAGTTCCCCTATCACTGACTATTTCTATTGGCAGTCCATATCTGGTGAACACATACTCATATAAGAATGCGGTAGTGGTTTTGAAATCATTCTTTTGAGTTGATTTAACCTCGATCCACTTGGTCAAATAGTCCGTAGCTACAATGATATATTGAGTTTGGGTTCTATAAGTAGGTGGTTGTATTGGCCCAACAAAATCTATACCCCATTTTGCAAAAGCTCTAGCTCCCATGATTGGTCTTAAGGGCATGCTATCTACATGGGTTGGCATTTTTGCTCGTTGACAAGCATCACACCTTCGAACATATTCTTTGGCATCTGCAAAAAGTGTTGGCCACCATATGCCTGCCATTAAGATTACTCTTGCGGTGATCTCACTAGAAAAGTGACCTCCAGCTAATCCAGCATGTTCTTGTTCTTCATTTGCACAAAGACGCAAATGTTGATCTTTACCTCTCCGATACAATTGGTTCCCAATAAGAGCATAGTCTCTTTCTTCAATTTCAATTGCTCTTTGACGGCGTTTACTCATATCCTCAGGAAATGTTCGTCTTGATAAGTAAGTAAACAGATAGTTACTCCACTTAAGAACATGTGACATTTGAAACAATATAACATGAGGTATGGGTGTTTGTTTTTTACATTGAGGACAATCCTTAATAAAAGATCGAACATCACTTCTCATAGTCGGCCAAAATACTCCAAGTCTCAAGATTCGTTGCATAGTTTGGTCTTCCGTGAAGTGAAGTCCTACTATGTTAACATGTGCTTAACTTAGGTACTGTTTTTTTCCTTCAGGATTAATGCATAAGAGAAATATTCCATCTCGATTTCTTTTGTATAGCCTACCAGTAGTAATTGATACATAGCCGATTGCTCAAATAATCCAATTGTAATAGGAAGTGGTATTTGTGAATCCACTTGAGCTATTGTCATCAATGACACAATGTTTTCCAACCATGGAGGATCCTTTCCACGGAGAACAAATAGGCATCTGGTAGATCATTGTCTACCCCTTTAGGTGATTCTCCTAAAACAATCCTTACAAATGATTTGCTCGTGGATGTGTAGTGACCCTTTTTACAACCACAGTGAAATCAAATTCCAGAAGAATGATGAACCATCTCACTATTCTTCCTGTTCTGCATGGCTTGTTGACCAAATACAACAAAGCTTGGTGGTCTACAAAGAACACAAACTTGTTGGCTAATAGGTAATCTCTATACTTTTTAACGGCATAGATCATTCCTAATCCTTCCCTTTCAATGGTGGTGTAATTATTTTCTGCCATGTTCAACTATCTGCTAGTATAAGAAATAGAAAAGTCAATTTTTCTGTCTCCTAGTTGAGCTAGTATACAACGATAGCAAAATTGGAAGCATCTACATGTATGTGGAATATCTTATTCCAATCTGGTGCTTTTAATATTGGAGCTGAGGTGAGAGCTTGCTTAATCTTCATAAAGGACTCTTCACATGCCTCGGTCCACGCAAAGTATGTAATCAAGCTATACATGGTTTTTGCAATTATAGCGTACATGTAGATGAACCGTCAGTAATATCCACAATACCCCATGAAGGCTTGTACCCCCTTGACTGTTGTTGGTCTAGGCAATTCAGCAATGACATGAATTTTTTTTAATATCAGTAGCTATGCCATTTTTAGACACTATATGTCCAAGAATTTTTCCTTGTTTACCCATGAATGTGCACTTTTCAGGATTTAAGCAAATCCTATAAAGTCTACATTTTTTGAGTACCACCTTTTTGAGGTGTTCAAAATGATCAGCCCGGATTGATGAGTGTACGCATAGATCATCCATATATACTTCTAAGAATTTCTTGAGATATTCTTTAAAATCATGGCTCATCAACCTTTGAAACGTGGCTGGAGCATTAGTTAACCCAAACGGCATAACCTGATAGGTAAAAATACCCCATTCTATTGCAAAAGCAGTTTTATGCTAATCGTTTGGGTCAACCAAAAGTTGATTGTATCCCAAAAAGCCATCTAGAAATATGTAAGCTTATTTTCTTGCAACTCGTTCTAAAACATGCTCAGTGATTGGAAAAGGAAAGTTGTCTCAAATGGTAGTTGCATTCACCTTTTTGAGATTAACACACACTGTTGAAGATGATGAAACAGGAAACAGAAGGAAGACAGCGACTCAGAGTAGGAAGAAGATGGAGAAGGAGAAGACACAGAGCTTGTGTACGAGATCTCTGTAGTCTGTCTCTCTGTATTGGAATAATAATTGTGTATACAAACTCAGAGCTACAAAGCTTATATGAAACCCTAAGAGATAAGGTGTCCTTTCACACCAGATGTCCAGGGGGAAAAACCCAGTGGGAGAAAAGTGCCCCTGGTGAAGCGCGTATACACACTAACACTACTACATGTCTACAAATCCCCCCTGTAGTGATAGTGTGAATCCGTACAAGGTAGCAGATCATCATGTGTATGAGAGTAAGCCCAAAGCTTTTCGGAAAGCTTCAAACTTTTCTCGTGATAACGCCTTCGTAAATAGATCTGCAATGTTATCCTGTGTAGGACAGTAAGTTAGTGTGATCTCCCCTGCATGTAGCCTTTCCCTGACATAGTGGTAGTGAACCTCTATGTGCTTTGTTCTTGCATGAAATACTGGATTCCTTGCAACTGCCATAGCACTCTGACTGTCAGTGAAAATGGTAGTGGGTGCCTGTTGACACTCACAAAGATCTGCCAATAACCTGCGTATCCATACACAATCAACTGTTGCCGTGAAAGCTGCCCTGTACTCAGCTTCACAAGTTGATGTAGCCACTGTGGGTTGCTTCTTGCTTAGCCAAGATATACATGCATTTCCCAAGAAAAAACAATTGCCACTTGTGGAATGTCGTGTGTCAAAATCACCAGCCCAATCTGAATCGCTGTAACCAAGAAGCTGCATAGAACTGTGCTTTCCATACATATCCCCCCTTGGAAAGAACATGGCAAGATTAGGGGTACCTGAAAGGTAACGAAGTATGCGCTTCACAGCCTGCCAATGATGCATACCTGGGCTGTGCATAAATCTGCTTGCTTGTGAAACCCCAAATTGAATGTCTGGACGAGTGTTGCCTGCCAAATATATCAAGCAACCAACCGCTGCTGCATAAGTATGTACATCAAAAGTTTCTCCAGCATCATGCATGCTCAACTTTGATCCAGTTTCTACGGGTGTAGAGATTGGCTTACAATTTTGCATACCAAACTTGTCCAAAATTTTATGCAAATATTTTGCCTGCAACATGTATATGCCATCCTCTGATTGCACAAACTGAATACCCAAGTAATAATGTAGCAAACCAAGATCAGACATCTCAAAGGTTTTTCTCAAAGCATCTTTAAACGCTTCAATTTCATCTGCAGTATTGCCTGTAAGAAGCATATCATCCACATAAAGTGTTAGCATAATGAGAACTCCATCTCTCTTTTTGACATACAAAGTACTTTCTGTTGGACTATTCTGAAATCCCTGGCCAATCAAATAAGTATGTATCTTCTCATACCATGCTCTTGGAGCCTGTTTGAGACCATACAAAGCTTTACGCAATCTACATACCTTTTGCTCTTGACCTTTTACAACAAAACCACTTGGTTGACTTACATAAACTTCTTCCTGCAAATCACCATTCAAAAAAGCAGTTTTGATATCCAACTGATGCACTTTCCAACCATGATGAGCAGCAATTGCAACTAGTGATCTAACTGTGGACGCACGAGAAGTAGGAGCAAAGGTTTCATCATAATCTATGCCTTTCTGTTGCGCATAGCCTTTTGCCACAAGCCTTGCTTTGTACCTGTCAACAGTACCATCTTGTTTCCTTTTTACCTTAAAAACCCACTTTGTACCAATAGGCTTTTTACCTGTAGGCAAGTCCACTAGATCCCATGTATGATTCTTATGAATAGAATCAATTTCTTGCTGCATAGCATCTTTCCACTGAACACACTCTAAAGCTTGTTCAAATGAATCAGGCTCATCTGCATCACAAAGAGTACTAAAGCAAGCCAAATCTACTTGCTCTCTGCCAAAAGTAGTACCAGCACGTGTTTTCCGTGGCAACGGTGCATCCAACTTGCTATCCTGCAAAGTTTTCTGAACCCATTTAGGCAAGGTTCTTTCTTCCCTGAGAACTTCTTGCTCTTCACGCACAATTTCCTCTACATCATGAGGTGTCACATGCTGATCAAAAGATTGATCAAGATTATCAACCTGTTGTGAATCTTGATTTTCCACAAAAGAAGGAAGCAAACCTTCAAATACATCATGTGTCTGCATATGAGGTACATCAAAAGCAACCATAGGTTGAGCAGTAGTTTCTGCAAAAATTACATCACGACTTTCAAAAATCTTGTTTGTAGCAGGATTGTAAAGTCTATAACCTTTACTTCCACTACTGTACCCCACAAATATACATTTGATTGCCTTATCATCAAGCTTCCCACGTAACTGCTGAGGGATGTGAGCATAAGCAAGACAACCAAAAACACGAAGATAACTGACTGAAGGTTTTTTGTCATACCAAGCTTCATATGCAGTAATGGTCTTCAAGGCACGAGTAGGACACCTGTTCAAAACATGTGATGCACAAGCAATTGCCTCCATCCATAGCTTATGAGGCAAACTCTTAGCCTTGAGCATACATCTAGCTGTCTCCATTAAAGACCTGTTCTTCCTTTCTGCAACACCATTCTGTTGTGGTGTGTATGGCATAGTGCATTGGTGTTTAATGCCTTTCTTTCCCAAAAAATCCTTAAATGCACCTGACATGTATTCACCTCCTCGATCGGTACGAAGAGTCTGTACTTTGCAACCTGTTTCATTTTCAACCATGGCGACATAATGTTGAAAAACTGCAAACACATCTGACTTTGCTTTGAGTGGATACACCCAACAAAACCTGGAAAAGTCATCAATGAAGGTCACAAAATAAAGGTTGTTTCCTATAGATGGCGTCCTCATAGGACCACATACATCACTGTGTACAAGCTGCAACTTTCGTGTCGCTCTAACTGAACCATCCTGCGAAAATGCAAATCTGTGCATCTTTCCAAGAACGCAACCTTCACATACATGTCTTGGTGGCATCTCCAATAAGGACAAATCATGCACCATATTATGACGTTGTAAAGTCATCAAACTGCCATAACTAACATGCCCAAATCTAGCATGCCACAACTCAGCATCCTGCATGGCCTGAGTCTTTGTTTCTGCAATACATACCTGAATCTGCTTTTCATAACGATCTAGCACAAATAGTCCATTTTCCAGCGTACCTGTAGTGATAAGAGAATAACCATTCTCTCGATCTCGTACAACACATCTGTCATCCTCAAAAATGACCCGAAGACCATTTTTTGCAAGAGAGGATACAGACAACAAATTCTTCTTGATCCCTGGAACATATAAGACATCTGGCAAGCATAAATCTGAACCATCTGAAATGGTAATCAAAATCTTACCAACGCCTTTGATTGGATAAGAAGCATTATTTGCACATGTCACCTTCTTTCCTGCTGGAGTTGCATCCAATGAACAAAACAAATCCTTCCTTGAAGTAATATGCCTGGATGCACCACTATCAAAGTACCAAATCATTTGTGTCTTGTCAACACTGTAAGCAGAAAAATTTGAACATACTACAAAAGCATAAGAATCCTGCACAAAGTTTGCAGACTCTTCTTTAGCTGTAGAAGAATCACCAGAAGCTGAAACAACCAAACTTGACTCTTTCTTCTTTTCTTTAGCAATTCGCTTTTTACACTCACTAATGTAGTGACCAGGTTTCTTGCAGTAGTGACATTTACCTTTCTTTTTGGACTTGTCGGAATCACCTTTAGACTTCTCTGAAGATTGTCCTGCACTAGACTTGGAGTGATGAGCACTCTCTTTACCCCTGTTTTTGTTCTGTACAACAAGAGCATGATCCATACCATCCACCTGTAAAGACTTGTTCTTACGTGATTGATCCTCCTGCAATAGCAAAGCCACTAACTCTTCAAAATGAAGAGGGTCAGGATTAGCTCGCAAAGACAGAGTCAAAGAAGTCTGAAAAGTCAAATAAGATGGTGGTAGTGAATTGAGTGTTTTGGAAACCAAGTCCTTCTCTGGAATCACTTCATCAATGCTAAGCAATTGCTCTTTAAGATCCCTGATTTTTGTAAGATGCTCGACAATATCGTCACCTTCGTCCATCTGTATTTTGTCAAGTTGTTTCTTCAAAAACTCTATTCTGGCAGCGTTTCTTCCTCCAAACATAGCTTGCAGAGTGTTCCAAGCATCCTCAGAAGTTCTGCAAGATCTGATATGTGGTGTGATTGTCCTCTTTATGGTTAAGACAATCACAGCCATAGCCTGTGCATCTTTAGTATCCCATCTCTTTTGCTCTGGAGTGACTTGT
Organism: Adiantum capillus-veneris; assembly: GCF_014529385.1. NCBI lineage: Eukaryota > Viridiplantae > Streptophyta > Polypodiopsida > Polypodiales > Pteridaceae > Adiantum > Adiantum capillus-veneris. The sequence goes on along the minus strand of NC_140950.1, from coordinate 139,497,021 downwards.
GAGGGTCCTGCACCAACAGCTGCACCACGACCAGGCGTGGCAGGTGCAATGCTACCTGGACGAACTTCATCTCCAGATACATAATCCCACAATCCTTTACCAACCAAAACATTTTTGGCCATAAAAGACCAAAGAGAATAGTTGGTACCATCCAATTTGTCTTCGGATGTAAACGCACCAAAAATCTCTTTCTCCGTAGATTGAGCCATACTGTAGATGCACACAAGAGAGCAAAAGAACCTCCAAGAGATTCACAAATCTCCTCTCCAATGCAAGCAAAACTCTACACAAAATCTCAGCACAAAGCTAAGACAAGCTGCTTCCCAAAAGAACTGTTTACCTGAAGAAAATCTGTCAGAAAGCACACCCTCTTGATCTAAACGCCTCGGAAAAGTAACTTCTGCTACGCTGCTCAGAACGAAATTCTGAGGGCTCGAACGGCTTCGAAAGGGGGGTAAAACCCCAGGTCGCCTGGTCAGAATACTCCCGGAACGTCGAGGATGCTCCCACGAACAAATTTTCCGAAAACTGCCTGAAAACTGCGATTGCGCGCGCGGACGCGAAAACGCAAGTAGAGGCTCTGGAAATCACCTTGCTCTGATACCAATTGTTGAAGATGATGAAACAGGAAACAGAAGGAAGACAGCGACTCAGAGTAGGAAGAAGATGGAGAAGGAGAAGACACAGAGCTTGTGTACGAGATCTCTGTAGTCTGTCTCTCTGTATTGGAATAATAATTGTGTATACAAACTCAGAGCTACAAAGCTTATATGAAACCCTAAGAGATAAGGTGTCCTTTCACACCAGATGTCCAGGGGGAAAAACCCAGTGGGAGAAAAGTGCCCCTGGTGAAGCGCGTATACACACTAACACTACTACATGTCTACACACACTCGTAATTTTCCATTCTTCTTGGGTACTACCACAAATGGAGACACCCAATCTGTGTGTTCAATTTCATAAATGAATTCGGCTTCCTTTAGTTTTTCAATCTCTTCTTTTATCTTATGTTTCATTATACGTGTATGGCCTTTGTCTACTTGGTTTCGCATCATCTCTCATGGGTATGGTATTTTGACAGATTTCTGGATCAACACCCTTGAGATCCTTGTAAGACTAAGCAAAGATATCTCGATATTCCTTTAGAAAGCTTAGCAAAAGCTCTTCTTCTTCTTCTATTAGGTCATTCCCAATGTAAGCACGTTTAGGCTCTTCTCCTGGTTCAGCCAGGTCTATCTTTTTAGCATTTTCAGGTCCTTCGTAGGACTCGCCCTATTTTCGTAGTTCCCTAACAGGTTGTTCGACTATGATTTTTCGATCTTGGAGAGTATACTTTTTGTAATGGGATGGAACACTCATTACTTCCTTAACATCCTCTTCCGTGGTTTTCATTTCGATCATATATATCTCCTTTAGAGCTTTTTTCAACTCTTGATATTTATTTTTCCACTCAACTCTGGTCATGAGTGGTTTCTTATCCTGTGGGTTTTCTTGAGTATCCTTCCTTGATTTTCTGGATGTTTTAGACATTTCTAGATTTTTATTTGAAGGATATGTGCTAGTGATTTTGTCCTTGACACAATCATTTGCATCTATCTGCATCAGGAATTGTGTTCTATTGGAGACTGATGGCATAGGTCGTGTTTTTGCATTTCTGGTGTCTCTTTTTTGTCTATACCATTTTTGTCTTTTTGAATTCTAGTTTGGAAAGTCAAAAAACTTTTCCTCCCCTCCTTTCAAGAGTAGCCTAGCTCTCACATGTTCTTTTTCTAACCTCGAATCTTTTGAGGTAGCTAAGTGTTCATCTAACTCGTTTGGTGCATCATAGTGGAGGTCTGAAAAGATTTGTTGAGCTCTCATCAAGTTCTTGGGTTCCTCATCTTCGTCTTCAATGTTGAGGGTTGAAATCATTTGGATGGGAATTATGTTGTAGCCATCCTCATTGCAAAATTGAGTAGGCATAGACGTATTCACACATACATCCATTGTCGCTAAAATTTGAGTCCACTCGAATGGCTTAAACAAATGCTCTGGAAAGGTTTCAGGCACATAGGCTTCGTCTATGCAATCCCTTTCTAGAATACATTCTTCTCATTTTAAACTCCCATTTTCCGAAGCTCCACACATCCAAATAGGAGTGTCCTTGTTTAACCATGATGGAAGCTTAGTTTCAGCCGAAGAGACTGAATCAAACTCTTGTATGGGTGTTTTCAAGACATCTCTATAAGTGTGATCCTTTAGATTTACTCTTGTTATAGATCCCACTTGCTTCAAGTACAGATAATTATTTCCCCAATCTTGGATAAGATGTACCTGTCGCATGAAAGGTCTTCCCAATATGATTTGATAATTGAGTTTTTTTCCAAAGTCTACTGTGGCAAAAGTGTGTTGATATTCAATTCCACAGGAATTGACTATCACTTTTTCAAGAAGCCCTAATGGTCTCTCAATGTGTCTGTTAGCCAATTGCGATTTCATTCGAGTTTGTCTAATGGCTTGTTGTCCACAGGATTCCCATACTGCTTTTGTGGCTATGGTTATGCCTACTCCACTATCCAGTATTGCCATGGTTTCAATGCATTATATTTCACTGGAAGGGTGGTGTTTCCTTCTTTCCCTTTGTAATATTCTCCGACTTTCTTCATGGGAACAGATCGAATCTCTTTGTTGTCCATTTCTTTTTTAATTTTCTCATTTTTTTTGAGACTAGCCCCGTTATCCCCACCTTCTCTAGGGTTTTCTATAGATCATTCCATAAATATAGTCTAAGTTTTAACAGTTCTCCCAAGGTAAGAGTGCATTGGATGGGTGTAGACATGATTGAATGAATGTTCTCTACTTCAAGGGTGTGTTACCATATACATGTGGTAGTGATGTGTGTGAACATACTAGGACCGCTGGGGTATTTTTTCCCTCTTTAGGAGGTTTTTTCCCCCGAGCATTGTATATACACCCATCACTCTAGGGATATCTATCTTTCCATTGCACACTAAGTAAGACACTCTCTATTGTGTGCCTTGAGCTTCCTTCGTTTTCTCCAAGCTGTGTGTGTTTCTCTGCAACCCTAATTCCAACAATTGGTATCATAGCAGGTTACGACCTCCCGGGCTTAGTCCCATCTGCTCCAGCACACGCCTGCTCACTTACTTCGACTACAGTGAGGTTTGGCGAGCGTTCATAGATTGACAAATATTTCGGGCGAGCTCTTAGAGCTTAATCTGCTCAGATTTCTTATTCGGGCTCATTTCGGCCTCCGTTTCCACTACAAGCAGGTCTGCACATGCAATTTCGTCATTCTGTGCAGAATTTCTGTCAGTGTTGATTTTTGCATAACAGGTGCCTTACAGTCTTCTACAGTTTGTGCTATATAGCACATGTTGTTCCTGCTCTGTTTCTCCTATTTTCGGGTAGTGTTCACATCAGGTGCAGCATTTACCATGGCTGACAACAACACAAATGTCTTTAAGATGTTTGCTGTTGAGGACAGGTTGGATGGGGACAGTTACCCTATGTGTGCTTATATGATGCAACACATTCTTGTGTCAAACGGCATCTGGAATATCATGCAGGGCATTGATGTACATCCTGGTTCTGAGGATGTAGGCGATGTTGTGCAAGGATTGCTGCTATTAGAGTTGTTTTGCCTACGGCGGAACAAGCTCATTGGGATGTAAAGGATACATGGGCTCATGCATTGATTGTGTTTTCTGTGAAGCGCACCATTGTTCCTCACATCCGTTTAGCAAAATCTGCAAAACAGGCTTGGGATATTCTAGCAGGTCTTTATGCAAGCCGCAATGAGGCTAAAGTTGCTTTGCTGCGTAAAGAGTTGGAGTCAAAGATTATGCATGAGGAAGATGATATGGACACTTTCCTTGCTAGTGTCAAGGATATCAATGAGAAACTTATTTCTGCAGGTGAAGTCATTTCAAACAGTTCCCTTGTGCAGACTTTTCTTGATGCCTTACCAGATTCTTACCAGACTTTTGCTAGTACCTGGAGACTTATGACCCAAGGAAACCCATAAGTTGTCAAGTTTGATGCATTATGCACATTTCTGTTGCAAGAGTCACTTTCTAGAAAAAACAGGACTAGACAGCGTGCAGTTGAACAGGATTTTATTGCTTCTCAAAGAAAGGGTGGTAACAGCAATGCAACCACTTCTTATGGTTCTGTTGCGAGTGGAAAAACTTCTATTCCTAATGCCTCTGTTGGCAGCAATTCATCTGGAAATTTTGGTGATAAGGGCGAAAAGAAAATGCGTTGCCATTATTGTAAAGCTATTGATCACTTGATCAAGTCGTGTCCTAAGTTGAAGGCCAAAGAGGCTAAGAAGAAAGAGGGTGGTTCCACTGCAAATGTTGGTTCCACTATAAATGCAGCCATTGTTGAGTCTTCTGTGAAAGGCGACTGTGTTGTTGATGTTGATGCAGAATGGGCTTTTAGTGCAGAGTGCACTTACAATCTTGTTGTCCATGATGCATGCTTGTCAGTTGCTGCAGATTCACATGTGTGGTATTTCGACTGTGGTGTTACAAAGCACATTACCTCACATCGTGAATTGTTTACCTCTCTCGAGTCTATCCCTCCTGCAAATTCAGTCACTTGTGCCAACAATGCCTCTTATCCGCTTCCAGGAGTTGGAAAGATTGTGCTTACTGCTGCTAATGGAAATTCTTTCACACTTGTTGATGCACTTTATGTACCTGGGATCAAGAAGAATCTCTTGTCTATATCCGTACTTGCTCGACTTGGACTTGTAGTCAAAATTTATGGATGACAGATGTACAGTTCATAATCTTAGTTTTGGTCATGAAATTGTTACATCTGGGCTTTTGTATCGTGGGCTGTATAAGCTCACTTTGTATGACAAGTGTGGACAAAATTATGCAAATACAGTTGCAGATTCAAGGGCTATTTCAGATGCAAAACTTTGGCATGCACATTTTTGTCATCTGAATTTTTCCAGTTTGCTACGTTTGCAAAAATCTGATATGGTTGCTTCTTTGCCGCCTCTTGAAGCACCTATCAAACACGTTTGTGAAGGCTGTATTTTGGGTAAGATGCAGCATTCTAAGTTTCCAAAGGATGGTTCAGTTCGAGCCACATGCAAGTGCGGCTTGTGCATAGTGATGTTTGTGGGTCCATGCAAACTCCGTCCTTCGGCAATTACCTTTACTTTGTCACTTTTATTGATGATTACTTCAGGCATGCATGGGTATTTCCGCTTAAAGCAAAGTCCGACGTTTTTATGTGCTTCAAACAATTTCTGGCTATGGCTGATAATGTCTCGAAATGTACTATGGGCACCCTCCATTCCGATCGAGGGGAGGAGTATATATCTCATGAATTCAATGCATTTCTGGCTAGTCATGGGGTAAAACACCAATGTACAGTGCCTTATACACCTCAGCAAAATGGTGTTGCTGAGAGGAAAAATTGGTCACTTACGAAAATGGCACGATGTATGGTCAAAAGTCAAGCTTTGCCGCATTCTTTTTGGTTTGAGGCCATCATGTGTGCTACTTACGTACTAAACAGGTGTCCTACGAAAGCTTTGCAATCTATTAATCCATATGAAGCATGGCATGATAGAAAGCCTTCTATTGAGCACATGCGTATTTTTGGTTTTTTGGCATATGCTTTGGTGCCACATACACAGCGCAGAAAATTGGATGATAAGGCTGTCAAATGTATTTTTGTTGGTTATAGTGCTAAAAGCAAAGGTTACAGGTATCATCCGCAAACAAAGCGTATTTTGGTTTCATGACGAGACAATAATGTAAGCTCACAGGACATTTATGACACTTTGTTGCCTCTTTTGAGTGGTGGAAATATGAATGTAAGTTCCAACGGGGCAAATGTGCAGCCTATGGGGGTTTCTTAATATGTTACAGATCAACCTATTACTGATGCAGATGTACATGATGTACTTGATGAGGAACGGGCTGAAAATGAGCAGGCTACAGGTATGCCAAAATGTCTGGTGCACACTTTGTGTGACAGTAAATTGGATGCACCTTTGTCTAGTCATACTCGTTCAGGCTCTCGCCATGCATCTTATGCATCAGATTGTTATGCTTTGGTTGTGTCTCGCTTACATGATGTTGAGGAACCTCTATCTTTTGATGAATCATAGAATTCAAAAAATTGGATGGCTGCCATATCAGAATATGATGCACTAATAGAAAATGACACATGGACTTTATGTGATTTTCCTCCTTGCAAAAAGGCCATTGGTACGAAGTGGGTTTACAAGTTGAAACGCAAGCCGGATGGTGAGATCGATTGCCATAAGGCTCGACTTGTTGCAAAGGGTTATGCACAGCAAAAAGGCATAGATTATGAAGAGACTTTTTCTCCCACTTGTCGTATGACTACTGTGCATTTTCTATGTGCATTGGCAGCTCATTTTGGTTGGAATGTACATCAATCAGACATTGTTACTACTTTCTTGAAGGGTGACATATTTGAGGAAGTTTATGTAACGCAGCCTCGCGGTTTTGTCATAAAAGGACAAGACGACAAAGTGTGCAGATGTAAGAAGGCTTTGTATGGGTTGAATCAATCTCCTCGTGCTTGGTATGAGAAAGCTGACACTCATTTGGTCAAACGAGGCTTTCGTAACAGTCCAACAGAAAGCACATTATATGTAAAGTGTGAGGGTGATGTACTTCTCATTGTGGTTCTTTATGTCAATGATTTGCTGATCACTGGACCAAATGAAATACATATTGCTAAATTTAAGGCTGATTTGAATGCTACTATCAAGATGAAAGCTTTGGGGCTATTGCATCATTACTTGGGTATATAGTTTAAGCAATGTGATGGTGGTATTGCCTTGTGTCAGAAAAGTTACATAGAGACATTGCTATGTAAGTTTGGACTTGAGGATCGCAAACCTATTGCCACTCCCATGGAAATAGGTTTGAAGTTGAGTCTACATGATGCTGGCAAATCTGGCCTTGTCCAAACCATAGCATACATTAGAAAACCTACCGCTACAGCATATGGAACTATAGACATATACGCTATCTCCTCTTGTGTTTTTGGACACATATCTTTGGTTAGTTTAAAGTGACGAGCCAAAGGTGTAGAAATCAATTTTGCATCTTGCATTGCAAAGCTTTCTAGTACCTTCTTGATGTAATCCTCTTGAGATAGCTTAAATGTCTTCTTCGTCGCGTCCCTTGATATCTTCATTCCTGGTATCCTTTTTGCAGCACCTAAATCTTTTATGGGTGTTAGCAACAAGCTAACTCGGATACCATTTTTCGAAGCTCTCATTGTTAAAAAAATTATTATTTTGATGAATCAGAAATATTATAACTCCTATTTTTGGGATAAACTTTGTAATTTATGAGCCGAGACTACAAGCTTCCAGATTGTATCAACGTGTCTTTAGTTAGAGCTCCCAGATTATTAATTTTGACCACCAAAAACCTTGGCTAAGGTATAAAAGCCAATTTTGTAAGTTATTAAGAATTTTTTGATAATAAAAACACAGTGTGAGATAACGGTGCTCACTTCTCTCCTTCTCGCGCTTTCGACTCCCTCCCCGGTTGTCACATTGCAGTCGCATCTGTTGTGTTGCAACTACAAGTAACAGCTCTTCGCATTGACGTAAGCATTTCACGGTTTTTTGTAGCTTTTGACATCGCCGACCCGCGGCCTAATTTCATCATAAGTAAGAATTTACACTTCAAAATCAAAAACTAAGTATATGCGGTGTCATGCTGTGACACGTACATAGTGGGAACGCATGCTACAAGATCTATCTTGTATTTTTTTAGATACATAATTATATTTCCTATAGTGTACATATGCATATTTAAGTATAATAATAAGCCTTCTATCTCATCCTATTATTTTTATCAAGGGTAACATATCCTTACTTTACCATCAGAAAATACTATGGGAAAAGCATCAATAGCTCCGCCTCTTTAACTTGGGGCAAAAAGCATTGATTCTTTATTTCTACTATTTCATTATCTTCTCACACCCTAGCTAGATCCTATATCTAGGATAAACTCCAATATATATATATATTCTATGTATTTTTTATACTTTTCTTATATTTCTTTTTAAATAGCTACTAAGAGAGAATCAAATCCTAGTGGGACACTAGGTGGCATGATTTCAAAGATACACTTATTTTAATGCATTATTGCAAGCATGATTACAAAACTTTGTCAAGGAGCAATGTCATGCTTTCATATGGCATGAGGTGTCCTTTGGAATTAAATGAAAGTCTAGGCTAAGGAGACCACATGAAGACTTTTGCTGCCATAAATGGACCCTATTTTGATGAATTTTTTACACAAGGTTCCAATCCGAATTGGAAAACGATTTTAAAATGAAAATCGTAGCTAATGAGCTGAAGTTTTTTCCCGTATTTTTACTTTTTTATTTGGATCCACGATTGAGGAGATATGATCAAAATACTGGACCCCAGTCTGCCCACATCATGCAGGGGCAGCTCATTTCCAACTTTTTCAATTCCTGTTCACACTGGCTCCTCTCTTCTTGTGTAAACCCTTGGGGGTTCCCTTCACCTATAAAAGGGGACCTCTTCTTCCTTGGAAGTAACTCGAGCATTCAAGCCATTGATGAGAGGAATTCTCGAGGGAATGAGTAGTAATGCCTAATTGTACTTAGCCATTAACATAAGCCCAAGCCTACACTTTCTCCTAGAGGGAGACTATCCATTCTTGCAACAAGCTAACCTTGGAAGATCAACTCTAATCAAGGAAGGTCTTGCACTTGGTGTATCAATCAAAGTGGAATTATCCACTCTTCTTCTCTCCCCCATCAATAATGGTGCCGAAGGGTTTCAAGTAAGATGTGTTCTACATTGATGTTTTCTTGATTTCTTGTTGTTTTCATTTTCATCTCTAATCCAACATATATATATATATATGTATCTAATCTCATCTCCTTAACCAAACCTATCTCTCTCATTCTTAGTAATTCATCCTCTCTAGGTTCTCTTTGCTACAGGTACATCTCTCCCCGCAGTATCCTTATTGCCTACGGGCAAGAATAGGGCTTGGGAGGGAAACTTCTCATCTCTTCACTTCTCTCATATCTACATTTCTCACATACTATCCTAGATGAATAACCCACATGATGATCATTTCTATCGCTTTCACTCTGTACGATCTATTAGAATTAACGTATGGATTAGCCGTAAAATACACTTTCAACAACGTATAGTGTTTCTCTTCGGCCCTGAAAGGCTCAATGAAATACTTCTATCACCGGATCCCATCATACTACCTCTCATAGACTATAATTTTTCTTTTGATGTAAGCGTAGTTATCTTGGTATGAACCAAGAGGATTTGTACACACAATTAATCCCAATCACTAGACAAAATATATATATTATGGTAAGCACAAAACTACAATTCCAAAGAACAATTCGTAGCCTATTTGGTCAGCCAAGATTGAATGCCATTAACTCATCCATTAACCCTTTCATATTACCCATGATACGATATGACCATAGCCTTGATGTTTTCATCTTCGTATTGTTTTGACATTCTCTTTTGCGTTCTTTCTTTGTGTGTGTGAGTGCAAGAGAGAAAGAGTGAGTCTTCTTTGATTGCACTTCTTTCCAAACCCTAGTTTTCATGGCATCTATGGTTTAACTCCTTCATATAGTTTTTGTTGAGTTCTCTCACAAACTCTCACAGCCATAAGCCCGGTGCTTTCCTGGCAAGACCGCAAATTTCTCGACAGCAGGGTATTGGGACATCATTGCTAAGCATTTAGATGCATTTTGGGTTGAAAACGACTAGGTCAAAAACTCACTGTTGTTAATAATCACAATTTTTCACTTGATGTAAAGTGAGATTTGAGACTATAAGCATATGTGCTTAGGTCTTATAAACATGTCCTAGAAGTTTTGTTACGTATAAGTGTCATTTGATGATTCGGTCATTTGAGTGTAGCTTGAGTTAGATGCGAATTATTTGTTGTTTTCCAAGAGATTGACAACCTCTTGTAGCCTCTATTCATTAGTTGAGTCAGCTTGGTCACATGGATTGACAATTATATTCGTGGTTCTCGCTATGTCTGCAAGATAGGAGTGAGGTTAGACACCCGTCCCACATTTGGTGCCATTGTCGGGGACCGAAGAGACCTAAACTAGGAAAAAACATGAGCGTCTTGTGAAGTTATCCTTTAACTTCCTCTAGGATCTCCAAGAGTAGAAACTTTCTTTTTAAAACCGTATAGCTTAAGATTGTCGTCTTTTGCTATATAGAGGTAGCTTCGAAGTAATCACGCTTACTGAGTACCTTTAGGATTGTAGGATTGTAGAATTAGATTAGGGTTTTGAGAATGATTGACGGACGAGACAAGTCTTAAAATCAAGGCTCAAAAAACCATAAAAAACAAGAAAAAGAGTGTTTGTAGACACTTTCCACAACCCCATTGCAGTAGAACCTAGGAGTAGGGTAAGTAGAATCCGAAGTGGATTTCAAAACATTGCTCTCTGTGAAAGAATCAATTGTGAGTTGTTATGTGAAGCTGCAGAATTTCAGGTCTACGGCCAGAAATAGCACCAAAAGACTTCCGGCCACTCAATCCGACTAGAGAGTATGCTTAGAAGTTGTATGAACCTGTGGGTAAGCTCAAGGACACATTGAGGTTAGAATTTCAAGAGTTTGTAAAAAACTCAGATTATTTACTTTTTCTTGACATTTTAGGCCAAATTAAGTTATGACTTGACTAAGAGGCTTAAAATAGCTCATGAAAAGACTGCCCAGTGAAAAAGTTCAAAAAAGTGTTCATTTTAGGCCTAAAGTAAATAATCACGATTATTTACTTCAGCTCAAAACTGACCAAGGTTGATACCAAAGACTCTACGTATATGTACAAACAAATTTTGTAAAGGACCATAGAATTTGGATCACCAAATTGACCAAAAATTGGATAAAAACTAAAGTCTATACTGACTTTCAACAACTTGAGTGTAAATTGGGGAAAACTTAGTTCAAACCCAATGAAACTTGATTCATAGGCTTATATTTTTGTGATAGACATGTGTACATGCTCAATTAACCAAAAAGATACAAAAATTTACCATAGGTAAATAGTCGTAATTATTTATATCTACCCCATTTTTCAACTTTTTTGACCAAGTCAACATACCACTAGCTTTACCATGTTGTATTAAGCCCACAAATCAAATTTGGTAAGATTTGGATCATTGGATTGAAATTTGTGGCCAAATTTGCAAAGTCAGTCTGCAGATACAAAACTGATGACCATTTGAACAAAAATTGTCCAAACTTGATAAAACTTGGCTAGGGGGCTTAAGTTGAGATACTTAACAGATTTGTGTCAAGATTGGGACAAAAGCTTGCAAAAAATTAGCTGGAGTAAATAATCACGATTATTTACCTCTGCTACAAAAATTGGTAATCTTGCACATTTGAGTATACAACAAGGTCAAGCATATCAAGTAGACCACACAAATCAATTTTGGTGAAATTTGGATCACAAAAGTGAGACTTAAGCCAGATTCTTGAAAACCGAGTCTGCGATGGATGAACAAATTTTGTCCAAACTTAGTGAAACTTGTCCAGGGACCTTAACAGGTTGTATACTTGGCAAATCAAGCCAAAAAGTGTAAAAAGATAAGAAAAGCAAATAATCATGATTATTTACTACTGCTACACAAGGGCACCATTTTTTGACTTTTAGACTTATACAGTGTTACACCAACATAATACAAGGCCACTGGGCAATTTTGAGTTCAATCGGAGCCACATTAGTACATGTTCACTCAGTTTCTAGGTTGCAAATTAGTTCTTTGACTTTTTGCAAAAGTCGAATCGGAAAGTCTCAAACTGTTGACTCATTTAACTCGATTTGAAGTGATACACATAGACCAATCATAATAGTTAGCAAAAACTATACAGTCTTTGTGAAAGAATAGCTAACTTGATCAAATTAATACATGAATCAAGTTACACACAAGGAATTCAAAGCTTGACAAAAGTTGCAATCAAATCAAGTGGAAGAAATTGACAACAAGTCAATCCGACGGTAAGTACTATATCCAGGGCTTCACAAGTCTATATGAACCTTAGATCTGGTCGTATACTAGGAAACCAAGGCATATTTGGAGAAACCTCCAGTAGAGTATCCACCGAAGAGAGTGTTAATCAAGTTGAGCACTTGGGCACTATCCTTGAAGAAGTCTCGAACACTTTTTCATAATCAACATTTGAAATGTCTTCCTATTCGACTCACTCAAAAACCGGAACGACAGTGCGCTATAAGCATATACTCTCTTTTTATAAGACTAATCGCCATGGAGCTCAGGTTTACCTGGATCCCAACAAAGAGTATGCTATTCACATTGATGACCATGGTATTGAGTTTGAAGAGGAAATCAGGGCAAACAAACAAGGAAAAATGTACATGGATAGAAATGGAACTCAGTATTTACAAGTTGAAAACCCTGATGTGATAGAAGAATGGAGGTTAGAAGTAAATACCATAATCCCAGATATGGCAGCAAAAGAAGGAACTCCTACTTTAGAATTCGAGGGATACGATCAAGTTGATTTGAAGCCTTTGAAATGGCTTAGCACAGATAACCCTAGGATCGGAGTCTACGTTTGGGAGGAAATGAACGTCAAAGATTTTCTATGGACTTCTCATTCCAAATCAAGACAACTAACACCCATGAAGATCATCTATATCTTCAAAATCAAAGATAAGGGTTCAGTAGATCTACCAACCTACCTGTTCAGGGATTGTTATAGCAACTTTTCTATGATGACTCCTGAGGAGATGGAACAAACAAAATACCAAGGGTACTCCGTAAGGGATTGGATATTGGGCCAAGGACTAGAAACTATTCCAAGAGATGACCTCCACGAGAGATATTTTGAGAGTAATGTTAAGAAACCAAAAACCATCTCATCACAAAGAAAATCGAGTGACACTAAAGCCAATCCATGGCTACATGAGTCACTATTTCCAACAGACTGGTTTGAAGGACTCGGAACAGGACCAACTGCAAGGAGGTTGGGAGTTGAACCAAATAGACGTGTTAGACCAGCTGATTTTTAAAAATAAGTCAAAAAATATAGTGGATCTGGGGATCCATATGACCACTTAGCAAGCTTTAAGCAAGTGCTAAGAGCAAAACGCACATTCAATTTCCATACTCGTTTCGAAGGGTTTGGAATGACACTAGAAGTAAAAGCATTGACATGGTTCCAAAACATTCCACCAAGGTCAAGCATGGACTTAAATACATTAGCTCAAGGATTTGTAGGTGCTTGTTCCAAAACAGGGATCAAACACAATACGGTAGCTCAAATCTACAGCTTTAAACAGAAACAAGGTGAGTCTGTTAGGGATTTTGCAACTCGAATGAAACAATACATTGCAAGATGCCCAGAGTTAGAGATACCTGCAGGAAGAAAGACTAGTATCATTGTTTCTAGAGGGATTGCTAAACAAAGAACTTCATGCTATATTGTATAGCAAGAAGCATACAACCCTAGAAGAGTGTGTGTCAGATGCTATTGACTTAGGAGACAATTGTGATATTTTCAATGAAGAAGATGTCCCTAAGGATAACCAAAGCGAGAAAACAGCATCCACCAAACCAGCATAAGTGGAAACCGGCTACTCCAGCACCGCTTTCAGCCGTAGAAGACATGCTCAAAAGGATGAATGACATGATGAATAACATGCAAAAAGCACCTATGAGAGGACCAGGATAAGGGATACCTCAACAGAGACAACCAATTAGGCCACAGAAATGGTGTGTAATCCAGGATAAATGAAGCAACCATGAGACCAATGAGTGCTATTACCAACCAAAGTATGATGGGAATGTTCAATACGCACCTATGAGGCCACCAGCACAAACCATGTACATATATCAACCTAATATGGCCCCAGCTCAAAGACCACCGATGGGTATGGAAAGACCTCAACCCGTGTTGATCAACAACCTCCATATTTGGGAGATAATGCAGTGCCTGTAAAGTATATGCATCCATAGGGAGTCATAGATGAACAAGCACTAGTGCATGTTACACCCTATACTGAGCTTAGTCCATCTACAATAATGCCTTAGATGGAATTCCATTCGTAGAAGAAGACTGGCCAGGACACTTATGGAAAAAAGTGAGAGAGATTAATGATGGGAGCCTAACTTTGAAGTCAGCTCCTATAGAATAATTTTGATTAGACAACCTACCTCTGGAATTGGACATTGATATACAATCCTTATATGGGGATTGCGGATCTGAAGCTTCAGGAATGTCCAAACCATTGACTTTGAAAACACTACCCTCTTACTTGGGAGTTAACAAAGATGAATCCATAGTGTGTAAAACTACTTAAGTGAAAATAGTTAAACAGACCCTAGAAGTAGACAACATCCATTCAATCATGTCTAAACCCATCCAATGCACTCTTACTTTAGGAGAACTGTTGAAAATCACGCCATATTATGGAATGATCTACAAAAAGCTCTCGAGAAGGTGGGAATAACAGGGCTAATCACAAAAAATTTGGGAAAATTGAAACACGAAATGGATAACAAAGAGATTAGATCTGTTCCAATGAACAAAGTCAGAAAATACTACAAAGGGAAAGAAGAAAACACAACCCTTCCAGTGAGATATAATGACATAAAAACCATGGCAATACTGGATAGTGGGGCAAGCATAGCCATAGCCACAAAAGCAGTATAGGAATCTTGGGGACAACCAACCCTTCCAGTGAGATATAATGACATAAAAACCATGGCAATACTGGATAGTGGGGCAAGCATAGCCATAGCCACAAAAGCAGTATAGGAATCTTGGGGACAACCAACCATTAGACAAACTCGAATGAAATTGTAATTGGCTGATGGACACATCGAAAGACCCTTAGGACTGCTTTCAAAAGTGATAGCTAATTCCTGTGGCATTGAATATCAACACACTTTTTCCATAGTAGACTTTGGAAAGAAACTCAATTACAAAATCATATCGGGAAGACCTTTCATGCGACAAGCACAATTCATCCAAGATTGGGGAAACAATTATATGTACTTGAAGCAAGTGGGATCAATAACAAGGGTTAATCTAAAAGATCACACATGTAGAGATGTCATGAAAACGCCCATAAAAGAATTTGATTCAGTCCATAAATATGGCCTGATTTTCAAATATGACCTTCAGTTGAAACTAAGCTTCCATCTTTGTTGAACAAACAACTCCTATTTGGATGTGAGGAGCCTTAGAAAACAGGAGCTTAAAACTAGAAGAACGTATCTTATAAAGGGATTGCATAGATGAAGCCTATATGCTTGAACCCTTCCCAGAGCATTTATTTGAGCCCTTTGAGTGGACTCAAATTTTAGTAACAAGGATGTATGTGTAAACACGTCTATGTCTACTCAATTTTTCAATGAGGAAGGCTATGACATAATTCCCATCTAAATGATTTCAAACCTTCGCATTGAAGACGAAATTCCGAAACCCAAGGACTTGATGAAAGCTCAGCAAGTCTTTTCAGACCTCTACTATGATACAACAGATGAGTTAGAAGAACACTTAGCTACCTCAAATGATTCGGGGTCAAAAATAGAATATGTGAGAGCTAAGCTACTCATGAAAGGAGGGGAGGAAAAGTTTTTTGACTTTCCAAACCAAAAACCGAGAAGACAGAAATGGTATAGATGAAAAAGAGACACGAGAAACTTGAAAGCTAGACCTATGCCATCAGTCTCCAGTAGAACACAATTCCCGATGCAGATAGATGCACATGATTGTGTCAAGGACAAAATCACTGGTAGATATCCTGTATAAAAAAATCCAAAAATGTCAAAAACATTGAGAAAAACAAGAAAGGGAACTCAAGCAAAACCTAAAAACCAAGACAAGGGTTCAACCATGACACGAGTTGAACGAAAAAAGAAATATCAAGAGTTGAAAAAAGCTCTGAAGGAGATATATACAACAAAACTTAAAACCACTGAAGAGGATGGTAAAGATGTAATGAGTTTTCCATCCCATTACATGAAATATACTCTCCAAGACCAAAAAATCATGACACGAGTTGAACGAAAAAAGAAATATCAAGAGTTGAAAAAAGCTCTAAAGGAGATATATACAACGAAAATGAAAACCACTGAAGAGGATGGTAAATATGTAATGAGTTTTCCATCCTATTACATGAAATATACTCTCCAAGACCAAAAAATCATAGTCGAACAACCTGTCAGGGAACTAAGAAAACAAGGCGAGTCCTACGAAGGACCTGAAAATGCAAGAAAGATAGATCTGGCCGAACCAGGAGAAGAGCCTAGACCAGCCTACATTGCAGATGACCTTACGGAAGAAGAAGAAGAAGAAGAGCTTTTGTTAAGCTTACTGAAAGAATACCGAGATATCTTTGCTTGGTCTTATAAGGATCTCAAGGGTGTTGATCCAGAAATTTGTCAATATATCATACCCATGAGAGATGATGTGAAAACAAGTAGACAAAGGCCATACACATATAATGAAACATTTGCCAAAAAGATCAAAGAAGAGATAGAAAACCTAAAGGAAGCCAAATTCATTTATGAAATTTAACACACATATTGGCTTTCTCTAATTGTGGTAGTACCCAAGAAAAATGGAAAATTACGAGTGTGTGTCAACCTCAAGAAAGTGAATGTAGCTACCATTAGAGGAAACTTTCCTCTTCCAATCACTGAGCATATTTTAGAACGAGTTGTAAGAAAATAAGCTTACAGCTTTTCAGATAGCTTTTCGGGATACAATCAACTTTTGGTTGATCCCAAAGATCAGCATAAAACTGCCTTAAATACTCTTGCCACCTTCCAAAGATTGATGAGCCATGCTTTTAAAGAATATCTTAGGAATTTCTTGGAAGTATATATGGATGATCTATGTGTACATTCATCAATCCAGGCTGATCACTTTGAATACCTCAAAAATTTGAAAAATATAGACTTTATAGGATTTGCTTAAATCCTAAGAAGTGCATATTCATGGGTAGACAAGGAAAATTTATTGGACATAAAGTGTCTAAAAATGGCATAGCTACTCATATGCATTAAATTCATATTATTGTTGATTTGCCTAGACCGACAACAGTCAAGGGGGTTCAAGCCTTCATAGGACATTGTGGATATTACAGACGGTTCATTTACATGTACGCTATGATTGCAAAACCCATGTACAGTTTGATTACACACTTTGAATGGACTGATGAGTGTGAAGAATCCTTCATGAAGCTTAAGCAAGCTCTCACTTCAGCTCCAATATTAAAAGCACCACATTGCAACAAGATATTCCACATACATGTAGAGCTTCCACTTTTGCCATTGGATGTATACTAGATCAACCAGAAGATGGGAAAGTTGATTTTCCTATTTCTTATGCTAGTCGACAGTTGAACATAGCAGAGAAAAGTATACCACCGCAGAAAGGAAAGGACTAGGAATGATCTATGCCATGAGAAAGTATAGACATTACATGTTAGCTAACAAATTTGTGTTCTTTGTGGACCACCAAGCCTTATTTTACTTGGTCAACAAGCCATGCAACACAAGAAGAATAGTGCGATGGTTCATCATTCTTCTAGAATTTGATTTCACTGTAGTTGTAAAAAAGGGCACTACTCATCAAAGAGCAGATCATTTATCAAGAATTGTTTCAGGAGAATCACCTAAAGGAGTAGATGATGATCTACCAGATGCATATCTGTTCTCCATAGAAATGATATTTCGATGGTCGGAAAACATGGTATCATTGATGACCATAGCTCAAGTGGATCCGCAAATACCACTTCCTATTACAATTGGATGAATTAAGCAATCGGCTATGCATCAATTACTAGCTGGCAGGCTATACAAAAGAAATAGAGATGGAATATTTCTTTTATGCATTAATCTAGAGGAGAAAACCCAATACCTAAGTCAAGCACATATTACCATAGTAGGACTTCACTTTGCAGAAGACCAAACTGTGCAACGGATCTTGAGACTTGGAGTATTTTGGCCAACTATGAGAGGTGATGTTCATTCTTTTGTGAAAAATTATCCTAGATGTCAAAAACAAACACCCACACCTCATGTAACATTGTTCCAAATGTCACATGTTCCTAAGTGGAGTAACTATCTAGTTACTTACTTATCAAGCCAAACATTTCCTAAGGATATGAGTAAACGACGTCAAAGAGCAATTGAAACTAAAGTAAGAGACTATGCTCTTATTGAGAACCAATTGTATCAAAGAGGTAAAGATCAACACCTGCGTCTTTGTGCAAATGAATATGAATATATTCCCATTATAGAGAACAAGTGCATGCCGGATTAGCTGGAGGTCACTTTTCTAGTGAGACCACCGCAAGAGCAATCTTAATAACAGGCATATGGTGGCCAACACTTTTTGCAGATGCCAAAGAATATGTTCGAAGGTGTGATGCTTGTCAATGAGCAAAAATGCCCACCTATGTAGATAGCATGCCCTTAAGACCAATGATGGGAGCTAGAGCTTTTGCAAAATGGGGTATAGATTTTGTTGGGCCAATACAACCACCTGCTTATAGAACCCAAACTCAATATATCATTGTAGCTACGAACTCCATTCAGACCAAGACAAAGCAAGATATCAATGGCGGGTAAAAGCTCCACAACAATCATTTTTTATACCAACAGCTTAGGAAATCAACGTGCCAAAGCATCCTAATGGTACAATTAAGCAAAGAGCACACAAGCTACAAGACTTGCTCTTTGGAAGACAGCATCAAAAAGCCTCGACATCAGAAACCCTTGAGTTAATTACTCAAGACCCAACTCTTGCATATCATAATGGTTTTAAATGCATTGATCTTCAAAGCATGGTAGCGTCAACCAAGGCTATGCATAGACACGATTGTTCAACCCATGCACACAGTCGTCTTGGAGTACGCCATCTAGGAGGGGTGGAAGGGAACTAAGTAATTAAGGCCAATGTTTGAAGAGGAAGGAAAAAAATTTGATGTTAACGTGTGATTTTTTGCAAAATTACCTAATAATGCCCTTACAAATCATTAACAGGGAAATTTAACTGATATCATCTCCCTGATGAGTGTAAATCGTGTATATACTATCAGAAAATCATTAAAAAAATGCTCTTTTTGGTTATTTTTCATCATTTTTTTTATATTGAGGCTTAAAAATAGAGAAATCCAACAAAAAACAATAAAGTTGTGTTTTCCAATGAATTTTATTAATTATTGGATCTTTACTTTGCTTTTTTAGCGCATTTTGTTATTTTCTTTGATTAATAAACAGGTCAAAAATTAATAATAAATAGCAAATGAGCTCAGATGGAAACATGGAAGATATGTTGATGATTAGGAGTGACGGGAGCAAAGCAAACCCCGAACCCCGATGGCCTCTAAAACACCGGGGACCGAATGGCGCGCCTCGAGCCTGTCATGGTAAAGCGAACAGGGGGCACCACCTAGCTTCAGCGGCTAGGACGCAAACAACACACCACCATAACAAAGTTTTCATCCAAGAGAGATGGATGCTTGGGAGTAATGATGAAGAGGAAAGGGAATGAGATCAAGTGACAGAGAGAGAGAGAGAGAGAGAGAGAGAGAGAGAGAGAGAGAGTGAGGAAGGGGGTATAGCGGCTTAGTACTTAGGCACCACAGAAGGATGGCGAATCCGCACACCCTTCACACATACACAAGCTCACTCCAAACACAAGACTAGGTGGCGATTCCGCACACCTCACATGGGCAAAACATTGCAGGAAAACATACTCACAAAACCTCAAGCTTTATTTAGAGAATAAGGCGATGAAATGGGGAGCATAGGGTAGGGGAATGAGAAGGGAGAGAGTGGTAGAGCACATGGCGGATAGGTGGGAGTTGATGGCGAAGACTCGCACGAGGGTTATGGCCATCATCCTTCATTTAGTTGCCCTTCATCTTCCATAGCCCAAGGGTGTAGAGGTCAAGCTCAAGACGAGCATGGTGATTGCGGTGATGGTGATGGTGTGGGTGTGTGTGTGTGTGTGCACTAGGCACACACAGTGCATAGTGTGTTCTTTGGTGATGTTGTGTGTGTAGTGTGATAGTGACCCCTCTTTATATAGGGTAGGAGGGGGGAGAAATTCTAGAATTTAGAAATGAAGAAATCATTATCTACACAAACCATGTGACTATGGGCCCCACTTGTCTGGCTGTGTGTATATGTGCCAGAACAGAGTCTCATGAGAGAGAGACTAAGAGAGAGAGAGATGGGTTGATGAAAAAAAGTGAGAGGTGACATGGAGAATAAAGTAATTACAAGAGGGGAGAGAGGGGAGTGTGTTAAGAGGTGAATCTGTGTGCAGATGTGTGTGAACACAAGAAAATCAGGTAACCACTGGGTGGGGATGGGTCTGTGGGCACATTTTTCAGTGAAACTGAGTGTGTGTGAGTGTGGGGGAGGCCATCTGGCTACAAGACAAGAGAGATTTCGAATTTTAGAGAGAGAGGGGGATATTTGGATCATGGGAGATTGTAGGAGAGAGAAAAGGGGGGTGGGGTATACTATTTTGGAAGATAGCAGAAGTTGCATGTGAGTTAGGGTGCATTATTGGTGAGTTATAATGCATTATTGGTGAGAGGTGGGGTAGCTTGAGGGGAGAGAGAAAGGAGAAAGGACAAGGGGAAGAGAGAGGGGGTTGACCTTTTGAGTGGAGGAGAGGAAAAGGGACACCCGGCGGGGCAACAGTGAAGAAAAAGGAGGCAAGGTGGGGATGGGCTACCCCGCAGGCATGAGGTGGCCTATTTTACCTTTCTTATATATTTACATAATCATACTTTATTTTTTTCTTACTTTTTCCAATGCCTTTTATCACTCCCTCCCTAAGAGGGGGTTTTCATGGGGTGGGGACGAGAGAAGAGGGGTATGGGAGCTTGGCTTGTGAAAAGCCCCCATCATTAGCCCTCCCCTTTTGGCTAGAGGCATTCATGCCTCTAGCTCATCTGTTTCTTCTTCCTCTTAGCTATAGGATCGGATATCGAGTTGCCTTCTGAACTAGCCATTCCATTTGGCCATTGGTGAGATTTCTAGGATATTCATGAAATTGCAACAGGTCCGGGTGATAGCCTGTTCCTTGGAATAGTGTCGGTTGATTAAAGGGGAAGCCCATGGCTTCCAGAACTTTGTGCCAATGTCCTCCTGGATCCCAAGTGAAAAATAGGATCATTGTTTGCAGTGTCCGAACAATAAAATTTGCATGCCAAATTGGATCAAATTTGTAACCACCAGTAGCGAGAGGGGAAATGAGCATCTTGGCTCCTGCAAAGACAGAACTAAAAATTATGATTCCCAAGAGTGTACCAAGAATCCACCATATATGGCCGCCTTGTTGGTGTGGTGAGCTCAAGTTGTCTTCAGAGTCCTGCTTACTGCCATTAGAAAAAACTGCAAGCATATCATGCTTCTTTTGGGTGTGCTTAAACATGTCAGCTTCCTTTACTGATGCTAATAGCAAGCCACCTACCTTGCGGCTTAAATTCAAGCGTAATCCACTTACCTTTCTCCAAAGAGAGGATGCACTATTTGTAAAAAATTGTACCAATTTGCGAATGAGGTCTTCATTCTTGCATTCTATCATGCTTTTGTCTATCCATGGCTCCTTTGCTCTTATCTCCATGCTGATCTTCTCTCTATATGTTATAGAGGCTAGCCATAGCCATAGGTCTGATGCATCCCATGAAAACACGATGCTGTGTTGTGGAGGAGTTTGGAACATCCTTAAAATTTTGGCAACATATTGATCATCAAACTTACTATGAACATCCTCACATATACTGGAGGCATTACCCATCTCCAAGTTTATAACACCCTTCAGTAGACTAGAGGCATTACCCATCTCTAAGTCTATAACACTACACAATAAAGTCTTGCTCGGCTGCCAAGCCTCTGGAGCAATATCCAACTCCAAACCTTCAGTCATACTTACCTCTTCGTTATGGTCCTCAAGTGAAATTGCCTTGATGCAAGATTCCTTTAGCTTGCTACATTGTCTTGGGTTCATGCTGGTGCATAGGCTTCCATTTTCAAAGCCCTACCCTTTGCTTGATATGTTGTCCACCTTCTGCAAAGCCTTGCTAGCAGGCTAGTTTTCCTCTTCTCTTGTATCTTTCATGACCTTTGCATTCCTCTTACTCTGACGAGGCCTAATCAACACTTTACACCTTCTTACCCTTACTGCCCAATGCTGTCGATTGATCGCTTTGGTGCCTATTTCATCCAAGGTTAAAGATGTACTCACATTTGTAACACAATTTTCTTGACTTACCTCCCCCACCTGGGTAGCATCTTTTGATTCTTTAACCTCTTGTTCCACTGCTTCAGTTCTTTGAATAGTCTTCTCGCTTGATCCTTCTTCCGTTACCTTCATCTTGACCTCTTCTGCAAGACCAATTATACTTGGTGTGCGGATACCAATTGGTGGTGGGCATAGGATGATTGTAAGTGGTGATTGTGGTGGTGGTTGCATTGGTGACTGGCGTCGAATTGGTGTGGCCAGTTGTGGTTGCACCGTTGGTGGTGTGATTTGAACAGGTGGGATTGGTTGCCTGAGTGGCGGTGGTCTTGCTCTGGGTGGAGAGATCTGATTCTGTCTCCCCCCTCTATTGAAATTCTACCTCCTCGGGTGTGAGCAGTAGTACATTTCATGGCCATCTTCCCCGTAGTTGTCATAGTGGTACTCTGGGTTCTGCCTTTGTTGTCCTCTTCCTTGTTCTGGGTTCCTGCCAGGTGCATGCCCTTGCTGCACCAGATGCACAGATAAACTCTCTAGTTGGGTGGTGATACGACTCAGCAGGTCTTGCTCTTCTGATGCCTCCTGCGGTTGGACTCTATGATTGGCTGTTGCAGTCACTGGGGTTGGTTGTATCGAGCTTGTTTCCTCTGACTCGTTTTCTCTTGCTTGCATGCGTAGCTTCTTGTCTTTAAGGCGGGCTACTTCGACTGCCAACTCATATGTTGCAGGAAACCTTCCCTTCACCTTCTCTCTAAGCGGCGACCATAGACCAGCAATGAAACGGTCCTTCTTTAGGAAATTAGGCGCTCCTTCACCTTCCTCCAGCGAGGCAACCCATCTCTCCCATAAGTCCACAAATTTGGACTCGTAGGTGGCATACTCCAGCAGGCCTCCCTGCTTTAATTCTGTCAGTAACTACCATAGCCTCTCCGAGGTTGTGCCTCCACCAAACCTCTTTACAAAAGTAGCCATTAACACATCCCACGCATTCTTGGTGGCCTGGGGCAATGCATTATACCAAGACTTGGCCTCTACTTTCATCAGTAGAGGAAAAATTCTAAGTCGTGAAGCATCGTCATCTTTGTTGGAGACGATACAAGTAATGTCGAAATCATCCAAAAAGTCGGTGGTGAGATCCTCTCCCTTCTTTCCACTGAACGTGGGGAAAGAAACACTTGCCATGGTAGTGACTCAAGAAATTACAAACCTCTTTTTTTCTTTTTTTTTACATTACATTAACAGTGCGGCTCATAGCAGCTTTTTTACAAGGGTGGGTGGATAGGTTAAAACAAGATAAAGATAGAAACATTAAAGGAATGATGGTAATCTAATATGGGGAGAATGATAGGGTTCGGGGAATTGAGGATTTCTCCTAGTACCGCCGCACCGAATAGGTGTACGATCTTTTGTTGGTAGAAGACTTTCCTATCTACATAGATATTCACATGCATATGCTGCAAGAATCTGAACGGGAATGTCGTTGGCCCGTTTTCCATCATGCACAGAGGATGAAATACTTACTTATACTCTTATCGTGCCCGTGTTGATGAGTCGGCACATCCACAAGAGGTCGTCGCCTTTCATGGGCTCTACCTTTCCTTCGTTGCTCAGCACGTACGGGGTGATGGCGACGCGTCTGACCACTCCCAGCCTCTTGGCTAGCAACAATTGCAGGTAATTTCCATAGTCGGCGTGTTGCATGAATTCTAGTCCATTCAGTTGCAACTCGTCCCCAGCCCACTGGGTTTCTCCCGTGGTAGAGAGCTTCTTCAGGATAAGTTGTATAGGGAGAGGAGGAACATCCTCCACTCTCTTTCCAAAACAGTGAGAGCAGTAGCCGAACCACTCTTCTCTAGGACATGGGAATCTTCTTACCACTTCTTCTTCCGGATTGTCGAAGTGGATTGGTAGCACTCGCATGCGTCGTGCAAACCGGTAGGCGACCTTTCGCCGCTTAGCTTCGGATGACTTCCTCTTTGGCAAATTGGGTACAACCCGGCTTTCTGAGCTTGAAGCACTTGCTTGGCCAGATGCTTCTCCCTTCGGGGTCATGTGTTTCCAGACTGGCTTATCTTCTCGTTGCCTTTGGCTCGAGCAGCCCCTTTAGGCCACTTTGGAGTTATAACTTTGACTATAGTTTCTTTAGGGAAAAGAGGTCTCACCGTTTGCTTCCCTTCCTTGATGTGAATGACTTCTTTGCGATGAATGTCGATGTAGATGACTTCAGCCCTTTCACTGCCTTCGTTGCTTGCACTCATTGACAGTGTGCCTTGGTTGACAACAGTGATGGCACTTCACCAACCTCCCACCTGATGCTCTCAATTTATAGTTAGAACGAGCGACACGAGATGGAGAATTTACCACTTGAATGCTGACGACACTGCAGCCTGGCAGTAGCACCTCAATGAAGGCGGCTAGTGCCTCCTTCGTCTCTTCTTCTTCCGTCCTCCAGTTAAAAAATTCCTTCAACCATTCGTCCATGATTGATAGTGGGCGTCACTTTCAGCATTGTAAACTGAAGCCTTCTTAAGAAAGATCCTCAGTGGGGGCACCAAATGACGGGAGCAAAGCGAACCCCGAACGCCGGCGGCCTCTAAAACACCGGGGACCGAATGGCGCGCCTCGAGCCTGTCATGGTAAAAGCGAACAGGGGGCACCACCTAGCTTCAGCGGCTAGGACGCAAACAACACACCACCATAACAAAGTTTTCATCCAAGAGAGATGGATGCTTGGGAGTAATGATGAAGAGGAAACGGAATGAGATCAAGTGACAGAGAGAGAGAGAGAGTGAGGGAGGGGGTATAGCGGCTTAGTACTTAGGCACCACAGAAGGATGGCGAATCCGCACACCCTTCACACATACACAAGCTCACTCCAAACACAAGACTAGGTGGCGATTCCGCACACCTCACATGGGCAAAACATTGCAGGAAAACATACTCACAAAACCTCAAGCTTTATTTAGAGAATAAGGCGATGAAATGGGGAGCATAGGGTAGGGGAATGAGAAGGGAGAGAGTGGTAGAGCACATGGCGGATAGGTGGGAGTTGATGGCGAAGACTCGCACGAGGGTTATGGCCATCATCCTTCATTTAGTTGCCCTTCATCTTCCATAGCCCAAGGGTGTAGAGGTCATGCTCAAGACGAGCATGGTGATTGCGGTGATGGTGATGGTGTGGGTATGTGTGTGTGTGTGCACTAGGCACACACAGTGCATAGTGTGTTCTTTGGTGATGTTGTGTGTGTAGTGTGATAGTGACCCCTCTTTATATAGGGTAGGAGGGGGGAGAAATTCTAGAATTTAGAAATGAAGAAATCATTATCTACACAAACCATGTGACTGTGGGCCCCACTTGTCTGGCTGTGTGTATATGTGCCAGAACAGCAGTCTCATGAGAGAGAGACTAAGAGAGAGAGAGATGGGTTGATGAAAAAAAGTGAGAGGTGACATGGAGAATAAAGTAATTACAAGAGGGGAGAGAGGGGAGTGTGTTAAGAGGTGAATCTGTGTGCAGATGTGTGTGAACACAAGAAAATCAGGTAACCACTGGGTGGGGATGGGTCTGTGGGCACCTTTTTCAGTGAAACTGAGTGTGTGTGAGTGTGGGGGAGGCCATCTGGCTACAAGACAAGAGAGATTTCGAATTTTAGAGAGAGAGGGGGGTATTTGGATCATGGGAGAGTATAGGAGAGAGAAAAGGGGGGTGGGGTATACTGTTTTGGAAGATAGCATAAGTTGCATGTGAGTTAGGGTGCATTATTGGTGAGTTATAATGCATTATTGGTGAGAGGTGGGGTAGCTTGAGGGGAGAGAGAAAGGAGAAAGGACAAGGGGAAGAGAGAGGGGGTTGACCTTTTGAGTGGAGGAGAGGAAAAGGGACACCCGGCGGGGCAACAGTGAAGAAAAAGGAGGCAAGGTGGGGATGGGCTACCCCGCAGGCATGAGGTGGCCTATTTTACCTTTCTTATATATTTACATAATCATACTTTATTTTTTTCTTACTTTTTCCAATGCCTTTTATCACTCCCTCCCTAAGAGGGGGTTTTCATGGGGTGGGGACGAGAGAAGAGGGGTATGGGAGCTTGGCTTGTGAAAAGCCCCCATCAGGAGGACAAGGGGAACACGCACAAAAAATTTCAATCAAATCGGCAAATGGAAGCGGGAAGACTAAATTAGGCGGCCATACCTACTTTTGCAGAATTCTTGCAGAAGGAGCTACATGAATCCGATTGAGAGAATTTTTGAGTCTAACATAGATTCTCACGGCCTAGTAGGACTAATAGGGGAATTTGGGGAAAAATGGTTCGGGAAGTCAGAGTATAGATACCCAAGGTAGTCTAAAATCACCTCATTTTCACTTGTCGCCTTTGGAGAGAGAGCTTTTCGACCTTCTTCGCGCACAACTTTTGGAGTCCACAGTCGCCCGTTTACAGCGCCGTCTCACACGAGACATGAGGGGTAAGTTCTATACTTATTAATGATCCATTCTGTACGGCCGGTAGCTAGTCTAAACCCAGGAAAAACCCTAGAATCACAGCAGTGCACGAAGACCTACGATCGAAAATTGACCATTGCGATCTGTCAGCTCAACCAAATCAGACGAGACTTGAATTGTAGCATGGCCCAACATAATAGAACACTTCTATATCAACAGTTGACCATTCAGCAAGGGTCAAGGGGGGTCCCAAGTAGAAAAGCTAGGTTTTTGGCAGATGCCATAATTGGATTTTGACTCCACAGGCAGCTTATAGACTGGGTCTGTACACAATGTATATGGTTGGTTTCATAAAATCAATCAAGGCAAGCCCTCGAAAAGCTAAAAATAGCTCGAAGGCTACAAAGCGTTAAATTTGACATACGAAGTCAAATTGACTCCAAATCGGCCAAAATTGGATGAGTTGCTTCACGACTATGTAGCGGACAAGTCCATAGCCTCAAAAGTGACTAACCAACTCCACATGCCATGTAGTCACAAAAATTGATGATTTCAGAGTTGACAAAGCAGGAAGTGATGTCGGCAAGACGAAACTTTACCAAATTAAATTTAGGACTTTTTTTAGGTGTATAGAATATGTTTAGGTCAAAATTTTCAAGTTTTGCAAAAAAAAGTTGACTACTGTAAATAATTGCGATTATTTACTTTTGAATTTTTTGGGCTTGAAAGTGGTACCATTACCTCACCTATCACTTGTGCACACCTATTACATGCCACATTTCAAGTATGAGCCAAAATGATCGATGATAATTTGGAAAATTATCAAAAAACGCAAAGAAGTCCCTCCAATGCAAATTTTGAGTTATCTGTCACATTTTTTGATCCAAATCACCTCATATCACATACACAGTGTCTACATCATGCCTAGAATCAAATTGCACCAAAAAATGTTCATTTTGATGAAAAAGTTAATAATCTCGATTATATACTTTTTTATCAAGATGGGAAAAAATTTCAACTTTGCCTTCATGGAACCAAAGCACATGATGTCCTAAGCTACTAACCAAGTTTGAACAAATTTGGAGCTCAAAATCTCAAAATTCCTTTATATCTACTGTTTCAGAGACTAAAAGCCTAAATCTGGCACCATTCTTACCCTGTGCACTCAAATGAGCCCACACTTCACTCACAGTATCTAATTGATATGTATTTCAAGCCTATGGTGCCAAAATGATAAAAAGTTGAAAAAAATCATTAGCTGTAAATACATCAGCTGTAAATAATCACAATTATTTACTTTTGTTGCAAATTTTTTCTTGGACTTTATGATTTTGATCTTTCGTGTTTTTATGCATCTATGCATGTTCAAAAATTGATTCGAAGCAAATTGGACTCAAATTGTAAGCAATTCAAACTGAAGGACATTTCAGAGCGAAATCTACCAAATTTTCTAACTTTGGTACTCTACTCACTTAACAGGAGCAATGCAAGCTATGGAGAAGGCCAAGAAGAGGGTATCCCAAAAAGAGAAGCTGCAAGAGCTACCACCATATCAACTGACCCCAGTTCAGTAAAGACAGCCAAAGCAACATATATGTCCAAAGAACAGCTTGAAGAAAACAACACCACAGTTTTCACAGGCAGGTTTAAAAGTGAAGAAGGACACAAGGTAGACCTGCAGGCAGCTGCTGCCGAAAGAGGTCTACGATGTCGCGGCAAAGCCTGAAACAAAAGAAGCTAACAGAAGGCTTGGACTCAGAGAATTCTACGATCAAGAACCATGTGGTGTAGACTTTCAGAAGGCTACAATAAAGGAAGATGGAATATCCCATATTACTGACCAGCAAGGGTAGAAGGTAGAAGTGGTGATAACGAAAGAGATTGTGGTCGAGGATCTCAAATTGCCGACAGAAGGGATGATGGTGAGGGCTAGAGACAGAAAGACGGCAGGTACCTTCACCAAGGAGATTGCTGCGAAAACCTTTGCTGATCTCATCCAGAAACAAGTGGAAGAACCAGCACGGTTATATCACCAACACTTCTACTTTCTAGCAAAGAGACCGCCAAGGTACACAACACCCAATCATGCAGTTGCAACTACCTTCACACAAGTGTTGAAGTCGACAACCAGGCAACCCATTGATCATGCGCAGTATGTGCTATCAACGCTAAAGGGTACCAAGAAAGAGAGTAAGATAACTTATCTGTGAGCACGTGAGGTACTCACAAGGATAGCATACCATGCTATCGGCATGGCAGATAATTTACCACCTGCCCCAGATCAGAACACATGGATTGTGTGTGCACAGCCATCCCCTCGAGAGACAAGGTCCACAAAAAGAGTTTACAAATCTGATGAAGAATATGTAGAGAGCTCTCCTGAAGCACATAGCAGCGAAAGCTCAGACAATGAGGAAATAAGAGCCCGCATTGAAGAGATGAAAATAAAAGCAGTGGCTACACATCAAGAAGAGCCTCAACAGAAAAAGGCGAGATTTGAAAGAGAGAAGCACGCTTATGAAAAAAGCCGCCAAACTGCAGAAGAGGACCCGAAAAAGTGGGTACCTAAAGAGGTAAAAGGACCTAGAACAAAGCACCCTGCAAAAAAAGAGGCAGAGGATTCCACTGAATTTCTAGAAAGGATGTACACGGAAGCAAAAGCGTTAAAGCTAAAAGAAGCTTAAGAAGCTGAAAGAAAAGCAAAGGAAGATGGGGCAGAGCAACAGAGACAAGCTGAAGCGACCCAACAAAGTGAAGCCCAGCACGAACAGAGTAGATGTCTCCCAGACCATCATCACCTGCTACGGAACAACAAGACCACCCCATGCCAAGCCCTCCACCTTCACCAACACATAGACCCACTCAAGCAGAGCAAACCAAGGAAAAGGAGCCTGAATCGCAAGAGGCAGCATGATTTGAACAACAAGCAGCAACTAATTTTGACCAAGCCAAAGCAAAAGAGCCAGAACCGCAAAGGGAAGCAAGTCCTAAACCACAAGAGACTGCCAGTTTTGAGCAACCTAAGGCACAAGAAACAGAGGCCACTCCGTCTACCACTGTTACTATATACATGTGGTAGTGATGTGTGTGAACATACTAGGACCGTCGGGGCATTTTTTCCCTCTTTAAGAGGTTTTTTCCTCCGTGCATTGTATATACGCCCATTACTCTAGGGCTATCTATCTTTCAGTTGTACACTAAGTAACACACTCTCTATTGTGTGCCTTGAGCTTCCTTTGTCTTCTCCAAGCTGTGTGCGTTTCTCTGCAACCCTAATTCCAACAATTGGTATCAGAGCAGGTTGCATCCTCCCGGGCTTAGTCGCTAGCATCTCCAGCACATGACTGCTCACTTTCTCCGATTTCAGCGAGCTTTGGCAATCGTTCGTAGGTCGACAAAAATTTTGGGAGAGCTCCCTCAACTCAGTCTGCTCAGATTGTTGATTCATGCTCATTTTGGCCTCCGTTTCCACTACATGTAGTACTGCACAGGCTATTTCGACATTTTGTGCAAATTTTTGTCAGTGTGTTTTTAGCATAAGAGGTGCCTTACAGTCTCCTACAGTTTGTTCTATATAGCATGTGTTGTTCCCGCTTTGTTTCTCCTCTTTTAGGGCAATTTTCACGTCAGGTGCAACATTTACCATGGCTGACAACAACACAGATGTGTTCAAGATGTTTGTTGCTGAGGACAGGTTGGATGAGGACAATTACCCTATGTGGGCTTACATGATGCAACATGTTCTCGTGTCAAAGGGCGTTTGGAATATTGTGCAGGGCATTGATGTATGTCTTGGTTCTGAGGATGTAAGCGATGTTGACGATGTTGCAGGTCTTGCTGCAAGGATTGCTATTATTAGAGTTGTTTTGCCTATGGCAGAACAAGCTCGTTGGGATGTAAAGGATGCGCAGACTCGTGCAGTCATTATGTTGTCTGTGAAACGCACCATTGTTCCTCACATTCGTTCAGCAAAATTTGCAAAACAGGCTTGGGATATTCAGCACTTGCTAGACTTGTACTTGTAGTCAAATTTGTGGATGACAATGTACAGTTCATGATCTCAGTTTTGGTGATGAAATTGTTGCATCTAGCCTTTTGTGCCGCGGGCTGTATAAGCTCACTTTGTATGACAAGTGTAGACAAAATTTTGCAAATGCAGTTCCAGATTCTATGGCCATTACAGATGCAAAACTTTGACATGCACGTTTTGGGCATTTGAATTTTGTCAGTTTGCTGCGTTTGCAAAAATCTGATTTGGTTGCTTCTTTGCCGCCTCTTGAAGCACCTATCAAACATGTTTTTGAAGGCTGTATTTTGGGTAAAATGCAGCGTTCTAAGTTTCCAAAGGATGGTTTAGTTAGGGCCACATGCAGGTTGCAGCTTGTGCATAGTGATGTTTGTGGACCCATGCAAACTCCGTCCGTGGACAATTACTTGTACTTGTTGCCTTTCATTGATGATTACTCCAAGCATGCATGGGTATTTCCTCTTAAAGTGAAGTCCGAAGTTTTTATGTGCTTCAAATAATTTTTAGCTATGGCTCAATTCCGATCAAGGGGGGGAGTATATGTCTCATGAATTTAATGCATTTCTGGCTAGTCGTGGGATAAAACACCAAGGTACACTGCCGTATATGCCTCAGCAAAATGGTGTTGCTGAGAGGAAAAACACGTCTCGTACGAAAATGGCAAGATGTATGGTCAAGAGTCAAGCTTTATCACATTCATTTTGGCTTGAGGCTGCTGTCATGTGTACCACTTATGTACTTAACAGGTATCCTACAAAAGCATTGCAGTCTATGACTCCATATGAAGCATGGCATGATAGATAGCCATCTATTGAGCACATGCATATTTTTTGTTGTTTGGCTTATGGTTTAGTGCCACAAGTGCAACGCAGAAAATTGGATGATAAGGCTGTCACATGTATTTTTGTTGGTTATAGTGTTGAAAGCAAAGGTTACAAGTTGTATCATCCACAAACAAAGCGTATTTTGGTTTCACGGGATTTAGTGTTTGTGGAAGATTATGTTCAGCCCTTGCTGTCATGTACTAGAGACAGTAATGTAAGCTCACAGGACATATATGACACTTTGTAGCCTCTTTCAGTGGTGAAAGTTCGAATGTAAATTCCAATGAGTCAAATGTACAGTCTATGGGGGTTTCCAAAAATGTTATAGATCAGCCTATTACTAATGTACATGATGTACTTGATGAGGAAAGGGTTGAAAATGAGCAAGCTAGAGGTATGCCAAAATGGCTGGTGCACACTTTGCGTGATAGTAAATTGAATGCACCTTTGTCTAGTCGTACTCGTTCAGGCTCTCGCCATGCATCTTATGCATCAGATTGTTATGCTTTGGCTGCGTCTAGCTTACATGATGTTGAGGAACCTCTGTCTTTTGATGAAGCACAAAATTCAAAAAATTGGATGGCTACCATGCAATCAGAATATGATGCACTTATAGAAAATGACACATGGACTTTAAGTGATTTGCCTCCTAGCAAAAAGGCCATTGGTACGAAGTGGGTTTACAAGTTGAAACGCAAGCCGGATGCTGCGATCAATGGCCATAAGGCTCGACTTGTTGCAAAGGGTTATGCACAGTAAAAAGGCATGGATTATAAAGAGACTTTTGCTCCCACTTGTTGTATGACTACTATGCGTTTTCTATGTGCATTGGTAGCTCATTTTGTTTGGGATGTACGTCAATCAAACATTGTTACTGCTTTCTTGAATGGTGACATATTTGAGGAAGTTTATGTAACGCAGCCTCGCAATTTTGTCAAAAAAGGACAAGAGGACAAAGTGTGTAAATGTAACAAGGCTTTGTATGGGTTGAAGCAATCTCCTCGTGCTTGGTATGAGAAAGCTGACACTCATTTGGTCAAACATGGCTTTCGTAATAGTCCAACAGAAAGCACATTGTATGTATAGCATGAGGGTGATGTACTTCTCATTGTGGTTCTTTACATAGATGATTTGCTGATCACTGGACCAAATGAGAGACATATTGCTGAATTTAGGCTGATTTGAATGCTACTTTTGAGATGAAAGATTTGGGACTGTTGCATCATTACTTGGGCATACAGTTTAAGCAGTGTGATGGTGGAATTGCCTGGTCAAAAAAGTTACATAGAGACATTGCTATGTAAGTTTGGACTTGAGGATTGCAAACCTATTGCCATTCCCATGGAAATAGGTTTGAAAGTGAGTCTACATGATGTTGGTGATCCTGCAGATGTCACTCTTTACCAAACTGCTGTTGGATGCCTCATTTATGTATGCAACACAAGGCCAGATATTCAATTTACAGTCTCACAGGTAAGCAGATTTATGCATAGCCCAAGGTCTAAGCATTGGCAGGCTGTCAAGAGGATTTTTCGCTACCTTAGTGGCACTTTACATCTTGGCTTGTTTTATCCCAAGGAGGGATCATTGGCGCCAGATTTACATGCTTTTTCGGACTCATATTGGGCTGGTTGTTTTGACACGCAAGTGTCCACAAGTAGTTTTTGTTTCATGCTTGGCAGTTCATGTATATCATGGTTGAGCAAGAAGCAACCTATTGTGGCCACTTTGAGTTGTGAGACTGAGTACAGGGCAGTCTTCACAGGTATGGTTGAGTGTGTATGGCTCAGAGGCCTTATGGCTGATTTGGGTGTTGGACAGGACACTGCCAACACTATCTACACTGACAGTCAGAGCGCATTGGCAGTTGCAAGGAACCCAGTTTTTCATGCTCGCACAAAGCACATTGAAC
The DNA here is from genome assembly GCF_014529385.1 of Adiantum capillus-veneris. Taxonomy (NCBI): domain Eukaryota; kingdom Viridiplantae; phylum Streptophyta; class Polypodiopsida; order Polypodiales; family Pteridaceae; genus Adiantum; species Adiantum capillus-veneris. The sequence goes on along the minus strand of NC_140950.1, from coordinate 139,463,520 downwards.
ACAGGACAACCTTGCAGATCTTTTCACAAAGGCATTTTCTCGTGAGAAGCTTGAAGCTTTCCACAAAGCTTTGGGCTTACTCCCCTTTGTGGACCGTTCATGTCCTCAGGGCATGGCACTTCCCTTTACTCATGTGCCAGCTCTCGTTCACCGCATCACTCCATGGGGGATTTTTTACCATATACATGTGGTAGTGATGTGTGTGAACACACTAGGACCGTCGGGGCATTTTTACCCTCTTTAGGAGGTTTTTTCCCCTGTGCATTGTATGTACGCCCATTACTCTAGGGCTATCTATCTTTCAATTGCACACTAAGTAACATACTCTCTATTGTGTGCCTTGAGCTTCCGTTGTCTTCTCCAAGCTGTGTGTGTTTCTCTGCAACCCTAATTCCAACAACCACCACCCAGCAGGAAACGGCCAAAGCAATCACACAGCCTCAAATAGAGGTAGAACCCCTACCGTCACCACAACCAGTAACTGCCACAGCCCCACCCAAGGAGCCACACACAAAGACTGCTAAAACATCTAGGCAGCTCACAGAACCTGAAGACTGGCAGACAAATGATAAAGTAATTCTCCAAATAAACGAATATGCCAAGCAGATGCAGAAAATGACAGAGAAAATGCCATCAGCAGCACTTAGCCGCAATGCTAAGGCTAGAGAATTGGAGATAGTGATAGACGCTCTCCAAGGAGAACTAGAGGACAGAATGACTGTCATCACTGATCTGCAAAAACAAATCCAATAGCTAAGAGCTAAAGCTGAACAACACCAGCTGTCCAGAGAAAAGCAACAAAAGAAAATGGAAGAGCTAGGTGAACTTCTCACAAAGTTATCAGATGCCTGCAAAACCAAAGACGAACAATTGACAGAGGTTACCAACAAACTCTTAACTACAACTCTGTCAGTTCAAAAGATCCAAGTGCAGCTTGATGTAGCAAATGCTTCACTGCAATACTCAGAGCAAAGGATCAATGATCAGGCAACCTTCTTGCGACAGATAAGAGAAAATCTCGCAGTTGCCTCGATCAAAGGTACAGATGAAGTGTATAAAGCATGGAAAAGAAGAATAAAGATCTGGAGCTAGAGCTAAAGCTAGAGCATTCACAATGAAGAGACCTTGCAGTAATGCGGGTACAAAGAGAAGAAGAGCTGATCAAGGAGATAGCAGAGCTCAAGAGAGTTAATCAGCTACTACGAGACGGACAGCAAGAGACGCAAGAAGAAGCAGGTACATCAGAACAACCCCACATTGAAATTCCCTCAAGTCTCTTTCGTTGAGATGGAAACATAGCCGACAGAAGGACTAGGAGGAGAAGAAGACTTTCAGGTACCAATAACAGATGCTGATCAAGTGCCAATGGTCCAGCTGTCAAAAGCTAAAGAAGACGCACTTAAGGAGCAGGTTTCTCAAGAAACAGATGAGCAATGGAAAGCAGCGATGGATTGGGAGTTGAGAGTTCTCCATTCAGTCAATGTTACTCAACTCACTCCCAACCAAAGAAATACACGATGGCTTCAACAATCACTGCCATATCCCTTGATCAAGGTAGAGCTGCTAACAGGTTAAGGAATGACTTTATAAAGACATGCAAGCAGAAGGCGCAGATGAAGTCCACCCCAAGTGGAGAAAGAGTTCGCTGAACAAGAATCCCAGATACTTGATTCTGTTCACAAAAGCACGTGCAGCACTTCAGAAAGACCCGACTTTTTGTCCTGTACCAAGAGTAAGGACATGGCAAGCACATGAAGCAATGACAAAGAAGCGGCCTACATGGTTGAATTATCCGAGATTGCCAGTTCCAGAAATGGGAACGTCGACAGACGAATACATGGTGAAAACCCTAACGGGCGCCATGGCATTCTTCAAAAGTCTCCCTGATCTTTCATGTGCTATGCTTTACAAAATTTTCCGAATGTTGATCACATGCATTGAAGCCTTTCACGAGCCAGAGCCAGCAGGAGCACCGTGGTTATCGTTCCTCGAGGGCAATAAGGGTCTATGCTACGACCTAAGCGGCCAACCTTCCGAAGAAGTCCTTTATGGCTTCTACGCTCGCTGCATGTTTTTTGTCATCTCACAATATGTCGGTGTTTGAGGAAGCGTTCTACACAGGGTTTTTCACTTGGTGAATGAAGATTTTTGGGCCAGTGATCAGCAACCTAACTTTCAAATTCGTAGGCTACTCAGGCATCGAGCTCAAGAACAGAGTCACCATGTAATTTTTACAGGTTCCAAACAAAGAAAGAAAGATCAAATTATGAAAAACCTTTACATGCACTTAAAGACCGTCTCGCCAGCTGTCAACCGGAAGATTATTTTAGCCCATAAAGCTGTGTCAAGGGATGACACAGGCGAGGAGGGGGAGAATGTTAGCAATAAGCTAACTCGGATACCATTTTTCGAAGCTCTCATTGTAAAAACATTTATTATTTTAATGAATCGAGAATATTGTAACTCCTATTTTTCGGATAAGCTTTGTAATTGATGAGACGGGGCTACAAGCTTCCAGATCGTATCAACCTGCCTTTAGTTAGAGCTCCCAGATTATTAGTTTTGACCACCAAAAACCTTGGCTAAGGTATAAAAACCAATTTTTGTAAGTTATTAAGAAGGTTTTGATGATAGAAAACCATGTGAGCTAACGACGCTCACTTCTCTCCTTCTCGCGCTTCCGACTCCTTCCCCGGTTTTCACATTGCAACCGCGTCTGTTGCGTTGCAACCGCAAGTAAGAGCTCTACGCATTGACGTACGCATTTCACGGTATTTCGTAGCTTTTGGCATCGGTGACTTGCGACCTAATTTCATCATAAGTAAAAATTTACACTTCAAAATCAAAAACTTAGACGGAGTATTGGGGCATAATTGCTAAGTATTTAGATGCATTTTGGGTCAAAAACGACTAGGTCAAAAACTCACTGCTGTTAATAATCGCGATTTGCACTTGACGTAAAGTGAGATTTGAAACCATGAGCATGTGTACTTATGTCTTATAAACATGTTCTAGAAGTTTCGTTACGTTTGGATATCATTTGATGCTGTAACGGATGTGATTTGTTTGCCGATGAGCGATTGGCTTTTAGTGATTTAAGTCATTTGAGTGTAGCTTGAATTAGATGCGAATTGTTTATTGTTTTCCAAAAGATTGACAACCTCTTGTAGCCTTTATGCACTAGTCGAGTCAGCTTAGTCCTATGGATTGACAATTATATTCGTGGTTATCGCTATGTCTGCAATAAGATAGGAGTGAAGTTAAACATCAGGTCTTTGATTTCCTGCATGTTAGCACTTACAATCAACATGTCACCAACATACAATACTAGGATGATGAACTTTTCATCTCTCAAATTCTGTGTGTAGACGCAGTGAATCTGAATTGCATCTTTTGAATCCGTGATCCAATATCCATCGATCGAACTTCAAGTACCATTGTCTTGCTTTAGACGATACATGATTTTCTTTAATCTGCAAACCATTTTCTCATTACCTTTTACTTCATATCCCTTTGGTTGAAGCATGTAAATTTCCGTTTCTAAATCACCATGAGAGAACGCCGTAGTTATATCCATTTGCTCAAGATTTAAGTCATGAGCAGCCATAAAGCTTAGGACAAGCCTAAGTGAGTTCCAACAAAGCTCGAGACTGAGCGTGAATTTTTGGTTTTTTGGCGAGTGATTTTTGTTACACACGATGGCTTCTACTCATGCTGAGAGCCTTACAAATGTGTGTTTTTAATACTACAAACTACATGGGGTAAATCAAGCTTCATACTTAACATCCTTAACTCTGCATCCATATGCTCTGTATAGTGAGAGGCCCAAGAGTGCTTATAAATAGTTAAAAGGTTTCCTAAAAGAGAAGCCCCAAAAGCATCTATTCCCAAAAGCACTTATCCCCAAAAGCTCTGCTCTCCAAAAGCCACTGATGAAAAGCAACAGGTTACCAATGCAATTTACGAAAATTCGTACAATCGTGCCACGTCAACACAGCAACGTAAAACTAAAAATTCCGTACAATTTTGCCACATCAAAAGTTTGTAGGATCTGCCACATAAGCATGTCAATGTGTTTTCTAGAATTCTACATCAAAATTCAAGCTTTTGAATTTTTAGGGTTAGGCCCCTCAGTCGATGCTTCATAAGTTGGGTGGGAACTAGGTTTTGTTTTAAACCCCTGTTTCTTCCTGATTTCAAACTTCATCGTCCTCTAGATTATTCCTTTCCAATTGGACATACCACATCATCACTTTGTGACAGTTAGGGCTTCAGGCTCACAAGGATGACATTGTGGATTAAGTCTTGGGGTGAGGAGGTGGCCCTCGAATATACATTTGTCAAGTGCATCGGACGGCTTGCACACCCTCCAAAGGTTTATCATGTCCCCACATATCTGTGTGACTTAGTGTTGGGTGCAAGGCCGAAGGAGAGATAATGATTGTTTTTTTACTTTTTGTCTATAAGAATCTCCGAAAATTCTAGTAATAGAAAATATTTGTTCATTTGTGTGTGTGTGTGTGTGTGTGTGTGTGTGTGTGTGTGTGTGTGTGAGAGAGAGAGAGAGAGAGAGAGAGAGAGAGAGAGATATCATACCTTTTTTTAACAATATTTTTAAATGAAAAGAAGCACCTCTTTTATAATTAAAATTAAGAAATGCCAAAGTAGTTATAGGTTTACGGGATGCTAGCATGCTATGTGTAGCATTTCTAAACACTTTTTTAAAAACAGATAGCCTAGACAAACATGCCAAATATTATGAACACTACGAAAGTAGCCAGTCAAGCAAGACTCTCAAATTAATTTTGTACCTATTTTTTTGCAATGGATCTACTTACCGAGGTAGTACACCTTCATGGATGAATCGATTGCAACGAGCTATACTTATTTTATTTTTAATCGATTTTATTTTTATCTTCTCAATTCCCCTTCTTATCTCTTAGGGGATTGCTCTTTTACACTTGTAAAAGGGAGAAGACAGGTCGAACCCATAGCTATTGGAGTAGCAACCTTTTTGAGGTGTTGAATTGCTCACAAGTGCAAACCCATGCAATAAAAAAATGATTGTAAATTTGCTTTATTCTCTCAACGGCTCAATCTCGGGGCACCTCCTCCCCGTCTGCCCATCGTCCTCGGCCTGCTCATCTATTGACCGCATTGCTCGATACAATTTCCACCCGCATTCCTGTATCTTAGTTTATTCCTTCTAATTCCTAATTTGATTTGATTGGGCCCGATGATGTGAAATGTCTCCCTTCCTTGATACATATACATATTAATTTAAAAAAAGGAGTTATTGGCAAATTGGGTCATGGTGACGATGACCATAAATTAGCATGGCAAACGTGCGAAATGATAAATCATTAATTTTTGAAACCATTAAGTATGCCTTTTATTAGAAATAAGCAAAAGAAAAACACAAATGTATGAATGTGGCCTCTACCATCTCTTTTCATATGGACACAAATAGTTTTGTTTTTCCACTGTCATGTTCTATTTCCTAATTTTATGCACTTAAGATGTTTTGAAAGGTTTTTAATATTTCCGAGATTGAGGAGACACAATACCTTTTATTAAAAAACTCTAAAGAAAAATAAGCGAAAGAAAAACACAAATGTATGAATATGTATTAGACCATTTCTTATTAATATGGACACAAAATGTCTTGACTTTAAAGTTTAGGCTCATATTGTACCCTTCACTTATGCACTTAAGATGTTGTGAAAGGTTTTTTCTTTTCTTGATGATACTTGGCTTGTTTGATATGCCTTAAAGCTAGATTAGTCAGTGCATTCAAAACTACTGTTGTTAGAGACTAGGGTCAAGCAAATGAGCATATAATTCCTTAAGGATCAAGCATTTTTACTGGGGGCCTACATTTTCCAAAATAAGCAACAGTAACATGTAATTCCTTAAGGATCATGCAGTTTTACTGGGGGCCTGCATGACCAAAATAAGGGGAGATCCCCGCTGGTCATGCATGCGTTCTGCTGGCATGAGCATATTGTCGCACATAGTGAAAACTATGCAAGCATAAGTTCAAGCAGAGTTGGTAAAAATCCATCCCCTCTATGCCTTCTCATCCCTTATAATGTGGTGAAGAAGAAGACTCCGCTCACCAGAAGAAGACTAATTTAATGGGAGCACAACAGAAGAGCCTGCATCAGCAAAACTCTGCTGCCTCATCGTGCAAATGCACTTTCTACAAGAGAAAGCACAGAAACTGCATAAAATTCCTACAAAAAAACAAACGCCTTTAGCAAAAATTATCCGTCAGACAATGCCCCCACCATAACCCATATATGAACTGCGTGTGTTTGCCATGCTTACAAAAATTCTGACAACGTAACCTTTTCAAGGAAACAAACTGATCTGCCAAGCTGGGAAAAATGAGAACATGACCCAAATTAGAAAAACTAGCAAAAATTATCCGTCAAGACAATGCCCCCACCATAACCCATATATGAACTGCGTGTGTTTGCCATGCTTACAAAAATTCTGACAACGTAACCTTTACAAGGAAACAAACTGATCTGCCAAGCTGGGAAAAATGAGAACATGACCCAAATTAGAAAAACTAGCAAAAATTATCCGTCAAGACAATGCCCCCACCATAACCCATATATGAACTGCGTGTGTTTGCCATGCTTACAAAAATTCTGACAACGTAACCTTTACAAGGAAACAAACTGATCTGCCAAGCTGGGAAAAATGAGAACATGACCCAAATTAGAAAAACTCACAATTTCACAATTTTCCAACACCCCCCCACCCCCCCCCCCCCCCAAAGTATTGTGGAGGGTAGGGTTAAATCACTTGAAACTGATCTGCCAAGCTGGGAAAAAAGAACATGACCCAAACTAGAAAAACTCACAATTTTCCCACACCCGTGGAGGGTAGGTTTAAATCACTTGAAATTGTGGAGCATCCACAAAAACTGTTGCAAAAATTTAATCACATTCAAGATGTCCAACAAATAATTAACCCCGTCCGAACCTTGAACAGGGTGCACTACAGCCTAGGGGAGAAATTTAGTCAACCTCTTCAATCTTGGGCCCAGCACCTCCACCAGAATGACCATGCCCATCATCCTCAGCGCCGCCATAAGCACCAGGAGGAACATCACCAGCACCACCTTGGTACATACGAGCAATGATGGGGTTGCAAATACTCTCCAACTCCTTCATTTTATCATCAAATTCATCTGCCTCTGCAAGCTGATTGTGATCAAGCCATTGAATAGCCTGCTCAACTGCATCTTCAATCTTCTTTTTGTCCTCAGCATCAAGCTTGCCAGCGATTTTGTCATCTCTAATTGTGTTTCTCATGTTGTAGGCATAATTCTCAAGAGAATTCTTCGACTCCACCTTCTTCTTGTGTTCTTCATCCTCAGACTTGTACTTCTCTGCATCCTGAACCATTTTTTCTATTTCTTCCTTACTGAGTCTTCCCTTGTCATTAGTAATAGTGATCTTATTCTTCTGGCCAGTTGTCTTGTCTTCGGCAGACACATTTAGAATGCCATTAGCATCAATGTCAAAACAGACAGTAATCTGCGGCACACCTCTTGGAGCAGGTGGAATGCCAGACAACTCAAACTTGCCAAGCAAGTTGTTATCCCTAGTTCTAGTTCTCTCACCCTCATATACTTGAATCAACACACCAGGTTGATTATCAGAATAGGTGGAGAACACCTGCTCCTTCTTGGTGGGTATGGTTGTGTTCCGAGGTATCAAAACAGTCATGACACCTCCTGCAGTCTCCAAACCAAGAGACAGAGGAGTCACATCGAGGAGGAGGAGGTCTTGAACCTTCTCGTTGCCTTCCCCACTCAGAATTGCAGCCTGCACAGCAGCACCATATGCTACAGCCTCATCAGGATTGATGCTCTTGCACAGCTCCTTGCCATTGAAGAAATCCTGCAACAGCTGCTGTACTTTCGGAATCCTTGTGGATCCTCCAACCAGCACCACATCATGAATACTGCTTTTGTCCATCTTTGCATCTCTCAAGCACTTCTCTACAGGCTCCATGCACTTTCTGAACAGGTCCATGTTCAGCTCCTCAAACCTGGCCCGAGTAATTGTAGAATAGAAATCAATTCCCTCATACAAAGAGTCAATTTCAATAGTTGTCTGGGCAGTGGATGAGAGAGTCCTCTTTGCCCTCTCACATGAGGTCCTCAGCCTTCTCAGGGCTCGAGCATTACCTGTAATATCCTTCTTGTACTTCCTCTTGAACTCTTGAACAAAGTGATTAACCATGCGGTTGTCAAAATCTTCACCCCCCAAGTGCGTGTCGCCTGCTGTGGCCTTTACTTCAAAAATACCCTCCTCTATTGTGAGGAGGGAGACATCAAAAGTTCCTCCTCCTAAGTCGAAGATCAAGACGTTTTTCTCCCCTACACTTGTGGCCTTCTTGTCAAGACCATAGGCAATAGCTGCAGCTGTGGGCTCATTGATGATTCGCATCACATTCAAACCGGAAATAACCCCAGCATCTTTAGTTGCCTGCCTTTGAGAATCATTGAAATAGGCAGGAACTGTGACAACCGCATTCTTCACCGTACTTCCAAGAAAAGCCTCAGCAATCTCTTTCATCTTCACAAGCACCATGGACGAAATCTCCTCAGCAGCGAAGGACTTCTCTTCACCTTTGTACTGAACCCCAATCATAGGCTTGTCTCCAGGACCAGCTATAACCTTGAAAGGCCATAGCTTGATGTCACTTTGAACTGAAGAGTCAGAGAACCGCCTGCCAATCAGACGCTTGGCATCTGAAAGAGGCAAAATATGTCAAAAGCGATCATTCCCAAACAATCTGACTATGGATGCACAAATCTGCTATTGACTACATCAGAAAAACTGGTCGACTAGAACTTCATCGGACAGATACACTAAAAAACATTGAGGGAACATCCATGAAAGGTACTAAGACAATCGTCAGCCAGCAACTACCATTCTTGGGGCATCCTTGTAAACGGCAGTCAACTTCATGGACCATGTAGATCTACTATGGACGAGGCCTTAAATAACCTATAATATGCATGCCCGAAGGTAAAACGTAACCAGACTCCAAATCTATCTCAGACCCTACAAAAACAAAGGTGGAGGAAGAGAACGTACCAAACACAGTATTGATAGGATTCATCGCGACCTGATTTTTAGCAGCATCACCAATCAAGCGTTCAGTGTCGGTGAAGCCGACATAGGAAGGGGTAGTGCGGTTGCCCTGGTCGTTGGCGATAATTTCCACACGATCATGCTGCCATACACCAACGCAAGAGTAGGTAGTACCAAGGTCGATACCGATGGCCGGGCCTTCCTTCGACATGGCGACGTGGGAGAGGAGCAAGCGAGTAACAATGGAAGGGCTGAGACGCAGGTATCAAGCAAAGAATTTCCAGGTAACCCTAAAACAAATAGACCAGACCGAGCAGATTGAGCTCTCTCCCCCCTATATACCAAACGATTACAGCACTTTTTGGCTTCCAGAACCTTCCATCGCTTGCAAGGTGACACCCTGGCCGTTCGATCCACCTGCTCCATCCAACGGCCTCGACTAGAAAGCGCTTTCCTCGCCAATCACCGTTGATTTTGAGATCGACAGCTGGCACCTTCAAGATTCTAGGGCAACCCTTGCAACGGTCCATTGCGTGTCCGCAGCTAGCTTGACTTTTAAGAAGAGCATCGAACATTTCTGTCATGTCATTCTCAGGCCTCTGTCTCACACACACACACACACACACACACACCCCCCGGATGTGTGTAAGGATGAGGGGGGCAAAAGATGATTGGAAGAAGACGTCGTCTTCAACTCCTCAAAATCTCCAGTAGTAGACCCCTCGTCCGTCGCTACATCACGACAGACATTCTCTAAAAAAGTGATGAGAGACCATGTGAGAGGTTTGAGCCCTCTAACATGTTCCGAAGCAGTCGGAACCTCCTCTAACTGGGCTACTCCCATTTGATGCCATCTTTCCTGGAAGTTCAATACATAAAAAATGTTTGCTTCGTGTGACAAGCAGAGTGGCCAAGTTATCTTTTTTTAGCTCCGTCCGTCGCCTGCATCTGACTGGGGTCTCATTTCCATAGCCTAATAGGCCTAAGAGCCAGGTCACACCGGGGCCAATGGGGGGAGTGGGGCCTCATAACCGGGGGGAATCTAAGGCCCAAATTTGGAGGTGCGGAGCGGGTTTGATCTCAGCCATCCGATCGCATGGTGAATTAGGGGGTGAACTAAGGGTTAACTCGAGGTGTACTAGGGGTAAACTTGCCAAGACAAAAATGGCGCGTCGAGTTCACCCGTCTCGTGGAGTGTGGGTCGAACCCAACACCTCTCGGTTGCCACACAAATGCCCTACCACCATGCTAGCACGTGTCATTGCCCATGTTGGCATGGCACATGATCACACCCTAGTTTACCCACCCTAATTCACCCTTAGTTCACCCATCCCTAGTTCACCCTAGTTCATAAGATGATCCAACGACTAAGATTAAAGCCGCCTCACCTCCCCCCCAAATTTGGGCCCTAGATCCCCTCTGGACCATATGATTGTGCCATATAGTGACGAGGGAAGTGGGGGGAGATCCATGCACAGAGTCACACCCAAGCTGCAATCGACACAGAAAAAGACCAGCTCAACAAGGGCCAGCACGCGTGTGTGGTTGTGATTGGCTCACAAACTCTTTCATTCAAGGACGAAGAGAATCCCCCTTAACTCTCACTTGATCCCTCCCTCTTTTGAAGTGCTAGTGGGGTTATTGGCAACAGTCGAATCTCATGCCAACCTTTTTGGAATTTTTGTAAATAGAAAATATCCCCCCCGCCCCCCATTCCCCCTGAGTGCGGTGCCGTTGTAAACAAAGCATTAAGGGCTGAGTTGCACCCAAAACCGACAGGGAGAGTGGGGGGAAGAACAAGCCTAATTGTGGATGATTTGAAACATAGAAGCAATGTTGTAGCTCTCTACTAAGAGTCGAGTCCCCCTATGTTCTTAGGGCCAAGTCGCACCAGGGTGTAGCAAGGATAAGAGAAAATGCACTTTCAAGTGTTGGGAGATGAGCATGAGGGGTAGTTTTCTAAATAGATGAGATATTTATACGTGAGCTTATGCCCCTACTACTTCACAAAAGCCTTATCATTGTCGATAGCTTTAGTCTTTTGGAGGAGATTGTGGCTCCCTGTCCGACAGATGGAGAGCTTGGTTGATAAGCTTATCAGTGATCTTTACTCTGATTGATGCCCATCTTTATATGTAAGGGTGGCTTCTCCGTTGTATTGGATGGAGCTCATCAATTCATGGGCTCTTTGGAAATTTGTCTAAGGGGAGGCTATAGGATAGCACGGTTGGGTGGAGACTAGCACCTGCATTACCACCGCCTTTCATTGGTATCCAAGCTATTTTTGGTACGAAGCGAAAAGCGGGTTGCATTTGCGTGCGACGCTCTACTTCTCTCCCACGTTCTGCAGACAGCGACGTCTCCGTTGTGCAGCAAAAGAAGATAGGCACGCTCCCCTGTGTGCAATGTGTGGACAGACCCGCATCCGCCCCATCTACGTCCTCCACAGCGCACAACCAAGGCAAATTCGATCGGCAACTCGACGAAACCGAGGCTCTGAAGGCTTTCGTTGGCGCCGTTGGCTACGCATGAAGGAAGGCCCGCTTAACCCTTGCACGAAGGAGGGTTGAACCCACCCCATGAGGGTAGGAGGCCAATACTTTACCATCAAGTTATTGACCCTTGTTGTGTGTAAGAAGGAAAGATAACCTACTTGTGTTGAAAGGAAAACTAAAAGGAAAGGGAAAACTTCAAACTTCAAGGAAGTAGCTTCACCCTTCCTTTTCACTTCTTGGAGGAAGGCAAGTTTTCCTCCAAAAATTCTTTTTTCCTCAAGGAGGTAGCTTCAAAGTGAACAAAAGCCTTCATAAAAACGACGGGTTTTTGTGAAGAATCATCAAAGGTGTTCTTACAACGAACGACTAGTGAAGCGCTCAAATTCCTGCAAGGCGAGGTTGGCATGCAACGCAAATCGCAGAGCATACAAAACACAAAGACTTCAATTTCTCAAGGTACAAGTTGTCGGTTTTTTTTTTCTCTCTTTGCATTAGCGTGTGTTTACCATGGCTAGTGAGGATGTCCCAACTACACACACGTTTGATTTTGAGCACATAGATCAAAATCAGGGCACCACGGATGCTGCTGACACTAATATGCATGATGATGACGATGTAGGAGATCATGGGCTTGTAGATATGGCTTCTTTCAAGACTTTGGAACATCGCCAAAGCGTACTTGAAAGCAACCTCTCTGCACTCAATGCAAATGTTAGCAATCTTACGGAGTTACTTGTGAAATTTACGAATTCACAGACGACTCAAGGAGCCACAAGTGGCACGGTTCAAGGGAACCAAGCTCGTACAACTCAAGAGTCCAAGAGACAAGTACTGCAGAAGATGCACAAGGTAGTAATGCATTACTTAAGAATATCACCATTCCTGACTTTCACGGGGACGAGCGTGATCGCAACAAGGATGCGGTCAATACGTTCTTACACAAATGGAGTGATATTCATAGATTGAGACACACCCCGGATATAAAGACGGCTGTGGAAACAAGTCTATATTTTTAAAGGCAAGGCCTATAAGTGGTGGATGACATTTCCAATAGATGCTCGTCCTCTGTCTTGGGCTGTGTTTCAAGCTTCTTTCTCCAAAGAGTTTTTGGAGTCCAATGAAGAAGATAAGATTTGGTTAGCATGGGATGCATGCCACATGTCTGGCCTCTCTCTCACACAGTACCTTTCGAAGTATCGGGAAATCCCACATGTTCCAAGAGGAATAAGAGACAATCTACCTCTCCACGCCCACAAGAGGCTAAGAAGCCTAAGCAATCACGAGATACTCCGCATGGGTCTCTCAGCACTGCTAATTTTGAGTGTGCAAAGAAACACAATTTGTGTTTTATATGTCTTTCGGACCAACATAACAAGAAATATTGTCCTCTTTTGCAAGGCAAAGAAAAGGCCATGCACATGGTGCAACGCCTCACATTAGATTCATCTCCTAAATATTGTGTTGTAGAGGTTCTTCATATGGACGAAAAGCCACAAGTGTTGTGTGCCTGCTTCAATGTTGCAGCCCACCTTTGGCCCCCATGGTTCTATTCGCATGCATGGCACTATTATCAGACAACGTGTTTGTATTCTAGTGGATGATGGTGCAACTCATAACTTCTTGAACTATAAGCTAGTCAAGAAATTGAAGCTTACACAGACTTCCTACTCTCACAAGTATGTAGTGGAGCAGATGTCTGGGAATGATAAAGACGTATGGGACATGGTAGTTCAAGGAGTTGAGCTTATTGTTCAAGGATCATACGATGACCCTTGACTTCCAAGTTATGAACATGGACCGTGCTGATATAGTTTTAGGACAGGAGTGGCTGCATGGTTTAGGAAACACATTGCACACTAGTTATGAACACAACTCCTTATCCTTTATGGCCAATGGTAAACATGTGCTTTTGCTTGGTGAGAAAAATATACCATCTGCACCTCTTATATGTACAACCGAGCTTTCTATTTTGCAGAAAGAAGATTTAACACATGAAGTCTTTTTGTGTATTGCTTGTCTCCAAGTCTTGTGAAATCTCAAGAGCAAAGCGCGTGAATTCTAGTAATGGTATGCAAAGTGCAATGAATTCTAATCGTATGCAAAGTGCAATGAATTCTACTGATAAACAAAGTGTTAACAAATCTAACGAGCAAAGTGCTCTCAATTTTAATTCTATAGAGCAACGTGCAACTGTTGTAAAACAAACATTAAAGGAATTACAAGATTCTCCATCCCAGCATAATTCTAGTTTACTTTCTTCTTTTGCACGGCAAAAGCTGACTCACTTACTCACAGAGTATAGTGATGTGTTCTCAAGCGATTTGCCACCGGGTTTACCCCCATACTTGATGTGTAGCATGGCATAGATGTCTTGCCAGGCACTAAACTTGTGAGTAAACCACCTTATCGTATGAGTGCTAAAGAAGCCAAGGAGGTTGAGAGTCAGTTGGCTGACTACCTTGCTTGTGGTTTCATTAGACCTAGCACTTCGCCTTGGGCATCACCAATTCTATTGGTAAAAAAGAAAGATGGTACTATGCGCATGTGTGTAGATTATCGCGGATTAAATGCGATAACCATCAAGAACAAGTATCATGTGCCTCGAGTGTATGAGTTGTTTGATCAACTCCACGGGGCAAGATACTATACAAAGATAGATCTTCGTTTAGGATACCACCATGTACGTATGCTATTGCAAGATATCTCCAAAACTATCTTTAGAACACGGTTCGGGCATTTTGAATTTTTGGTTATGCCTTTTGGTCTAATGAATGCTCCAGTTGTATTTATGACACTCATGGATAATGTCTTACGTCCCTATCTTGGAAATTTTTTTGTGGTTTTCCTTGATGACATTCTCATTTACAGTAAGACTGAAGATGAACACATAGAACACTTACGATTAGTGTTTGAACAGCTACGAGCTCACGCGTTGTATGCTAAGCAAAGCAATAAAACAGAGATACATTACCTCGGTCATGTGATCTCTTATTCTGGCATCAAGATGGACACTGACAAGGTCGCTGCCATTCTTCGATGGGCACATCCCAACACGGTTGAGGAGCTTCAAATATTTTTAGGCATGGTTGGATTTTATCGACAGTATATCCGTGACTATGCCAAAATCATTGTTCCTATGACGGATCAACTTAAAGCAAAAGGTAAGACCTTTTCTTGGAAAGAAGCCCAAAAACGTAATTTTGAACAGCTCAAGGTAGCTATAGCCACTGCTCCCATCCTAGCAATCGTCGACCCACTTAAGCCGTTTGTGGTAGAGACTGATGCTAGTGATAAAGCCATTGGTGTGGTACTTCTCCAGGAGGGAAGACCTATAGCCTTTGAAAGTAAAAAGAGCTCAACATAATTATTCTGTTAATGAGAGAGAGCTATTTGCCATAATTCACGCTTTACGAAAGTGGCGACAATATTTATATGGTGCCAAGTTTGAAGTAGTTTTTGACCATGAGAGTATCAAATGTTTTACTACTTAAACAGACTTGAAGGGCCGTAAAGCTAGATTAAGATTATGATTGTAAGTTACGATATTGTAAGGGGTGATATAATGTAGTAGCGGATGCACTAAGTCGGATGCCTCAGATTAATTCACTTGCTTTCATGGAACTAAAGAGTGGATTTTTGGAGTCATTACGTGGCAAGTGTGCACAAGATCAATCGTATGCTAAAGTGTGGAGTACAGTTTTAAAAAGGGATCCCTCACACTCACATGTCTCTGAACAGCCAAATCAACATGTCTTTGCACGCGCAGATAGAAACTCCAACACACAGAGCTCCACCCCTACTCAGGAAGAGCTTAAGCGATGGAAGAATTTTTTCATTGATGATGGCTACTTACTCCACAAAGGTAGAGTATGTGTGCCAAAGGATTCAGGCACTAGGCACCAAATCTTATTTGAGTGTCACGATAGTCCAAGTGCTGGTCATCCAGGTATTCGTAAGACGTATGCCTTAGTTTGACGGCAATTTTATTGGCCAGGTTTACATCATGATGTTCAAGAGTACGTACTAAACTGCCAACAGTTCCAAGTTAATAAGGCAGAGTGTCTCAAGGTAGGTGGCCTTTTACATCCTTTAGAGATTCCACAAGGTAAGTAGGAGAGTATATCTATGGATTTTGTAGTAGGACTACCTACTACAAATCGTGGTCATGATGCCATTTGGGTATTATAGACCGTCTCACAAAGATGGGTCGCTTCATTCCCTCTAAGATTACGTTTAAGACATCAGCACGGCTATTTGTAGAGCATATATATAAACTCTACGATCTTCCAGCTAGTATCATTAGTGACAGAGATCAAAATTTCGATAATCAACTCTGGAGAGCTGTGTTCCAAAAGTTGGAAACTAAACTTAATCTAAGAACGGTTGATCATCCAGAAACGGATGATCAAATAGAAGGAGTTAATCAAGTGCTAGAGGATATACTACGAGCCTACGTTAGCAAGAAGCAAACCAATTGGGAAGACTACTTACCAATATAGGAATTTGCTTATAATAGTTCAAAGCATGTGACTACAGGGTTTAGTCCATTTATGCTTTTGTATGGATTTCAACCTAGATCACCCGTTATGGTGGGGTTGGATAAGGAGAAGATACAACAAGCGAAGGATTTTCTCCAAGACCATGTTGACATCATTAGTGACAGAGATCGAAAGTTCGATAATCACTTCTGGAGAGCTGTGTTCCAAAAGTTGGAAACTAAACTTAATCTAAGAACGGTTGATCATCCAAAAACAGATGGTCAAATAGAAGGAGTTAATCAAGTGCTAGAGGATATACTACGAGCCTACGTTAGCAAGAAGCAAACCAATTGGGAAGACTACTTACCAATATTGGAATTTGCTTATAATAGTTCAAAGCATGTGACTACAGGGTTTAGTCCATTTATGCTTTTGTATGGATTTCAACCTAGATCACCCGTTATGGTGGGGTTGGCTAAGGAGAAGATACAACAAGAGAAGGATTTTCTCCAAGACCATTTTGACATGCTTCGAGTTGCTCGACAGAATGTTAAGCAAGCTCAAGATCGATATAAGAAGTACGCAGATGAGCATCATCGTCTTGCTACTTTTGAAGAAGGAGACAAGGTTTTCCTCAAAGTTTCGGAGCATTCAGAAAGTCTGAAGACGGGAAAAGTTGCTAAACTTTCACCACGCTATTGTGGACCGTTTACCATTCTCAAAAGTATAGTTCAAGTGGCCTATAAGTTAGCTCTTCCAGAGCACTCACGTGTTCATCCTGTTTTCATGTTAGCCATTTACGAAAACATCTAGGACAGAATGATAATGTCATTGACACAGGTGTGTTGGTTGACCTTATCACACCGCCAAGCATTCCTCGTGAGCCCGAAAAGATTTTGGATTCTCATGAGCTTTGCACCAGACATCATGTCAGACTACAAGTGTTGGTAAAATAGCTAGATAGACCTGAAGAAGGTTCTACATGGGAGAATGTCTCCGCACTTAAGAAACATTTTCCTACATTTGTTTTCGAGGACGAAAACGATTCTCCAAGGGGGGGGTAATGTAAGGACATAGATCCTATGGGCAAGGCCACCGGCACGGCCGAACAGTGTGTACGCTAGGGGGAGGCGTTTCGCGTTGGGTTCACCAAGAATGTCGAGGGATTTGTGTTCGAAAGGTGAGCCAGGAAGGCACGGGGCCCTTGGCTTTGAGAGGTGCGAGGAAAAGAGTTGTAGCAGACACAATTAATGGAGATAGAGCTTAAAACAGACAGCTTGATCCAGATTCCAAAGCTTGATAACTCAAAAACAAATAATCAATAATATCCATGCTTAATCAAACGTTAATAGAGGTGTTTATGCTCCTTACAAGGTTTAACTTGCCTCAATCCAGGTGCTAGTTAAGAAAATAAAGCTTTAGTAATGATGATAATGTCTAGTTCGATGATAACAATACCAAATATGATCCTTTGCCTTAATTTGTATGCCAAACTTGCCTTGATCTTCTTCATTTGCCCCTACTGCTTCAAGGTCGAGAGAAAATTAGAGTGAATGGTTATGGCTTAATTCGAGTGGGCTATGGAGTTTATCTTCGGCTTCAAATGGGCTTAGTAGGGTTTGACTACAATTGGTTTAGCAAGGTTTGGATTAGAGTGGCTTAGGATAGGATTTGAATGGACATGGAGGTTTAGATTAGGTTAAGGTTGGCGAAAGAAGGTTTGGATTAAGCTTGCATGCTTCGAATTACCATGGTTATGGGGCTTGCTTAGCAGTAGGTTTAGGTAGATTATGATGGGCTTAGGAGTTTAGGATTAGAGATAGCTTAGGAGTTTAGCTTAGAGATTAAGCGGTTTATGAAGCTTTGGTTTCAAGAGCTTAAGATCTCTGGCTTTTTTCCCTAGGAGAGAAGAAGAAGTAATGAATGAGAGTCCCAAATGAGAGCCGCCTCCTCTTTTTTATAATAACCGTCCTTGGGCTGCATGGGAAAGTGCCCCTTCTATTTTCGGCCAACCCATTAGCGATATCGCTAATGGGCATGGCTCCCTGATGACGTGGTAGGCCGAATGTCGAGGTGCATGGAATGCGGGGGGACTAGCAGGGGTGCCATGAGGTTCTGACGCTTTCTTGTTTCATGAACATGCTCGTCCGACGTTCGTCGAGCTCGCTATGAGCTTCTTCTCCTCCCATGCGACGCTGCTCGCTGCCGTCTGTACGCCATCTCCCCTTTTTTTTTCTTCCTTTTTCCCACTTAAGCCCTATTTAGTTGGCCTTTGGGTGGGCCTTTGAGCTCATTGTGGGTGAGCGGCCTAGCTTAGGTGCACATGCTTAGGTGCAAGCATAGGTAAATGCTTTTAGAGAAAAAAAACCTTTCCTTCGCATCCGACAAGGCATGTAGCTGTTACTGTGCACAACCCATTCAACTTACATGTCCGTCAAGGCATTATATAAAAAAATGCTTCCGTATCGGCCCACATTTGGCATACATATCGGGCAATGCATTTCATTAAGCATGTATATTGGCCAACTTGAAAAATACATTGCTAGTGGAGACGGCCTTCGGTTGCCCATACTTGGCACATATATTGACCCAGGCATTGCCGTGATAAACTCATCGAGATGTTAATGAAGGCATCATATTTGGTGATTACATCACCCAAAAGTCGTAGCATTAGACGGCTCCATTTCCCAGAACCTGGCTGAAGCTCAAAAATTACCAAATGAACTTGACTGATCAAGGCGACCAGAGCAGTACGGAACTGGCCCCCGGTGAGACTTAAATTGGCCATATCTTGACAACCAAAACCCCGATTGACGAACTGGAAAGATCGACATTCTCCTAGAAGTGAGCACTTTAGGCCCATGCATTCATATCATCTTTGACCCTTTATCAACAGCTACCCAATCCGGTACGGATCTGCTACTAACTCAACTTCAAACTGACATAACTTCCTATCTGTAGCTCCAATTGACGAGCCATAAAGACAAGCCAGTAGAGCACTTCGAGTACTAAAATTTCGATCAATAAAATCTATGACCACTTCAAGCATAGTCACTGTTAGCATTAACAAGACAACTTTTGGCCCTTTAGAGCCGCATCCGGCATACTTTTGGCTTAAAATTGGCTTGTTAGCAAGCCCTTATTACTGCTAATCATGTAGGATTCAAATAAACCTGAATGGCATCCCTTTGCTCATTTTTTTTGTCATGGAAGCAGAGCTGCACGACAACGCTTACAATGCTACATTAGAGTAAGCAAATGTATATGTTTCTTTTAAATGACCAATGTTTTTGTCTTATAAGGCTAATTCTCTTTTTATTGTGCACAAATTTAAGTAGTATGCATACTAACAATAATGTTTGGGATGACGACGTCTCTCAAACACCATGTAGAATTTGTCACTCTACTTGGGAGGATGAAATGGACTAAAGAGCAGACATGCTTGCGACAGCTATGTCCCCCAAGCACCAAATGGATTAGTCATCAATCTTGGAATGATGTCGTAGGGTAAAAAGGGATTCTCTACCCGCTAATACAAATTGACTAATGACTATGGCTTTGAAGAGAGAGGTAATGTCATTAAATCTAATATCTAACCAATCCAAATGATTTTTTCATATTAAACCGATCATTTAATGTGGGATAATAAATGGGAACAAGGGTTAAAATATAGACATGTGCTTACGGATCTATCTCAACATGGGGCCAATGGTAAAGGGGCCTAAATGAGAGATGGTTTGTCAAAGAGCAAGGTTAACTAATGGAGCTTAAAAGACCTTAGGGTTAGCTTCATTAAAGACCTCCAATGGTTAGTGTTAAAAGTCCTTTGACCTTAGGCAAGCTAGGGTTGAGCTTGAGGTGGGAACCCGACCTAAACTTCCCTTTGACCTTAGGCAAGCTAGGGTTGAGCTTGAGGTGGGAACCCGACCTAAACTTGCCTTTGACCTTAGGCAAGGTAGGACTGAGCTTGAGGTGGGAACTCCGCCTAAGGTGCTTGTCATGCTTGATGACTAAGGTACTTGAGGTACTTGTCATACTTAATGAGGAAGGTGCTTGAGAAGCTTTTCATGCATGGGGGGTAAGGTGCTTGAGTCAAAAAGAGACCCTACAAACTTAATGAGGAAGGTGCTTCAGAAGCTTCCTATGCATGAAAGTCCCAAAGTTAGGGGAATCTTTGACCTAACCTTCCACTCACCCAAAGGGCACCCCTTTTCTCAAAGTGCACATGGGACACATGTCAGACTCTCCCTAAGCTTAACCACATGGTGTGCTTAAATGCTATTGGTTAGGCTAAAGAGGGGTTCAATGAGCTTCTAGTTCCATCCAACAAATATCTAGATATTTTCAAGCTCTCTCTCTCTCTCTCTAAGGGTAAGGAGGACACTTGTCAAAAGACCCATGTACTTGACTGCATCCTGCATGTGATAGGCTAGGGGGAGAGGGTCCAATGAGCTTGAAGCATGTGGAAAAGTCACAACTTGCCCCAAGAAATCAAGGGGGGTGCTAGGGGGATATACACCACACACACACACACACACTCATTTTGTGGATCATTCTCACTTGGTGAAAGTTGAGGAACTCCACCTCCTTCTCCAAGCTTGTGAGAAGTGAGAGCCTACACCAACACTCTTGGCTATGGAATGAAAATCCAACCAAGAGCCATGCTTCAATGCTTAAGCTTTCCATCTTCTCCATCTTCATTACTATGCTATTATGTATGCTAGCAAGAAGTGTGATGATAAGTGAGGAATTATTTCTTTCTCCTATGGAATGTTTCTTCTTCCTCTTCCCTATCCTCATTCCCTGCTAGCTCTCTCCACCTTCGAAGGTGTTTGAGGCCTTGGGATAGTTAATGCTTTCTACAAAGTTTATGTTATGTTTGTGATGCATGAAGCTTTCCATCTTCATTGCATCACCTAGGTCACAAGGAACACAAAGATTATATTGTATCAAGTTTCTCTTGATGGGAGAAACTATAATACAAATGCCTATTGGAGGGGGGACCGGCTCCATATGAATCCGATCCTGAACTATTGTCATGTTCTCTAAACTCTCTCTCTTGCAAAAATATTGTTCATGCCAAGTTAACTAAGTACCATGTTTATGTTGCTACCATTAATTAAGTTCACCCACTATGCTCACAAAGTAATCTCTTAAGAGTGCTTCACTTAATTTCCTAATTCCGCTACTTTCAAAGTTCATAGGCCATTTCCATTACAATCTGCTCTTGGATGGTCCTATTCATTTGTTCCGCAACACCATTTGTGCAGGGGTATAAGGAGTTGTAAACTTACGCTTAACTCCCCTACTTGAACAGAAGTTTGTAAACTCGTTGGAGACATATTCTCCACCATTGTCTGAGCGCAAAGCTTTCAACTTATGTTCAGACCGAGTTTCAACACTAGATAAGAACTTCTTGAAGCAAGAAAATGTCTCATCTTTAGACTTCATGGCATAAACCCAAACATGCTATGTTGCATCATCAATGAATGTAACATAATAGGACGCACCACCATGGGATTTAGAAGGCATAGGCTCACATAAATCACTATGCACAAGCTCTAAGGGTTTTCTTTCTTTGTCAAAAGAATGTGTACGATGTGTCCGTCTTTGCTTTCCATATTGACAGTGCTCACAAAAGGGAAAATAAAAAAATGACAAAGATGATACGTAGCCCAAACGAGAGAGTGTCTCCATTCCCTTCTTTGACATATGTCCTAATCGGCTATGCCACAAAGCAACGGTTGGCAGCTCGGTTATAGAAAGAACACAGTTTTTATCAGATACATAAAGAGGATAAAGTGAAACAACTTTAGAACCATGGGCTATAATAAGATGACCCTTTGCAACATGCCAAGACTGCTGATGAAAAGTGACTTTGTAACCCAAGTCATCAAGACGTCCAACCGAAATCAAATTGCATGTCAAGGCTAGAACATGATGCACATTATGCATGATAAACTTCACCCCATTTTCCATAACCATGGCAATATCACCTACGCCAACAATGTCACAAGAGTAACAGTCACCAAGTGTAATAGAGCCAATGGTTTCCTCGTATGTAGTAAACCATTGGCTATGAGGTGTGACATGCAAAGAAGCACCCGAATCAAGAATCCATGTATGGGATACTTCACCACTAACAAGGAGTTCAGCTGGCATCATAAAAGAAATCATTGTTTTCAACCAACATATTAATGTCTTGCACATCACTGTCATCATGAACTATGTTCAGTTCTTCAATCTTAACCGAACTCTTTGGTTTCTCCTCTTTATCATCATAATCTTTGCCTTTACCTTTACCCTTCTCTTTGTCATGCTTCCAAGCATAACAATCCTTCTTTATGTGACCAAACTTATCACAACAATGGCATTGAGCATTGTGGCAACCACGAGACTTTGATCTACCCTTTGATGCATCTCTATTGCCCTCTTTCTTGCACTCATGTTGCAAAGAACGGCCCTTATGTTGCTTATCATCCCTTTGCACATAATGAGCTTTGCCATGATGCGAGCTAGTCATGGTCTTTCGACACATCTCCTCTGACAAAAGTGCACTAGTAACATCATCGTAATTTAGCGTCCCATTAGAAGCAGAGTTACTAACAACTGTGCAAAAGATATCCCAAGAGGGTGGCAATGAACAAAGCAAAAAGATTGCTTTCATCTCATCATCAATGCTCATGCTGTGTTGTGCACAAATCTGGGCAAAAAGAGAATTAAAATCATTGATATGGCTGGCAACACTAGCTAACTCCTTCATACGAAGGTTAAAAAGTTTTCGTATCAGGAAAACCTTATTGCTAGCCGTATCCTTTTCATAAGTGCCACATAATTTCTGCCATAAAGCATGAGCAGTCTCACATTCGAACACTGAAAAGTACACCGACTCACCAAGGTGCAGTCTAATCATAGACCTGCATAGCTCATCAAGCTCTTCCGACTGAAACTGAGTCATGTGCATATTTTCAGTTCTAGCTGCATAGGTAATAGGCAACTTTTGCTTGTTTTGGACAAGCACATCATGCATTTGGTTCTTCCAAAGCTGAAAATTAGTGCCATCAAACTTCTTTATGTCATAAATGTCACGGTCTTTGCTAGTAGACATGGTGACAAGACTACCAAAAGATTTTGCAAAAATTTCGGTAGAGTCTTCTTTGTACTTGGGACTATGTCAACCAAAATACGAGACAAAATGACCAAATATGTCACTCACAAAGCATAAAAGAGGGCAATGCCTCTCAAAAGCACACTGTATAGAGATCAACTGAGGCACATAAACTGTCAAATTGACCATAGACAACCAACTCGGCGTCAAAAGCACCTATACCACTCTATACATGTCCTATGGCGAGGCCTCGTAAGGGATGCTCCAGCTACCTGTATCATTGAAGGTATCTCCACATTTGAGAATACCCCAGCTCAATGAAAATCTCATGCTATTGACCCTCAACAACGTAGGTTATGCAGCAAAACGTATAGCCAAGTCTCAAAAATGGCTGGGACTGCCGTACTAGCCAAAAGATGGCTGCACAAAAGCGTACAATGGCAATATCCACAAAGACGTACAAGTCTGTCAGGATGCTCAAACAAGCGTCAAAAGCATGTGCATGCAAATAAAACACCCTATGGTGAGTCAAACTGCTCTCAAAAGAGCTCAAACACTGTCAAAAGTGTCAACATATGTATATACGCATAAACAACTGCTTCCATTGGAACCATAATATCGCAAGCACTGGAACCTGTAGCCTGTGAGTCGATGCCGATGTTGTAGCCAAAGCCAAAATTGAGGTTGAGAAGCACTGAGAAATCTAACCAAGCCACTCTATGTACCTGTACCTGTACCTATACATGTACCTATATCTGTACCTATAGTCGAAGAAGACAATGCCGTCAAACTCCCACTCTATGTGTGTATGAGGCCACTCCGAAAGAGGCTACACACTCTCAAATGAGCCGTGGGCTCTCGTAGATGGAAGAGACTACAACAATGGTACCTGTAAAACTGGCTATGGAAGCTTTGCAGCACAAACTACCAAAAGTGGGTTGAAAAATTCAGCTCCTGAACCGTAGCTCGAATGGCTTCGAAAGGGGGGTAAAATGCCAGAACACCTGATGGAAACGCTCTCAAAAAGTTGAATTTGCTGATGCCAAAATGGGAATCATGTTTGCACTCTTGAAAGTGCACGCGTGCAAAAACGATTTCAAAAATGAAACCGCTCTGATACCAGATGAAGGGGAGGAGCCGAGAGTACAACGAAAGAGGAATACGCACACACACACACACACACACACTCATCACCATAGCCACACACACAGGTTGGAGGGGGAGAGCCAACACGTACTGTGTGCCCCCTTTCTTTCTTCTCTATCTTATGCATTAAGGCACAATACACATTGTACTTCGTGTTAGTGACTCACACAAATGTATAGCTGTACACTTAAGGTTAGTAGCAGTTAGTGATGGGCGGTCGGCCACATGGCCATTAAACCTAACATAGTCCACGTTGACTTGTCTATTCAAATGACCATGAAAGATTAAATCATTGTATCTTCTTTCACTCAAGTAAAAAGGGCATGTGACCCTGCAACATCGAAGACTTCCAAGACAATATAGCTCGAGCGCACTGTGCATTCGATGGCCATGTTGGTTGATGTCGATCGAGACCATAGGTGACCATCGTATTTATTCTCCATGTCGAGCATCCTTTTACTTTCGTGTGCTGGAGGAAGCTCAAAACAAACATTTCCATTGTAGGTAGTTGGGAGCTCACCTACCCTTTTGGGAGGTCCACAAATCTCTAGTAGTTTGGACAACCTATAGGATTTAGCTCTATCTTTTATCCATGCAGTGATGAATGTATCCTTTGAACATTCATGCCTCGTGTGCTCATCACCTCCCTGTGTGTCTTGGAAGGCTATGGGTGCCTTGGTTGTTTGCACCATCTTCATAACAACTTCATCTGCTTCTTCATCTGTATCAATGTTAAAATGTAATGGAGTTGAATTCATGGAATACGGAGTAGCATAGACAGTATCATCGATAACATCTTCCCTTGTTTCTAAGCTATCAGACACATAAACACAGGCATCTGAATGCAAAATGCGGTAAGTAGAGGATAATGTACGATCAAGGAGATAATGCTTTTGGTCTTCATGATCCCATCTTGGCAACACACTGACCTTGGACACATACCCACTATCTGTACGATTGCTTCAACCCTTGAAAATTGATAGAAGGAGGTAACAAGCTTTGCATGACATATTCACTAAGGAGAAGCTCTCCATTCCTTAATGAAACACTGTATTCCACAGGAGCACCATTTATCGTCCCATGAAAGCATAACTGAAAGCTTGAGAGAGAGAAAGTACAAAAATGAGATGGCAGAGAGTGTGTATAAGACATAGAGGAAGTGGAGATTAAGATCCTTTCAAATCTTCTTTTTGTTATAATATGTCACTCTCACAATCACTCAAAATACGTGCATTTGGAAAAAGAACTCTGACTATATTATATATAACTATAATAGATATAAATATTTGAATATATATATAGCTATACAAGAATATGTATACACACACACACACACACACACACAACTATATAACAATATATAATAACTTAGATAATTTGATATATATAACGTAATATATAATACATTAATGTACAATACAATATAGTATATATAGTGTTTAGTTATTATACTTTATATATATATATGTGTGTGTGTGTGTGTGTGTGTGTGTGTATATGTGTGTGTGTGTGTGGTTGTGTGTGTATATGTGTGTGTGTGTGTTATAGTGTATATATATTATGTATAGTTAAATGTTATATATTTATATAAATATATATAATATATGGAATAGTAATACATATAGTAAATATAATATTATATATATATATATGTGTGTGTGTGTGTATTATATGTAACACACACACACACACACACACACACACACACACACACACACACACACACACACACACACACATATATATATATGTAACAATTACTGGTCTATAAAGCTTGTAAATAGCGGAAAATAACTTAACATAGTGAGCATTTCATTAAGAGCAAATTCCTAATGAGCATACAAGAGTGCTTGGTTGAAGATAACAACATTAGCATAACACCTAATTAGTTTGGCATAACAATACTTGAAAGAGAGAGAGAAATAGAACAATTGACAACTATTGAGGACTGGATTTACATGGACTGGTCCCCCCTCCATTAGGCATTTGTATTATGACTTCTCCCATTAAGAGAGACTTTGTACAATACAATTCTTTGTGTTCCTTGGTAAAAACTCGTCGGTGCTATGAAGATGGAAGCTTCATGCACCAAACGTACATGTGATAACACATAACATCAGTTACTCGTTGGTCTCAGACCCAAGACCTCACACACCTTCGAAGATGGTGAGAGCTAGCGAGGTATGAGAGTAGATCTAGAGGAAGAAGGAGTATTCTTACGAGAAAGAAGTATTTCCTCACTTAATTACTCTTGTAGCTTTGCTTAGCTTAGTAATTAGATAATAGAGGAGAGAAGCATGGCCTTGAAGCTTAGCTCTTGGTTGGATTTGCATTCCATATCCAAGAGTTGTTGGTGTAGGCCTCCATTCTCAAACTTGGAGAAGAAGATGAGCTTTCCATTAAAGCTTGGAGAAGGAGATGATTTTCTTGCTCTACACATGAGTTGTGTGAGTGTGTGTGGAATGATGCCCTTCCAAAACAGCCCCCTCTCTCCTCTTGGTTGACCCCCCTTGCCAATTACTCATGCTGCATTCCTATTGGCCCTTGAAAAGCCTAGCCAATAGTATTTGAGTATGAGTTTTACTCTTGCTGGCTTCCTATTGGCCTGTAAATAATTTGGCCAATAGCCTTTGAGAGGCCCAGTCAAGAGCCTTGTGACAAGTGTCCATCTTTTTTTCCATTTTGTAAATGCCAAATAATTAATTTAATTATCTGCTTTGCTATTGGACCTTTTAGTCCTTTGGCCAATAGGAATTAAGCAATTTTAGGAACTGCTTAATTATCATTGGACCTTTTGACTGTCCAATAGTCTTTTAGGGAGACTATTTCTTATCGGTTATTTTTGAGCATTTATAAAAATAAATTTTTTGTTTACACTAGCTAACTTCTCATTGGTCCACCTCTGTGCCCATCCAATAGGATTCAGGCAAGAATTGGGGGTTTCTTTGCATGCATGACATGTATCCTCTTTATTTTGTGGAAAGGGTAAGCTTAGGTGTATAGTGTGTGTGTGTGTGTGTGTGTGTGTGTGTGTGTGTGTCTAGTCCTTATTAAGCTTTGTCATCTTCCCAAAATGTTTTTGCTTTTGTCCTCTAGCTTATTGGCCTTTTGCACACACACAAAGCATCCAATTCCATTTACAATTGACCATTGGACTTTACACTTTGAAATTTTGGAACTTAACCTTTTGGAAGTCTTAATGGGCTGAACCCTAAGGTCTTTGGAGCCCATTCATTGCACATTGCACATTGCTCTTGTGCAGATGGTACCCCTTTGGATCCCTACTGTGGGCCCCCTACTGTGACCAGTCTGCTAGCTTTACTAATAATCTAGCTTTTTCTCCCCTGGTACTTCCCCATATTAAATGATCAGTTTAACATGAGAAAATCATTTAGGAGAATTAGATATTAGTTATTATGACATTACCTCTCTCTTGAAATCATAGTCGTCCTCGACTATGAGGTAGAGATGATAAAGCATAGTCATTAGTCCTTTTCTTAGCGGATATAGGATCCCTATTTTACCCTATGACACCGTTCCACAATGGATGACTAATCCATTTGGCGCTTGAGAGCCGAAGCTGCCGCAAGCATGTCTGCACATTAGTCCTATCAATCTTCCATAGTAGAGTGACAAGCTCTACTTGGTGTTTGGGAGACGTCGTCTCCGCAAACTTGATCCTAAGCATGCATACTTCTTAACATTTGTGCACAATAAAGAAAAAAAAGAGTCTTATAAGACAAAAACATTGATCATTTAAAACATATTTACATTTGCTTACTCTAGGGAATCATTGTAAGCATTGACAAGGTTTAGGTTATCCTTTAATTGTATGCCTTGCATCCATCTAGCATCTTCAAAAGGATAATTCTTAAACTTAATAAGATACCGTCGGATAATCTTACCACCTCTCAATACCTTGTCTTCGTGTCGGAGAATGGACTCTGGCTGTAGTACCTCTTCTTGGTCTTCAATCTCCGGTGGGTCTTCTATGGTTGCTTCTTGGGGTGGCTCTCCTTGGTAAGGCTTTAACAGGCTCACATGAAAAGCATTGTGTATGAGCCAGTGGTTGGGAAACTTGAGCTGATAAGCCGTCTCATTGATTGGCTTAAGAATCTGAAAGGGGCCATAGTACCTTTTTGCTAGTTTAGCATCGTATTTTTGGTGTCCCGTAGGATTCTTGCCCGTCGTGTGCCTTAATCGAGCCTTGGGAAATTTAAGCAAGACCCAATCATTTTCTTTAAAGTTCAGGGCTCTTCTGTTCTTGTTAGCAGCAGCCTTTTGCCTTTGCTGTGAGATGGATATAGCATCTTTAATCTTTTGGAAAGATTCTTGTAGGTCGCGGCTATATTCATCAGCAGCGAAGATCTTCCCATGTACCCTAAGTAGCAGGGGACTTTTTGATCTTCCCTCAATTACCTCAAAAGGTGCTTTTCCCGTGGATGTATGTATTGTGTTATTGTAAGCATACTCCACTAAAGGTAAGTACTTCTCCCATTGGGATCTTTGATCTACTTCAGTGACACAAGCTTTGAGTAGATCAAGAATTGTAGGTTAGCTATCTCACTTTGACCATCCGTTTGTGGGTGATAGGCCGAAGAGAAATTTAGCCTTGTACCTAAATTCTCAAAGAGACCCTTCCAAAAATTGCTGGTTATTCTAGGATCTCTATCCGACACTATTGACATTGGCAAGCCGTGGTACTTAAAGATTTGTGATATAAAGAGGGTTGCCATTTGATGGGCCTTAATAGTCTTTTTGACAGGTATGAAATGCGCTTGTTTGCTGAACCTGTCTACTATTGTCCATATTCCCGTATTCCCATGGATAGACTTAGGCAATCCAAAGATAAAATCCATGGATATGCTCTCCCAGGGTGAATAGGGATTGGCAAAGCTTGAAACAAACCAGGTTGCTTCCTTCTATCAAACTTTGTCTTTTGGCAAACCACACATTTTGAAACATACTCTTGTATGTTCGCTTTCATGGTAGGCCAATAGAAGTACATTTCTATCCCTCTTAGGGTAGCTTGAATCCCTCTATGCCCCGCATATGGAGGAGCATGAGATTCATACATTACTTTCTCACGTAGTGAGTTGGTAACACATAGCCTATTACCATAGAGAAGATAACCATCTTGTAAGGTAAATGGTTCCTCTTTCTTCCCTAGTGCAAGGGCTGACATCACATCTTTAAAATCGGAATCGATAGCGTACTCATCTATCATAGAAGATAGATCATTGTGAGTTGCTATGGAAACCGCATTCACTCTCGGACGTCTTGAGAGTGCATCAGCTACTTGATTATGCTTGCCAGCAATGTGAGCAATATGAAAATGAAATTGCGAAAGGAAATTTGCCCACCTCATTTGTTTGTCGGAGAGCTTGGTTTGCGTCATGAAGTACTTGAGGCTTTGGTGATCCATCCGCAGAATGAAAGGAGTCGCCAATAAGTAGTGCTTCCACGTGTCTAAGGCATGTAGAACTGCGAGGAGTTCCTTTTCATATATGCCTAGATCTTGCTCAACTGGGTCGAGCCTTCGACTTTCATATGCTATGGCGTGCCCATCTTGGAGAAGCACGGCTCCAAGGCAATCACCACAAGCGTCGCATTGGACCTCAAATGGCTTTGAGAGATCCGGTAGTGTAAGCACAGGTTGAGAGATAAGCTTCTCTTTAAGCTTTTCAAAAGCAGTGTTCTCTTTTGTAGTCCATGCATACTTAACGTTCTTTTTTGTTAGGTCATGCAATGGTCCTGCTATGAGTGAGAATTTTTCTATGAAGCGTTTATAGTATGCACACATACCTATAAAGCTTCTTAATTCATGCAAATTCTTTGGGTTAGGCCATGCTTTTATTACTTCTAACTTTGATGGATCCATTTGGATGCCATCTTTAGAGATAATATGACCTAAATACTGAATCTCTTGTAAGAAAAATTCACTTTTCTTTTGATTTATGTAAAGCTTATTCTCTCGCAAAACTTGAAAAATTACCTGGAGGTGTTGTTTGTGTTCGTCCAAAGAATGGGAGTAGATGATTATATCATCAAAGAACACTCCAGTGTAACTGCGGTGAGGCCTAAAGAGCTTCTCCATTATGCGGTTGAATGTAGCTGGTGCATTGGTCAAGCCAAAAGGCATGACAATGAATTTGTAGAGACCAAACGTAGTGCGAAATGCGGTCTTTACAATGTCTGGATCAACAATCCTTATTTGGTGATAGCCACTTTTTAGGTCAATCCTACTGAAGTAGGTCGATCCTTGTAGCTTATCAAATAGGTCTTCTACTTGCGGAATGGGAAACCTATTTTTGATAGTGATCCTATTTAGTGATCTGTAGTCAACACACATACGATATGTGCCATCTTTCTTTTGCACTAATAAAACTGGTGAACAAAATGGAGATGAACTAGGCCTAACCATTCCTTTCTCAACCAACTCATGCACTTGCCGCATAATTTCCTCTTGTTGAGCTTGAGAAACTCGATAAGGAGGTTTATTAGGCGATGAGCTTCCTGGAAGAATCTCGATTGCATGGTCATCATCCCCTCATTTTGGAGGCAATTCATTAGGAATGTCGTCAATAAAAACATCTTGGAATTCATTAAAGAAATTAGATAACCCTAATTCTTTTTTATTCCCTTTATTTTTATTTGACAGAACATTAGGTTCATTTTGAGAGTCTTTTACAAATATCATGTACACGGAAATAGAGCTCTTTATTGACTTATCAAAAGCTTGCTTATGTATAAGAGGTATAGTGTTACCTGACTCATTAGCATATATGTACATGTATTTGTCCCTGTATTTAAAGTAAATTTGCCTTTCAGGAAACTTGATGTTGGCCGCCATGCGATCAAACCATGGTGCCCCTAGGATTACATCCTCATGCTTAAGGGGAGAGATGAAGAAATCCTCTTTGTCCACATAACTTTGGACATGAAGCCTCAATTTCCCAATCAAGGGAGTAACTGGGACTTCTTCTCCCTTGAAAGCATTATCGGCTGGTAGGGGATTTCCCATCTCAAAGGCTTGGATGCCTAGCTTAGTGGCCAACTCCGTGGATATGAAATTGTGAGTAGAGCCATTGTGGAAGAGAATGAAAGCATCATGTTCTCTCACCTTCCCCCAAGCATGGCATAGAGGAGATCCTTTGTGATGAGCATCTTCTTCTTTAACTTCAATTATGGAAGCTCTAGGAGGTTCATTGCATGTGTTCTTCTGTGGGCAAGCACGATAAGCATGCCCTTGCTCCCCACATTTGAAACAACGGTTATCCTTGCGATAACGCTCTAGCTCTTCAGGAGAGAGTTTATTTTTGCCTTTGTAGACTCCCTTCTCCTTAGCTTTGTTGTTGTTGAAGTTGCCCGTGGGAAACTTTTGGACATGGTCCTTCCCCTTAGGCTCATTACGGTCTTTGCTTTCCATGGGTTTAAGATTTTTCTTAGCCCCTTGTTGGAAGTGGATTCGTGAAGCCACCATAGTATGGTGTATGACCGCTGAAATAGTGCGAGGCCTTTGGGAGTTGACATACTCTACCATATCTTCAGATAAACCCGCACAAAATTGTTGTTTTTGCTCTCCAAAATCTATCTTTTTGTAGACAGTGGCTTTGAGATGTAAATCCCAAAACTTGTCTACGTATTTGTGAATAGATTCGTAGGGAGAGAGCTTCAAGCTTCGCCATTCGGTGAGCACTTTGTCTTTGGCATCGCTAGCCAAAAATTGCTTCATAATGGAAGCTCTTAAAGCTTTCCATGTTCGTGGAGCTTCACCATTTGCTCGTAGGCTAGACCACAATTGCCTGGCAGACTTTTGTAGATGCATGGCTACATGACGTATCTTAGAGGACTCTGTGAAGACCTCATCTCCAAATTCCGCATCAAATTGTTGAATAAAGGCCAAGACTTTGTCCATAGCACCAAAGGTGCCATCGTAGGTAAGAAAAGAGATACTCTTTGCTCCCTCCTTGAATTGTTTGAGCTTGGACGACCTCTTCCAAGCGGCATAGGATTTCCTATGGCCTCTCCTTTTGAATTCTTTGGGAGCCGCACCATCACTTCCTTCAGAAGAGGAGGAGGATGATGAAGATGGAGAAGAGGGTGACCTCTTTCTCGCCTTTTTCTTCTCATACTTCCTTTCTCCCTTCTTTGAATTACGGTGAGAAGGACTATCCGATGGTCTTCTCCGTTTAGGGGGTGTTGGAGAGGGTTTTGCCCGCCTTCTTCGTGGTGCCATCTCCGCCGAGGTGGCGGGAGATTCACTTCTTTCTCGTTCTTTCGGTGGGGGCTCTACCGTTGAGATTTGGGCTCTCCTTGGTGAGGGAGTTGCCCCATCAACTTGTAAGCTTTTGGGTCCTTCGTATGGGCCCTCCTCTTCTCTCATCGTAGAGAGACCTCTTTTAGAAATCTCACTAGGAGCTTTTATAGGCACTCCCTCTTCTAGGTGAGGAGATTGGAGAATCCCATGGATGCGTAATTGCTGTTGTACTTCACCTTGGAGGGATGGGTTGCCCATGGCTTGTTGAAGCCTAGTAACAAGATAGTTCACAAGCATAGGGGCATCATTAGTAGCTTGACCATTAGCAAAATCAAAGCCATCAACATTAATTTCACTTTCTCTACTATTGTCAGCCATTATAACTAAGTTTTAGGTGTAAATTTTTACTTGTAATTTGGCACCTCAAGCCCTAGTTGCTACTCCTCTTTACTTTCAAAGATAAGCACTCAAGCAAATATACCCGTGGCTCGGAATATCATTAATTGCAAGGAATAGAAGAGAGGTTTTATCATAGCCCAGTCGGCACCGGTTCCTGTCAAGCTTCTAATAGCTCAATAATGGTTAAGCTGTAGGCAAGCCCCTTGGGACTCCGTTATTAAGACTATAGCTCTCGACGGTGATACCCCGTTAACTGCACGAAGTAGGAGCACCTCAAGGATAATAAATCCATGTTCTCCTTACCCTCATGCAATTAATAATTCCAACCGTTTGTAGCAAGCTTGAGGACCTCTCTTCTTGAGCAAGAAAAGAGAAACTGATAGCTTTGATACCAATGTAACAATTACTGGTCTATAAAGCTTGTAAATAGCGGAAAATAACTTAACATAGTGAGCATTTCATTAAGAGCAAATTCCTAATGAGCATACAAGAGTGCTTGGTTGGAGATAACAACATTAGCATAACACCTAATTAGTTTGGCATAACAATACTTGAAAGAGAGAGAGAAATAGAACAATTGACAACTATTGAGGACTGGATTTACATGGACTGGTCCCCCCTCCATTAGGCATTTGTATTATAACTTCTCCCATTAAGAGAGACTTTGTACAATACAATTCTTTGTGTTCCTTGGTAAAAACTCGTCGGTGCTATGAAGATGGAAGCTTCATGCACCAAACTTACATGTGATAACACATAACATCAATTACTCGTTGGTCTCAGACCCAAGACCTCACACACCTTCGAAGATGGTGAGAGCTAGCGGGGTATGAGAGTAGATCTAGAGGAAGAAGGAGTATTCTTACGAGAAAGAAGTATTTCCTCACTTAATTACTCTTGTAGCTTTGCTTAGCTTAGTAATTAGATAATAGAGGAGAGAAGCATGGCATTGAAGCTTAGCTCTTGGCTGGATTTGCATTCCATATCCAAGAGTTGTTGGTGTAGGCATCCATTCTCAAACTTGGAGAAGAAGATGAGCTTTCCATCAAAGCTTGGAGAAGGAGATGATTTTCTTGCTCTACACATGAGTTGTGTGAGTGTGTGTGGAATGATGCCCTTCCAAAACAGCCCCCTCTCTCCTCTTGGTTGACCCCCCTTGCCAATTACTCATGCTGCATTCCTATTGGCCCTTGAAAAGCCTAGCCAATAGTATTTGAGTATGAGTTTTACTCTTGCTGGCTTCCTATTGGCCCGTAAATAATTTGGCCAATAGCCTTTGAGAGGCCCAGTCAAGAGCCTTGTGACAAGTGTCCATCCTTTTTTTCATTTTGTAAATGCCAAATAATTAATTTAATTATCTGCTTTGCTATTGGACCTTTTAGTCCTTTGGCCAATAGGAATTAAGCAATTTTAGGAACTGCTTAATTATCATTGGACCTTTTGACTGTCCAATAGTCTTTAAGGGAGACTATTTCTTATCGGTTATTTTTGAGCATTTATAAAAATAAATTTTTTGTTTACACTAGCTAACTTCTCATTGGTCCACCTCTGTGCCCATCCAATAGGATTCAGGCAAGAATTGGGGGTTTCTTTGCATGCATGACATGTGTCCTCTTTATTTTGTGGAAAGGGTAAGCTTAGGTGTATAGTGTGTGTGTGTGTGTGTGTGTCTAGTCCTTATTAAGCTTTGTCATCTTCCCAAAACGTTTTTGCTTTTGTCCTCTAGCTTATCGGCCTTTTGCACACACACAAAGCATCCAATTCCATTTACAATTGACCATTGGACTTTACACTTTGAAATTTTGGAACTTAACCTTTTGGAAGTCTTAATGGGTTGAACCCTAAGGTCTTTGGAGCCCATTCATTGCACATTGCACATTGCTCTTGTGCAGATGGTATCCCTTTGGATCCCTACTGTGGGCCCCCTACTGTGACCAGTCTGCTAGCTTTACTAATAATCTAGCTTTTTCTCCCCTGGTACTTCCCCATATTAAATGATCAGTTTAACATGAGAAAATCATTTAGGAGAATTAGATATTAGTTATTATGACATATATAACACATTACATGCTATAGCATATATAGTATAATATATATGATATTTAATATACTATATAAGTGGCGTAATATATTCTATAGTATATACAATATAATACACACTATATATAATAGGGAATACTTGCTGGATTTTATTCGTAAAAGAGGCATAATCTTTGAAGATGCAAGCCAATTTTACATTGGACACAGGAGGTAACACATGTGGCAGGTAGCTCTCAAATGTGAGCGTAGGGGTAGGGCCGACAAAGGCAGGTGTAGTGAGTGTAAGGCCTGGCATAGGGGCAAGGGCAACAAAAGGCAAGTTTTTTTGAGAAGCCGGGACCTTTTTTTTTTCTCTAAATGCTAATGGCAAAAAGATGAACATCGAGCTTGCATAGCCCAACTGCTGTAGAGCAATGCGTGAAATTCCCTCAGGCTCCATGTGCGAGTTCAAATCCATCGTTGGGATGTTTTGTTTTAGCAATTGGCAGACTATGGTTTCCTGAGCTACTTGGTGTTGCCAATGTTGTGATAACCTTGGGAATGAAGGTGAGGAAGAGGGATCTCTTGGAGATTCCTCGTGATGTCTATAGGACGAGCCAGGAGGCACTAGTATAGTGTATACAACGTAATATATTGCTTATATAGTATATATGATATATATATACTATATATAACATAATATGTCTAGCGTTTATTATATCTTAAAGCAGATAATGTATTTATATATATCGTATACATAATATTATAACATATATAATATACAATATAAGATATATAATAAAGTATGTAATATACTATATAACATATTGTTATATAATATGTATAGTTATAGTTGATCAGACATTAAATTTTTGGGCATTCACAATGTGAATGTATTGGTTTAGGGTTTTTATCCTATAATAAAAAGAAGAAGTAAAGGAAAGCTCATTCTTTTGGAACATCGAGCACTCATAGGTATGCTTTTCCCCCCTCTCAATCTCTCTCATTTGCAGTCGCTTCCACCTCATGCCGCCTCTATCCATCGCCGCTACCCCCCCTTTTCTTTGTCATTTTTGGCTCGTGCTCGCCTCTGTAACGCTAAGATCTGGCACGTTGTTGCCGCGCTAAAATGTTCAGATCTTGAAAAAAAGGGGGAACGCAATCCCCCCCCCTTTTTTTTCCAATTCAGCCCGTCGTTGTGTGTGTAACGCTCAAATCCAACATGCTGTTGTAGCTCTTAAATGTTTAGATGTGGACAAAAAAGGGGGGGAGGGGCCTTTGCCCCCCTTTTTTTGCAAACTGTGGCCTGTCGCTGTCTCTATAACGCTCACATCTGACATGTTTGCCGCTCTAAATCGTTTAAATATGAAAGAAAAGGGGCAAAGCCCTGCCATTGTCCGCATGCGTGGGCAATGGGGGGACTCTACCCCCCTTTTTTCAATTCCACCAAAAACAGCTGCTTCCACCTGTTTTTGTCCGCCAGCTATATTAGTGTTTGCTTGATTTTTTAAAAAAAATCATTCATTTCAAGTATTTATAAATTAAATTCATGACATATAAATTATTTAATCAATTTATTGTTAGCAACGGCTAATACATGCAACACCGACTATACACCAAGCGAGGGATGTGCTATGGATGTGCACAATATTTCCTATTTACATTGTATAAGGTCTTGCGCTCATTGGGAGTTTCAAATTGTATATGCTAGAGGGCTCAACCTAATCCCATAGTAGAAAGGCTTGTGGTGCATGCCTTTATAAGAAAGCCTTTTATGCAAAGAGACTTCATTCTTGAGAATTCATTCTTTAGTATCCATTTTGAGAGCTCTCTCTTGAGTTTTCACTCTATGGATGGCCTAGCCTTGAGCTTAATGCCATGCTTATAAGGCTAGTGCTAATCCTTTGTAATTACAGAAGCATTTCTTAATCTAATCTCTACTTTCTTCATTAATCTTAATTCTTATATATGCCATGATGTCATGAAGTAGTTTCACCTTCTCATTATTCTAGATTTGAGTGTGTGGTGATGACTTTTTGCTTATTGACCACTCATATCCTTCTATGAGTACTCAATTTGTGATATTTAACATCTCTAATTAGGTTGATTAAGTGGGTTCTTAATCTTGTGATTAGAGTATGTGCATATTGTTTGCTCACTTGTGGATGGGTTTAATGAGACTCAACTCCATTCATCCTTGTGTGTGTAGCTTTTGATTAAATACCTTGATTGGCATGTGGTGATTGGAGAGGCCAACACCAATGCAATTAGTGTGTGCTTGTCAAGAGAGTGCTTTGAGACTCAAGTCTATGGCAAGTTGGATTTTGGTGGGCTTAATGTGTGTAGGTGATGCTTGATTGATGATTATGGTGGGATTAGAGTTAGTGATTTATGGCTAATCTCTATTGCATTGGAAGAGCATTCTCTTGAATCCTCTCATTCAATACATCCAATGATGCTCATGCTTCCATGCCCTAGCCGGGTTGCCGATCCTAGGATTGATAATTTTGTTGGTCTTGGTTGTGAGTAGAGAATGTTTAGAATAGAGTAATTTTCACTACTAATTTCATCGGTTTTTGAGTGTGCGTAACTCAAATTAGTGTGATTTGATGATGTTTGTGCAAGTAATTGAAGCTAATTTTTGAGTTATGAATACCCCAAACCCCCAATTCCACCCCCAATTTCACTAATTTTTCACTAACCATTACTAATTTCGCTTCATTTCCATGCTAATTATACTAACTCCATGCTAATTATACTAATTCCATGCTAACTTTTACTAATTTTTTATTAAATTTGCTAACCTAAATGCTAACATTGATGTGTAATGTATGTTCAATCTAAGAGGTGGAATGAACACTTTTATCAAGTTAATTATGCTAATCCATGCCTAATCTATTGATTTGAGTGGTTGATTTTTGGCCTACAATGGTCAATTTTTGGGCCAAAATTGGAAGAGCCACACATGTGTGTGCATGGTGGAATCATCACGGTGGTGGAGCAAGGATTAGCTTGGATGCAATCGATTGTAAGTGCATTAGCTTACTCCATTCAATTTTTGGGTGATTAATTCGATTCCAATGTGTTGCTAATTTATTGTTAAAATTAGATGAGTAAATCAATTGACATACTTTGAGAGCCTAATTTGATTGTTTTGGAATGAAATTGATGGTCAATTTTGACTAATGAATGAGGTGTGTGTCAAGATTAAGCTTGATTTGCAACAAGAATTCATGTGTGTGCATTAAAATCATTGTGTGTGTAATGCACCAAAGAGGGAAAAAAATGTCAAAAATTCAAGTGTGTGTGCACCTAATCTTGAGTGTGTGAATGCATAGAAATTGAGAAAATTGACAATATGTGAATGTGGAATCATGTAATTGGTATGTATGTTAGGCTAATCCAATCATTAGATATGCCTATTTGCCAAAAAATTGAGCAAAGATTGAGTGTGTTAGACCACTTGATTGAATGATTGATGGTCAAGTGGGACATCCAAATGTTTTTTGATTGTAACATGTGCATCAAATATGTGTGCAAGCATTAGGGATAGGCTTAATTGCATTGCCAATTGAACCAAATTTGAACTTTTGTGCTTAATTTTTGAGTGTGTGCATTGCTTGATTAGGTCAAAATAATGATTTTTTTTGAGAAATTGAGCATGCATACCTTCACCTAGGCTTGATCAAGTATGCAAGTTGAGAAATGCAATGGGAAATTTATGTAATTATTGCAAAGAAGTTTGGTCTTAATTTGGGAGTGCATTCCTACTCAATGGCATTAGATATCCAAATTAGGGATGAATGATTGGTCTTGGTCACCAATTGTGATGATTAGTAGACCAACAAAAGATTGATGTGTGCATCATTGATGACTCAATTGATATGCAATTGGGGATGATTTTGTGTAATACCATTGTCATGTATGTCTATTTGATTGAAAATGGTCAGAATTTCAATGATATGTGTATTTGCCAATGC
Source organism: Adiantum capillus-veneris (assembly GCF_014529385.1). Classification (NCBI taxonomy): domain Eukaryota; kingdom Viridiplantae; phylum Streptophyta; class Polypodiopsida; order Polypodiales; family Pteridaceae; genus Adiantum; species Adiantum capillus-veneris. The sequence continues at coordinate 139,424,513 of NC_140950.1, read as the reverse complement.
CAAAATCAAGTGTGTGTAGCCATAGAAACCAAATGACAAATCCGATTAGATTTGAATGATTTGAGATTGAAAAAATGATCAATGAAAGATTTGCTACAAATTGGATTTGGGTAAATGAGGAAATTTGTGTACTCGTTAAGCATGTGTGCATCTTCGAACATCTGATTGTAAATTGATTCGATTTTGATGCACACTTGGATTTCCGATGCATGTGTTCAAGAAGATGCATCTAATTGAAGCAATATGAATGAGGTTTGAGAGATAATGTGCATAATAATTGACCGATTTTCAAAAATGCATGATTTGATTGGTATCCTTGATTAAGTGAGCACAATTGTATGAAGGTTATTTGATTAGTGGATGATATATTTATCAATTTCTTGCAAAATCTTACACCATGCATGTGCACTAATGAAAATCATCAGGATGGTATGACATGAGAAACCAAGATGGGCTAGAGTTTAAAATTAATCGAATTCAAGTCGAATTATGGGATGCCTTATTACATGATTGAAAGCATCGAACATGCAATTCTAATTACAAATACACAATTGAGCAAATTTTTATCAATGAAAGTCGGTAATGTTTGACGCTTTAATTTTTATTATAATTGCATGAACATCATTGATTGCTAAACAAGTATGTCCATTCTTGATGCTAGTTAGCATTGGTATTGTGCCATTTACGGCTCTTTAAAGGCACATCTCATAGACATATACTTCATGTTCTTCTCTTGTTGACCATGGGAACAAGCCCTTAAAAGAATAAAAAACAATTAAAAAAATCAATGCTTGTTGGTGATGTTCGCAAAATGACATAGTCATCCTTTGAGGCAGCCTTGCTTGGCCCTCCCAATCACACACACACACACACACACACTCATACTTTCATTATTTCATGCACGCTGCTGTTGTGCTGCAAATTTGGACTTGCCTGCTATCTCTTCTAGTACACACACACACACACACACACACACACACACACACACACACACACACACACACACACACACACACACACACACACACACACACACTATTTGTCATCTGTCGCAGTATGCGGGACCAACCAGTGCGCCACTTGCCATGCCCAATTGCAAAAGAAACCACACACACACACACACACACACACACACACACACACACACACACACACACACACACACACACACACACACACACACTTACACTTTTGCTTTTGGTCACAGCTCATGCTCGGCTTCAACGGCGCTGGCAGTTTTTTGTCCATTTTCTTGGCACACGCTCCCCATTTTTGGCCTAGCTCATGACCTTGAGCCTGGGACCACCACACACACCCATTTCTGGGCCGCATTTTAAGCTCAGAACTCACACACTCACACACAGTGCACACATCGCTATTCTGGAGATGGCCCCGAGTCTGCACCAACTGTCCACCCGTTGCGAAAACACCCATAGATCTTGTTACATGCTGCCATTGATGGCTTGCCAGGCTGACACACTCTTTAACTCACCCACCACACACACAACCCACTCCTTGTCTCGTTCTCTCTGACTCTCAACGTGCGGCCATTGACTCAGACGAGCAGAACGATCCATAATCGAAGCTAAAATGAACAAAGTAAAATAAAAATCGACCTAAACCAATGAAATCCAAAACAAAACTTACAATTGATCCTTCAACCCAAAATAAATAAAAAAGAAAATGCAAACATTTCACTCAAGCAGAAACGTTAAAGGGATTCACGTTCATGAAAATAAGAACGAGCCATTCAATGACTTTTAATGGTTACTTTTCATGGATGATAATGTGTTTTTATGAGATCAAAATTTTTTGCTCCAAGAAATGAAGTTTGTGTTGCTTCTTGCATTTTCTCATGTTCGCTAGAAAAGCTTTATCCACTGGAGAATGATTAATCTTTTTAAGGGAAAGCAACAATGGGTATTTCCATGGCCACCAAAAAAGGTAATTTGGCTATAGAAGAGCCGTATATCACAAGTTGGTTGTGTTAATAGTTTGTATTGTGCATGTTATGGTGTGGCACTTCCATTGAATTACATGAAAAATGCTTTTGGTATACATATGGGCTTCATTTATGAGCTACAATGATGATGCATACCTGCAGCTTGATGGAGAGTGTGCATTAAAGTTTGGGTTTGACATTGCTTGTACATTTTAGTGCTTGAATTGAATGTAAAATCATTGCATCGCACTAAAATTGAGCTTTGTTGAAAGACCAAAGGGTACCATTTTGAATTTATGATTGAGCTCGATATCTTTTGGTGCTTGATGTGCATGTATAAATGCTTGCATTGGGCCCACTAATGATTGTGCTTTGTTTTGAAGGGTTGTGAGAAATGTGAGCTTTCATTAATCCAATGGGAGTCAGCATTGCAACATAGTGCATTATTTGGCTATTCAGAGCCATTCCAGTTCTTATGATTAAAAGTTGTATACATGCTAGCTCATAGTTTGGTCTAAAGTGAAAACTTTATTTGTGCTAGTGTTTAGCCAAATTTTTGAGAGCTTTAAAAATGTAAAATTTGGCTTTTAAGAGCCACTTCCTTTCATTTAAAGTTGCATTATTTCTAGCTCATGGCTTGTTTTAAATTGCACAATTCATTTGAGCTAGCATTTAATCAACTTTTGATAATGCATGAGATGATTTGATATTGCAAAATGTTCTTATTCAAAAGCATTATCTTTCAAAAGCATTATCTTTCATGATAATGCATGAGATGATTTGATATTGCAAAATGTTCTTATTCAAAAGCATTATCTTTCTCATTTTTGATGTGTATGCATACATTTTCTATCCTAGAGCATCATGTGCATAACCAAAGGCACTTTTTTCCCTTAGGGTATTTTTGCCTTTGGTATATTTGGGTGATTGAGACCCTAGCTTTAGGTTCTCTATACTGTTTTTTTGTGTGTGTTTTTTGGCTTTCAATAAATGTTTTTTTGGAGCTTGTGCTTCAAGAAGCTTGGATTCTAAATAAAAGGAATCAAGAGGCTTTTACAAAAAGAGTGGATGCTTTGCTCAACGATGCCCAAAGAGCATGAATAGGTGAAATCCTTCCATGATATTGCTCTTTTGTTTATCTCTCCATTCCCCATGCTTGGATTAAGTGATTTTGCTTCTAAGCTATGGTTCTTCATTTTCAAAAACTAGACATGCTAAAGTTTCAACACTTTGCTTTGTGAATATTAAACTCATTAGAAGTTTGGTTTTATGTGTGCTAGTCGTAGGTAATCGGCCTTGACCTCAGGTTAATGTAGGATCATTGCTCGTTAGTCTTAGACTCTTAGTGATAGTCTTAATACTCCATTAATTTTTAACATGACCTAGGGCTTTGAACATGCTTTATTCTCTTAGTCTATTTTCCATAAGAACTCTAATTATGGAAGCAATAAAAAAGTGCTTTAAAAAAAAAACAATGAAGCAAAAAAGTGTCCAAAAAGAGTAGCAAAAATGCTACTAGATACGTGAAAAGAAAATTTCTATGTTATGTTGTGTCTATGTGAGGCTTAGCTCCTTATTGGCACTTGGTAGATGAGGGGAATCACCTTTGGATCGCTTGGTCAAGGCCTAAACCGATGCCCTGGGCTGATAGGGGTTAGCTGTCACCTTGGTATACTAGTAGATGCTTGGAACACCTCCTTGAGTGTTCAAGGAGCTGAGAGTCGTAGCTAGACTTGCCTTGGGGTGGTAGCATTGTATTGTGCTTTAATTTTTTCTTTGAAATGTTAAAAAACAAACTTCCATGAGCTTCAAAAAGATGTGACAATGTACTAATACTTTTATAGCCCGTAGACATGATAGACTTGGATGCTTTATTAAGGAATGATCATATAGTTTTTAGGCTAGTAGGTTTATGACCTTGCATTAGCCTAGGGTCATAATTGATTGCTGGTGTTTCTTGCATAAAACTGAAATTTCAAGTGGTTTAATCTTCATGATAGTTTAGGTGTTTTTTTTTGCTTTATGTTACTTAGTTTTTGACTATGATTGACCTATATGTTTTATTCATCCTTGTTGGACTTTGCTACCCATTACTTGTTTTATATTTTGCAGCTCAATATTCCTCCATGGACGTGCTTTCACCTATGTCTCCGTGCTTTGCTTCAATGGCACACGAGGACGTGCGTCAAATTAGGAAGCAGGGAATGTTAGTAGTGGCTAACACATGCGACACCGATTATGCACCAAGCGAGGGATTTGCTATGGATGTGCACAATATTTCCTATTCACATTGTAGAAGGTCTTGGGTTCATTGGGAGTTCCAAATTGTATATGCTAGAGGGCTCAACTTAATCCCATAGTAGAAAGGCTCGTGGTGCATGCCTTTATAAGAAAGCATTTTATGCAAAGAGGCTTCATTCTTGAGGATTCATTCTTGATAGCTCTCTCTTGAGTGTTCACTCTATGGATGGCATACCCTTGAGCTTAATGCCCATGCTTAGAAGGCTCGTGCTAATCCTTTGTAATTAAAGAATCATTTCTTAATCTAATCTCTACTTTTTTCATTAGTCTTACGTCTTCTATATTCCATTATGTCATAAAGTAGTTTCACCTTCTCATTGTTCTAGATTTGAGCGTGTGGTGATGACTTTTTGCTTATTGACCACTCTTATCCTTCTATGAGTACTCAATTTGTGATATTTAACATCTCTATTTAGGTTGATTAAGTGGGTTCTTAATCTTGTAATTAGAGCATGTGCCCTATTGTTTGCTCGTGTGTGGATGGGTTTAATGAGACTCAAGCACCATTCACCATTGTGTGTGTAACTTTTGATTAAGTACCTTGATTGGCATGTGGTGATTGGAAAGGCCAACACCAATGCAGTTAGTGTGTGCTTGTCAAGAGAGTGCTTTGAAACTCAAGTCTATGGCAAGTTGGACTTTGGTGGGCTTAATGTGTACATGTGATGCTTGATTGATGATTATATGTGATTAGAGTTAGTGATTCATGGCTAATCTCTATTACATTGTTTGCTCGTGTGTGGATGGGTTTAATGAGACTCAAGCACCATTCACCATTGTGTGTGTAACTTTTGATTAAGTACCTTGATTGGCATGTGGTGATTGGAAAGGCCAACACCAATGCAGTTAGTGTGTGCTTGTCAAGAGAGTGCTTTGAAACTCAAGTCTATGGCAAGTTGGACTTTGGTGGGCTTAATGTGTACATGTGATGCTTGATTGATGATTATATGTGATTAGAGTTAGTGATTCATGGCTAATCTCTATTACATTGGAAGAGCATTCTCTAATCCTCTCATTCAATACATCCAATGATGCTCATGCTTCCATGCCCTTGTCGGGTTGTCGATCCTAGGATTGATAATTTTGTTGGTCTTGGGTTGTGATAAGGTGATGCTACGATGGCCCCCAACATTTAGTTATAGATTAAATTTTATTATAATTCATACTTTAGTCCAAGTGCATCAAGCTTTGCCTTTTCTTTGGACATAAATGTGTTGAACTCATCCTAAAATAGAATACCTTCTTAAAACCATGTAAAAGACATACATTAATCTAAATACATGAAGCACAAGTATCACCTTCCACAAGAGTTAAGAGATCAATCCACATGGAGTGTATTGTTGTCACATGCATTCTATCCCCTCTAGAATCCACAATTGACACAAGAAATTATCCCATAGTTGCCAACTACTTTGAATGAGAAAATAAGCCATTCAATATCATCTCTAGCAAACCTAACAGCTTAATGTACCACCAATCGACAAAGAGGAACAAGAGGAGGCAATGTCCTCTTCTCGACATAAAACTGACTCAAGATATCCTTCATCAAGCCACGAGAGATTTGCTTGCCTAGGTGTCTTGAGTGCTTCTTCTCCTCACCACCGTCATCCCCCTCTTGAACACTATCGTCACTATCGTATTCACTATTATGAAGACATTTAACATGAACATTGGTCTTTGCAAAGGAAAAAGATGACAAGCGTGCACAATCAAAACACCTGCAAGGGCATAAAAATTAAAATAAAGATTAGTATACTGCATTTCAAGTTTACACGTTGTCGTGCGGCTCCGCTTCCATGATGGGAAAAAGAGCAACGAGATGCATATAAATTTTATTTGAAGCCTATATAATTATCCAGCAATAAGAAGGGGTTGATAACAAACAGTTTAAATGCTAAATGTATGCCAGATGCGGCTTTAAGGGGCCAAAACCTATGTTTTTGATGCTAAAAATGGGTATATCTAAAGCGATAAACAATGGGATTTTATGGATTAGAATTACAATGCTCAAGGTGCTCTACGGACTTGTCTTTATGGCTCGTCAATTGGAGCTATGGTTAAGAAGTTATGGTAGTTTGAAGCTGGGATTGATTGCGGATATGTACCGAATTGGGCAGTTGTTGATGAAAGGTCAAAGTTGGTATGAATGCATGGGCCTTAAGTGCTCACTTTGTGGAGAGCCTCGGTCTTTTCAAATCGGCAATCGGAGCTCTGGTTGCCAAGATATTAGCAGTTTAAGTTTTATCAGGGGCTAGTTTTGTACCACTTTGGTCACCTCGATCAGTGTTTCCAATTGGGAGTTTTGGGCCTCAAGTAGGGAATGCAGAAAAAGGATGTTAGTGTCCGCACAGAAGCACGTGAAGTTTTTGATGAGATTTCAGTTCAAAATTTCGTTAGATATGCCCAAAATGGTTGCGACAAAGGAGCTCTGGGCTATTTTCACCCGGTGCAAAGGAGAGAAATTTGTCTGAATGTTGTGCTTAGCAGTTCCTTGGTCGATGTGCATGTTGAATGCGGAGCTAGGCAGTGCTCTGGTCATTATGTATGCAAAATGTGGTGCCCGTATGGAAGCACATTGAGTTCTTGATGAGCTTTGTGTTTTGATTGTGTTGCTAGGCAATGCTTTGGTCGATTCTAATGCCTTTTGAAGCACCTGTCAAACATGTTTGTGAAGGCTGTATTTTGGGTAAGATGTAGCATTCAAAGTTTCCAAAGGATGGTTTAGTTAGGGCCACATGCAAGTTGCAGCTTCTGCATAGTGATGTTTGTGGGCCCATGCAAACTCCGTCCTTGGGAAATTACGTTTACTTCATGACTTTCATTGATGATTACCCCATGCATGCATGGGTATTTCTACTTAAAGCGAAGTCCGAAGTTTTTATGTGTTTCAAACAATTTTTGGCTATGGCTGAAAATGTCTCGAAATGTACTATGGGCACCCTCTGTTCCGATCGAGGGGGTAAGTATATGTCTCATGAATTTAATGCATTTTTGTCTAGTCGTAGGATAAAAAACCAATGTACAGTGCCTTGTACACCTCAGTAGAATGGTGTTGGTGAGAGGAAAAACATGTCACTTACAGAAATGGCACGATGTATGGTCAAAAGTCAAGCTTTGGCGCATTCTTTTTGGCTTGAGGCCATCATGTGTGCCACTTATGTACTAAAAGGTGTCCTACAAAAGCTTTGCAGTCTATTACTCCATATGAAGCATGGCATGATAAAAGGCCTTCTATTGAGCACATGCGTGTTTTTGGTTGTTTGACACATGCTTTGGTGCCACAAACACATCCCAAAAAACTGGATGATAAGGCTGTCAAATGTATTTTCGTTGGTTATAGTGCTGAAAGCAAAGGTTACAGGTTCTATCATCCACAAACAAAGCGTATTTTGGTTTCACGGGATGTTGTGTTTGTGGAAGATTTTGTTGAGCCCTTGCTGTCATGTGCTAGAGACAATAGTGTTAGCTCCCAAGACATTTATGAAACTTTGTTGCCTCTTTTTAGTGGTGGAAGTTCGAATGTAAATTCCAATGACGAAAATGTACATCCTATGGGGGTTTCTAAAAATGTTACAGATTAGCCTATTATTGATATAGATGTACATGATGTTTGGAATGGGAGCTGGTCTCTTCACACAACTTATTCCAGTGTTAGAGTTCAAAGCTACTGATTATTCGACAGTTCAATTAGTGAGAACTAGAACAGAGTACTTGACTGAAATAGAGAATTGAACTAGAATGATATACTAAAATGAAAGACACAACAAAAAGATTGGAAATGGTATTTGTAGATTCACATCATTAGCTCATGGATAACCAGTACAAAGTACAATAGACTTAAGCTCAGATGATTATAGGAGTAATGATTACAAGGGTGAATCTAAAAGCTAAGAGCTCATAAACCAAAAGTGTTTAGAAAGCCAAAAGCCAAAAAGTCAAGCAATCGGTTATAGTGTAGCAGGTCCTATTTATAGCTCTCAGGAGTTACTGTAGTAACTACCTACGGTAATTACTGCCAGTATAGCTGTTCCCGCTTCCCCCTAGTCGGCCTTCTAAGGGGCAATTCCTTCCATCTGGGACTTTCCTCGCCTTTTACATCCTTCCCTCCTTTCTTGAATTTTAGTATAACGCCAAAATTTCTAAAAAAAATGCACCGCCTGATTCTGATTTGGTGTCGAGAAACCCGTCTGGTTTCCTGATTTGGCTGATGTTCCTCATGATAGTATTCTTTTGGTATTGCGAGCTTTATACCATACTTCATGCTTGTTGAGTGCTTGACACCCATATAGTTGTAATTCCAAGGGTGCCCAGCCAAGGAGATTCCAGTGCTTAGCTGGGAAAATTCACCGTTTGATTCTGAGATGGAACTACCCAGTGTCCTTCCACTGAACTCACTTCCTCTTGCCCTTCTTCTGTGTTGGTGCCTTAGAAGTCCTAGTGATAGCATTGTCCTTCTGGATAAGTTTTTAAATGGCCTCCTGCTCAAGCTGATCCTACCTTTCAGTGGACATCTCAAATTCATAAGGCGTGAGGGCGTTGTAGGTTTTCGTGTCGGGATCATACGAACTGTGTTTGCCCTTTGTCAAACGGGTTCTGGCCAATTTATAACAATGTGAGGCTGTGTCGATCCATCCTTGCGGGAGAGGCTGATTCATCTTAATTCTAGCTTTAAAGAGAATCTCAACCATCTCTCTGTATTGTGGTCCCAGTCCTGGTTTGGCAGTGATATCCTTTTTAGGAATCTTGGAAGACTCCACAGTTAGTTGAAGTAACCAATTTGTGATCTTCGTTAAGCCACGGAGCTGGATATTCCACTGTCCCATATAGAGTTTGATCTTTTGCATTTCTCCCTGCAGATCCATGACAGTGTCCATTTTGAGGATGTCATTGATTAGGGATTGCCACGCTTTCCATTCCATAGTGGCTCGCTCATACCAGTCCTGCAGTTCATTAGTGATGTTGAAGTAAGAGGGAGGATCCACTGGTTCTGGGTGCTGAGGATACAAGGCTGGGAAAAATCTAGGCAGTTCAGCCTCTTTAGTAGGTAATGCATATAGGAGAATCAAAGAATCATGCACGAACTCCAAAAAATTAAGAACAGCTTGTCCTGCTGCATCATCTTCCTAGTAACTCGGACCAGCTGAAAGAGTTGAAAGAGTTTTTGGAGAGCAGTTGCCTATTCTCCTACTGTCATTTGAGTTCAAGTCCTTTACTGCTGGAAGACTGATCTTCAATGATGGCCTACAACCTTTGATAAAAAAACTCCTATGGCAATTTGCATCTGAAGCAAGAATTCTTTCAACTGAGTCCTCCTCCATACATATGTATGTAGGTCTGTTCCCTATCAATAGATCCAGTTCAAGAGCTAGAGAGTGTCAGTCTGCAGTGGAATGCCGTGGATTGACTATCATATCATCAAAAGTTAGCGTCCACTCAGGTACCCTTTCCAGTAGCTGGATTCTTCTCTGATGCACAGGTAATCGACATAATTCTTGATCATGGAAGGCTACTGATTTCTAGTGCTGAATCATTTCTATGGCTCCTACATACAATCTTTGGAAGCGTTCCAAATCAGAGATAAGAGTGTCATCCTCCAAAAACTTTTTAGTAATAGGAACTTGCTGATGTCTTAATCTCTTGTTCAATGTGATGAGCTGTAATGAGTGTTGCTCATCAGCCTTAAAGGATGCAGTCACAGCTTTGGCTTTTTTTGTAGTCTGGAATGTGCCGTGACTGGTGTACTGGAGAATATCCAATGTTGCCCTGATTGTGCTATCCACTACCTTGCTGTTGATCACCGACTGCTGGTCTGGTTGGTCTTTGGGATGGTCTGGCTGGTCTTTATTGGGTTGACTGCCCCCTGTGGGTAGCTGATCCACCAGCTCGAGAGCCTGAGGGTGGGGAAGGAGGAAAATCATCATCATCATAGGTTTGTCTGACGGGTTGTCCTCCCCTTACGCATCTTGCTCTTCTTCCCTCTCAAACTCTTCATCAAGATCATTTTTCTGATTGATATAATCTATGATGGCCTGATTTGCTAAGACTGTGTTGTATTTAAAAGCTTTTCTTGCAAATCACTCTGCATAGTCTCCATGAGTGCCTTCAAATTGTCCATATTCAGAGTGACATTGCCTTCTGGATTCAAAATATCAGCAAGATTATTATTGATATATCTCTCAGTAAGGGAAGCCTTTAATGCAGTGTGGGTTGTTAGCAGTTTGTTAAAATCTACACGCTTCATTCATAGTAGAGTCTGAAATCCGTCATCATCTCTTAAGGATACTACCTTATCTTCCTTTAATTGCCGATTTTTTGTTTCTAACTTGAACAACTTCATTTGCAGCTCCTTAATTGTTCTTACTGACTGATTTTTAGCAATACTATGCCTGAGATTTTGTGCAGTGCCATCCTTCTGAAGTTTCTGAAGCTGCTGCTGACTGCTTTCTAGTTCTTCTTTTAGCTTAGCCACTTCCTCATTGGAAGCTGACGCATTCATAATCTCGCCTAAGGCATTGACAATGGTGTTCCATGATGCTTGGATGAGTGCTGAGCAGCCATCAACTACTGTAGCTGAGTCAGATTGAGCTAGCTCATAAACCATGATGGGAGCTAATGTATGGCAATGCTGCCAAGTCTCGTTTTTGAAGACTCACTCGTCCTTTGAGAAGATTATGTTGTAATTGCTGCAATTGATCCTTCTTGGCTACAGATAAAGCCACTTCGTTGAAAAAAAATTGGTGGCCGTGGGCTAGCAGGTGCTGGACCCTTTCCTTTGTCAGTATTGACTGCTACCTGTCCAGTGCTTCGCGTTTCTTGCTGGCCTTTTTCAGTGCTGATTTCTGTTGGAGTTTGCTCTTCAGGCATAGCTAAAGTCTGGCATGTTGAGGATTTTTTAGTAGGCAAGGGCTTGACATGACTCTCAAGTTGCTTCAGTAGATCAGTACTCTTTGACAACATAATTCTTGATTTCTTTGATCCACCGGCCTCCTCCTGTGTGGCCTTCGTCTTCTATATAGTTATGGCCAATTGGTTGCCTGGAGCTTCTTCGTCTGAAGATAGCTCTACATTGTTAGTGGCTATAATGGGCTTCCGAAGCAGTTGCCCAGTACAGAAATTGCAAGACCTACCAAGCTTTGAATACACTCTGAGATTTCAGCTTGGTAGTCTATTGTAAAACATTGTGAGACAAGATCTGGCACAAATTGATCTTAGCATTAGCATTTAGTCTTTTTGCGAGCACTATGGAAAACACCTTCTCTGACACGTATGTAGGATTGTTCTTCAAGATGATAGCCTCAACAACAAACCTATAGGCTGAGGGGACGTCCAGTCTTGCTACTGGAACCCTTGTGCACCAACCTTCCTTTTCTTTATGGCTGCTTCATCCTCCTTCAGAGCCAAACTTATATGCTCTACAGATGTCATGGTTGGCTTCTTCTTGTTGGGCATTTTGAAAGCGTAGGCAATGTCGTCAAGAGTCGCTATGATTTTTTCTCCATTAAAAATGGCACTTTCCTCCTCAGCATTAAAAGAATCAAGAACCTGTTTGATAAAGGCTATGTCAAAATCCAACCTTGTAACCTGTGCGACCACATGCAAAATCCTATAGCTGCAGTCGCGATTTGTGTATTTTGCTTTTGTGGAATAAGTGGTAGGGAGGCTTGAAGAGAAGTGATGATTGCTGCGTGTTCGTCTATTGCATCCTACATCTTCTCGGACATTTTCGTTCTACTTATAACACTGTGTACGACAAGTCTATAGAGGAAGAAGACTTACTTGAATATTCAAAGTCGCAGCAAGGTGTGTTGGGTAGGGACAGATAGGGACCAATAGAGTCTTCGAATGAGGAGGTTTTTGGTTGTAGTGAAGGGTTTTTAGAGCTTGACAATGGCGAATGTGTAACAACAGGTAGTCGTCGTGTAAGAGACTTGTGAGGAAGAATGCCTACCCGCCTTACTGTTATACGTGTACGCGTTGTGAGCGGGATGAAAACACACACAACGCCTCTATAACAACCCGACACACACTCTTGGGAGGATACACACACACACACACACGATGGGGCACCACTTGGCTTGCACAACCCACCTGGTCGAGACAGGAAACACACCTATGGAGTGAGAGGAGAGAGACTACCCATTTACCCACTCCACACAGAGAGACACTCACACACACACACACACACACACCCAAAAAACTCAGCTCAAAAGAGGAGAATTTCTGATGTTTAGGTACAACTGAGCTTGGGCCAACACCAATGGGGCAAGTAGCTCACACAATATGGGTAACATATGCCAAATACAATCACAAATTGGAGTAGAAGCTTCACTCATAGGAGAAACTTACATAGCCAAAAAAACAGAAAAACAGTGAGGAATTTGGCAAAATGGACAACACCATCGCGTTCGGAATGGCCCAAAATCCCAGTCTACAATGTCAAAGTGCTCAAATCCGACCTCGGATGAGTAGTTTAGGGCCAAAACAGGCTCTGTAAACAGCAAAAACACAATTGCGGCTTTTACTTCTCTTCTCTCCATGTTTTCTCTGGTCTTCTCTCAGGTTTTTCAGTTCCCACACTTAGATTTATTACGTGGGCACCCTTGGCCTTTTAGTTGACCTCAAACGGACCCCGAACAGGCCAAAAACTGACCTCGCATTGCATAGTTGTCACCCTGCTGCATCCTCCGCACACGTGGCACTCAGCTTTTTTCAATAATGCATCCCGCAACCACGTGAAGTGGCCCCAAAATATGGTCTTCATGATGACCTTTCTGCATAATTATCACAAGAAAACACCCACGTTGTGTCCGTACTTATCCACGTGCAAGTATTGACCCCATTCGACCTCCTGACGCCAATAGATGCCATCTGACGCACCTGCTTACCTCATGTCATCGGCCCACGGATAGCTTCCTCGAGAAGTTTTACACGCTACCAACCCTTCATCATTATTAAAAAAACACACTGATACTGGTGACGATGAAAATCGATGCACTATCTACATGCTGTCCTACCTGTACACATGTGGGCCCCACGTAGCCACCTGGCTCTGGAAAATGGGCAATCCTTTATTTTATGCACCATGCATGGGTATGTACATATGCTCAATTACTTGCTCCAAAAAACTCCTGACAGCGCCATAAAAGCTCCACTACTTGCTGTTCCTAGTGTTTTGTGCACCGTTGGCGATGTGGCACACATGCATTGGCCAATTTTTCCCATAATCCCTTTAATGGTTACCACATTCATTCTCATTGGCTCTTTTCCCCATAGGAACTGGTACGGACTCTGGAACTCGCTTGACTCTGTCACTGGCACTGTTTTGTCACTCTGAGACTTTTTTGGCACTATTACTGTTTTTGGTACTGGTTGTACATGGAAGAGATTTAGAATGGCTGGGTCTGAAAGTCCTTGGTCATCAGTACCCAGAATACCAATATCTTCTCTTCTGGAGATCTCTTTTTCATTAGAATAATATAGCTTGGTCTTGGCTCCATTGTAAACACCTAGCATTAGTAATCTAGATAAATCCTTTAACCTTATTGTGCCATTGGAAAACACCCAGTCGACTTCATACAGACCAGCCCAAGCTATCTTTAAATTTGGTTTCTTAGGGCCCAGTTTGGACTGATAAAGAAAAACTAAATCGCCTTTCTGGAACTCCCTAACCTTGATTCTTGTATCATGCCAGTGCTTTCTTCTTTGTTGAACAATCTCCTGTTCCAGCATAGCTCGTTGCCGTAACTCATCTAATTGCACTAATTTCTCCAGTATGTGTTTGAGATTATGATTAAAATCTAGTCCATACTCAACCACCATTCTGAGAATGGGAATCACAAATTCTATATGCACTACAGCTTCAGTACCATAGACCATTGTAAAAGGTGTCATTCCAGTGGTGACTTTATAAGCTGTTCTGTAGGACCATAGAGCAATCTGGAGCTTAAGATCCCATTGGTGTGGCTCCTCTGCACAATCTTGGTGAGAATATTCTTGACGGTTTTGTTACTGCTCTCTGCTTGACCTTTGCATCTGGGATAATACGGAGTTGATTTTCTGTGCTTAACTGAGAGCATCTCCATCATGGTATCATTAAAATGTGTCCCTAGATCAGAAACAATCTCAATGGAGCATCCATAACGGCATATAATATTTTCAAGTAGGAATAGAGCAGTGGACTTTGCAGTATTATCTGGAAGAGCCTTGGCCTCTACCCATTTAGTGACATAAAAGGTAGCCATTAGGATATACCAGTTCTTCCTTGGAGTGACCTTCTTGAATGGTACCATGAAGTCCATACCCCATTTCATGAACACTCCCAGTGGTTGAACTGGAGTAAATGGATTCATATCGCTACTGTTGGTCTACCCATTCTCTGACATATATCACAATTTAAACTTCGGACATCCGCTATCAGAGTTCGCCACCATAATCCAGCTTGCAAAATCTTCTTATAAGTGATATCAGTGGAGAAATGTCCTCCAGAATCCCCATCGCGTGCTTTAGAGATAACTTGCATTTGCACTTCGATTGGCACACACATTCAAAGAACCCCATCTACACCCAATCTATAGAGAAATCCTCCTATGATGGTGAACTTCAGACTCTTAATAATAAGAGCTTTCTTCTGATTCTGAGTCCAGTTTTCTGGGAATCCTCCTCTTGAAAGGAACTGATATACATCATACCATTCTAGATCTGTATTTTCCTCAGTTGCCACTTGAAACAACTCTACATCTACTGGCTTATCTCTCAAGGATATTTTAGAGTAGCCTTCAATACTTCTGGACAGAAAATCAACACCACATGAGATTTACCGGGCTTGTGGAATATGCGAAATTCAAACTCCATCAGGAACATCATCCATCTGATCAATCTCCCTTGGATAATAGCTTTGTTAATAAAAAACAACAATGCCTGATGATCCACATAGAAATGAAATAATTTACCCAGTAAATAATGCCGAAACTTGGTGGCACTGAAAACCATTCCTAAGGCTTCTCTCTCCGTGGTAGTATATCCTTGTTCAGCTTGACTGAATCTTTGACTGGAAAAAGACATTGGATAATCAATCCTCCCATCTGATTGAGCCAGTATTACTCCCATTACCAGTCCCAAAGCATCGACATGCACATGGAATATAACATACCAATCCATTGTCGGCGTACTATCTTACTGATAATGGCATTCTTAAGACATTGAAAGCTTTCCTCACATTCAGAAGTCCAGATGAACTTCCTGGTTTTCTTGGTAAGCTCATATAAAGGTAATGAGCTTCTTTTGTCTTCTCCAAGCTATGTGTGTTTCCCTGCAACACTAATTCCAACAATAAGGGCTTGATAACAAGCATACCAAATGCTAAATGTATGCTAGATATGCAGCTTTAAGGGGCCGAAACCTATGTTTTTGATGCTAAAAATGGGTATATCTAAAGTGATAAACAATGGGATTTTATGATTAGAATTATAGTGCACAAGTTGCTCTACAGACCTGTCTTTACGGCTCGTCAATTGGAGCTACAATCAAGAAGTTATGGCAGTTTGAAGCTAGGATTGATTGTAGATCTATACCGGGTTCGGCAGCTGCTGATGAAAGGTCAAACTTGGTATGAATGCATGGGCTTGAAGTGCTCACTTGTGGAGATCATCGATCTTTTCAGATTGGAAATCAAAGCTCTGGCTGCCAAGATATTAGCAGTTTAAGTTTTATCAGGGGCCAATTCTGTACCACTTTGGTCGCCTCATTAGTGTTCCAATTGGGATTTTTGGGCCTCTTCAACCAGGGAATGCCGGAAAAGGATGTTGTGCTTGACGGTGCCCTAACCAATAAGTATGTCAAATGGAGTGTCCATATGGAAGCACATGAAGTTTGTGATGAGATTTCGATTCAAAATGTCGTTAGATATGCCCAAAATAGCTATGACAAAGGAGCTCTGGACTATTTTCACTCGGTGCAAAGGAAAGGAAATTGTCTGAATGTTGTTCTTAGGAGTTCCTTGGTCCATGCGCATGCTAAATGTGGACCTAGGTAGTGCTATGGTCATTATGTATGCCAAATGTGGTGCTCGTACGAAAGCACATTGAGTTCTTGATGAGCTTTGTGTGTTGATTGTGCTACTAGGCAATGCTTTGGTTGATATATATGTCGAAATACCTAAGGGTCAATGGTCACCCAAGGGGTTGCCGCCCAATTGAGTCAAGGGTGTGGCCACCCAAATTAAAGACAAAATGGCCGCCCAAGATTAACAATGTGTGTGGATGGGGGAAAGGAAGGAACAAAATGGCATGCAGGCAGCAGCAAGTAGCAAGATGGGGGAGAAAAAGACTCGCGTCAGGCTGTATAGAGCTCGGACAAGCTCGCGCATAAGGGAGAATCATTCAGGAGCTCATGACACTATTGTTTGGCTCAACTCTTGCCAAATTCTCTATGCGGGTGAGGCGTCAAAGCTACCATGTTAGCGTACCACTTTCCGCGCTAAGCAATGACAGCGCCATTGTTGCTTTGGGGGGGGGGGGGGGGGGGGGGGGCTATTTTAAGAGTGGTTTTTTTAGCATAAGAGGGCAATGAATGAGGATAAGGTGTGTAAGAGCGAGGAAGATAAAGGAACGTAAGGAGGATCTTGAAGAAGAAAAGGATCTCAATCTCTCTCTCTCTCTCTCTCTCTACCTCGATGAGCAAGGGGAGGAAGAAGAGGTGAAGGGGAGGGAATCTCCTTTGCTCTCTCCTTCTCTCGACTAAGCAAGGGTAGAGTGTGAAGCTCTAGGAAAGGCAATTGCATGAAGCCAAGGAACGTGAATGGCAAGGAGATAAACAGGGAAGAAGGGGAACGAAGGCTCGGGATCTCTCTCTCTCTCTCTCTCTCTCTACAAAGCATGAAAGTTGGAGAGCTTGCAAGAAGGGGTATGAAGCCATATGAAGAGAAATAAGACGTGGCTTCAAGGGTAAGCAAGGGAGGGGAGATGCTTGAGGATCTTTCTCAGTCTCTCTCTCAACTATGTGCTCCATCTCTCTTGACATGAAGAAAGCACGAGCTCTCTCTCTTGAACTCGGAATTTGAAGGCAAATTTCAAAGGGATCTTGAAAGGAATTGAAGCACAAAAAGAGCGACAAGAAGGAGGCTTCCATCACCTTCATTAATTCAAGCTGTTAATCATTTTGATAAGTCTTGGAGCCATTAACGGCCCGTTTAATCTTGTAGAGGGAGCCTAAACTCCTTGTTTTCAGTTTATACAAATGATGGTGCTCTTAATAGCCCCCTTGTATAATGATTAAGTTGTATTTATGGCACTACTCAAATTAATGTTGATTACGGTAATTCCCGAAGCTTTCATTGTCTATTGATCTCTCTCTCACACCTCCCACAGCCAGGGGCCCCGCGCCTTCCCGGCTCACGTTTCAAACACATATCCCGTGACACCGTGATCTTGGTGTCGTCCTCGATGTTGTTGGAGTCCTCATCAACTTGAACTTGATCATCAATGAAGACATATCTTTTGGGAATAAAAATCTTATGTTCGAGAGGAGTGTCCAAGGGTCGAATATGTGATGATGCCTCTTGATCAATTGTCATGTTAGGGATACAACCCAATCTTAACTTCATGCTTACTTGACGATTGCTAAATGATGAGAGACTAGTGATTTTCTCTTCTTGTTATCCCTCTTAGGTAGGTGGATTCAGTCCAATCATGAAAAGGAATTGTTGACCATTGTTTGAGCTTTTTCCAAATTTCACCCATACCTACAAGGGTCAAAAGTGATGGTAGAAACCGACCATTAGCCGCTCATACCCCTTTTGTAGAAACATCACCCCCCTAGCTAGCTCTTACATTGGGTGTTAGTGATTTATAAATACACTTTCACAATTTAATACTGCAAGGGTTAAACCAATTATGTGGCATATAGGTTTTTTCGTGTTGAACTCCAATCAGCAGAAATCATACAAGATCCTGTAGTAGAGCTCCCTGTAATTTTATCCCAAATGGCTATCCTACAACAACACGACCCTGCTCTTAAAATCTTGACAAATTCTCTTCACTATAGGCTTCTCACTCCATCACACAGGCACTTCGTAATCATCGAGAATTGTCTTGTTTTATTTTTCCCTGGTTGTGAGCCTTGAGTGTATGTCCCTGTTGCCCTACACCCTCACTATTTAGCCTATTATCATAGCCACCCCACCTTAGGTCATCTAGGATTCCATAAAGTGCTTGAAAGACTTAGGCAACATTATTATTGGCCCAAAATGCATCGTCCATCTCACAATTCATCCAACAATGTCAAATTTTCCAACACATTAAGACCCCTATAGAGAAGACACGTCTCTTATCAACCATCCTAGCTCATACACCCTTCGAGCTCGCCGATTGGGATTTCATGGGTCCTTTTCTAGTTTCCTTACAGGGTAATTGCTACATCCTCATCATCATTGAATATCTTACATGCTGGTGTGAAGCCATAGCCCTCCCTGACGTCTCCACAAATACAATATCAAACGCACTCGTGTACAAACTCATTTTCAGCCATGATTGTCCTCTTCAACTCCTATTCGATCAAGGCTTACAGTTCAAAGCAGAGGTCCTCAAAGTTCTTACCAAAGCCCTTGGTGTTCAACAACTCTTTACTTCAGCTTCCCACCTGTAATGATGTGAGTGAACACACTTAGGACCGTCGGGGCATTTTTTACCTCTTTAGGAGGCTTTCCCCCCCATGCATTGTATATTTGCCCATCATTCTAGGGCTATCTATCTTTCCATTGCACACTAAGTAATACACTCTCTGTTGTGTGCCTTGAGATTCCTTCATCTTCTCCAAGTTTTGTGTGTTTTCCTGCAACCCTAATTCCAACAATTGGTATAAAAGCAGGTTGCGTCCTCTTGGGCTTAGTCACCAGCAGCTCCAACACACACCTGCTCACTTTCTCCAATTTTTGTGAACTTTGACGAGCGTTCGCAGGGTAAACAAAAATTTCGGGAGGGCTCAAAGAGCTTAGTTTGCTCAGATTTTTGATTCGGGCTCATTTCGACCTTTGTTTGCACTACACGCACTACTGCATAAGCTATTTTGTCATTTTGTGAAAAAATTATGTGAGTGCTATTTTCTGTATAACAAGTCCCTTATAGTATTCTATGGTTTGTGCTATATAGCACATGTTGTTGCCGCTTCATTTCTCCTCTTTTTGGACAATTTTCACATCAAGTGCAGGCATTCGTCATGGCCGACAACAACACAGATGTGTTCAAGTTGTTTGCTATTGAGGACATATTGGATGGACCTATGTGGGCTTACATGATGCAACATGTTCTTGTGTCAAAGGGTGTCTAGAATATTGTGCAAGGAATTTATGTACGTCCTGGTTATGAGGATATAGGCAATGTTGAGGATGTTGCAGGTCTTGCTGCAAGGATTGTTGTTGTTAGAGTTGTTATACCTATGGCAGAACAAGCTTGTTGGGATGCAAAATATGCACATGCTCATGCATTGATTGTGTTGTCTTTCAAGTACACTATTACTCCTCACATTCATTCAACGAAATCTTACAAAACAGGATATCCGCTAGTCTTTATGCAAGTTGCAATGAGGCAAAAATTGCATTACTGCGTAAAGATCTGGAGTCAAAGATTATGCATGAGGAAGATGATATGGACACTTTCCTTGATGGTGTCAAGGATATCAAATGAGAAACTTATTTCCGTAGGTGAAGTCATTTCAAACAGTTCCCTTGTGTTGAGTGTTCTTGATGCCTTGCCAGATTCTTACCTGACTTTTGCTATAGTACTTGGAGACTCATGACCGAAGGAAATCCCGAAGTTGTCAAGTTTGATGCATTGTGCACATTGATGTTGCAAGAGTCACTTTCCTGAAAAAACAGGAGTAGATAGCGTGCAATTGAACATGCTTTTATTGCTCCTCAAAGAAAGGGTGGTTACAACAATGCAGCCACTTCTTATGGTTCTTCTGTGAGTGGAAAATCACATGTTCCTAATGCTTCTGTTGGCAACAATTTGTTTGGAAATTCTGGTGATAAGGGCAAAAAGAAGACGCGTTGCCATTATTATAAAGCTAATGATCACTTGATCAAGCAATGTCCTAAGTTGAAGGCCAAAGAGGCTAAGAGGAAAGAGGGTGGTTCCATGGCAAATGCTGGTTCCACTACAAATGCGGCTATTGTTGAGTCCGTTGTGAAAGGAGAAAGTGATGCTGATGTTGATGCAAAATGGGCTTTGCTGTGCATGATGCATGCATGTCACTTGCTGCAGATTCACATGTGTGGTATTTTGATAGTGGTGCTACAAAGTACATTACCTCACATCGTGATTTGTTCACCTCTCTTGAGTCTATCCCTCATGGGAATTCATTTACTTGTGCCAACAATGCCTCTTATCCGGTTTAGGGAGTTGGAAAGATTGTGCTTACTGCTAGAAATGGCAGTTCTTTCACACTTGTTGATGCACTTCATGTACCTGGGATCAAGAAGAATCTTTTGTCTGTATCTGCACTTGCTAGACTTGGTCTTGTAGTCAAATTTGTGGATGACATATATATACATGATCTCAGTTTCGGTGATGAAACTGTTGCATCTAGCATTTTATATCGTGGGCTGTATAAGCTCACTTTGTATGACAAGTGTGGGTAGAATTTTGCAAATGCAGTTGTGGATTCAACGGCTATTTCAGATGCAAAACTTTGGCATGCACATTTTGGTCATCTGAATTTTGCTAGATTGCTGCGTTCACAAAAATTTGATATGGTTGTTTCTTTGCCGCCTCTTGAAGCATTCGTCAAACATGTTTGTGAAGGCTGTATTTTGGGTAAGATGCAACGTTAGAAGTTTCCAAAGGATGGTTCAGTTAGGGCCACATGCAGGTTGCATCTTGTGTATAGTGATTTTTGTGGGCCCATGCAAACTTTGTCCGTGGGAAATTACCTTTACTTCGGAACTTTGATTCATGATTACCCCATGCATGCATGGGTATTTCCGCTTAAAGCAAAGTCCGAACTTTCTATGTGCTTCAAACAATTTTTGGCTATGGCTGAAAATGTCTTGAAATGTACTATGGGCACCCTCTGTTCTGATCGAGGGGGAGTATATGTCTCATGAATTTAATGCATTTCTAGATAGTCGTGGGATAAAACACCACTAGCCAACCGACCAAATGACTGGTCGTTTTTTGACCACTTTTCGACCACCATCCAGCCATAATATTTTGGCAAAAGGGAATATTTTGTGGCCGTGAAAATTTTGGTTTTTGATGAGTGATTTTTCTTCATGCACGATGGTTTCTCCTCATAACGGGGGCCATAAAAATGTGTGTTTTTTATACAAAAAAATTAAAAGGGGTAAATGAGGCTCCATACTTAACAATCTCCCACTTGGATATTGATCTCCACACCAAACTTGTGACTGCTTTCCATCCTGGCTTCTTATCCTTGAATGCCAATTGAAGATGAGTAGAAGCTCAACTTCTCCCTATTGACCACCTTTGTAAACATGTCTGCACGATTTTCACTTGTATGCACCTTTCCTAGCTTTAGCTGTCCCTCTTCCAAAAGAGTGCGTATGAAGTAATATCTCACCTCAATGTGCTTTGTCCTTGAATGAACGACTGAGTTCTCTGCAAGATGGATAGCGCTTTGGCTATCACTATACAAGACACAGTTGTCTGGTTTGAATCCAAGCTCTTTTAAGAATCTTGAAGCCATAGAATTTCTTTGCCTACCTCCGTCATTGCTACATACTCTGCTTCCGTGGTAGAGAGTGAGGCCACCTTCTACAACTTTGAAGCCCTGTTGGGGTATAAAGCCCAATGTGGTCGCCCAGGTAAGTGGGCGGGCCGCCAGGTATGTACACATATTCTTTTGTTAAAACCTAATAAGAACTCACTATGCTCTACACATTACAGTAGAGCGAGTTCACCATATCGTCGTGCTCTTCTTCTCGCACTCTCTCTCGTGTCGCACGTCCGCTCGTACTACTTCAACTGGTATCAGAGCTCAGATCGAGGCTCGGGGCAGCACTGCAAGAGGCTAGAGTCACCAACTTAGATTGGAGTGAAATTCGATAGGCGAAGACATGGCCCCAAATCTTGTGGGAATTTCATTCTGAGGTCATCTCGGCCACCGTTCGGCTTCGACAAAGGTCTACGCAGGCCATTTTCGACTACGTGGTCTCAGCAGGTGCAGATCTGACTCTGCAAATTTGGGGTTTTTGGCCTACGATTGCAGGTGCTGAGGATATTGACACTCCCAGAGTGTTGATTTGTGGCTGTCTACACATCGAAGGACGGCTCACAGTTCTTGGAGGCGTGTCACATACGACACGGGCGCATCTACACACAGATTGTAGGCGACATCCACTAGTTCATCAGGTAGCTTGTGTTTGCTGCTTGATATTCAAGATTTCATCCTGACATTGCAGGTACTTCCACATGGGATGTATTGTCAGAGATGATGTATGTCTGTTGAGGGTTTGCTGGCTGTGAGTCACGCAACAAACAACCGCCGCAGTGGTTACAACATACAGTGGGAAATTTGTGGATGTATGACTTTGTGGGAAGTATATGTACTGTCAAATTTACTGCAGCCTTTGTTGAGGGTCGAGTGAGGTTTTATTGAGCTGGGGGATTCTCGAATGTTGAGATCCTTTCGGTGATACAGGTCTTGGAGCGATCCCTCAAGCACCCTTAGATAGGCAGCTAGGATGTATTGACTGTGAGTTAGACAGTTGGGATTTCATCTTTGCTTTACTGCCGTTGAGGCATTGTCACAGTCTATGCTTACAGGACAGTGAGAGACAGTACAGGTGCAGTACAGGTTTACTCACAGCTTACAGTGTTAGAGAGACAGTGGTTGTTTGAGCTGTTTTTTGGTCTGTTTTTGAGTACACCAGAGCCATTTTACAAAGGAGACTTTGCCAAAATTTCTGCAGAATCTGAAGCTTTCTTGGTTCATTTGATAGGTTGATATTGGTTCAGAGGTCATTTTACAGGGGAAACTCTGCCGAATTTTTCCCAGGAAAGTAAACTACTGTCAAGCGTAGCTATGGCTGGATCACAGGACACTGCTCTTTACAATATCAAGAAGCTGGATGGAACCAATTTCCCATTGTGGAAGAAGAAGATTTGGCACGTGTTGGTACAAAAGAAGCAGATAAAACCTATAAAGCTCAAGGGGATAAAACCAGAAGATATGGACGAAGATGAATGGAGCGAAATGGATGAATTGGCACTTTCTACCATTATGCTGACTTTGGCAGAAAGCGTTTACTTCAATGTAGCAGACGAGATGTCGGCTTATCAAGCATGGTTAAAGCTGAGTGATCTTTATGAGAAGCAGAGTGCAGCTTCACAGGTATACTGACTTAAGAAGCTTGTTGACTTGAAGATGAAAGAAGGGACACCTATGTCCAATCATCTGAATGAATTCAACACAATGTAGAGTCAGTTGTCAGCTCAAGGTGTCAAGCTTGATGAACCTGTTAGAGCTATGTTCCTGTTGATCACATTGCCGGAAAGTTGGGACACTTTTCGCACAGCTTTGAGTAATTCTGCACCTCCAGATGGTTTGAACATAGCAGGTGTAGAAGGAAGTCTGCTTACTGAAGAAACCAATAGAAAGACAATGGACAAAGGCAAAGGAACAGCCTTAGCTGTCAGGGGAAGGACCAAAGAAAAGTACAAAGGTGGAAAGAGAAATCAGTCTCGTAGCAAGTCCCGCAGTGCTAAAGGCAAGAGTGACATAGAATGCTACCATTAAGGCAAGAAGGGTCACATGAAAAGAGACTGCAGAGAATGGAAAGCAGAAAAAGGCAAAGAGAAAGCTGAAGACCATGGTGAGAAGAACAAGTCCTCAGTGAAGATTCAAGAAATAAATGTGACAAACACTGTTACAGAGGATGACAGTCTAGTGTCAGGAGACATCCACTTCTTGAAGAATACAATGGACTCAGCTCTTCTTACAACATCTGATGGAAATGCACTGAGTGACTGGATTATAGACTCAGGGGCATCAATTCATGTGTCTCCAAACAAGGAGTGGTTTACCTCTTATGTGACCACTAAAGATCATGTTCGGCTAGGCAATGGGCAGACATGTGAGATCTTAGGTGTTGGCGATGTTCAATTGAAGTTTCAGAATGGATCTTCTTTCACGCTGAAGAATGTGAAACATGTTCCCGCAATTACAAAGAGCTTGATCAGCACAGGTTTACTTGATGATGCTGGCTACGTCACCACTTTTGGACAGAACATGTGAAAGATATTCAAGGGTTCTATGACAGTAGCACATGGAGTAAAGTCTGGAGGACTTTACATGATTTATGTATCAAATGTCACTTAAAATGTAATCAATGTAACCGAGCAGCTGAACGTTTCTATGTGGCATAGCCGGTTAGAACATATGTCCAAGAAGTGAATGGAAATCTTGTCTCGTTCTAGTTATTTGCCTGGCTTTTCATTTAATGATTTTGAATTCTGTGAACATTGTCTGTATGGTAAGCAAACACAGCAGCCACATAAGCATAGAAGCAGTAGAAGAGATACACAATTGGCACTTGTTCATAGTGATTTGTGTGGACCTATGCCTAACCTATCTCTAGGGGGAGCTTCTTACTTTATGACATTTATAGATGATTACTCGAGGAAAGTATGGGTTTACTTTCTCAAGCACAAGGATGAAGCGTTTAGTGTTTTCAAAACGTTTGTGACACTTGTGGAGAATCAGAGTGGCAAGAAGCTTAAATGCTTACGCATTGACAATGGTGGAGAGTATGTTTCAAAGGCCTTTCAGGACTTTTGTGAGTCAAAAGGTATAAAACGTGAACTTACTGCTCCTTACAATCCTCCTCAAAATGGTGTTGCTGAGAGGATGAATAGGACCATACAAGAGAAGGTCAGAAGTATGTTGTCTAATGCACAGCTGCCAAATGGGTTTTGGGCTGAAGCTGTATCAACAACTGTTCATCTTGTAAATAGATCTCCTAGCAAGGTTTTGCAGAAGGATTCAGTGCCAGAGATGGTATGGTAAGGAAAAATGCCCTCATACAAGCATCTCAGAGTCTTTGGCTGTGAGGCATATACTCACGTTCCAAAGGAATTTAGGAACCAACTTCAGCCAAAGAGTAGAAAGTGCATCTTTCTAGGCTATGGTAATTCTGGTGAAATGGGGTACAGACTTTGGGATCTCGAATCCAGAAAGGTTGTCCGCAGCAATGATGTTCACTTTAATGAATCCAAATATCATTCTAAACCAGAGAGGGTTGAGGAGATTAGAAGAGTTGTCTTCCAAGAAGATGGACCTGCACGTGCAAGACAAAATGTTAGGGCTCAAGAGGATCAAGGACAGGATAGAGTGGAACCACACGTTGTGGCTGAGCCTGAGCCACCTATTGTGCGTAGATCTGGACGTGTCACGCGACCTCCTGATAGATTTGTTCCATCTATGAATTATGTCATGTTGACTGATTGCAATGAGCCTTCATGTTACAAGGAAGCCATGCAAATGAAGGACTCCGGGAATTGGCAATTGGCCATGCAGTCAGAGATGAGAGCTCTGCATAAAAACAAGACATGGAAGCTAGTTAAATTACCACGGGGCAAAAAGGCTCTACCTTGTAAATGGGTTTACAGGTATAAGATCACCGTTCATGATAGTCAGCCAAAGTACAAAGCAAGGCTTGTTGCCAAGGGCTTTAAGCAAGAACAAGCCATTGACTTTGATGAAGTCTTCTCTCTGGTGGTCAAGATGACTACATTGAGATGCTTTCTTGCATTGGTTGCCATATTAGATTTGGTGTTGCACCAAATGGATGTCAAGACAGCGTTCTTGCATGGTGATTTAGATGTGAAAATTTACATGCAGCAGCCAGAAGGGTTTGTTGAGAAAGGCAACCAGACTATGTACTTGAAACGAGGGAAAGGAAGTTACGCAACAGAACTATCACGGAGCATCTATTAAAGTGCAAGGATTACCCTGAAGAAGATGCAACTTGGGAGGACGAACCAACGCTTATAAAAGATTACCCAGACACATTCTTGAGATGAGGACATCTCAAATTTTTCACGTTGGGGAGGTTGTAAGGTCTCTGACCCCGACCAAAAAGAGCACCGTGTACCATGTAATGATCATAATAGAAAAAGTTACTATTTTTAGCAGTTTTCTGAATTCTGTCAGTGCCATGATGTTAAGAATGTTTTAAAGCTCCCAAATGTGAATTAAAATAATTTTTGTAAAAAAAATTCAAAAATAGTAAGTTTTTGGGCGCCCGATCCGTCTAGTTTTGATCGTCTTGAAAAACTGCACCCGTACCCCGAAATTGAAAAAAAATGCATTTTCGGACCCTCGGGGCTGCTAAATATGGAAGGTACTCGGGCCAGCACGCCTTAGTTAGAGCTCAGTATAGCAATTTACGGCATCAAAATCCGACTCGTATGATCCGCTTTAGCCTAAAATCAATTTTTCTAAAAATTGAGCGAGGAGGCACTGGAGCCCGGGATTGTGTGGGAACAGGTCCCAGGCCACTCCAGATCAGCTTTAGCAGCTAGGGGGCGCCCTTTGTCCTTGTGGGAGTCCTGGGAAAGCTGCCAAGCCAGAAACTAAGTCTCAGAGCCAGTTAACCTAGCCAACCAGACACTTGGTGGGTAGGGGAACTGGACTTGCCAATGCAGAGACTGAGTGCTCCTCCAGATGCTAATAGCAGGGCTGGTATATTTTCACCCTGTAGGAGCCTATTTAAAGGCCAACACACACACACACACACACACACACACACACACACACACACACACACATGCTCACACACACACACACACACACACACACACACACACACACACACACACACATGCTCACACACACACCCAGTGCACACACACACACACACACACCTACACACACCTTGGGAAGGTGCTGCCGGTACACACATCCTTTGAAGGAGAAGCAAGGAGGGAGGTGCTGTCGAATTCTCACCTCAAGAAGCTCGATTAAATCAGAGAATCGAGAGGATTATCAGCCCTTAATCATGGTAACCACGATTTAATTAATGCTTTCTGCAAATCCTTTTCATTACCATCTAAATTTCTCATCTATTATGCTTATTCCTAATCGTAATTCTCTATAATTACTCTCTAATTTCTCTTTAACCATATTCTATTATGTAATCATCACACCATAGCTGAATTATCATCTATTCATCATCCTTAATTAGTGATTAGTGCATGATTAATAGAATTTTCTCTCTCTAGGTAGCATAGTGATTAATCGATAAGCCGGTAACTGTGTAGATTGATGAAAATCACTTTTTTATTAACAATGTAGCTAAATTAGATCCATTCTCTTATGCATTAAGATGTAACTAAGGTAAAATTAAAGCCGTCATTGAGTCTGTAAGAGTTATTTTTTCTCACACCTATGCATGAGGTGAACCTGCATCCTCTAATTGCTAGGAAGAGATTAATTATGCTTGATTCATCTTTCTGGTAAATCTATTAACGAGACCTTATTATTCTTAATCATCTTAGTCGAGTAATTATCCTTAGGGTCGGTTCCCATAGGAATATGCATCATCAATAATGATTGCTATAAGGAAAAATCTAAACCTCTCATGTAGCAGGCATTGTTTGATGTTCCTAATCTATCATTTGGCTTGTTATGACGCTTGCGGACATTAGCTCTTTTCTCCAAGTTAATTATTTAAAGTAGTGAGTTTAAAATGGCCTCGGTTAAGAGGACTCTCTTTGGTGGAGCCCACGACCACGAGGCAGGAACGAGCAAGGTGAACGGAAAGGGAAAAGCTCCCATGGACGAACAAATACCGGCCATCTCACGGGCCATTGACGAAGAAATGGAAGAGGTAGATCATATTTTTTCAAGTCGTTTGAATTAACATTGCACACGTCTAGTTAGGAATGAACATATCGCCGAAAACATGTTGGAGAAATCCGACAGAAACCTCGGCACTGAACTCATTTGTACATTAAAGTCTAAAGTAAGAAAGAAATGATTGATGGGTATGCTGTTTGCAATAGGAAAGAATGTCTGCTAGGGAAAATTTAGCTCGACATGTTCATTTTATCTCCAATGTTGAATCAGTCCTGACCCCCCTATTGATCATAGGGGGCAGAGTTCCTCGTTAAGGGCTCTTGAATCCACGACTTGCTTTTTATGCGGTGGATACCCACGACTTGCTTTCTATGCGGTGGGAACCCACGTCTTGCTTTCTATGCGGTGGGAGTGTCCATGACATGCTTTCTATGCGGTGGACATACCTAGTTGTACGGGCAGCTACGCGACAACGGGAGGAGTAAACTCTCGCTGGAGGGGGGATGTTGTACCTCCAGAACATTGGAATTTTAATGAATAAGTTTGAGTAGAATTTTTACTAGAATACTGTCTTGGTGTTGTTTGCAATACTGGTTGAAGGGTTGTCTTAACGAACAATGTGATTCGGAATTAATCAAGGAATGTTTATGTTGAACAACCATTGTGGTAGTAATTAGGTCACACAAGCTGTTTGATATGGCGGGGTGGGAACCTCACACCTGGTATCAGAGCTAAGCCTAGGTTAGGTTGGGAAATAAAGTCGTACTTTTTGAATATTTAAAAAGGAACTGAAAGTATATAGGTAGCTGATCTGAATTCCTTGCATTGGTGTTGCAGGAAGACCTCGTGCTAGAATGTCGGAAGTTCCAAGTGTTTGACCTTATTTATGAGCAAGCTCGAAGATCCCCAGTTTACCAGTTCAGGCGAGATGTCATGGAGATACTGATGAAGGCTCATACGCCACACTCCACTCGCATTGATAGAGGATGGGAACTTGATTGGACATTTCCAGGAGGGGTTTACTACATCAACGCTCGGAAGCTAGGATGCCTGGCTACCGATTTGAAGAAGATACGTTGGGGAGAAGAGTTGAGGGTAGTGGAGTTATTCTACCTGCTGCCTACCCGATTGGGCCTGACTGTTTCAGGCAACTCCAATCAAACCATTAACGACTGGCCTTGGAAAAGGTCACGGAGGTGATCCCAGCAAACAGAGTCAAAACTTTTGGAGTACCAAAAGAGGAATTCCGGCTTGATATCTTAGTTTATAATCCGCTCAAGGATGAGTACAGGAACTATTTCACGAACAAAGTAGTGCATCGTGTGAATACCATCTCCTAGGTATATTTTATACGCAATCCAAAAAGCCATGTAATAAGTTGATCATCAGTTATCCTAAACCTTGAGGGGTTTCAATTGTAATAAATTTTCATCAATAAAGTGCTTTTTGTCTCTAAATGTCTGTCTCTTGATAAAGTGGTATCTTGAATTTTATTTAAAGTCTCATGTCTATTTTGAAATCCAAGTAATGGTATCAAGAATCTCGTATAACCTCTGTAGGCACCGCCTGTTGCTCTGTACTCGGCAGCGCAAGAGAAGAAGCTTCTCCTTAAGCAAGCCCAACCTCCGATCTTTAAGGGCGAGGGGGCAAATGTGGAGAGAGATGCGGAAGTGTGGATGGAAGCCATGGACGACTACTTTGAAGCTACGGGAACCCAACCCGTAAATCAGACCATGCTTGCGATGTTTTGCTTGACTGGAGATGCCAAGATATGGTGGAAGCGACATTGCAGGGATTTGGATATTAAGGGATCTTCCCAATCATGGGAAGACATCAAAGCTACGATAATGGGGCGTTATTTACCACCTGACTACAAAACCCTAAAGATGAATGAGTTCTTTTCACTTCGGCAGCTGACTTCATCCGTCGAAGAATACTATGCAAAGTTTGTCACTCTTCGGGAGATATGCTCCTAAGATGACCTTGGAACAACAGGTGGCGAGGTTCTGGCAAGGGCTAATCGACCCTTTGAATACTCGATTGGAAGCCTCGGGCCAACAACACTACAAGATGCCTTGTTGAGGGCCAAACCTCTAGCTCTTGAAGTACAAAAGGTTAATCAGAACAAGATGAATCATTGGGCAAAGAGGGCAAGGACAACTGCTTGGAATAACAGACCAGCCAACCAAGCATATGACCAGCGTCCTATTGTGGCTACCACCACAACCATGGAGTTCCCAGATGTTCGATGCTATGGTTGCGGCGAGTATGGGCATTATAGATCCAAGTACCCCAGGAACATTCAGGCAACCAACGCCAATGCCATACCCTTGAATACCCATGGGCGTGGCCAAGTTAACGGAAGAGGAGGACGAGGAAGGATGAACAGAGATTGAGGGCGTGGAGCTACCGGCAGAGTGAATGCCGTAGTGGTACAACCAACTGTGGGAGACGAAGCAGTGGAAAGAGCAACCCTGCATGCTGCAATTGACAACCCCAATGCTTGAGAGCAATACACAGTCATTCATACGCCAGGATCTCTCAGAGGTGAACAAGTTAACTTCCTTATAGATTTGTGGTAGTACTCTTTCATTTCTTTCACCCAGATGCATGATGAAGTTAAGGTTAGATAAGTATTCAACAAGCAAGCTAGTTGTAGAGTTAGCAAACGGCAAGGAAGTAGTATCTCAACATTCTGCAGGAAAAATCAACTTTGATTTAGGGGGACACCCAACTTCTGCCCAATTTCGAACCCTACCCTTAGGATTCTTTGATGGGATACCAGGGATGGACTGGCTAAAGTAAAATAGGGCTCACATACATTGTGCACAAGGAAACTTTACCTTTACAGATAACTTGGGTTATGAAGCCTTAATCCAGGGGGAAAATGGGAGACCTAGGGCTACTCTAGTTAAGGCCAACAGACTTTTGAAGGGATTAAGAAAGGGACAACAAATTTATGCGATAAAGCTCAACAAAGTAGACCAAGCAGATACCTCACTTCGACCAAACTGGTTGAGAGAGTATAATGATGTATTCCCAGAAGACCTTACGAATCTTCCGCCACATAGAGAGGTAGATCATGAGATTGAAACTATCCCTGGATGTGAACCTATCTCAAAAAGACCTTATAAAATGTCACTTCCAGAGGCCATCGAACTCAAGGAACAACTTAGGCAACTCATTGAGCAAAGATTCATTCGACCCAGTACTTCTCCTTGGGGTGCTCCAGTTCTTTTTCAAAGAAGAAGGATGGAAACTTAAGGCTATGCATAGACTACCGTGGACTGAACCAGGTAACTGTCAAGAACAAGTATCCAATTCCAAGGATTGACGAACACTTGGACAGACTCCACGGCACCAAAATGTTTACTAAGATTGATCTAAGGTCAGGATATTATCAAATCAGAATCAAGGAATCAGATATTCCAAAGACAGCTTTCAACACTAGGTACGGACACTACGAATTCACAGTAATGTCTTTTGGTCTAACAAATGCCCCTGCAAGCTTCAATCAACTTATGCAAGATATTTTCAGACCTTATCTGGATGACTTTGTCTTGGTTTTCTTTGATGACATTCTGGTCTACTCTAAGAACGAAGCAGATCACAAAGATCATGTTCGCAAGGTACTTGATCTCCTTCGAGAACATCAGCTTTACGCTAAAGAGAGCAAGTGTACCTTTTGCTCACCGAAGGTCAATTACCTTGGATTTGTCATATCGGCTGAAGGAATTTCAGTGGACCCAGATAAAGTCAAGGACATCGTTGATTGGCCTCAACCATCTATCGTCAGCGAAATCAGAGGATTTCTTGGGATAACGGGATGGTACAGGATTTTTGTCAAGGACTATGCACGTATTGCTGCACCTTTGACGGAACTCCTGAAGAAAGGAATGAGGATCGAATGGAAGGCCGAGCACGAATCTAGATTTGCTAAGCTAAAAGAGTTCTTGGTCTTAGCTCCTATTTTAAAGCTTCCGGACTTCAGTAAGGAATTTGAAGTAGCGACCGATGCCAGCAAATTTGCTCTAGGTGGAGTTCTTACTCAAGAAGGAAGACCAGTGGCTTATACTTCGCGAAAGCTGAGGGATCACGAGAAGAATTATCCTACTCATGATTTGGAGCTTTTAGCGGTTATTCACGTGCTGAAGTTATGGAGACATTATCTTCTCGGATGCAAGTTTCAGCTGGTTACAGACCACAAGAGCTTAAAATGGATTTTTACTCAACCTATTCTCAACATGCGACAACGGCGATGGATAGAGCTATTATAAGAATATGACCTTGACATAAAGTATAGACCAGGGAAGGAGAATGCAGTTGTAGATGGTCTTAGCCGAAAATCCTTTCTCGGAGCTATCTCTATTCCAAATAACCCTATTTGGGATAGAATCAAAGAAGCATCTTTGGTCTTGCTTGGCGAGAAGATGAAAAGAGAGAGAGAAAGAAAACTCAACAATCCTGTGAGGTCCCCACCCCGCCATATCAAACAGCGGATCTGATGGTGAACCTTGCGGCCACTAGATCTATAGCGGAATCAAACAAAGTGGTTTAGGGTTCAGCTAGCGGACGATCTCTCATCACAAAGTAAGTCGAGCTCGAGCCTACTAGCAATGAGATCTAGCTCCACCTCGCAGGGGAAGCGTACTTAAACCATCTAGCGATCCTAAGACCCACCTTCCAAGAGGAGAGAAACCCCGAGTGCCTTTTTTCCCATGTTTCAGAGGCACGTACTCTCGATATTTCACCGCTCTAGGGGCAATGAGTATTACTAATATCGAATTAAACACTATGGGGACAGAGAGTTCCCGACCAATCGGGACCACCCATCTCATAGGCATTGGCAGCCTGAGCCAAGCCCCCCACTTTCCACCCCCACACTCACACTTCCTTGTGTGACCTAATTACTACCACAATGGTTGTTCAACATAAACATTCCTTGATTAATTCCGAATCACATTGTTCGTTAAGACAACCCTTCAACCAGTATTGCAAACAACACCAAGACAGTATTCTAGTAAAAATTCTACTCAAACTTATTTATTAAAATTCCAATGTTCTGGAGGTACAACATCCCCCCTCCAACGAGAGTTTACTCCTCTCGTTGTCGCCTAGCTGCCCATACAACTAGGTATGTCCACCGCATAGAAAGCATGTCATGGACACTCCCACCGCATAGAAAGCAAGATGTGGGTTCCCACTGCATAGAAAGCAAGTCGTGGGTATCCACCGCATAAAAAGCAAGTCGTGGATTCAAGAGCCCTTAACGAGGAACTTTGCCCCCTGTGATCAGTAGGGGGGTCAGGACTGATTCAACATTGGAAATAAAATGAACATGTCGAGCTAAATTTTCCCTAGCAGACATTCTTTCCTATTGCAAACAGCATACCCATCAATCATTTCTTTCTTACTTTAGACTTTAATGTACAAA
Source organism: Adiantum capillus-veneris (assembly GCF_014529385.1). Lineage (NCBI taxonomy): Eukaryota > Viridiplantae > Streptophyta > Polypodiopsida > Polypodiales > Pteridaceae > Adiantum > Adiantum capillus-veneris. Next base: position 139,391,022 of record NC_140950.1, on the reverse strand, counting down.
TGAGTTCAGTGCCGAGGTTTCTGTCGGATTTCTCCAACATGTTTTTGGCGATATGTTCATTCCTAACTAGACGTGTGCAATGTTAATTCAAACGACTTGAAAAAATATGACCTACCTCTTCCATTTCTTCGTCAATGGCCCGTGAGATGGCCGGTATTTGTTCGTCCATGGGAGCTTTTCCCTTTCCGTTCACCTTGCTCGTTCCTGCCTCGTGGTCGTGGGCTCCACCAAAGCGAGTCCTCTTAACCGGGGCCATTTTAAACTCACTACTTTAAATAATTAACTTGGAGAAAAGAGCTAATGTCCGCAAGCATCATAACAAGCCAAATGATAGATTAGCAACATCAAACAATGCCTGCTACATGAGAGGTTTAGATTTTTCCATATAGCAATCATTATTGATGATGCATATTCCTATGGGAACCGGCCCTAAGGATAATTACTCGACTTAGATGATTAAGAATAATAAGGTCTCATTAATAGATTTACCAGAAAGATGAATCAAGCATAATTAATCTCTTCCTAGCAATTAGAGGATGTAGGTTCACCTCATGCATAGATGTGAGAAAAAATAACTCTTAAAGACTCAATGACGGCTTTAATTTTACCTTAATTACATCTTAATGCATAAGAGAATGGATCTAATTTATCTACATTGTTAATAAAAAAGTGATTTTCATCAATCTACACAGTTACCGGCTTATCGATTAATCACTATGCTACCTAGAGAGAGAAAATTTTATTAATCATGCACTAATCACTAATTAAGGATGATGAATAGATGATAATTCAGCTATGGTGTGATGATTACATAATAGAATATGGTTAAAGAGAAATTAGAGAGTAATTATAGAGAATTACGACTAGGAATAAGCATAATAGACGAGAAATTTAGATGGTAATGAAAAGGATTTGCAGAAAGCATTAATTAAACCGTGGTTACCGTGATTAAGGGTTGATAATCCTCTCGATTCTCTGATTTAATCGAGCTTCTTGAGGTGAGAATTCGACAGCACCTCCCTCCTTGCTTCTCCTTCAAAGGATGTGTATACCGGCAACACCTTCCCAAGGTGTGTGTAGGTGTTGTTGTGTGTGTGCACTGGGTGTGTGTGTGTGAGCATGTGTGTGTGCACTGGCCTTTAAATAGGCTCCTACAGGCTGAAAATCGACCAGCCCTGCTATTAGCATCTGGAGGAGCACTCAGTTTCTGCATTGGCAAGTCCAGTTCCCCTACCCACCAAGTGTCAGGTTGGCTAGGTTATTTGGCTCTGAGACTTAGTTTCTGGCTTGGCAGCTTTCCCAGGACTCCCACAAGGACAAAGGGCACCCCCTAGCTGCTAAAGCTGATCTGGAGTGGCCTGGGACCTGTTCCCACACAGTCCCGGGCTTCGGTGCCTCCCCGCTCAATTTTTGAAAAAATTGATTTTAGGTTAAAACGGGTCATACGAGTCGGATTTTGATGCCGTAAATTGCTATACGGAGCTCTAACTAAGGCGTACTGGCTCGAGTACCTACCATATTTAGCAGACCCCAGGGTACAAAAATGCATTTTTTTTCAATTTTGGGATACGGGTGCAGTTTTTCGAGACGATCAAAACTAGACGGGTCGGGTGCCCAAAAACTTACTATTTTTGAAATTTTTTGCAAAAATTATTTTAATTCAAATTTGGGAGCTTTAAAACATTCTAAACATCATGGCACTGATAGAATTCAGAAAACTGCTAAAAATAGTAACTTTTTCTATTATGATCATTACATGGTACACAGTGCTCTTTTTGGTCGGGGTCAGAGACCTTACAACCTCCCCAACGTGAAAAATTTGAGATGTCCTCATCTCAAGAATGTGTCTGGGTAATCTTTTATAAGCGTTGGTTCGTCCTCCCAAGTTGCATCTTCTTCAGGGTAATCCTTCCACTTTACTAGATGCTCCGTGATAGTTCTGTTGCGTAACTTCCTTTCCCTCGTTTCAAGTACATAGTCTGGTTGGAGCTCGAGAACTCCTTGTGCTGGCATGACTAATTGGAGCTTTTGGATTTAGAATTTACTCATTGAGATCTATCCATTGTTGAGATGTTGAGCTCTACATCTTGAGTTGGCATCCACTACGGGTCTTGGCCGCTTACGGCATTTACTCACTGGTGCGTTAGGTGACCGACACGGAGGATCTCTGCCAGTGATTCTACAGCTGGACTACACTTATTGTGCCAGCCTAGTACGCTTCTAGCGAGTTCAACTTAGTGACCGCATGTACATATGTGCTATTTTTTAGTTTTAGCACTTAGTCATTTTGTACTCTGTTTTCTTAGAGAAGAAGAAGAATATTTCCATCTCTGTGTGCTTTGTGCTTGTCTTGTGTAGCTCTCTTGCATCCTCTTTCTTTACATGGTATTAGAGCCTGGTGCAGGCAAGAGAGGCTAAGAGAGCAAGAGCATCACAATCCCTTCGTTCGCAATCCACGACCAGTTTCTGAACAGGTCTCTAAAGTGCAGTACACAGAGAATTACTATACAAGTACAGTGGTTGTATGTACGCTTGATTGTGGACACTCGTTGAGTGTAGAAAGCGTTACAGGTACCACGATAGCAGGTTCAACAGATTTGCAGGTTTTTGCAGATTGCAGCTATTTTGTCTTAGTGCTTCAAGATGTCTGACGGTTTCAGTCAGATTGTTACTGAGAAGCTTGAGAAAAATAACTACCCTGCATGGAAGTTCAGAATAACAAATTTCCTAAAAGGAAAAGGTTATTGGGACTATGTATAAAGAGACAATGAAAAGGAACCAGAGATTCCTGAGGCAAATGCTACAGCAGAACAAAAAAAAGCTTTGAGGGACTGGCAACAAGGCCAGAGCAAAGTGATGTATTGGCTTTCCATGAGCATCATAGATGGCATGATGGGCTATCTACAGGATGTTGAAACCCCCGCCATTGCATGGAAAAACTTAGGCAGAGTCTTCGAGGTGAACACCAAGGCCAGGAAGCTTCAACTAAAATCGGAGCTAAATCAGGTTAAGAGGAACAACCTCTCCATCAATGATTATGCTTTGAAGATCAAGAGTATCATTGAGGCTCTTGGATCTATTAAAGTCTTAGTGGAAGAAAATGACATTGACCGTGCATGCTTGGATGGTCTAGGAGATGAGTATGTACATTTCAGGTCTTCCATGAATACAAGAGACGACATCCCCGTGTTCCAAGATTTGATTTCTATGCTTATTCTTGAGGAGAAGAACCTTGACACATCTTCTTCTCACGGCAGAAATAATTCTGAACAGGCCTTCTATTCTAACTCCAACAGAGGTTGAGGTAGAGGCCGTGGTCGAGGCCCAAGGGGTTGCAGGGGCCAATTTCAAGAAGGTCAATCAAATCAAAAGAATACAGGTGGCAGGGGAAACCAGTCTCAAGGCAGGGGGAGTCAAAGAGGTTGTGGTGCAGGATCAAGCAGGCAACAACATACTGCAGATAGCAGAGAATGTTGGACTTGTGGTGAAAGAGGTCACATGTCACATGACTGTCCAAAGGGAAAAGCAAGTGGAAAGAGAGAACATGGCAACTATGCATCTACTAGCAGAGATACAGATGACAGCAAAAACGAGTGCATGTTTGTTATGCAGCATGTAATGAATACAATGACTGCAGAGAATTCCACCCAAGATGATGTTTGGTATGTGGATTCAGGTGCCTCTAATCACATGACGTCTCGTGGAGAGTGGTTTAGAGATATGCGCAAACCAGATGTGTTAGGCTATGTGCAGACAGGAGATGACACATCTCACCCCATTGCTCATGTAGAAGACACATCTTCTTCTCATGGCAGAAATAAGTCGAAACGGGCCTTCTTCTAACTCCAACAGAGGTACAGGTCGTGGTCGAGGCCCAAGTGGTTGCAGTGGCCAATCTCAAGAAGGTCAATCAAATCAAAACAATACAGGTGGCAGGGAAAACCAGTCTCAAGGTTGGGGGAGTCAAAGAGGTCGTGGTGCAGGATCAAGCAGGCAGCAACATACTGCAGATAGTAGAGAATGTTGGACTTGTGGTGAAAAAGGTCACATGTCACGTGACTGTCCAAAGGGAAAAGCAAGTGGAAAGAGAGAACAGGTCAACTATGCATCTACTAGCAGAGATGCAGATGACAGCAGAAGCGAGCCCATGTTTGTTATGCAGCATGTAATGAATACAATGACTGCAGAGAATTCCACCCAAGATGATGTTTGGTATGTGGATTCAGGTGCCTCTAATCACATGACGTCTCGTGGGGAGTGGTTTAGAGATATGCGCAAACCAGATGTGGCAGGCTATGTGAAGACAGGAGATGACACAGCTCACCCCATTGCTCATGTAGAAGACATACCTCTAAATACAAAGAATGGGAAATCAAAGTACTTAGCAGATGTACTTCATGTCCCAAACATTACAAAGAATCTTGTTTCTGTTGGACAAATGGTTGAGCAGGGTTTGCAAGTTCGCTTCAATCCGAATGGCTGTTATGTAGAAGATTTCCAGAATGGCTGTAAGCTGATCACAGAGGGCAAATGTCTGGGCAGAATGTATACGCTAAATGTAGGCATGCTTGAGGTAAAAGCTGCATTATTTGCAGAGGGCACAGGTGTTGTGACTGATGTTGACATTTGGCACGAACGCATTGGCCATGTTAATGAGCAGAGATTGCGCAGCATGTAATCAAAACAGATTGTAAAAGGTTTGCCCAAATTCAAGGTCGATGGTATGCATAAAGTGTGTGCAACATGCCAGTTTGGAAAACAGTCAAAGGGCTCATTTCCACATGAGCGCAATGTATGTAAAAAGCCACTTGAGGTGGTGCACACAGATGTTTGGGGTCCAACCGATACTGCAAGTATACATGGTTGCAGGTATTATGTCTCTTTCATTGATGACCATACAAGGAAAGTATGGGTCTACTTCATGCGTAACAAAAGTGAATTGTTTGGTCACTTTCAAGACTTCAAAGTCATGATTGAGAAGGAGACAGATATGCAAATCAAGACATTGAGGTCAGATGGAGGGGGAGAGTACTTCTCCAACGATTTTTCAGATTTTCTGCGAATGCATGGTATACGCAAGCAGTTTACATGCAGATATACTCCACAGCAGAATGGGGTCACAGAAAGGAAAAACAGGCACATTGCAGAGGTTGCAGGTGCATTGATGAATGAGAAGAACATGCCTCATCATGTAAAGAAACTTGTAAAGAATGAGGATGCAAGAGAGCTACACAAGACAAGCAAAAAGCACACAGAGATGGAAAGCTTCTTCTTCTTCTTCGCTCAGAAAAGAGAGTACAAAATGACTAAGTGCTAAACCTGAAAAATAGCACATATGTACATGCGGTCACTAAGTGTGAACTCGCTAGAAGCGTACTAGGCTGGCACTATAAGTGTAGTCCAGCTGTAGAATCACTGGCAGAGATCCTCCGTGTCGGTCACCTAACGCGCCAGTGAGTAAATGCCGTAAGCGGCCAAGACCCGTAGTGGATGCCAGCTCAAGATGTAGAGCTCGACATCTCAACACTCCTCCTCAAGCTCTGCATGTCGCAGAGTCCAAACATAGTCCGGAAACGTTTAAGCTTCTAAGCTCGGAGGGCCTTGGTAAAGATATCCGCTATCTGCTCCTCTGTGCTGACGTAGACCAAGTTGATGTCGCCCGCCAACACTCGTTCTCGAATGTAGTGGTGATGGACCTCTATGTGCTTGGTCCTGGCATGGAACACTGGGTTCGTAGCCAACTGCATGCTACTGAGGTTGTCATAATGGATGACAATATGTTGGGGTATAAAGCCCAATGTGGTCGCCCAGGTAAGTGGGCGGGCCGCCAGGTATGTACACATATTCTTTTGTAAAAACCTAATAAGAACTCACTATGCTCTACACATTACAGTAGAGCGAGTTCACCATATCGTCGTGCTCTTCTTCTCGCACTCTCTCTCGCGTCGCACTTCCGCTCGTACTCCTTCAACTGGTATCAGAGCTCAGATCGAGGCTCGGGGCAGCACTGCAGGAGGCTAGAGTCACCAACTCAGATTGGAGTGAAATTCGACAGGCGAAGACACGGCCCCAAATCTCGTGGGTGAACCCGAAGGGCTCGGTGTTGTCAGAATTTCATTCTGAGGTCATCTCAGCTACCGTTCGGCTTCGACAAAGGTCTGCGCAGGCCATTTTCGACTACGTGGTCTCAGTAGGTGCAGATCCGACTCTGCAAATTTGGGGTTTTCGGCCTACGACTGCAGGTGCTGAGGATATCGCAACTCCCAGAGTGTTGATTTGTGGCTGTCTACACATCGAAGGACGACTCACAGTTCTTGGAGACGTGTCACATACGACACGGGCGCATCTACACACAGACTATAGGCGACATCCACTAGTTCATCAGGTAGCTTGTGTTTGCTGCTTGATATTCCAGATTTCATCCTGATTTTGCAGGTACTTCCACATGGGATGTATTGTCAGAGATGATGTATGTCTGTTGAGGGTTTGCCGGCTGTGAGTCACGCAGCAAACAATTGCCGCAATGGTTACAGCATACAGTGGGAAATTTGTGGATGTATGACTTTGTGGGAAGTCTATGTACTGTCAGATTTACTGCAGCCTTTGTTGAGGGTCGAGTGAGGTTTTATTGAGCTGGGGGATTCTCGAATGTTGAGATCCTTTCGGTGATATAGGTCTTGGAGCGATCCCTCGAGCACCCTTAGATAGGCAGCTAGGATGTATTGACTGTGAGTTAGACAGTTGGGATTGCATCTTTGCTTTATTTCCGTTAAGGCATTGTCATAGTCTATGCTTACAGGACAGTGACAGGACAATGAGATACAGTAGAGGTGCAGGACAGGTTTACCCGCAGCTTACAGTGTCAGAGAGACAGTGTTTTTTGAGCTGTTTTTTGGTCTGTTTTTGAGTACACCAGAGCCATTTTACAAAGGAAACTCTGCCGAAATTTATGCAGAATCTGAAGCTTTCTTGGTTCATTTGACAGGTTGATATTGGTTCAGAGGTCAGTTTACAGGGGAAACTCTGCCGAATTTTTCCTAGGAAAGTAAACTACTGTGAAGCGTAGCTATGGCTGGATCACAAGATACTGCTCTTTACAATATCAAGAAGCTGGATGGAACCAATTTCCCATTGTGGAAGAAGCAGATTTGGCACGTGTTGGTACAAAAGAAGCAGATAAAACTTATAAAGCTCAAGGGGATAAAACCAGAAGATATGGACGAAGATGAATGGAGCGAAATGGATGAATTGGCACTTTCTACCATTATGCTAACTTTGGCAGAAAGCGTTTACTTCAATGTAGCAGACGAGATGTCGGCTTATCAAGCATGGTTAAAGCTGAGTGATCTTTATGAGAAGCAGAGTGCAGCTTCACAGGTATACTGGCTTAAGAAGCTTGTTGACTTGAAGATGAAAGAAGGGACACCTATGTCCAATCATCTGAATGAATTCAACACAATCTACAGTCAGTTGTCAGCTCAAGGTGTCAAGTTTGATGAACCTGTTAGAGCTATGTTCCTGTTGATCACATTGCCGGAAAGTTGGGATACTTTTCGCAGAGCTTTGAGTAATTCTGCACCTTCAGATGGTTTGAACATAGCAGGTGTAGAAGGAAGTCTGCTTACTGAAGAAACCAATAGAAAGACAATGGACAAAGGCAAAGGAACAGCCTTAGTTGTCAGGGGAAGGACCAAAGAAAAGTACAAAGGTGGAAAGAGGAATCAGTCTCGTAGCAAGTCCCGCAGTGCTAAAGGCAAGAGTGACATAGAATGCTACCATTGTGGCAAGAAGGGTCACATGAAAAGAGACTGCAGAGAATGGAAAGTAGAAAAAGGCAAAGAGAAAGCTGCAGACCATGGTGAGAAGAACAAGTCCTCAGTGAAGATTCAAGAAATAAATGTGACAAAAACTGTTGCAGAGGATGACAATCTAAAGTCAGGAGACATCTACTTCTTGAAGAATACAATGGACTCAGCTCTTCTTACAGCATCTGATGGAAATGCACTGAGTGACTGGATTATAGACTCAGGGGCATCACTTCATGTGTCTCCAAACAAGGAGTGGTTTACCTCTTATGTGACCACTAAAGATCATGTTCGGCTAGGCAATGGGCAGACATGTGAGATCTTAGGTGTTGGAGATGTTCAATTGAAGTTTCAGAATGGATCTTCTTTCATGCTGAAGAATGTGAGACATGTTCCCACAATTACAAAGAGCTTCATCAGCACAGGTTTAGTTGATGATGCTGGCTACGTCACCACTTTTGGACAGAACATGTGGAAGATATCCAAGGGTTCTATGACAGTAGCACATGGAGTAAAGTCTGGAGGACTTTACATGATTTATGTATCAAATGTCTCTAAAAATGTAATCAATGTAACCGAGCAGCCGAACGTTTCTTTGTGGCATAGCCGGTTAGGACATATGTCCAAGAAGGGAATGGAAATCTTGTCTCGTTCTGGTTATTTGCCTGGCTTTTCATTTAATGATTTTGAATTCTGTGAACATTGTCTGTATGGTAAGCAAACACAGCAGCCACATAAGCATAGAAGCAGTAGAAGAGATACACAGTTGGCACTTGTTCATAGTGATTTGTGTGGACCTATGCCTAACCTATCTCTAGGGGGAGCTTCTTACTTTATGACATTTATAGATGATTACTCGAGGAAAGTATGGGTTTACTTTCTCAAGCACAAGGATGAAGCGTTTAGTGTTTTCAAAACGTTTGTGACACTTGTGGAGAATCAGAGTGGCAAGAAGCTTAAATGCTTACGCACTGACAATGGTGGAGAGTATGTTTCAAAGGCCTTTCAGGACTTTTGTGAGTCAAAAGGTATAAAACGTGAACTTACTGCTCCTTACAATCCTCCTCAAAATGGTGTTGCTGAGAGGATGAATAGGACCATACAAGAGAAGGTAAGAAGTATGTTGTCTAATGCACAGCTGCCAAATGGGTTTTGGGTTGAAGCTGTATCAACAACTGTTCATCTTGTAAATAGATCTCCTAGCAAGGTTTTGCAGAAGGATTCAGTGCCAAAGATGGTATGGTCAGGAAAAATGCCCTCATACAAGCATCTCAGAGTCTTTGGCTGTGAGGCATATACTCACGTTCCAACGGAATTTAGGAACAAACTTGAGCCAAAGAGTAGAAAGTGCATCTTTCTAGGCTATGGTAATTCTGGTGAGATGGGGTACAGACTTTGGGATCCCGAATCTAGAAAGGTTGTCCGCAGCAATGATGTTCACTTTAATGAATCCAAATATCATTCTAAACCAGAGAGGGTTGAGGAGATTAGAAGAGTTGTCTTCCAAGAAGATGGACCTGCACGTGCAAGACAAAATGTCAGGGCTCAAGAGGAGCAAGGATAGGATAGAGTGGAACCACAGGTTGTGGCTGAGCCTGAGCCACCTATTTTGCGTAGATCTGGACGTGTCACGCGACCTCCTGATAGGTTTGTTCCATCTATGAACTATGTCATGTTGACTGATTGCAATGAGCCTTCATGTTACAAGGAAGCAGTGCAAATGAAGGACTCCGGGAATTGGCAATTGGCCATGCAGTCAGAGATGACAGCTCTGCATAAAAACAAGACATGGAAGCTAGTTAAATTACCACAGGGCAAAAAGGCTCTACCTTGTAAATGGGTTTTACAGGTATAAGATCACCGCTCATGATAGTCAGCCAAAGTACAAAGCAAGGCTTGTTGCCAAGGGCTTTAAGCAAGAACAAGGCATTGACTTTGATGAAGTCTTCTCTCCGGTGGTCAAGATGACTACATTGAGATGCTTTCTTGCATTGGTTGCCATATTAGATTTGGTGTTGCACCAAATGGATGTCAAGACAGCGTTCTTGCATGGTGATTTAGATGTGGAAATTTACATGCAGCAGCCAGAAGGGTTTGTTCAGAAAGGCAAGGAAGATTGGGTATACCAGTTGTTAAAGAGTCTTTATGGCTTAAAACAATCACCGAGGGCATGGTACCATAAATTCCACAAGTTTCTGCTTTCTCAAGGCTACAAACGTAGTGAGTTCGATCACTGTCTATATACAAAGAAGGCTAAGGATGGGAGTTGGCTGATCCTTATTTTGTATGTGGATGACATGTTGATTGCTGGCAAGCACTTGGAAGAAATTTCAGCTTTGAAGTCAAAGATGGCAAAATCGTTTGACATGAAAGACATGGGTGAGGCAAGTCATATACTTGGTATGCGCATTGAGAGAGACAGATCAAAGAAGTTGATTTGGTTATCTCAAACAGAGTATATTGACAAGGTTTTGCAAATGTTTCAATATGGAGAAGGGAAAGGCACTGAGTGTTCCATTGCCACCATATGTGAAACTTAGCAAACAAGATTTTCCTGTGTTTGAGGAAGAAAAGGCTGAAATGGATAAGATTCCATATGCGTCTGCAGTGGGTAGTTTGATGTATGCAATGATTGCTACTCGCCCAGACATTGCATTTGCAGTGGGAGTAGTAAGTCGATACATGTCAAACCCAGGCAAGAAACATTGGGAGGCAGTGAAAGGAATATTGAGATACCTGAAAGCTACAAAGAGTATGCGTATATGCTATGGGAGTCAGGAGCTAAGTGTAAAGGGTTTTATAGACTCAGATTATGCAGGTGACTTAGACAACCGAAGGTCTACGTCAGGGTATGTCTTTACATTGGCTGGTGGAGCAGTATGATGGTGTTCTAGATTACAAGATTGTGTTACTCAGTCTACTACAGAGGTTGAATATGTTGCAGCATCAGAGGCATGCAAAGAATGAATTTGGCTTAATCGACTAGTAACAGATTTGGGAATCAAAGAAGAGATGCCTGTGTTATATTGTGATAGTCAAAGTGCTATACAATTGGCTCGCAATCCAGTTTATCACTCAAAGACAAAGCATGTGGATGTGAAGTATCATTTCATCAGGGAAATGCTCGAGGATAAGCAACTTCAGCTTGTCAAAGTTCACACCACAGAAATTCTTGCTGATCTACTTACAAAAGGACTTCCCACAGAGAGCTTTGTGCATTTTTGCAAGCAGTTAGGTGTAGGGTAGTACATCACTTCTCTACATCTCTTGTATATTAGCTTGTATAGTAGCTTCTCTCACACTTAAAGTATCACATTGGACTTTAAGTGGGAGGTTGTTGGGGTATAAAGCCCAATGTGGTCACCCAGGTAAGTGGGCGGGCCGCCAGGTATGTACACATATTCTTTTGTAAAAACCTAATAAGAACTCACTATGCTCTACACATTACAGTAGAGCGAGTTCACCATATCGTCGTGCTCTTCTTCTCGCACTCCCTCTCGCGTCGCACTTTTGCTCGTACTCCTTCACAATATGCTGGTCCACCTGCACTCCCAAGTCCTCAAGTAATGTGCGTAGCCAAGCTACCTCGCACGCCGCAACTGCTGCACCTCTGTACTTGGCCTCTGTGCTCAATAAAGCAACCGTAGGCTGCTTTTTGCTGCTCCAAGTAACAGGAGCACTCCCAAAACATAACATGAAGCCACACGTAGATCTCCTATCGACAATGCTACCTGCCCAATCTGCATCTGTATACCCATACAATGCTAATGGCGCATCTGCTCCATAGAACAATGCGTAGTCAAGAGTCCCTTGCACATATTGAAGTGTATGTCGTACTCCATCGAAATGTGGCTTCCTCGGAAGCTGCATGAACTGACTCTCCAAGCCTACTGTGTAGCTCAAGTCTGGCCTCGTGATACTCAAGTAGATTAGACTACCCACAATCTTCCTGTACATCTTGACATCCTCAACAACATCACCCTTCTCTGCACTCAGTTTTGCATTCACATCCAAGGGAATAGAACTTGGCTTACGATTAGCCATACCATACTTTGAGAACATGTCCAAAGCATACTGTCTCTGTGACAGTCATACACCCTCTGGAGTCCTGATCACCTCAATGCCAAGAAAGTAACGCAACTCGCCCAAATCTTTCATTTCAAACTCCTGTTTGAGAAGACCCTTCACATGGTCAATCTCCATAGCATTGTCACCCACAATAATAAGGTCATCTATATATATGGTAATGACCACAATCCCCATATCACTCTCACATACATAGAGTGAATGATCAGCATGAGCTCTCCTAAAACCAATACTGACAAGATACTTGGCAATCCTGTCATACCATGCTCTAGAGCCCTGCTTCAAACCATACAAAGCTTTGAGAAGCCTGCATACATAATCTGGGTAACCTGGATCGACATAACCAAGTGGTTGATCCATATACACTTCCTCTTGCAACTCACCATTCAAGAAGGCATTCTTTACATCCATTTGATGCATAATCCATCCTCTAGATGCATCCACTGCTACGACAACTCTCACAGTCGTCATCTTTGCCACTGGAGCAAAGGTCTCCTTATAGTCTATGCCATACGTCTGTGCATAACCCTTTGCGACCAGCCTTGCCTTGTGACGCTCAATGTTACCATCAGCCTTATGCTTAGTTTTATACACCCATTTACAACCACTAGCTTTCTTGCCACTTGGCAATGGCACCAACTCCCATGTGTCGTTTGCTTCCAATGCAGCCATCTCTTCATTCATTGCATCATCCCAATGCACATTTCCAACTGCATCCTCAAAACATGGGCTCCACATCCTGTATCACCTTAGCCATGTAGGCTTGGTGATGCACTAGATACCCATCATAAGTCAATTTCTGAACTGGATTTCTGACTCTGTTAGATCTGCGCGGTCCTGGGTCACTCCTTTGCCCTCTAGCATCTTCTTGTACTTTCCTTACACCAGGTGTCCTGACAGCCGGAATTCCAAATTCCTCATCAAGACTTTGTTCATAACCATCTGAATCCATGTCTATATGTGAAAAACCTAATGATGCATCAGCCATAAAGAGAGGTTCATCAACCTTTTCCTTCCCTTTTCGTGATACATTCCCTGTACCTGCTGGTGGAGTGACCTGCGTACGTAGTCTACCATTCCATGGCTTCTCAATAGAGCCACGAGAAGAGGACTCTTGTGGTCCACTCAAAACCTGTGACTGTGGTCTCACATTTTGTACACCCACATCATCTTTTACATCAGTCCCAATAGTGCCATGTGCATTACTGTACCAGCGGCTCATCTCATCAAAGACTACATCTCTGCTCACTTGTAATTCTCGTGTAGTAGGATTGTAGCACCTATACCCCTTTTGTTCAAGGGAATATCCCACAAGAATACATTTCTCTGCTTTAGGATCCAATTTCTTACGCAACTCATATGGTACATGCACGTAAGCTATGCAGCCAAACACTTTCAAGTGTGCCAAATCAGGCTTTGTACCTGTAAACTTTTCCTCAGGTGTTACATCATGCACCGCAGCTGTAGGTGTCCTGTACATAATGTACAGAGCTATATTTATAGCTTCAGCCCAGAAATGATGAGGCATGTTCTTCTCATTCATCAACGCACATGCAACCTCTGCAATGTGCCTGTTTTTCCTTTTTGCGACCCCATTCTGCTGTGGAGTATATCTGCATGTAAACTGCCTGCGTATACCATGCATTCACAGAAAATCTGAAAAATCATTGGAGAAGTACTCTCCCCCTCCATCTGACCTCAATGTCTTGATTTGCATATCTATCTCCTTCTCAATCATGACTTTGAAGTCCTGAAAGTGACCAAACACTTCACTTTTGTTACGCATGAAGTAGACCCATAGTTTCCTTGTATGGTCATCAATGAAAGAGACATAATCCCTGCAACCATGTATACTTGCAGTATCTGTTGGACCCCAAACATCTGTGTGCACCACCTCAAGTGGCTTTTTACATACATTACTCTCATGTGGAAATGAGCCCTTTGACTGTTTTCCAAACTGGCATGCTGCACACACTTTATGCATACCATCCACCTTGAATTTGGGCAAACCTTTTACAATCTGTTTTGATTGCATGCTGTGCAATCTCTGCTCATTAACATGGCCAATGCGTTCGTGCCAAATGTCAACATCAGTCACAACACCTGTGCCCTGTGCAAATAATGCAGCTTTTACCTCAAGCATGTCTACATTCAGCGTAAACATTCTGCCCACACATTTGCGCTCTGTGATCAGCTTACAGCCATTCTGGAAATCTTCTACATAACAGGAATTCGGATTGAAGCGAACCTGCAAACCTTGCTCAACCATTTGTCCAACAGAAACAAGATTCTTTGTAATGTTTGGGACATGAAGTACATCTGCTAAGTACTTTGATTTCCCATTCTTTGTATTTAGAGGTATGTCTTCTACATGAGCAATGGGGTGAGCTGTGTCGTCTCCTGTCTGCACATAGCCTGCCACATATGGTTTGCGCATATCTCTAAACCACTCCCCACGAGACGTCATGTGATTAGAGGCACCTGAATCCACATACCAAACATCATCTTGGGTGGAATTCTCTGCAGTCATTGTATTCATTACATGCTGCATAACAAACATGCGCTCGCTTCTGCTGTCATCTGCTTCTCTGCTAGTAGATGCATAGTTGACCTGTTCTCTCTTTCCACTTGCTTTTCCCTTTGGACAGTCACGTGACATGTGACCTTTTTCACCACAAGTCCAACATTCTCTACTATTTGCAGTATGTTGCTGCCTGCTTGATCCTGCACCATGACCTCTTTGACTCCCCTAGCCTTGAGACTGGTTTTCCCTGCCACCTGTATTGTTTTGATTTGATTGACCTTCTTGAGATTGGCCATTGCAACCACTTGGGCCTCGACCACGACCTGTACCTCTATTGGAGTTAGAAGAAGGCCAGTTTCGACTTATTTCTGCCATGAGAAGAAGATGTGTCAAGACCAAGGTTCTTCTCCTCAAGAATAAGCATAGAAATCAAATCTTGGAACACGGGGATGTCGTCTCTTGTATTCATGGAAGATCTGAAATGTACATACTCATCTCCTAGACCATCCAAGCATGCACGGACAATGTCATCGTCTTCCACTGAGACTTTAATAGATCCAAGAGCCTCAATGATACTCTTGATCTTCAAGGCATAATCATTGATGGAGAGGTTGTTCCTCTTAACCTGATTTAGCTCCGACTTTAGTTGAAGCTTCCTGGCCTTGGTGTTCACCTCGAACACTCTGCCTAAGTTTTTCCATGCGATGGCGGGGGTTTGAGCATCCTGTAGATAGCCCATCATGCCATTTGTGATGCTCATAGAAACCCAATACATCACTTTGCTCTGGCCTTGTTTCCAGTCGCTCAAACCTTTTCTTTGCTCTGCCGTAGCATTTGACTCAGGAATCTATGGTTCCTTTTCATTGTCCCCTTCTACATAGTCCCAATAACCTTTCCCTTTTAGGAAATTAGTTATTCTGAACTTCCATGCAGGGTAGTTATTTTTCTCAAGCTTCTCAGTGACAATCTGACTGAAACCGTTAGACATCTTGAAGCACTGACAAAATAGCTGCAATTTGCAAAAACCTGCAAATCTGCTGAACCTGCTATTGTGGTACCTGTAACACTTTCTACACTCAACAAGTGTCCACAATCAAGCGTACATACAACCATTGTACTTGTACAGTAAATCTGTGTATACTGCACTTTGGAGACCTGTTCAGAAACTTGTACGAAAAACCCCAAAATTTTTGTGTGTAGTCCAGCTGTAGAATCATTGGCAGAGATCCTCCGTGTCGGTCAGCTAACGCGTCAGTGAGTAAATTCCGTAAGCGGCCAAGACCCATAGTGGATGCTAGCTCAAGGTGTAGAGCTCGACATCTCAACACGAATGCCCTTGCAGTTAGCAATTGGGAAAGTATGTGCACTTTGTGGTTAGGAAATAAGTAAATCCTTTGCAAAGGCTCATGAGCGGTTGGGATTGTTTCCTAGACACCATACATTCTTGGTAATGGCATGAGGGTGCAGAACTGCAACTATTTGCTTTGAAACCTTCCGCCGATTGCATCAAATCTCATTGGTGCCCTTGAACGGATGAATTTACGATTCAATAAAGCTTGGACTACCAACAAAATTTCCGGTCGCTTCAACCTTGGAGTACGAACGCAATTAGCACGGTTAATTACCGGTTGTGGTGCATCCTACATCTACGGAACACCTTCTTGACTTTAGGTATTTTTTTTACTATTCCTTCCACTGCACTGTGTCACCATGGATTCAGATATCAATATGATTTTTGATTTCGAGCATCATACGCCTAATACTGCCTGTGATGGCTCGCTACCGGATGCTCTCACGGAGAGTGCCCGCGATGCTACAGCGGGTGACGACGCTTATAAACTACTTGATATTCAAGAATTTCATGCACTTCAAACACGCATATTAGTCATGGAAGGAAATTTTGCAGCTTCAAATGAAAACGTCACTAAATTATCTACATTGCAGGCCAAGGGACCTATTGCCACACACATGCATGAGCACGTTGCTACATAGGGGCAAGGGCCTTCTGATCATGGACAGGGTCCATCTCCAGATTCTTTGCACACTCTCACTACAAAGGAGGTGGATGAGTTGTTGAAAAACACCAAACCACCGATTTTTAGGGGAGAAGATCAAGATTGCAATAAGGATGCAGTGAATATCTTTCTCAGCAAGTGGGATGGAATTCATGCCTTACGGCGTACTCCGGATGCAGTCAGAGCACTGCAAACAAGCTTAACTCTAGAAGGCAAGGCCTACAAGTGGTGGATGTCTCTCAAGGAGAAGAATATCATACCACAGAGTTGGGAAACTTTTGAGGCTATGTTTTGCAAAGAATTCTTGCCTACAAATGAAGCAGATCGGAATTGGACGGCTTGGGACACGTGTTCCATGCGCCAATACCCATCATTACTTGAATATATATCTCATCGGGATATTATCCTCAAGTTGGAAGGACTAGACACCTTTCAACAAGTACGTGGGTTTATCCGTGGTCTGGCGCCAGAGCTTAAGAAGCATGTCAAGACTCAGGACCCTAAAACACTTGAGGAAGCCATAGTGAAAGCACACATTCATGATGATCCAAATGAAAAGAAATCACATAATAATCACGTGCCTACTAATACACATGGTAATACACACACACACCGTATGGGCACAATAAAAGGAAATTTAAAATAGCCAATTTTGAAACATCTAAAAGACCCAAGGGGTCCAGATGTCCTCTCTCTCCTGAGGACTTTGATAAAGCTAAGAAAGAGAAATTATGTTTTCAATGCTTAGGAAGCGGTCATGGCAAAAAGGATTGTCCCAAGGGGAAATCTGCTGCTCATGGCAAGGAGAAAGCAGTGCACACAGTGCAACTGCTACCTCTTGAGTCCTCCTCATGATTCTCTATAGTGGAAGTAACACACACCGAGGTGGCGCATGAATGTTGTCTCACAGCTTCCATGTGGCAACAGACCTTTGGACCACATGAGTTAGTACGTATGCACGGATCTCTACAAGGGTACAAGGTGTGCATCTTGGTAGATGATGGTGCTACTCACAATTCTATCAATTATGGATTTGTGAAAAAACTCAAATTGCCTCAAACTCTGAGTACCCACCACTACAAGGTAGCAATGATGAATGGATATGATGCCGAAGTATGGGATACTCAAGTTCGAGCTGTCCTGTTGGAAGTACAAGGCTACTCCACATCCTTGGATTTTCAAGTTATGAACATGGAGAGGGCAGAAGTGGTCCTTGGTAAGGAATGGTTGCATAGCCTAGGACCATCATTGAAGCGTAGCTGTGAGCACAACAGCTTGATGTTTGAATACCATGGCGCACAAGTGTTGTTGTTAGAAGAGAAGGGTGTACCTTCCACTGATATGTACAGCTGAGCTTATACAACTCGTTTCTGATAATGAAATAGATCAAGTTTTATTGTGTTACTCATTGACTCATTTTCTCTCTAACATTGAATCTGTTGAACATTCCTCAACGCTGTATGCTTCTCTCTCATCTCTTCTACCAATGGCTACTTCCCAACAAGCAAAGGTTCCTAGTGATTTAAAAAATTATTTAAACGAATTTCAAGATGTTTTTCCTAATGATTTTCCACCAAGATTACCGCTGACAGGATCGGTGCAACATAGCATCGATGTGGTTGCAGGCAGTAAACCTGTTAGTAAACCACCCTACCGCATGAGTTACTCTGAAGCTGCTGAGGTGGAATGTTAGCTTTCTGACTACCTTAGCAGAGGGTTTATCCAACCCAGTTCTTCACCATGGGCTTCTCCTATCCTATTAGTGAAGAGAAAAGACGACAGTATGCACATGTGTGTAGACTACCGTGGCTTAAATGCGGTTACTGTTAAGAACAAGTACCCATTGCAATGCGTGGATGAGTTGTTCGACAAACTCACTCATGCTCGTATTTTTACGAAAATAGACTTGCGGTCAGGTTATCACCAAGTAAGTATTTGACTTGCTGATATACCCAAAACTGCATTCCGAACAAGGTTTGGACACTACAAGTTTTTGGTTATGCCCTTTGGGTTAACCAATGCGCCCGCAACATTCATGACACTTATGGATAGTGTCTTGAAGCCGTACTTGGGCAAATTTGGCATCATTTTTCTCGATGACATTCTAGAATACAATGCTTCTGAAGAAGAACACTTACAAGTGTTCGAATTGTTACGAACAAATCAATTATATTCCAAGGAATCTAAGTGTGATTTTCTAAAAGAAGAAATTCAATATCTTGGGATTGTTATTTCAGCTAATGGGCTACATATGATCAATCTAAAGTGGATACAATTCGGTAGTGGCCTTCTCCAAAAAATCTGGAAGAGTTACATATTTTTTTTGGATTTGCAGGTTTTTATCGAAGGTTCGTTAAAAACTATGCTAATATTGTTGTTCCCATGAAGGATCAATTGAAAGGCAAAGGCAAATCTTTTCAGTGGGGACCCGCTCAACATCATAGTTTTGATACGCTCAAGGATTCATTAGCTACAGCTCCAATACTAGCTATTGTAGATCCTTTGAAACCATTCATTTTGGAAACGTATGCCAGTGACCATGCTATTGGAGCAGTCCTGCTACAAGTCGGTCGGCCAATTGCATTTGAAAGCAAGAAGCTTGATGCAGCTCATCAGAACCCCTCTACTTATGAACGCGAACTCTATGCAATAGTGTCTACCTTGAAAACATGGAGACATTATTTGTATGGTGCTGAGTTTGAGAGTGTGTTTGACCATGAAAGCATCAAATAGTTTACACAACAAACTGATTTGAAGGGTCAAAAAGCCAGGTGGGATGAGATACTTCAAGAATATGAAACCAAGCTCCGGTATTGTAAAGGACAAGACAATGTGGTGGCTGACGCTCTTAGTCGTATGCCGGAGATCAACTCTCTCTTGTTCACGGAACTTCGTAGTGAATTTTTGGATTCTCTAAAGGGCAAATATGAGCATGATGACGCATATTCCAAAGTGTGGAGCCATGTACAAGGGAGGGATCCTTCTCACTCCAATGATGGTAGTGTAGCGTTAACCTCCACACATAGTTCTCCTCTTTTGAGTGATGAGCTACAGCGATGGAAGCATTTCACCATTGACAATGGGTACCTACTCCATAAGGGGAGAGTTTGTGTATCGACGGACACAGACATTCGACGCCGAATTCTTTATGAATGTCATGATAGTCCAAGTGCAGGGCACCCTGGTATTAGAAAGACTTATGCTCTCGTACGACAACAATTTTACTGGCCAGGTTTACATGGCTTTGTTCAAGATTATGTCTTGCATTGCTGAAAATGTCAAGTTAACAAAGTAGAGCACCTGAAAGCAAGAGGACTCTTACATCCTTTGGAGATTCCCAATGGTAAATGGGAAAGTATCTTTATGGATATTATTGTGGGTTTACCAACCACTGTACGAGGTCATGACTCAGTATGGGTGGTCGTAGACCGGTTGACTAAACTATGTAAGTTTATTCCAACCAAATCAATGATTAAGACTCCAAAATTAGCCAAGTTATTTGTGGACAACCTATACAAGTTGTATGGTTTGCCAAGTAAAATTGTCAGTGATTGTGATCCCAAGTTTAACAATCATTTTTGGAGGGTTGTGTTCAAACGGTTTGGTACACAACTAAACCTTAGTACAACCGATCATCCAGAAGCAGATGGTCAGACGGAACGAGTTAACCAAGTGCTAGAGGATATGCTACGCGCATACGTTAGCAAGAAACAGTCAGACTTGGAAGAGTATTGACCTATTCTTGAGTTTGCCTACAAGAGTACTAAGCATGTCACGATTGGATTTAGTCCTTTCATGCTTATATATGGTTTTCAACCTAGGTCACCTGTTACAGTGGGGTTGGCAATCGAAAAACTCCAACAGGTTAAGGATTTTCTCCAAGACCATATGGATATTGTGAAACTCGCTCGTCAGAATGTCCGACAAGCGTAGGATCGGTATAAGAAGTACGCTGATGACAAACGTCGGCAAGTTACCTTTGAGGAAGGGGAGGAAGTATTTTTACGTGTGCCAGAGCATTCAGAAAGTCTAAAAACTTGGCCAACACCTAAATTATCTCCACGATATTGTGGGCCTTTCAAAATACTCAAGCAAGTGGGTGATCATGCCTACAAATTATCGCTACCTACACATTCTCATATTCATCCACCGGTGTTTCATGTAAGCCGTTTATGTAAGCGGTTACATGGGGATGACAATGTCATTGGCCAACAGATTTTGGTCAATTTATTTGAACCTCCTACCTTACTGCATGAACCTGAACAAATTACCCCAAATTTGACCAAATTCACCAGTGCATCTAGGATTACTATATGCACAAGGATATATGTAACATATGAATTTTGGCAAAAAGAAACATGGATTATGATCCATGTTGGGAAGAATTTTGAAATTCCAACTAGGGGAAGTTGTTCCTGGGCATATAGAGATGCTACTGTGCAATTTTCTCTGGATTTAGGGTTTGATGTACATGGATTGGCAACATTTGGAAATCTGATGATACCAACTGGTAGGGTTTATTTAGATGATGCCTTGGTCCAAAAATTTTGGGATTTGGATCAATGGTCTGACACTTGGGCTAAATTTTGGGACTTCTTTGCAGACTTAGATATTTTTGGCTTTTTGAAGTGGATTTTGGAATTCAAATGGCTTGAAACTTCACGGCTTGGCTTTCTTGAACATACTGGATCAGATGGCATGGTTTTTTCTTTGATTGGGCAAAAAGGTACATGGATCGCGATTCATGTTGGGAGGAATTTTGACACAGTTTCCCTGCACATATGTTCCTATAGGTTTGCCTAGTACACTGGTGAAATATTTTCAAATTTGGACATGTTTTTGCTTAGTTTGCCCCATTTTCTAGTTTATGGCCATGTTTTTTTTGTTTTGACCATATCTGTTTCTTGCAACCAATTTTGGGCACATGTTTTGCCTAAAATCTATCATTGGCTTGATTCCCAATGATTTAGGTATGTAGTTTACAGCTTTGCCTGACTCCCTGTCAAATTCCATCAGAAATTGAATCCATTTGAGGGGACAAATCGATTCCTGCAATTTTCACCATTTTGCAAGTAATCCTTTGCTTGGTTTTGATCCTACAACCATCCTTAAGTATATTTCCTTGTTGATAGGCTCCAAGGAGAGTGTGAAGTCTCCCAATTGGCTTAAGCAGCAATTTGAAACTTGTCAAGATCTCTGCTTTTAGCCCTTCCTCATAAGTTTTTCTGGCCTCCCACCATTTGACCTCTTCCTGAGTTTTTTTCTGGGATCCTACCTTTTCCCCCCTTGAAAATGACCGAAGGACCATTTGCAGACTGAAGGTAGCAAACTAGGAGGATTTGATGATCTTAAGAGAAATTTTTTGTGACTATTTTTGCAGCACACCAGTACTATTTTTGCATTCCCCAGCTATTGAGCCACTCTTGCCCTGATTTTGGAAAAAAAGAACATAGATCGCGATCCATGTTGGGATGCATTTTGAAAATCTAGCTATAGGAGTTTGTTCTTGGCTACCTGTGGGTGCACTTGTACCACTTTCTCTGATTTTAGGGTTTGAGGAACATGGATCGCGATCCATGTTCCACCACCTTTTGCTGCTATTTTTGTCCTGCCTGATTCTGTTAGCTATTTGGGGTCTACTGGTGAAAGATTTTTGGTTTTTGATGAGTTTTGGGATTCCCCATTGGCCCTGTTAGTTTGTCAATTTTATGACTTTTTATCGCTCTAATCTGTTGTTTTGGCAATGTTGATGCAATATGGGGCATACACACATGCTCTTGCAAGGTTAATGATCATACCTGTCAAATTTGGTGTAGTAAGATCCACCGAGGTGGTCGCAGCGGGCAGAAACAAACCCGGAAACTCTATGCTTCAGTGGCTCTCTCTCTCTCTCTCTGAATGCAAATGAGCTTATGTTGCCCCATTTGACTATATGTTCCTAGTTTACACAAAATGCCCCATTTATACTTACCTCAATTGATCCTATCTTGTTGTTCATATCACCTACGGTTCAAACCGTTCATCATTCTAACGTTCGATTGACAAATGGCGTTCGATCTGCAGTTTTGATCCTTTAGAAATTGGCTCAAAATCCATCTTGTATCGAATCTTTCCATATTTGCCATGTTTGAAGTCCTTGCTTTGAAGTTTCAACGTTTGCTTTCAAACGTCAATTCCGACTTTCCTGGCTTGACTTATCAATTTTTGTTGATTACTGTCGTTTTTTTTGGTAAAAGAAAATGATTTACAATTATTATTAGTTGGCCAAAAATTAGCCAAAATTAGTGTAACCTCCCTTACATACATATTCTTATTTTGGTATTAGATGGTGACGGTATGGCTTATAACTATGCTGACTAAGAGTTTATAAGGCTCTGAAAAACTTTTTTTAAAGAAAAAAAAAGAAATAAGTTGATAATAATAATATATACAAATGATACTTCTGTCGCATTTCCCCCCCTTCCTAGAGTGAGTCATCCCAGACGAACATGGGTAGAGTGCATGGGAACAAAGCACGTGTCTATGCATAGCTATCTAGTGTGGCTCTATGATGCGGATGGAGGATATGCATGGGGAAACAAAATGTTGTGCAAGAGAGAGGTGCTGAACAATATGTTCAGTGGCTGTTGATGGCGAGGTCACATTGAAGCTGCATGGTCCGAACATTAGTAATTGTAGAAGACGCGCCCTGTGTTTGACAGGGACCTGCAAAAGTTGTGATGCTGTTGGTTCTTTTGCTTGAGGGTTTTGTTTTGGTTGCAACTGCTTGCTTGTGGATTTTCGAGAAGAGGCCTCGTGGGAGCGAGCTTGTTTTGGTTTCCATACCCAATTGACATTGTTGGGTTTTCGAGGTGGTGTTCCATTGGCCGAGGTTGTCTGACAAAAGCCATAGGCAATTTGGCGAGGTCTGATTTCCGTGTAGGCATTGTAGGCGGTCTTGTATTGTTTTGTCGTTTTGGTATCCACAATTGCTTAAGATTGGTTTACATGATGGATTCTTTAACCCATATTTTCATGACCACGGTTGTGGAATATCACTGAGTTGGTGCATGTGGCGATGGTAGAGGTTCCCATACATGGTCTGTTTGTATGAAGGGCATGGCAAAAGATTGGGCCTCTTGTTTGAGCAATAAGGTATTGTCCTGCCAGTTTGGCGTGGCTTGATAAGTGCGCATCCACGGCACTCCCAAAATAACTGCTTCGTTAAGATGCTGATCGTAGACCACATGAAACTGATGCGGATAAACTGCTCCATCAATGGTGATTGGTAAATTTATGTGGCCCACACTATCCATAGT
The DNA here is from genome assembly GCF_014529385.1 of Adiantum capillus-veneris. NCBI lineage: Eukaryota > Viridiplantae > Streptophyta > Polypodiopsida > Polypodiales > Pteridaceae > Adiantum > Adiantum capillus-veneris. The sequence goes on along the minus strand of NC_140950.1, from coordinate 139,367,294 downwards.
GCCTTTGTTTGCTACTTTGAACCCCATAGTGTTTGTCATTAGAGGCTCCCGCGTGATTTTTCTGAAAGTGGAATAATTAACTACATTAGCTCTGGCCCCAGTGTCCACTAATGCTTGTTCTGTGGTGCCGTCTGCAAGTTGTAAGTTAATGAGTAGATCCATTCCTCCTAACCATATAGCTGCCATTTGTATGGATGCTATCGGAGCAGTATCAATAGCATCGTTCTGTTGTGATTTTCTCTGAAATTTTGCTTGCTCCTCCTTGTGCTTTAATATTTTGATTTTGGCTTCCTGCTGTGCCTGTTCTAGAATGTCATGTGCTTGACTTCTGCGCTGAGCTGCTGCATGTATTGTTGCGAGTTCTTCTGGTGTCAGCGGAAGAAGATATTTCTTTAATCTGCAGTCACTCATTCAATTAGGCATCTCCTCGCCTGCTAATGTTGCAAGCTTCATGGCGCCACTTTGTGATATGTCATGTATTACAAAAGGCCCCATCCTTGCTTTTTGAGTTTTTTGAAGTGTTGTTTGAGGGTATACAATAAAACGTAATCCCCTTTTTGGAACTCCTTGCCAATCACGTGTTGATTATGGAAAGCCTTCATTTGTTTTTTTTAGCATATATCCCAGCTATCGCTCTAAGTCAGGTTTTATCTAATTGTTCCAAGGTATCTAGTCTCTCCGATAGCACATGGCCCGTCGATCCTAATTGTGTTGCCACTCTTAGGGTTCTGATTAGGAATTCCAATGGTAGGATCGCATTAATCTCGAATACCGGGTTAAAGGGAGTCGTGTCGATGGAAGTTTTAAAAGCTAATCTTTGTAAGCCCATAAGGCTGTGTGTAGGTTTTGATCCCAATCATTTCTTGAGTCACTGACTATTTTAGTGAGTACGGTGCATAAGATTTTGTTGGTACTCTCTGCTTGCCAATTAGTTTGCAGATGATAAGGTGCTGATTTGTGATGGACCACCATGAATTCGTCAAGGAGGCTTTCAATGACATCATTTAAAAAGTGTATTCCCCTATCGCTCACTATTTCAATAGGTAGTCCATATCTTGTAAAGATGTGTTTGAAAAGGAACTAAGCTGTAGTTCTTGCATCATTTTTTTTGGGGTCACTTTTGCTTCCGTCCATTTTGTCATGTAGTCTGCTGCGACTATGATGTATTGTGCATGTGTCCTATATCTTGGAGGTATGATAGGACAAATTTGGAGAAATCACGTACCCCCATTATTGGCCTCAGTGGCATTTCATCTCTCCATAGGGGTGGTTTTGTGCGTTGACATTCATCACATCGTTTGACGTATGTCTCTGCATCCATAAACAGGGTTGGCCACCATATGCTTGAGTGTAGCATGAGCTTTGCCGTTTTTTCAGCAGAGAAATGTCCCCCTTGCTGTCCTGAGTGTGCTTGATCTAAGGTAACGCAATATTCGCTTTCTGTAGCACACAACCGTAGTTGTTTGTCCTTTTCCCACCTATACAGTTGGTTGGCAATGTGTAGATAGTGTTTGGCCTCCTCTTCTACAGTTTTCATTCTTGCTTTGCTCCATTCCTCTGGGAAGGTCTTGTTTTTTAAGTACTCAACTATGTGGGTACTCCATTTGGGTGCTTGTACTACTCGAAACAGAGTGGCATGTTCCACTAGAGGTTGTTTTGTACAGCTATCGCTCGCAGGATTTTACATATGTATGGAAACTGTGTTCTAGGTTTGGCCAGTAGACTCCCAGTCTCTTTAGCCTTTGGCATGTCTGCGTTTCTCCATTGTGAAATCCCATATTTTGTATATGAGCCTGTTTGAGGTAGTAGGTGGATTCTTCGGACTGTACACATAGTCTCAATATCCCATCCTTACCGTGTTTGTACAGTTGTCCTCCTAAAAGCTGGAGATTTCGTGTTTGATGTATAATTGATGGTTGTATTTCTATCTGTAATGACCCGATTGTGAGTAGAGGAATGACCTCTTCACTCCATCTCGGTACCATTTCGATGTTAAACAGATACAAATCGAGAAGATCATCATCGACACCCTCAGGTGCTTCTCCATTAAACAGTCGTGAAAGATGATCTGCTCGTGTTTGTCAAGTCCCCTTTTTTACGACTACCGTGAAGTCAAACTCAAGCAATAGTATAAACCATCGAACAATTCTTCCAGTGTTGCAAGGTTTGTTTACTAGATATAATAGAGCCTGACGATCCACGGAGAAGACAAACTTGTTTGCTAGAAGGTAGTGTCTAAATTTTTTGACAGCATATATCATCCCCAAACCTTCTCTTTCCGTAGTGGTATAATTTTTCTCTACGTTGTTTAGTTGCCGACTAGAGTAGCGAATGGGAAAATCCATTTTCTTCTCTCCTGGCTGGGCTAATATGCATCCGATGGCATAGGCTAATGCATCAACATGAACATGAAATATTTTTCTCTAGTTAGGGGCTTGCAAAATTGGAGAAAAAATTAATTGCTGCTTCAATTTTTGGAAAGCCTGCTCGCATTCTTCCGTCCATTTGAACTTAGCAATGAGGGCATACAATGGCTTAGCTATTACAACATACATGTATATGAAACGCCTGTAGTACCCACAATGCCCCATAAATGCTTGCACTTCTTTCATCTTTGTTGGTCTCAGTAGTGCAACAATTATTTGTACCTTCTCTTGATCAGTTGAAATTCCATTTTTTGACACAATGTGGCCCAAAATTTTACCTTGTCTTACCATGAAGATGCATTTTTTCGGGTTTAAGAAAATACGATACGTTCTACACTTTTCAAAGACTTTTCCTAGATGAATGATGTGGTCACTTCTTTGATGAGAATGAACACAAAGATCATCCATGTAAATCTCTAGAAATTCTGAGATATTCTTTGAATGCATGGCTCATTAGTCTTTGAAATGTAGCAGGGGCATTGGTCAGGCCGAAAGGCGTTATGCTGTAGGCAAATACACCCCACTCTGTTGCAAAAGTTGTCTTATGCTGATCTTCCGCTTTAATTGTCAACTGGTTGTAGCTTCAGAACCCATCCAGAAAACTATGGGCCTCTTTCCCTGCTACCCTCTCAATAACATGATCCGTTATTGGTAGTGGATAGTTATCCCTGATGGTGGCTGCATTTACCTGTTTGAGGTTTACACAGACACGTAGTTTACCATTCATTTTGGGTACTACCACAATAGGGGACACCCAATCTGTGTGTTCAATCTCGTAGATAAACTCGGCATCCTTCAGTTTGTCTATCTCTTCCTTAATTTTCTTGGCAAAAGTCTCATTGTACGTGTAAAGACGTTGTTTGTGTGGTCTGGCATCACTCTTAAGGGGTATCGTGTGTGATGATAGATCTCAGGATCTATCCCCTTTAGATCTTTGTATGACCATGCAAAGACTTCTTTGTATTTTTTGAGCGTATCGATTAGAAGTTGCTCTTCTCTGTCAGTAAGGTCCGTGTCGATGTATATCGGTTTAGGCTCCTCGCTTGGTTCTGCTAAGTTGATGCATTTGGCTTTTTCAGGCCCATCATATGAAGTTCCTGGTTCCTTGGGGTCTCGTTTGGGTTTTTGCACCACGATTTTCCTATCACGAATGGTATACTTCTTATAGTGGGAAGGTGCATCGAATTTATCATCATTCGATTCCTCGCCAGTTTCCATTTCTATTGTCTAAACTTCCTTCAAGGCTCGTTTCAGTTCACTATATTTGATTTTGTGCTCCATTTTGCACAACTTCATCGATTTCTCAAAATTGCTCTCTGTTTTTGGGTTTTGTGTGTTCGCCTTTTTCGATTTTGTTTTGCTTGAGTCAGGTTTCATGTATCTCTTTGATATCCCGTCTTGGAGGCAGTTCATTGCTTCTACTAACCTTAAGTACTACGTTTTGTCAGTTAACACAGGTACCAAGTCCTCACTGTGCTTGTTTCGGTTGTTTCTGCCTTTATCTCAATATCTACGTGGTCTTCGAGGATTTTGGTTTGGGAAATCATAGTAGATCACCCGTCGATCCTTTCGTTTGATGTTCTGACTTGAGCTACTAGATAGCTCGCCGTCTGCATTATCCTCTAACAGCTTATCAATCGAGTCTTGGAAAGCTTCTTCATCTGTTTGGTCAAGGTCTCTTACTGAGATTTCATCCACTATGCGTCGGCACTCGGCAACCCCTTCCTCGTCAGGGACTTCCCACTTTAACTTTGGATTTAAGCTGTCATCCAACATTTGGAATGGAATGATATCATATCCTTCCTCATCGTAGAATCTGGTGAGGGTCATCTCGTTTACATAAACATCAAGAGTGGCTAGTATCTGTTGCCATCCAAAAGGTTTGAACATCTCTTTTGGAAAAGGCTCTGGTATAGATGCCTTGTCTTGTGCGGTCCTATCAAGAATGCAATTTTCCCTTTTTAAAACTTCCACCTTTGGAAGCTTCTCCTGTCCCACTGGTGAGCTTTTTTCTGTAGCCAAGACGGTATTCCCCCCTCTTGGTCACTTGTGGAGTTCAAGTCTTCTCCTGGGGTTCGTTCTACATCTCTATAGCTATGATCTGCGACACTAATTTTTGTAGTGACATCCTTGTTTCTTAGATAGTAATAGCCGTTTTTTGGCTCTCCATAATTGCCATAGTGAGTTGCCCCACCCTACCAAAATCACCTAAACACTGTGGCTATTCTTACCTTTTCATTGTACATAGGCGTGTGTGAGTTAGGGGGCTTTTCCCATATCTTCTTAAAACCCTCAGCTAGCTAGTCACTGGGCTAGTTGAGCCAAAAAAATAAAAAAAATAAAAAATATTATGGCCCATTTGTGTGTAAATATTGCATTGTATATATGGCCTAAATATAGGGATTTTTATAATTATTCTGGTATTTTATTTAAATATTTATACCTAGGTGTGTGTTTTATTAAACCTATGTACACATTCTTTCATCCTCTTACACCATAAGTATATTTTTTGCCAATGTGTACATACTCTAACCTCATATTTTTCTTTTATACAAATCACCCCCACGTTTTCACCCTCACCCTCGTGAAAACAAAAAATTGATTTCTACTCATTGGTCATGTTTATTATATTATTTACTTGCATACATTTTTCTCTTTCACCCAAAATGATACAAAGAGGGACCATATCATATGATTCCAATATCTTTCCATATCCATAATTCCTCCATATTTTTTTGTTATTTTTACTCATTATTCTAACACCATATGCTCATTGAGAAGCTATTTTCATGGGGTAAGAGAGGTTGATGTCCCAACACAGCTTGAGGTTTTTCCTGTCTTAGATTGCGTTATTTGGCCCTACTTGGTACCTTGGAGGGGGTGGAAATTGTTGCCCTCCATGTGGTCCGTATTGTCTCTCTCTAGCATAGTTCCGATTATAAAAACATTCGTGAGTTTCATGGTTTGTCCATTTTTGTTCGTCGGTAGCACACTACTTCAGCACTCGCTGTGCGTTTAGTCCTGGCCTTTGTTGAAGGTTGCACCACTGGGTTGGATGATCTCCTCCACAAGTGTCACATTTTTGGGTGGGTGGTTGTCATGTGTTTGAGTTTATCCTGTTTCCTTGGTTTATCCTTCTGATCACTTCCTCGATCATTTGATCAACATTCGACACAATTGGGTTTTTTCCTCCCAATTTTGTCGTGGACTCACTAGTGGTTGAAGAGGTGCTACTCGTTCCCTGATCTATGTCTTCAGTCACCTCCCCATATGCCTTGCAGTTATCTACGAGATACAACGCCTCGTTCATGACTTGCTCAAAAGTTACACATGCCTTCAAGTGCAAGTCCTTTTTGAGCTTGTCATTTAGCAATCCTTCTACGAAAAGGACTGACAGTCTTTCATCCGAAGGTAGTTCTTGAGCAGGGCATCTTTCTATGTACTGCTTGAAATGAAGCGATGCTTCCTTCACTTTCTCTTTCTCCTTTTGCCTAAATGCATAGATCTGGGAGACAATGTTATGCTTGATTCCCCTCTTTGAGAATTCCTTAGCGAATTCTTAGAGAAGTTGCTCAATACTTGGGAATTTCAAGCTGTTTAATGGTTGTGACCAAGTCAAAGCAGTCCCTTCTAATGTCAACCCAAAACCTTCATATTGATTATGGAAATTAGTTACCTGTTCCGCTCTTAACACTTTTTTGAAGATCGAAACATGGGCATACGGATCTCGTGATCCATTATACTTTTTGGGTGCGCATTTTGCCACCTGAGATGGTCGCATACGTCTGGCCTCTACAACCATTCTCACAACACCTAGTCCTCCTGGTGTGGCTTCTCTAGGTTCATAATCTCTTATTGGTACTACCAGTGGTATCGTATCTGTTATACGTTCGTCAAGTCGATCTCGTGTAATAGTCGGAGGGATTCTAGTGGTGTAAGTGACATCAGGAACAATACTCTCCCTATGTGTGTTCATGAAAGCCCTAGACGCCGTTGATCCTAAAGGCCCCATGTTTGGGACTCGTTCATGTCCAAAAGACTCCTCCACCTTGGTTCTCACTGGGCTCACATGTACAGTCTCAGGTCTTGTGTGAGTAGTTGTGGTTTTTACCTCTTCTGGATTTACATAGTATTGGTGGAGTGGTCCCCCAAAATATGTATATCTCTCTAATTCCTTACAATCCATTGGAGAGTACTTTTGGCCATACTTATCTATTATGACCACCTAAATACTTCTCCCCTCCGTGTATGTGTAAACATACAGGTTTTTTCGGTCAGCCAATTCCTTGATGCGAGGCTCGTCACATCTGTAATAGAGTGTTTGTTCTCCATTATTGAACCAATATAGCCCCACATACGTGTTGTCTGTATTAAGGCGCCCTGTCTCATTGATGCATTTGAGTAATGTGTTTTATTTCTCCATTTTGGATGGTTCATCGGCCAGCTCATTATGTACCTTGGCTTTCGTGCTAGTCATTCCCCATATATCCACAATAAAAGTGCTATGAACCACTAGGTACATTATTCCCTCTCGAGATCAAAATATCTATCCCCATTATCATCAGCATCTACAAGGTCTTTGAACTCGCTCGGCTTATTTTCCAACTTAACACAACAACGGTCCATTCAATCCTTATAGATTTTGGCCTTAAGAACATTTTTCAATTGAAACTTCAAATACAACAATTTTACATTAGATGCAGGCTGAGAAGGACCCTTAGGGTTCGACTTGCTAGAATCTTTAGGCATGAGACTGTATGATCTCTCTGACGAAGTGCCGGAGAATCTCTCCTCTAAAATGGGTTCTAAAGGCGGAAATGGTCTCTAATTCACACTTCCTTCCGTCGAGTGATTGCTCCCTTGGTCAAAGAGGCTGGGATTCATATCTTGGTACAATCTTCTTGATCGCAAATTCATGAAGAATTGGTAATACAAAATCCAAACCGGGTTACCTCATTAGATAGTTTGAATTTCTTGTTTGATCTTGCTTGCTGGGTAATATCCTTTAGTACCTGCAACCTGTCAAAAATTTGCTTGATAGCTGTGAGCTTATAGCCATTCTTGTTAGTTCTTGATTTTAATCGACAAAATTTAGCTAGGGTTTTTAGTAGCAAACAATTCCTCACACAACATCAACAATTTAGGTCCAATTTCAATTTTGAAAGATCCACAAGTACTTTGTACTAGCTCTTTGTATGGTGAAATTATGCTTCTGTTCTGACTCAGAGGTACATAGATCTCGATCCATGTTGGGAAGCCAAATGAACTTTTGTTGATACCATCAGGTTCATCATGATTGAGAGGTCTTATGGTATCAAAGTTTTTAGAAATGAACCTCTGAATTGGAAGCTAGGTTAATTCTGTCACTTTGCCTGAGCCTCTGCTAGTTTTGGGCTTTTGGGATGATTTTTTGCATCCAAATTCAATTTTGGAAGGACCACTAGACTGTCTGTGATGCCCTCTAGCTATGGTGCCAGTTTGGTATCAAAACGTGTCAAGGGAACATGGATCACGATCCATGTTCCTCAGTGTCAGTATGCATTGAAACTTGGCCCACAGCTAGTCCTTGGCCTATTGACGCTCGCCGCATATGGTTTTTGAACGTTTTGGAGTTTTTTAGGTTAGCCAAAAGTCAGTTTTAGGGTTTTTTTTAGTGGTTTCTCCCTTGATCTGATTTTTCCCCCTTTTGCCCTCCTTTTGGACTTTTTTGATAAGGGTCCCTTGGGAGAAAGTGCTTCAATTGTTATCACTTTTCTACTTGCCCATTATTAGCTCAAAATTCCAAAAAGGTACATGGATCGCAATCCATGTTTGGCAAGATTCTACACTAATAATTCGTGAGCTGGTGACACATGGTCTGGTGATGCTATTCCCCAAATCTTTTTGGATTTGACCAGTTTTTTCCAAGTCAAAAGCAAGATTTTGTGTCTGTTTTTGCGATTTTTTGGAAACAAGTCCTCTTTTGGTATTTTGATCACGTTTTTTAACTTTTTGTCTATGGCTCCTTTTGGAAAAGTTGTCCAACTAGTAATCAGAAGTACATTGGTCAAATCTTACTGTGAGATGTCTATCTGGAACATGGATTGCGATCCATGTTGGGAAGCATCTGATCATGATTTTTGGTTCTATTGGTTCCTTGCTTCTAGTTGATCCCAATTCTCTTCCCTTTTTGAATTTGGACAAGTAAAAGTTCAGTTTTCTCCTATTTTCCTCAATTCCCAAGGTTTTGCTCTGCTCACCCCAATTTCTTGATTTTAGTGATCTTTCAGCACTCTATTTTTGACCCAACTCAAGGTTCTGATGCCTGAGAGCCTGTTCTAAGCAAGGGAGACAGTTTTAACTTCTTTTGCCAAAAAGGTACATGGATCGCGATCCATGTTGGATAGGCAAATTGGAAGTTTTCTACAGAGTCTTTTTTCAGCAAGTGTTTTTATCCACTTTTTGAAGGTTTTGTTGGGTTTGGTTCATTTTTGAAGCTTTGACCATCAAATTTTCAACTTTTCAGAGTTATGCTCTTCAAGACCAAAATAAGATATCTTATAGTTTTTTCCTCGAGCCATTTGGCCCCAAATGATGATGTAATTTTTTTCCTAACCTACTTCTATAATCTGAAATAAATCTGCAAACATAAATGAACTTAACAGTACAAAAATGACAACGAAGTGTGTGGTGGAACAGTCCTTTCCAAGCATGGGAAAATCAAAGAACAAAATACTATCTTGTATTTCACTCACAGCTTTCTTTGCTCTTAAGGAGTAGCACTGGCTAGTCTCAGACTCCAGTCTCTACCAAGCACTAAACCTACGTCTAGCTGTTTCACTGTCTATGTGTAAGCAGGATGGATGTCAAAAGCTTTGAAGGGAGATGTTTTCCTACACTGAGTCACTCACCACCCAAGGATCGGTTTCCCCGGCAACGACACCAATGATAGCGGGTCACCGCGACAGATGTCTGTAGCATAGCTCTTTTGTACTAACATAATGTCAATATGCAAGGAAGCGACTCGGGATGGGGCACGGAGACTTAATGAGAGTGTCGATATCACCAAAGTGAACTTAAAGGGATACTCATTCCATGACAAAAGCAGAAAACTTGGAGTTCTGTCACCATCTGGGAAGGTACATAAATCATGATCCATCACAAAAATGTGCAGAAAACTGAAACAGAACTACTCAAAAAGGTCCCCCTTAAGCATAGGAACACTTATCCATGGTCAAAACATAAAAAAAACAACCAGTTTAACCTTCAAAACAATGCATTTAGCTCACAAGCAATGCGTCACAAACCACAACAGAATTGAAAATGATTATACTTAGATTGTAGAGCAAGAGACAAGGAACACAATGTGCTATTCGGAAAGGAATTTTGATTACCAGTCCAGGAGAAAAGAAGATTACAATTTGTAGTAGCAAGAAGCTCTCACAGTGAAATTTTTTCAAATCCTCCTAGCTAATGATATCCCTTTTGTCCAAACTAAGGGTTTTGACTTAAAGGTTAGGAGAGCTTTCCCACGGCCATCTGGCCATTTACAAGGGTGTAGACTCAAAGAGGTTGAGAGGGTATTTTGAAATTACATTACAATTACAAATCATCATAGGTTGAACTACACGGCTTCTTTCAAAAAATTGAGTGAGTGTTTACAGGGTTTGGTGTGCATCCGCCTGTATCCACCAAACACTTTCTCCTATCAAGCTAGATAGACACCCCGCTCTCCCAATAATTTTTGGCTCCGATTGCCATAATCCATGGCCTCCTTAAAATGACAGGGTATGCATTGTCACCTACCTTCCTCACAAAAAGGACAATTAAGGCCATATTTTGCACTGCCTACACATTGGCTTCAGCTTTTGGTAGCCTTGTGCTGACACTTGTAGACCGTTGTCTTCTCAATCTGAGATTTAAAGCTAACAATTGGCCAAATTTAATATTAGCTTTTTGACTTTGCACATCACTTACTAGATCATACTCGGGGTAGCCACGTCCTAAGCTGAAAATTTGCTTGCTTAATCTTGCGGTGCCTTCTCCTCTTGCTAGTCTCAGGTTTCTCTTTGTCTTTGTATACCTTCTCCTTACCTTTATGAGCTCTAGTTTCCCTCTCAATCTCTATCTCCCTTTTTTCTCTTGCCATTTTGTTGGCCAAGACTTCAACCTCTTGCTTATCCACTTCAATAATGTTCACCCTAGGAGCCTCACCACTGTCAGGCAGGGCCGCTTGCACTTGATTTTCAACTACCTGTTCTCTCTGGCCAATGTATTTCCCTTTCCCTCTGCCTCTACCAAATAGTGGGTACATACCTCCTCCTCTGTTGAGCCAGCAGAGGATCACACCCACATTTTTGCTCACACCCATCATTTTGTAACCATTGATTGTAATAAATGTCTTTCCGACATTAATTTTGATTTGAGCCATTCATTAAGTAACGGGACTCGATTGAGTTTCCAGCTTGTAATCCCGAAGTAATTTCACCTGTTGACGTAAATAATTAGAGATGTTCTCACCTCCAAGGCTGAGGTATATAAGCCAAAGTTTTGTAACCTAAGGGAGATTCAATAATTAATCAAAGTGAGTTTTTTGAGCGCCGTGACTGTGTCTGAGAGAGAGAGAGAGAGAGAGAGAGAGAGAGAGAGAGAGAGAGAGAGAGAGAGAGAGAGAGAGAGAGAGAGAGAGAGAGAGTCTTATCTTCTTGCTACGTGAGCTACGGGGCCGCCATTGGAGAAGCGACACCGCCATTGTGTTAGCAACGGTGAGAGCTACGCACAGATACCAAGAGTGCGCGCTATCGGCTTCTACGTGTGGTAAGTTCCTACGAGCTTTGGTGTGAGTTTTCTTCCAACTCGTGTGTCGGAATAGAGCGTGCAGCATATCTATAGAACCACAACGAGTAGAGCTACGCATTAGTACCATCGGGGTCAAGTTTCGGTCACCTGTATTTTTCGGCCTGTCTTCATACGCGTTTGCCGCACGGAGTGGTTATAGGTTGATTTTGCAGTTCAAGTCTTTAGGGTGTTGTTCTTACCTAGTGTATAGACTTCCCCTTGAGTTTGAGATCGATTCAATGATTCTAGATCCTGTTTCGTATAGCATTCGTTCGTAGTACGGATTTCAGTCACTTGCGTATTTTAGAACTTAGATTTGATTTCCTTAGTAGTGATTGTCATTAGAAGGTCGAGTAGGTGATTTGACACCCACCTAGTTGTTTCCATGCGCCTGCGGGTCAAGCTCCGTCCTCATCTGACAAATTCTGTTGTTGGTTGAGTTCTCGCTATTTAGCTTCCGCTAGCGGCGTAACCGCCTTAACATTTGGCGCCGCTGCCGGGGACGAGAGCCCTAAGTAGGTGACCTTAGACTAATCCTACGAGGTGAGTCGTATAAACTACTTTGTATACTTTAGTTAGAAAAGATCTAGGAGTGGTGGACTTCGAAGGTCTCGAGAGATACTAGGAAGTGGGGTATTCCTGGGTCTTCCGTGTTGACAATATTTTTAGTTTAGCTTAGATTAGATTGTTTTTGATGGTGTTTAAGTGGTTGTTGACATAAAAAGCATTTGCTACTCCTTGTGTGGTAGTAAATCTCTTTATATTTTCAATTGCAAAAAATCCATTTTATGATTAGAAGTAGCTTAGGTAGGGGCTGATTTGATCCTGATCTAGAGCTATCAATTGGTGTTCTATTTGCTTGATGTGTTTGATTGCATGTTAGATCATTGAAAAAGTCGCTTTGGTAGTGAAATATGCAATAAACAAAGTTCAGAAAAATTTTCTGTGTAACTTATTGTTGCTGAGCACTTAAAAGAGCTATTGGAAGAGTTCTGTGCTGAAAAACTGGAAATCTGCAACTTTAGACATCATACGCGTATGATGTCTTAGGACCTAAACAGAAACTAAAATTGAAAATTTGACATTGCCAGAGTGTTTAGAAGGGGGGTTTTACCCTAAGATCAACTTAAAACAAGAACATTAACACATAAAGAAACCCAAAAAGACAAGTCGGAGTCCAAGAAACGCAAAGAATAGGAAATTTTGGATTCAAATCTTGTTTTTACATTCAAACCTGACAAAAACACTTGAAACTCAATTATAAACATTGGAGAAGGCTTAAAACCAAAAATAGTCAAAATCTGGGACAAAAGACATCATACGCGTATAATGTCTTTTGGCACTTCCACTGCTTATTTTTGAAATCTGACCTGACAAGATTGTTACAGGCACTGTAGGAAGCATAAATATCAAGTTTGGACCCAAATTGATAAAAAAGACATCATACGCGTATGATGTCTTTGACCTAATTTTGGACATATTTTGATACTTTGCTAACACAGATCCATTGTAATAGCTGTCTAGAGGTTATATTTCAAGTTTCATCCCATTTGGATCACAATTGACCCAAAAAACAAGTCAAAAGCGGAAAATTGCCAAGAAAAGCCTGAACTAGCCATAACTTGCTCAAACAGAGTTCAAACTGAATTTTGTGAGTGAACAGAGCATAAAGGGGCCATTGAGAGTGAGCATAACCAAAATAGTCAAAATCTGTGAAAAAAGACATCATACGCGTATAATGTCTTTTTCAGCATAACTGCGACAAAATTCTCACTTGATGAAACAGAAGTTGTGCAACTGACAAGATTAAACAATTGACCAAGTATCAGTCAGTTTGGATCAATTCTGACCACAAAAACCTGGGAAAACAAATTGCCGAGACGGAAAAGTTAAAGTCCTTCAGGGGAATTGATGAATTTGAGATCGGGCAGGAATCTCCGGAATAATCAACCAAAACAAGGGGAACCAGCAAGTGTCATATCAACCGAGGGAAGTGTAAACCAAAGTTGGGTGCAACCATTAGAGCCGATCTTTGAAGGAAGTGTCTCTGATACTTCTTCGGAGAGGTCTTATGAGATTTTCACCGAACACTCGAACAGGAACAACATAGAAAATATGGCAGCAGGATCATCAAACCCTTCCGCCACCATGAAGCTATTGTTCATAAAATACCAGTACGACAATGAGCAAGGTGCCAAGATCTACAAAGATGGAATGGACCGCTATTGTGTAAAGATAGAAGATAGACCTAGTGAGTTCAAGGACTTAGTGCCTGTGAGCTATAGCGGAGATAGATATCTAGATGACGAGGGTACCATGTACTTGGTAGTCCTAAACCCTAACATTGTGGAGAAGTGGGGATTGATGGGCACCAAAGCCAAAATAGATGAAGAACTCGAGGAGAAAGCACCAATAATGAACTTCCCTAATGCGAGGTTAAGAAGAGAGAATGAAACTACAAGGATCAACACTGATAACATCTATGTGGGGCTATACAAATATAATAATGGGGAGCAAGATCTCTATTATAGATGTGAAGAACCCTACACCGGAGAGTTGACAAACAAAAAAAGACTCTGTCTTTACCTACACAGAGGGATCGGAAGTGAAAATTGCCGCTTACGATAAGTATGGCAGGCAATACTCAACAATGGGCAAGAAAGAATTAGAAGGATATACATACTTTGGGGGACCACTACATCAGTATTATGTTACTTCTAGCTCACATAGACCAGCACCAACAACTGGAGTGCAAAAATCAATGACAACAGGAGGACAAAGAACTCAGGTTGCTGACTCTTTCAGTCAACCTTGGGACTCGAAGCTCGGACCACTGGGATCATTACATTCCAGAGAGTCAATGGAGACGAATCGAGGTAGTGCAGTTCCAATCCCCACCTATACCACTCCAGGTCCAAGGTTTGAAGCGGAACCATCACACTTACCTCCCAGTAGTAGATTCAGGGCAGAGGAACCGACAAGGGTAACCCATGAAGTCCTTGATGCTAGAGAAAGCTTTAGCCGAGACACAGGAGCAATGAGATTGGTAGCAGATCATAGACGTATGAGACCATCTCAAGTAGCCAAGTGTATGCCAAAGAAGTATGGTGGTTCAGGAGATCCGTATGCACATGTGTCACTCTTTAAGCAAGTCTTAAGAGCTGAGCAGATAACAGATTTCCATACACAATACGAAGGATTTGGTCTTACTCTAGAAGGTACTGCATTGACATGGTTTCAACCAATGAACATAGGGAAATTCCATGACATTGACCATTTGCTAAGAGAGTTTGCTGAGGAATTCTCAAAACGAGGGATTAAGCACAATACGGTCTCACAAATATATGCTTTTAAACAGAGAGAACACGAAAAAGTGAAAGAAGCTTCACTTCGCTTCAAACAATACATTGAGAGATGTCCAGTACGTGAACGACCACAAGATGACAGACTATCTGTTCTCTTTATTGAAGGATTGAGAAACGACACTCTCAAGAAGGACTTGCACTTGAAAGCTTGTACAAGTTTCGAACAAGTAACGAGAGAGGCATTGTACTTAGTGGATAACTGTACGGTTTATGGAGAGGTGTCAGCGGATACAGATTTTGCATCCAGTAGCTCCTCCTCCGTAGCGAGCGAGACTACCACTAAAAAGAATGTTCAAACAACAACCATGCCAAATGTAGAGCAAATGATAGAAGATGCTCTAAAAAGGATGGCACCATACCAAAAACCATTGCCAAAAACACTGAATGGTGTGCTATTGAACAAAAATGGACAAATCATCCAACAAAGGAGTGTTATTACAACAAAGGGTATGTAAGGGAGCGTCAGTATGCACCTCCTGCTCAATTAGCACCACCTCAGATACATCCAGTACCTCGATACCCAACGGGAAATGTACCAGGATCTATGGGGATAGAAAGACTGCAACCGGTATTGGGACAACAACCACCTTTACCAGGAGTAAGACCAGTAGGCATTAGATATGCACCAACCTTAGAGACTCAGGAAGAACAAGCCTTAGTGCCTGTTCAAGCCTATTATGAAGAATCTGGTGCACACATGTCTCCAACTATGTATTACCCACCAGAAGAACCCAAACAACCAGAACCATGGGGCATGATTGGGAATGTTGGAATACCAACAATTACAAGTGCTTTTGATGAAGAGAGATACAATTTGGACGCAAGAACATTGATGTTCATAGCTCATGGAGGGTTAGCAAGACAGAGACCATCCTATCCACAAAGGACGAATCAGGTAGGACCAAGACCAGCACTAGGACCCTGTTACAAATGTGGAGGTGACCATCTGATGAATGTTTGTCCACATACGGAAATCATTAGAATAAACGCTTATTGCACTGAGTGTGGGGTTACTCACTTCATTGAGGATTGTTCAAAGAATCCAAACAAAGTGCAAAAGACGACATTGAATATGTTAGAAACTATTCCTACCAGCAGTGGGTCTGAAAATGAAACTCTGATACCAACGCAAGTTGTTACTAGAGCTCAAGCTAAGAAAACCACTAGAGAACCTGAGAATGGAAAGTTAGCGACCGAAGTGGTTAGTCAAGGACCGCGGAGTCAAAGAAACACATGGAAAGCTAGAAAAGCACGCATGAGGTTGAGAAAAGAACGTGAAGACGCTATTCTAGCTGAAGAACTAAAGCAAACGAAAGATAGATTAGAAAAACTTGAGAGTCAAAACGGGAAACGAGAGATGAGCCCGGAAAGAACGAAACAAAAGAGTATCAAAGAAACAACGAGCTTAAGCTCAGGGGGATCAGTGCTAGTCGACAAAGTACACGAACCATTGGACGCACTGATGAGAGCTTACGAAGCTAGGTTAAAGAACAACCAAACACAAGAACAGAGGTGGATGACATACCCAAACGCGGAATTGGAAAAGCAGAGACTTGAAATGTGCCAGAGAATGATCGAGACTGCACAAGCCTTATTAGAACCACCAAAAGAAACAATGAATTGTGGAAAGGAAAACCCAATCCAGCAAGAGACTATCGTTTCACGGGTAGCTGAAAAGACTCCCAGTGCACAAAAGCCTGAAAATACACAAAAGGATGATCGCATAGTATTGAACACAACCGATCAGGAGATAGAGAGTTTTCATCCAGTCATACAGAGGTCTTACGGAAGAGATGATGATTACAATGAATTTTGGAAACAAGTGAGAGAGGCAAACTTTGCAAACGAGCTAAGTTGCCAAGCTAATCAGACAAATTGGGAAAAGGACATCAGGAATCCTCCCATAGTGGAATTTGAGGCAGGATCTCAAGTGGACTTGGATCTGCAATCTTACTGGGGAGATGGGGGCTCTGTTAGAACAATGGAGAGCAAACCTCATTCACTGAAAACCTTACCTTCATACTTAGGAGAGTATGAAGCAAAATCCGAGATTAGAGCACTTCCCTCACGAAAAATCTCATCAGAAAAAGTCATGGACTCGCAAGGATTGATAGAGATTTTGTCAACACCAGTGACATGCACTATCACTCTAGCTGAGCTTTTGAGGCTAAGACCATATATGTGGACCACTGTAGGAAAATGCTTGGAGAAATTCGGGATAAAAGATCCAACATCGAGATTGCAAGAGAGCATAGAGGAGCTGAGCAAGCCACAAAAGAACGCTAAGCCTGTACCCTTAAACAAGGTCGGAGAGTATTGCGAAGGTGAAGAGGGGAATACAACCTTACCAGTTGATTTCCAAGGAGTGAAGACGATGGCAATACTAGACAGCGGAGCTGGGGTAGCCATTGCTACAAAAGAAATCTGGAAAAAATGGGGGAAACCAGCAATAAGGAAGACTAGGTTGAAACTCCAATTAGCAGATGGACACACGGAGAAACCTATGGGGTTATTAGAGAAAGTTGTAGTGACTTCTTGCGGCATTGAATACGAACATACTTTTGCTATTGTCGATTTTGCCAAGGAGAATAACTATGATATCATATTGGGAAGACCATTCATGAGACAGTTGAAAATGGTCCAAGATTGGGGCTACGATCACATATACTTGAGAAATATGGAAACCACTACACATGTGAACCTGAAAGACCATAGCTACAAAGATGTGAACCGAACACCGGTAGAGGAGTTTGATTCAGCTACTTTGGCGGGATCCGAATTTCCAGCTTGGTTAGGTAAACCCAAGGAGTTATGGATGTGTGGAGCTTCGAAATGTGGAAGTCTGAAACGAGAAGAATGTGTTTTAGAAAGGGCTATCGAAGACGAAACTTATGTAGGAGAACCCTTTCCAGAGGACACGTTTGAACCATTAGAATGGACACACATTCTAGCAACCCTAGATGTTTGTGCAATTCCAGATGGTCCCACAACGCAATTTTGCGATAAGGACGGGTACGACGTGGTTCCGTATTTCATGTTGCGAACTATACTCGAAAAAGAAACTGAAAAGAACGATACACTGGAAAAGAAGGATGAAGAAGAGGTGTTTCACGACATTCCCAATCATCCAGAGTGGGGAAATGAAGCAGACAACGAGTCAACGGACAATTCAAGCGGAAACGAAGAAACTATAACGGATGTCCGATTTTATGATTTTCCGAACCAGACTAAACAACGCCAGAAACACTGTAGAGCAAAGAAAAAAACAAAAGGGGTTAGAACCAATCCGATGACTAGAATAAGAGGAAAAAATCAATTCCTAATGCTAGTAAAAGCTGAAGATTGTGTTAAGGATAAGATTTCTGGAAGAATGAGAGGCAGTGATCAAAAGAGCTTACGAAAAGACAAAAGAGGCTCAAGAAATCAAGTTCAAAAGAATGGAACGAAAACTGAAACAGAAAAATCAGAAAAGAACAAGCGCAACAGAGAATACACGGAGTCCAAGTTAGAACATAGAAACAAGTACAGAGAGCTCAAGAAAACTCTGAAGGAAGTTTGGACGACAGAAATTGAGAGTGGAGAGGACGAAAACGTCAAAATCAAGGAAAACATGGATGTTCCCTCTCACTATAGGAAATTCACAATAGAGGATAGGAAGGTGATATTAACCCCACCTATTCGAGAGAGGAAGGAGAACGAATCTTATGACGGACCGGAGGATGCAAAAAAAGTTGATTTAGCAGCTCCAGGTGAGACGCCTAGACCGGTGTACATAGCCACAGATTTGTCTCCAAGCGAGGAAGAGAGACTTTTGAGTCTTCTCAGAGAGTACAGGGATGTGTTTGCATGGTCTTATAAGGACTTAAAGGGAGTTGACCCATCGATATGTCAACACACAATCCCACTAAAACAAGACACAAAGCCTAGCAGACAGAGACCATACACGTATAATGATACTTTTGCTAAGCGAATCAAGGAAGAGATAGATAAGCTAATGGAAGCTGAATTCATATACGAGATTGAACACACTGATTGGGTGTCTCCGATTGTGGTAGTACCTAAGAAGAACGGAAAACTCCGAGTGTGTGTCAACTTAAAGAAAGTGAATGCTGCAACAATCAGGGACAATTATCCCCTGCCGATAACTGATCATGTTCTAGAGCGTGTATCAGGGAAAATAGCATACTCCTTTGTTGATGGTTTTTCAGGATATAACCAGCTAGCCATAGTACCAGAAGATCAACATAAAACAGCTTTTGCAACGGAGTGGGGAATTTATGCTTATCGAGTTATGCCTTTTGGTCTAACCAATGCTCCCGCAACCTTCCAGAGGCTGATGACGCATGCTTTCAAAGCATACTTAAGGCTGTTTCTAGAAATCTACATGGATGACTTATGTGTACATTCTCTACTGAGAGATGAGCATCTAGAACACCTAAGAAAAGTATTTGAGAAATGTAGGACATATCGCATTTGTCTCAATCCTGAGAAATGTGTGTTTATGGTCCGACAGGGCAGAATTCTGGGACATATTGTCTCACAAAACGGAATATCCACGGATTTAGAGAAGATAAAAGTTATAGTGGATATGCCTAGACCAACCAATGCGAAACAAGTACAGAGCTTTATGGGACATTGCGGATATTATAGACGATTCATTTACATGTACGCTATAATAGGCCAACCACTTTACAGGCTAATAGTGAACTTTGAATGGACAGAGGAGTGTGAGGAATCATTCAAGAAATTGAAAGAGGCACTCATTACTGCTCCAGTCTTGAAATCACCAGATTGGAAGAAGATATTCCATGTGCACATTGATGCTTCGGCATATGCAATAGGATGCATTTTGGCTCAGCCAGAAGAAGGAAACATGGATTTTCCTATCTGTTACGCCAGTCGACAGCTCAACCATGCAGAGAAGAATTACACCACAACAGAGCGAGAAGGATTAGGAATGATCTATGCTGTGAAGAAATTTCGGCATTATCTCCTAGCCAACAAGTTTGTGTTTTTTACGGATCACCAAGCCTTGCTCTACCTAGTGAATAAACCATGCAATACCGGGAGAATAGTGAGATGGTTCATTATCTTACTGGAATTCGACTTCACGGTAGTAGTAAAGAAAGGAAAAACACATCTTAGAGCTGATCATCTTTCGCGATTGACTAATGGAGAAGGCCCTATAGGAGTAGATGACGACATGCCAGACGCGTACTTGTTCAACATAGAAATGATACCTAAGTGGTCTCAAAATGTCGTTAACCTATTAACCTATGGAGGAGAGTTCGATAGAAGAGAATACAACCTGAAACATATTGCTATTCAGCAATCCAAGAATCTTCAATTGGTTGCAGGAAGGTTGTATCAATTGGGAAATGATCATGTTTTACGACTATGCATCAATCCTGAGGAATATAATATATATCTGCGCGAAGCACATGTTCAGGAATGTGCATTTCATTATTCAAGAAGGAACACATATAGGAATTTGTTACAATTGGGAGTCTATTGGCCAGGAATGAAAGAAAGCGTACATGAATATGTCACATTATGTATTGTATGTTCATCAAGACCGCCAGCAGAGTATTCGACATTATATCAGATAATGATCGCTCCAGAATGGAGTCAGTATATTGTTGAATATCTCAAAAATAGAACTTTCCCAGAAGGAACGTCAAAAGCTCGTCAGAAATCTGTAGAGACAGAAGCTAGAGATTACGCTGTAATAGGAGATCAACTCTATAAGAGAGATAAAGACAACCAGCTTAGGATTTGCGCATCAGAGTCTGAGTATGTGATAATCCTGGAGCAAGCTCATGGAGGAGTAGGTGGAGGCCATTTCTCAGGTGATAAGACAGCAAAACTTGTCTTAGCCGCAGGAATATGGTGGCCAACATTACATATGGACGCTGAGGAATACGTTAAACGGTGTGATGACTGTCAGCGGACCAAAGTACCACTTAAAAGAGATGATATGCCGCTTAGACCAATGATGGGGGCAAGAGCTTTTGCAAAATGGGGGATTGATTATGTCGGACCCATTTCGCCTCCTGCATATAAGACTCATGCACAATACATCATTGTGGCTACAGACTATCTAACAAAGTGGGTCGAAGCAAAGGCAACTCAAAAAGCAGATGCCAGGACCACGGCACAATTTCTAAATGAATACGTCTTTGTACGATATGGATTGCCAATAGAAATTGTGAGTGATCGAGGCACACATTTCATAAATGAAGTGATAGAGATCCTTCTAGATGAATTCATGGTAATCCATAGGAAATCAGCCCTGTATCATCCACAAGCAAACGGACAAGCTGAAGCAACAAACAAAACCATATGCACGGTCCTTACAAAGATTGTATCTGAGTCGAGAACTGACTGGGACCAGAAGTTGCATTCAACATTATGGGCATATAGGGTAGCATATAAAACATCAATAGGAACGACCCCATATAACATGGTTTTTGGGCTAAATGCTATCTTACCAATAGAATTCTTGATTTCAACATTAAGGGTGGCTAAGGACCTAGAGTGGACAGGGCACAAGCTTTCTGATAGAATAGATGACCTGGAAAAGCTAGACGAGCTTCGCCTAAAAGTAGTAGCTTCTATCTACGCTCAAAAAAGGCGACAAAAGGAATTTTTTGATAAGCATGTGCGGACTAAAGAGTTTAAGGTTGGGGACTATGTCCTAGTTTACACTCTGAAACAGCATGCTAAGAAGCTTAAAAAGCGAGGGATGGGACCTCTGGTGATTAAAGATCTATCACCAAGTGGAGCCATCAAGCTTGCTACATTAGACGGAGAAGAAATGCCCAATTGGATTAGTGGATGCAGAGTGAAAAAGTATCTGTTGCCGCTAACACAAGACATGCTTCTCAAAATACATCAAGAAAAGCTGCGTGTCCAAAAAAAGAAAAAGATTGTAGAGGAAGCGCAAGCTGAGGCGAAGGAAAGAATGGAGAAAAGAAGACTACTGCGTCAGAAACAGCGCAATGAAGGAGCAATACGAATAAACGCAGTTAGTATAACAGAAATGGGGTATGACAAAGAAGAATCCATCATTGAATGCAAAGTAGGGACCAACCAAATTAAAGCCAGAGCACTATTGGATTCAGGAGCTCAAGCTAACCTACTTTCACTCAGTTTGTATAGACAATTGACAAATGACACGAAATTACAAACTGCCAAGCAAGAGTTAAAAAGTTACTCTGAGAACTCAATCAAAACTGTCGGATGCACAGTTTTACATATACAGATTAACCAGTATGTGTATCCTCATATGTTTTAGTATGTGTATCCTCATATGTTTTACGTGGTTGAAGACCAAGCTACACAACATCCATTATTGCTAGGACAACCATGGCAGAAGCAATACAATGCAATGATTGACTGGAGTTCTAAATCAGTGCTTATCAAATACGAAGGTGAAAGTCAATCAGTTAAGTTCACCAAAGGAGCAGAGCCAACTCCAAAGGAAGAATCCACGGACAAGGGCAAACAACAAACAGAGAAAAAGAAGAAGCAATGGCAACCAAAATTTTCTACACAACTAGATTGCTCGACGACGAGGAACTCTCAACATTGGATAAGGAAGACAAGCAATAATATAACAGCTCAACCTTGGGATAAAACGGAGTCAACGTTGGTATGGAGACCAAAAAAGGTGGTGCCAGAAAACACAAACAGAGTCTTCAATACCAGACAACAGAGTGATCCCCGACAATCAAGGACAGTGAAACAGATCTGGATTCCAAAGAAGTTCATGACAGCACAAAGCTACAGCAAGCAAATTTGGATCCCAAAGATTTGTAAACAGGAACTCCCTTCAGTACAAGCCACGGAAACTCATAGGTATTTCAAGCCAAGGAAATCAACACACAGAACAAAGCAGGTTTGGGTCGCAAAGAGTTTGTGGCAAGCACAAGCAAAGCGGAAGCAGATTTGGATTGTGAAAAAAGACAACAAGGTAACGAAGAATCCATCTACTGATTCTACTACCAAATTGCCAAAACCAACCCAAAACCCGACCACCAATCCATCAATCAAACAAAGAGCAGCTTTATCAGAAAGAATGTTGTATCGTCGCTCTACAATTGCATTGGGAACTTATGACCAAAACAACTACAATGCTTCACCCACAGACACTTCATAGTCGTCCGGGAGGACTCAGACTAGGAGGGGGGGAGGTATACAGGAGCTACAAAGCAGCTACAAGCGGGAAAAACAAAGAAAAACAAAAATTATATTACAAGGGCAGTGTCTTACATGATTTTGCAATTTTTTATGTTTGATTGCGGATATTGATAATATTTATGCCCTTATATACCTTGTTTTGCAACAAGAAGAGATCAAATGATGAATTTGGGTCTCTAGATGTGTAAATATCACTAAATAAGAGTGTTTTTGGAGCTAAAAAGTGGGAAAAAGTGGTAATCCAAGTCCAGAAATCACAAAGAAGTGTATATTCATATACACAGGGTTACCAGCTATTTATCGTGTATGTTTGGAATTTTTTGGCTTCAATTTGCTATTTTACTTTATTTTTTATGATTTTCTTAATAAAAATAAAAGAAAAATAAAAAAGCAGATGAAATGAGATCGGAAAAAAGAAAAGAATAGATGGTGATGGTCCTAATGACAAGGGCAACCCAGGATAAAAATTGGGTACAATTCTGAAAAAGTTGCGGAAAGCCCGAAATGACAGAATTTTGGCAAAGTGGACAGATTTCTCAGAAGCAGGTCAAATGGAGTCCAAATTGAGAAATTTCAAATCCTAAAGTGCATTTCACGACGAGATAGGAGCACATGTCAAATTTAGTGATCCGGGAAGCCCGAAGTTAAGTATTTTTCACTTCACTATCAAGCTCATTTCCACTATTACCTTCTTGGAGAGAGCAAAGAGCACACAGGAGCATCCGACCTTCTACCGCCTTCTACGACTGCTACGAGAGCTCAGAGGACACCAGACATGAGAGGTAGACTCGTTGCCATAAGCTTTTGATGCTTATCGTTAACTTTTGTCGTGAAAACTCACCAAAACCGAGAAACAAGAGTAGACGGGGAATGGGGAGGAACGCTAGGTAGGGGCACAACCGCCTAACCAAACCTTGCAAGAACTTAGAGGTGGGTTACCCTAGTATAGGAGATGAGTTTCTAGCACTCAAAGCTCGAGAAAGAACGACTGGAAAAACCCTAGGTCGACAGAGCCTGCAAGAAGCAAACAGGAAAAAGTAGTCGAAACGACACAAAACTTCTCAGGAAGCTTAACAACATCGAGGGCAATGCAACCATGGAGTATCTCCGGGTTTGGATCACCAAAAGTAGGTCGGAACAACCGATTCGGCGGCGGACACACAAAGCGTCATTTTGGCATAACGGCTAAAATTGACGACCAAATGACATGAAACTTCACAAGCAGCTTCAAATATACATGGATGACTTATGTTTGCAAGCAAAACCCAAAAGAAAGCTGATTCACTTACCGATGGTGAAAAAGACGCTTTCGGGCAACCAAATGGAGAAAGATGGAGAACGGGGAGCCAAAGTCAAGTTCAACCAAATAGGTGGCTTCACAACATATCCAATGAGCTGGAAATGCAACTCTCGAGAAGAAAAGTTGAAGAAATTCAACTCCAAGGCAAAAAGACGACTTCGGAGACTGAAATGCCTATAAGGGGGCTTTTTAGCTAAACTGATGACTTTTCAAGTTGAAAACTAGTTAGCAGGGCTTAGGGCACTAGCACAAAGCATTCTTTGCACAAAAAGACCAACATTTCAAGAAAAGACATCATACGCGTATGATGTCTCACAGCATGATTTTCACATCCATTTCAACATTTGAGTGCATAGCCTCATTCCACATGTTAATCACATCCTATGAACCAAGTATCATGAGAATTGGAGTTAGAAAACCCAAGGAAAACCAAAAAGATGCAAAGTAGGCCATAAAATTGATTTTTGGTCTTAATTTTGTCAAAATAACTCCAAACTCATTGAAACTTTGTAGGATTGTTGATTAAAACATCTACAAGCTATCTGGAACCAAAAAGCACCATTTTGACACAAAGACATCCTACGCGTATGATGTCTATTTGCACTTACAGAGCCAAAAATGCTCATTTGTCATCATACATCCATTATATATATCTAATACATGCTACATATGAAGTTTGGAACCATTTGGTCAAGTGGATCACCCCATTAACCCAATTGAGGGAAAATCCTTCATCCAAAGCACATGGAGAGTCCACAGAACCAATCCATTGAAAAATTGATGAAAAAGACATCATACGCGTATGATGTCTCCAGAGCCATTTTTAGTCCAAATTCTATCCAAACTTGATAAATCCACTGAATAAGCCTATCTAAAGCCAAAACCAAGCTTATAGAGAAAATTGGTCCAAAAATGCACTAAAAGACATCATACGCGTATGATGTCTCACTATGTGATTTTGGCACCTCAGGGCTTCAACCACCAAACAGAAGTGTTCTACATGCCATTTGAAAGTAATCCACCAAGTTTTACCCAATTTGGATCATAAAATCCATTTCCCTTTCAAAATTTTGCCAAGAGCCTGAACTGGACTAAACTGGCCAAAACTTGACCAAATGGGATCCAAACTCAAATCCAAGCATATGATACTCATGTATACACTATCAGCTACAAGCACAACCAATATGAAGTCATTTTGACACAAAAGACATCATACGCGTATGATGTCTCCAGCATGATTTTGAGCCCAGTTTGCATATTTTTTCACCTACATGCATCCTTAGGCCCTGAATAGCTCATGTTTCAATTTTCAAGTCATTTGAATAGTTAAAAGCTTCATTTCGGCTTTCAGTACTAAAAAGACGCTAACTTCTGAAATTGGAGTTACAGGATCCATGGATTCCGCTAAGTCATCGGCAACTAAGAGAAAAAGACCAACCATCAAGGATGCTCTTGCAGAAGCAGAACCTTTTGATATTCCAACAGAAACCCTCAAGCCAACCAAGACTTGGGTGGAGGAAGCAGTACTAGAAAAAGAGGGAATAAAGATCTACCAGGGGACTTTCAGAGATCCTCAAGGGCAATCGGTCGATGTACCTATGATCCCACGAGAATTAGTGGATTATAGCAGATCAGAGAACATCAGCAGATACCTGGAAAAGGCTGACTTACACAGGTTCTTCACCTCGAGACCATCAGGTGTAGACACAAGAAGAGTGTATGAGTTGGCAACATCCATTCAGAAGGATGGGAAAGCCACGTTGACAGCCATGGATGGAGAAACAGTTGAAGTACAGATCACTCCACAGCTCATTGCAGATGCATTGAAGCTGCACAACAAAGGGAGTTCTGTCAGAGAAAGAAGGAGGCCATAGAGGTCTATGGATCAAGGAAACAAAATACAACCTACGGAGATATGGCAGATCAACGAGCGGCAACCCTTTGCCGATTATACAACCAGTTTTTCCATGTGTGCAGTAAAAGACCGCAGAAGTATACTACACCACCCCATGCCATTGCGACAACCATCACATGGGCACTGAAGAGCAACATGCCAAAAGAGGTGAATTATGCTCAATACATCCACGAGCAAGTAATCGCCATGCACAACCAGAAGCCAAAGTACATAGGAGGAGGAGAAATCCTAACAAGAATAGCTTATGAAGCTATTGGAGCTAGGGATCAAGGGCCACGGGTTCCCTCCCAGAATGAGTGGCTTAGAGAAGCCGATGAAGAGAAAGAACAGCAAGAAGTATCCAAGAGGGCGTCCACAAGAGCACGCCGAAAACTAGAAATAGTTTCAGAACCTGAAGAGGCTGTGGACGAGCCGCTCAAGAAGAAAGCGAAGAAGAAGGCTGATCCCAAGCAAACCAAAAGTCAAAAAGCCGCAAGAATGGAAAGGCTGGTGGAGCAGTTTAGAGCGGAAAGAGCTCTAAAGGGGGACTTTGAAGAAATGTGGGTGCCAGACCCCACTAAAGTCGGAACCAGCTCAGCCAGGCCACATGTTGATCAATATGATCAATATATTAGAGCTTATGAGGAGTCGGAGGCCATACTGGAGCAGCAACCTGTCGAGCCTTATACTGAAGAGGAAGTACAGCTTTTAAAAGCTGAGCTGAAAAAGGACGACAAGGAGAAGAAGGAAGTAGATGAGTCTACTGAACTTCGAGAGAAAGACGGGCAAGCAAACAAAGGGAAAGCCAAGATGACTGAGGACAATCAGCCCTCCTTTACTGATGTACCAAGCCCGAAGAAGACGGAAATTATTGTGGAGGAGACCACAATAGAAATAGAAACAGAAGTTATGGAAAAGCCGGAGGCCGGGACCAAGGAAAAGGAGATAGATCCAGTTCAGCAAAAGAAAGATGATTATGAGGATCTGGTAGCGATCGGATACAGTGAAGAAGAGGCCCTGGAGGCAGTTTATGGGATATCCCTACGAAAACAAGATGATCGGAAAGGGACGAAGGAAAAGACAAAGGGTACAATGGAGAGTGAAGAGAAAATGGACGAACAGAACATACTAGAAGAGCCGAAGCCATTGGAGGTGGTGGCAGAAAGAGCTGTCAAGTTGACAGATGAAGATGAAAAAGACATGCACATGGTGCATGAACTGCTCAGCAAGATTAAAGAAAGATCCAGAGCAAAGGAAGTAGCAATTGAGACAACAAAACAAAGGAAGCAGAGTTGCAGAAGAAGTTAGAGAATGCTATGACTGAATCTGAAAGTCATAAAGCATCACTCTACGACGCAGAAAACGAGAGAGACGGCTTGATACTCCAACTAGCCGAAGCTTCAAGAGAGGTAACAAGTTCACAGGAAGCAAAGGAGCGAATAGAAGATGAGCTGGAGGCAGCCAAGGATGAGCTCATTGAGCTAAGGGAAAGAGTCGAACTTCAAGAAAGGACAATCACGAGACTCAGGACCACCCCTAGAGCTAGCAGAGCAGGAACAGAACAAGAGGGAGCCCTCGTACCAGCTCTGGAAGATCAGGTCAGAAGTTTGCAAAGAGAGCTAAGGTTAGAGCAAGTGCAAAGATTGCACATGGCGGAGGGATCATTGGCTGCAGAGGAGAGGCTCACATCAGAAAACCAAACACTAAGGACAGAAAATGAGGCCCTCCGCAAACAGCTCCAAGACCTCCAAGAGCAACAAAGAAGAGAAACAGAGCCACCACAAGAAGAAGCAGGGGGAGCAGCCATAGAGCTACCAGAAACTGGAGAGGCAACCACAATTGAAGATCCAGCCCCAGTTCAAGAAGTGGCCTCAACTTCAGGAATCTCTGAAGAAGAAGAACAAAGGCTCCAGGACCAAATAGAAAAGTCAACAGAGGAAAGTGCCAAGGCGGAAATGGAATGGGAAAGGAGACTCCTCATCTCCATTAGACTTCAAGGTTTAGACACAAAAGTGCTCCATGAAGAGTGGATGCAACCCAGCCTGCCTTTCCCTCTGATGAAATTTGAAGTGATAAAGACGAAAAAGAGAATAGAGGAGGAGCAGTATGTCGCTCTTTACGAAGGCGACATCACAAAGGATGAACAATCAAAGAAGATTGTAGATTCTCAACCTAGATGGAGGAAAGGTTGGCTGAACAAATACCCAGCCTACCTCATCTACTTGGTAGAGGCTCCAAAGGAGATTCGGGAGGATGCAACCTTCTGCCCGGTGCCAAGAGTCAGAAGCTGGAAAGAGCATGGCAGGATTGCAGAAAAGAAGCCAAATTGGCTTAATTACCCAAGGATGCCAGGACCAAAGGCAGGAGAGAGAATAGGTAAAGCCTACATGGTGAAAACCCTAACGGGCACCATCAAACTCTTTACTGGCTCTCCTGACCTTTCGTGTCAGATGCTAAAGAAAATCTGCAGGACTCTCTTAGCATGCATTGAAGTGTTCGCGCCAGATAAAGCCACGACCTCGAGTCTACTATCGACGGCCGACACAGTGACGGATATGATGTATGATCTTTCATTGCAGCCATCACCAAAGGTGTTACATCTCTTATACCAAAGAATTATGTTTTTGCCTAGCTTCCACATGCAAACATTCGAAGAAGCTTTCTACACCGGCTTTTTCACTCACGAAAGCAAAATATTCGGCCCAACCTTGACCATCGGCAACCTACGCTACGAATCACATTTGCAGATGCTCAAGACGACAGGACTCTATTGACCAAGCCTAAAAGTCATGTCAGGGACGACATGAACGCGGAGGGGGGGAGTGTTGAGCCAGCAGAGGATCACACCCACATTTTTGCTCACACCCATCATTTTGTAACCATTGATTGTAATAAATGTCTTTCCGACATTAATTTTGATTTGAGCCATTCATTAAGTAACGGGACTCAATTGAGTTTCCAGCTTGTAATCCCGAAGTAATTTCACCTGTTGATGTAAATAATTAGAGATGTTCTCACCTCCAAGGCTGAGGTATATAAGCCAAAGTTTTGTAACCTAAGGGAGATTCAATATTAATCAAAGTGAGTTTTTGAGCGCGTGACTGTGTCAGAGAGAGAGAGAGAGAGAGAGAGAGAGAGAGAGAGAGAGAGAGAGAGAGAGAGAGAGAGAGAGAGAGAGAGAGAGTCTTATCTTCTTGCTACGCGAGCTACGGGGCCGCCATTGGAGAAGCGACACCGCCATTGTGTTAGCAACGGTGAGAGCTACGCACAGATACCAAGAGTGCGCGCTATTGGCTTCTACGTGTGGTAAGTTCCTACGAGCTTCGGTGTGAGTTTTCTTCCAACTCGTGTGTCGGAATAGAGCGTGCAGCATATCTATAGAACCACAACGAGTAGAGCTACGCATTAGTACCATCGGGGTCAAGTTTCGGTCACCTGTATTTTTCGGCCTGTCTTCATACGCGTTTGCCGCACGGAGTGGTTATAGGTTGATTTTGCAGTTCAAGTCTTTAGGGTGTTGTTCTTACCTAGTGTATAGACTTCCCCTTGAGTTTGAGATCGATTCAATGATTCTAGATCCTGTTTCGTATAGCATTCGTTCGTAGTACGGATTTCAGTCACTTGCGTATTTTAGAACTTAGATTTGATTTCCTTAGTAGTGATTGTCATTAGAAGGTCGAGTAGGTGATATGAAACCCACCTAGTTGTTTCCATGCGCCTGCGGGTCAAGCTCCGTCCTCGTCTGACAAATTCTGTTGTTGGTTGAGTTCTCGCTATTTAGCTTCCGCTAGCGGCGTAACCGCCTTAACATCCTCTCTCTCTTGGAAGTTAGGGACAATATCCAATGCATAGTTTCTTCTTCTTCAAAGTTGTAGCATTGGTTAGGCAATGATCTCACCTTGCCTCTTGCTCCTCTTGATTGACCCTATCCATCACATTTAATCTTAACTCTTGCATCTGTTTGGTAAATCTTGGACCTTCACACCTTGTTTTGCAGCACAATTGATATACCTTGTTACCATGTTCTCCTCTGGATAACTTCCCTAGGGCTCTGAGGTTGGGTGGGAGCCACTGCCTGTAGCCAATTGCACCTTGCTCAATTTTCTTCTTTATTTTATTGCTTTTCGATCATGCAATTACCACTGCACATTGTAGTTTTTTGACCTTTCAAAATCAACTTTTTTCTCCCTAACTTTCGGATGCAGACACGCCATAAATTTATCCAGCTTGAAATAGTCTTGTTGGCCCAACTGTATAGCTGTCGTTAACTCTGTCCAGCATGCTTCAAAACGACTATATAGAAGCAAATTAAAATCCTCACTTACATATTGCTTGAGAGCTTTAGTTTTGCATCCATTTTGATTGAGACGCTTTCTGTGGAAATCATGCAAAAACCATGCCTTGTAGCCAATTGCACCCTGGCTCGATTTTCTTCTTTATTTTATTGCTTTTCGATCATGCAATTACCACTGCACATTGTAATTTTTTTTGCCTTCAAAATCAACTTTTTCTCCCTAACTTTCGGATGCAGACACGCCATAAATATTTATCCAGCTTGAAATAGTCCCTGTTGGCCATTGTATAGCTGTCGTTAACTCTGTCCAACATGCTTCAAAACGATCTAAAAACAAATTACAATCCTCACTTATATCTTGCTTGAGAGCTTTAAGTTTTGCATCCATTTGATCGAGACACTTTCCTGTGGAAATCATGCAAAAACCATGCCCAAAGAGTTCGCCATGCCAGCCTCGACTCACTTTGAATGCGTCGTACCATTACTTTAGCCTTATCGCATATCACTAATGGAAAAGTTTGCAACCGTCTATCTTCATTAGGCATATTCAATGATAACATATAAAGTTCAAAATTTTCAATCCACTCATCAAGATTCTCCTCCCCTGTGGAAGTTGAACCATAGCTTTGAGATGCCGTATCTTCCAAGGCAAAAAACTGCACTTCTTCACAAATCATGAGCAATTAGTGTGATCCTCCATGGGGGCACAAGAAGATGGAACGAGGGAAAGAAGAACACACCCAGAACACACAATAAATGCCTCTCTATAGACAAGGATATAACACGGCACCCTAACCACTCCAATTCACCTTCAAAATCAGCATGAAATCACTTGCACACACCTGCTTTGATACACCAACACACACATACACTCCCCGGAGAGCTCAAGAAAACACCCACACACACAAAACCTTTGATTTCACATTGCAACACACACCAACCTTTCCTCTCTCTCTCTCCCTTTGCACACCAAGACCTCGGTTTGGGGTTACATACAACACACTGATACGGCAACACCGAGCAAAGTACACGAGCAAAAAGAAAAGGGGAGTGTGGGAACCACACACTATGGGGGCAGCAATGAGCTTTTCATTCAAAGAAAACAATTACAAGACCTCCATGTAATATGTAAGCAAAAACACCCTATTGCTATCCTTCTTCACGTTCAAAACATCTCAAATGGACAAAAGCCCTCTCAATCTCGCGAAAAAGTCACACCTCTCCAAAAACAAACAAAAATGGGGTTCTTTTTTCTTGTGCCGCTTAAGGGAGCCTCTATTAACATTTTTATACAATCCATACAAGTGGCACACTTTATATTAGCATCTTTTGCATGGTTGGATAGCTCGGCGAATTCCCCATTCTATCTCCCTCTCAGAGTGCATAGGAATTGCCTCTCCGGCTTGAGCTAGCTTGCAACCCAAGTTATCACATGAGAACCTTAAGGGAGCTTTGATGGAACCGTTGATGTTCCCCAAGGTGCTCCTCAGGCCCTGGCCATTTACACATCATCACTACACTCACCACTGTCGAATGGCAAACAACAACACTAACAACTACCGTCGCATCCATTACACCAAATGCCGCTTATGACCGCTACAGCAACACCAAGAGCGTCGTATAGAAGGGCCACCATAGCTGTGATCTTGAGAATCTCTCTCTCTACCTTGTGTTGCCCAGGGAAGTTGTCCGCTCCAAGTGATATAGGCCTCCATCTTGAGTCCATGCAGCACATGTGAGACAACATGGCATCTTCTTTTCCTATTTCCTACATTTTCCATTTGATGCATAGAAGTCCATGACAAAGATGTAAAAACTAACTAGAAGCTCACCACATTGGCTTCAAAACCCACCTTGCCCGTGCCGCACTTAACACCCCAAGCCCGCAAACTGAGGCCACCAAAATTGAAAACCCCTCTAATAGTGCACCATTCTCAAACTGGCACAAACTTCAACCGCGCAATATCCTCGGCCCTCATGCCTCCGTTAGATGAGCCCTCAAATTTTGCTAACTCCATACACTGAGATTCACCTCTGTAAACCCTGTTAAGCTCCAAAAAATTATAAGATGAAACATTTCACAATGCAACCAAGTGAGCACATAACTGACCCCCCTTGACAAATTTCAATTGATCATATCTTGCACATTTGGATCCAATTTTTCAATCCAAAAGGATCGGCATGCTCCACAACCCAAGCACTTCATGTCCATAGACTAAAGCCTACTCTGGCCACCTGTCCTTATTTGTCTTGTCCATTGGGAATTTGTAATGCCCTCCGTCTTTAGACAACCATAATTGCAAACCGTGCCCCCGTTTGGGGAGCCATCTAGCTGACTTATAGAGAACTCTGAATGCTACATTCTTGAACATTAACGCATCACTTGGAACACCTAGATCTGCCACCCAATTGTCTCTTTTGGAGCACTTTTGGCCTAAGAAACCACATTATACATACATTCCAATTGCACCTTGGTCTGTCAAGATCTTGTATACCTCCTTTAGCTTTTTGCCCCACTCCTGTCAGCATATCTAGCCCTACAAACACACCTTAAGAATTGACAGAATTTGTTGCACACCAAGAAAAACTTCATCCAATGCATTTGTTGTTATAGATTACACATACCTTCCACAGTATTGTGCTAGCAAGACATCAATAGTCTAATCCATCTTGATTGGTTGATTGTCATGGCACAAACAATCCTCTCATTTTTCCCCTTCCTCTTCATGGAACTTGCCCAACAAGGACTGTGAGTCTGCAAGTGCATACTTTTGCATCATGAAGATGTCATGGATAGTTGTGTGAGACATGTGGACTCGTGTGACCCTACTTTTTAAGGTAAGAATCTAGTAACAATTCAAAATTCAAGTGCATCAAAAGTAATGTAAAGACCTTACTTGTTGATCATACCAAACACAATTAGAAATTTCACTAGTTCCTCATGGTCAAAATTCACAATCGTGCATTTAATATTCAAGGTTGAGAATTCATATCCGCTTGCGCAATACCAATCTTTGCACAAGTGAATTTGACAGTTCCCATCCCATACGATGAGCATTTTTCTTCTCCATGTGATAGAGATCGGGAATGGCTCTAGTTTTTTCATCAACATGGCATAAATCATCAACTCCCTCTCATAAGTGCCACTCAAATGGTATAAGATCTTGCCCAAGAAAATCTTTGACACAATGAAATGAGTCATTATGGGTTGCTAGCCACTTTTGGCTATAGAAGTTGTGAGTTTTCCACACAATCATTGTTCGTTCTAATGCCGGATAAATGAAAAGGATGACAAAGAGGAATTCATGGGATTAAGTGATTTTATGGCACAACATGTACATCAATCCAACTTGAAGAAATGTGGCTATTAGCCTATGGATCCAAAGAGAACACCAATAGGGTCATTATTAATATTTTATGTATTCCATGGTCATTGACATGGTTACACCCTTTGATGGAGTTATGTGTGCAACCATTAATGCAACAACCACAAATGTCCTTGCAAGAGAAGAAGTGCTTTCTTTAGTCCTGTGGATTGGATTTGTTCTTGACGGTCCACTCCTGTGGATTGGTTTCTTGTAAGAATTGGCATTTTTTTTGACAATAGGAGTGGAAACTAAGGAGTGAGAATGCACTGGGTGAGAGATATAATTATAGAAGGTGGACATGTGAAGAGAGGAGAGTGGATGGAGAGATGAAAAGAGAGGAATGAAGCTATAAGAGAGGGGAAACATAAATAGAGAGGAATCCAGGGAGAGGTAGAGGTAATGAGAGGAAGGTAAGCTTGATAGCTTGAGATTGTGATAGTAATAGTGAGGAGTAAGAGAGTTTAAGTGCATGATTGAGAGTGAAAAGCTTAAGAGTTTGAGAGTAGAGTGAGAGAGTATGAGAGAAAAGAGAAAAGGGAGTGTGAGAGAAAATAAGTGAAAGTGAGAGGGTTGAATGCTTGAAAGGATGAGAGTGAGAGTTAAAAAATTGTAAGAAAAGGGAGTGTAATGGACACTCCCCTTTTATTGGAAAGGTGGGGAAGGGGCCTTTTGGATTTCCATAGGGCTTGAACTCTTGAGAGGGTGAGAGTAAGAGTTAAAGAGTGTGAGAGAAAAGGGAGTGTAAAGGGAAACTTCCCTTTTATCGGAAAGGGGGGACTTGTGAACCCCAGTGACGGTCCATATGTAGCCATAAATGTAGGCAATCCACGTGGATTGCGGGCTCCCAATCCATGCGGCTACCTCTCTGGACCAATGGGAGCAGCCTCATGGAAAAGGTCGGTCTTGCCCCGTCCACGGGACTAGTAGAAGGCTTTTGATCTGGGGGAGGGGAGAAAGGAGGAGGGGGAGGACAATGGGGTAGAGGAGAGAGAGAAAGAGAGAGAGAGAGATAGAGAGAGAGAGAGAGAGAGATAGAGAGAGAGAGAGAGAGAGAGAGAGAGAGAAGCATATGTAGTAGACAGAGAGATGGTCCGTGTGTGTACAGAAAGAGATTGTGTGTGTGTTGTGTGTGTGAGAGGAGAGAGAGAGGAGAAGAGAGAGAGAGAGAGAGAGAGGAAGATGTGTGTATAGAGCGAGAGTGTGAGTGTGCATGTGTGAGAGAGGGTGTGTAGAGAGAGAGTGTGTAGAGAGAGAGAGAGTGTGTAAGAGAGAGAGAGAGTGTGTGTGTGCATAGAGAGACGAGTAGAGAGAGATAAGGAGAGTGGGTGAGGAGCATGTGCATGTGTAGAGAGAGATAAGGAAAGTATGTGGAAGAGAGAGAGAATGCACATGGGGGGAGAGAGAGAGAGAGAGAGAGAGAGAGAGTGAGAGAGAGAGAGAGAGAGAGAGAGAGAGTGAGTTTTACTATAATTACAAGGAAAAGTTAACTTTACTTAATAGGGAGAGTGGGTGAGAGAGCATGTGCATGTGTAAAGAGAGAAGGAAAGTATCTGCGTGGGAAGAGAGAGAGAGAGAGAGAGAGAGAGAGAGAGAGAGAGAGAGAGAGAGAATTTTACTATAATTACAAGGAAAAGTTGACTTTCCTAGATAGCATTAGTTTAATAAAAAGTAGATTCTTGCAGAATAGCTATAAATATATGGTTGATAGCCATTCCTTTCTCTTAAGCCAAGAACCTTTTCCTTGCTTG
The DNA here is from genome assembly GCF_014529385.1 of Adiantum capillus-veneris. NCBI lineage: Eukaryota > Viridiplantae > Streptophyta > Polypodiopsida > Polypodiales > Pteridaceae > Adiantum > Adiantum capillus-veneris. The sequence continues at coordinate 139,331,880 of NC_140950.1, read as the reverse complement.
CCTTAATACATTGCCTCTCCCTCTCATTAATCTCTCTCTCTCTCTCTCATGCTCTCACACCAAATCTCTTTCTCTAAGTCTCTTTGTTCTTGATCTCAATCCCTCTCTCCCCTTCCAAAGGCTCGCTATCTTTTTCATAATGACATAATCATTATGTGATGATGTTATACTGTGCGCGTATGTCGCACGTGTCAATGCAAGGAACTTGCCGATACACCGCGTGCGAGCCACAAATGGCTCCAAGCACACAACAAGCCTAAACTAGTAAGCTCAAAGATGACGATGGTGTGTCACTCACTGCTCTACGCTTGCTTCGTGGAGGATTCCTCGCCGCGAAGAAGAGGGAGACGCTGCTACGCCGCGCTCAACCGCCTCGCCGCCGTCGTGTCGCCGCAATGCTCGATCGCAGACACACACACACACTCTCTCTCTCTCTCTCTCACACACACACACACACACACGCACACACACACAAGGAGATGAAGAAGAAGAAGATGGAGATGGATCAAGAGCACCTTCAATGCACAAATGAGAGAATGAGTGAATTTTAGGTTTAGTTGACTTTTATATGAGCTCGCCCCATTCACACTTGGGCGCCCCATGCTTAGCCAACTAATCCCTTGAATGTTCCAGTTAGAGTGCGCCTCTAATCGGTGATCACTCTTACCCTTTTCCTATTGGACTGACAAGCCCGGTACCTGACTCTACCAAGTAAATAATACAACGTCCGTCGTAGGTTACAACGTCCATCGTAGGTGATAGGGTGTCCGTGAGCCGTGAGGGTTAACATGCCTCCCTTCCTGATGTAGATTCCGTCCTCGGAAGCTATTGAGTTGAAGCTCGTTCGTCGAGGTGGAAGAGCCTTTGAGATGTGTGTCCTTAGCCTTCTTCAGTCATTGCAAAATCAAACAACATTGGCACAATAATTGCATTCTCATAAGCAATTAAAAAGCATATGCAATTTTAGGTAGACAAAGTGATTGGTAGCATAATTCTAAACCATTTGTCAACAATAAACATTAAATTGCAATATAATTAAAAGCATAAATAGTTAGGAAGGTAAAAAACTAAACAAGTTCGGGGTCGCTAATTCAACGGTCCAAAGGCACTAAAGATCGACTATTAATACCATGGGTAAGCTTCTTAATTTTCTTTGGTCAATTAAGTTTTTTAATCGTGAGAGCCAAGTATTTCATGTTCGAGGGGGGCTACTAGAGGCTATACCTAGAAGACCTTGTAGTTAAGCTACGATAAAAGGAATTTCTCATGAAATCATCGCCTGGCTGATTACCTTTTCTTTGACCCCCCAAAGTCTTTTCACAGTGATTCAATTTTGATGTGTGTGCTTATTTTGTATGCCTTGGGTTTTTTGATTTTCAAGAAAAAGCGCCCACACTGGGAACCTCTAGGGCTCTAGTACCATAGGCGATACATGTGAGTGAAGTACCAAATCAAGCTGAGATTTTTCTTCCAGCTTAAGATTTTACATTGTGGCACTTTGATTTTTTGTTTGTTCGTTTTCAGCATTTTAATTTTGTAACTTTGGGGGGTCATATATCATTGTTACACCTCCCAAGGCTCATCACATTAGGAAACTCCCTTTATAATACTTAAGCTAAAGGTCAATAGGGACTAAACCCACTAGAAAGCCCTAGTACATTTCACACAATGCTGCCTAAATCGGATTAAGAACCTAAGTAACCATTGATTATTAGGAAGGCATTCCCCATGGTATTAAAAGAAGATCTCTAACACCTAACTTGGTCAAACTAGCTTAGTCAGACTGCTTAATTTTTAAACCTAGACAAGTGATTATGACAAAAAATTACATTGAATTAAATGTTTGATACTAAGAAAATGCGATGAATATTATGCTACCAATCACAATCAAAGCAGACAAACATGGATGCAAAAAAGATAAGGGGCAATGCTAATGGACAAGAAACACCTGTTTGTGTTGATGGTCGCACTTGATTTGAAAAGTGGATGAGAGAAAGATTCCATGAAGGTCCAAATTCTAACCACAACATGTTCTTGTACACACAAGGAAACACAAAGAATACCTCTAGGAGGCACATCAGTGGAAAAAAGGAACTTTGCTAATCACTCAACTTTAAAACAGAAACACTCCTATCGTACTAATTCTACCTACCCTCCATCACTCGAGTGATGAGGATCAAAGGTGTTTTATGGCATAGGTTTCTGTTTCAGTGTACCGGATGCGAATGTGTAGGTCTGAGTCAATGTTTTGACTTTTATTGTGCATACTTGTTTGCTAATTGCTCTTGCTCTTTATTATTTTTGTTTTTTGTGAGTATAAGTCTTTATATATACATTCCCTAAGATTGGGAGATTGAGAGGTCAAGGAGGAAGGTTGAGAGGGAAGCAAGTGAATGATGGATGTCAGCAAACACTCCCCCTTCCTTGGGTAGATCATACCGTTTAAAATGTGCTCGTCACCCTTTGAAACCAATTGTTCCAGTTGGTAATAGGTGAGGATTTTTGCCAGTAGTTTTCTATTACCTTAGGCGCCTCGTCGAGTTGCAAGGGTGGAAAGGTACTCTCCCAGGATCGAACTTGAAGTGGTTCATCAGGTGATTCTTGAACATTGGGAGGTGTGGATTCCTTTGTAACTTTATGGAGCTCCACTATTGTAGGTGGAGGCTATGGAGAAGCTTTTACCTCTATGGATGCATCATATGAGGAGCTAGAAGCTTCATGGGACTCCCCCTTCCTGAGCTAGGTGGAACAGATCGTTCTTTCTTCGGTACCCAAACTAGCTCTGGAGCGGGTGTGTAGCATTCAATGATTTTTTTCTTTTCACAATTTTCGATTTGTTTTGGAGCTACGGGATTGAGTTCACATGGGTCAGGTGATAGGTAAGAACATAATCTACATTTTGGCACCCAGATTTGATCATTTCCTTGATAGTAGCCTTGGGCTTCCAATAGTCGTTTAGGAATCCAGCACCACGTTTTCTTAAATTTCTTGGAGTGAGTCGAACGTTTCTTACAAGGCTTTTGTTTTTTAGCACTAGCTATGGTCGCTAAAGAAGCTTTAGGGACCCACTTGTATGTTTTCTTCATTATATTAGGATGAGTCTTGTCAGAAGCTATATGCATTGCTTGTAGCATATTTAAGGGTACGGGCATTTCATCCCCCTTAGGTGTTACCCAGGTCGTCCCCCTATTTCCCCAAGTGTCTATGGTTGCTGCTAGGTGGACCCAATCCACATTGTCTGACTTAGTCATCCCAGGTAGTACATCCATATAAGGAGAATCTTCCCCAACATCAGTGTCCGCTTTACACGTGTAACAATATTGCAACGGGGCCGAGTGAACAATGGTGTCAAATCTATGATCAATTATAAACCTATTTCCTAAAGGATGTGCTTGACCCGTCACAAGATCCACTCGAATGACAGAATCTTGGAACTGCAAGTAGACATGGTTTTAGACCAGTCATGCACCATTTTTGCTTCCCTCATGAAAGGACGTCCTAAGATCATCTCAGATGCCATAGTGTGTGTGGAGAAATCTATAACAATGAAGGTAATCCTTATTTTATGTCCAAAGACCTTGATCTTGAGATCTTCTAGCATCCCAATAGGTTTAACAATAGACCCATTGGCAATCTTCACTACTATGGTTGTGGTCGCAAGGTGAGGTCTTCCCATAGTTTCCCAACAATTTTTAGTCACAATGCTAACCCCAACGCCACCATCAAGGATTCCCTTCACAGTTCATTCCTTACTAGTGATTGGTATGGTCGCATCGGATTCATCACCGTCAAAGTATTGTCCCAACTTGTTAACATGTATTTCTATAACAAGGTTCTCATCTAGGTTTGGTTGTGGATCTAAGTGTTCCTTCTCTATTGGCATCTCCCCAGCTCCATTCATCTGTGCAAATTGTGGTAGCCCAAACTTTAGTTCTCCATTGAGGAAGGCTCGAAGAGCTGAGACTAGCTCAGGGTCTTTATATAGTTTGGACATGATGGTGGTTCTAACTTCTGAAGACATGAAATTCATCAATTTGGAAATGTTTAATGGCACCTTTTGGGCTTCATTCCCTTGACGTGGGGAAGATGGGATCTCCATTTCTTCGATAGGATCAGGTAGTCCCTCTAGAGGTAAACATTCTTTCCATCAAGAAGTGAGTACGCCCTCTTTCCCATGACTTTAAGTCACTTTCTTCTTGGATGACACTAGGTATGGCTAAGGGTCTATGGACTTGGTGAGTTTGTTGTTGCGTAGGGAACACGGTGTCTGTAATCTGGATCTGCCTAGGTGTTGGTTCTAGATCCCTTTGGGTATCTTCTACCAAACTCCTTAATTGCTTGACTCACTCAATCTCCTCTGTAGGGTTTGGATAAATTCCTATCTTCTTCTTGGATCCTGGCCATGGATCCTGGCCATTGTGACTCATGATGATCTTCCTTGTTGGTTTTTATCTTAATGGTCGTGTTGGTCTCCATGGTTTCTCCTGAATTAGAATCCTATTCAACGTCATTCATATATACGGGGTCGTCACCAGTCCCTATGTTGGTCTTTGAACTGGGGTCTGACTTCGCTGATTTTTGTGATCTCTTTCTTCGTGTTTTCTTCTTTTTCTGAGATTGGGCAATTGATGCCGTGTCTCTTTCCTCAAGAATATAATTTTGTTTTTGGAGCATCGATCATGTGAGTACGTTTATTGGTACCATAGGTGTACTTTGTGATGGCTCCTCGGTAACCTCAATCAAGTTTAATGGCTAAATCTTTGGTGCATTTGGATTATTCGGGCATTGGGCAATCAAATGATCTATGCCACATTGATTACACATGAGTATCGGCATTGTATACTTGCTCGCTTGATTGGTTTGCATCAGTGTGGCATTCTTTTGTAGCCTAATAGGACACTCGGCTACACGATGTGGACCTCCACACTCATAGCATTGAAGAGGTGGTCTCTTGGCAGTGTAATTGATATTTTGGCCTCTTGCCGCAAGAGCAGCTACTTGATATACAGGTTTGACTTGTCCCCAATAGTCCTCCATGTAGTATTATGGACTTTCTTCAAGCACATCCATCCCATAGGCAATATTAGGATTTATATCTTCCTCACAACCTTCCAAACAAGAAATAGATGACTCACAACCCACTTGATTCACAGAAGTGATTCTCAGATGTGGTGGTTGCGGTCCTAGCACTGGAGGTGGTAAAGGTGTTGTTTGAACAACATTTTGGGCCCTAGGGACCATGTGTTGTGATGTTTGTTCAAGAGGTGGGGCCTGCATTAATACAGGCACTGGAGGTGTGTCTGTCCATGCTAAGGTTGGTCTATTGGCCATCACACGCTTAAATACTATGCAATCCTTAGCTTGATGAACATACCTTCCACATGCATTGCAATTCCCATTGAATTTTACTCTAAAAGTAGGGCATTCACTAGTACTATGCGGTCCATAGCATACTGAGCACCATTGTTGCTCCCTTCTTGGATACATGTGATTGTTTTGCGGAGCACGATTGTCTCTAAGACTCTCTTGAATAGCCTTGGTGAGATATGCTAAAGTCATCTCAGATATCTTTGGCTCCTTAGCAATAGGCTTTAGGGTCATTGGCTGATACCCCGATGCTTGTGAGCTAATAGATTTAGACTCAACAGACACTCTTTCTCCTTGAATCATTAAATTATCCTCCAATTGGATCGCATTGGTGATGACTGCTTCCCAAGTGGTGATACCTTTAATGACTAGGCCATTGTAGATATCCTCATGTCGTAATCCCCTAATGAATCTATCAAGCAATTGATTATTATTGAACTGCTCATTTGGATTACAACGAGAATTCAAATGCTTCGAGCGACTAATAAAGTCTCTCACCGACTCTCCTTCCTCTCGTTGGGCTTTCTGGAGCTGAGAGGCTACACCCCAAATTACTCCCTCTTGTATGTATTCTTTTAAGAACAGTCTCCTAAGAGTAAGGTAAATTTTTTTTCTTCCACCCTTAGGGTTCTATACCAATCCCCAGCCTTTCCACTTAAGGTTAGGCTTAAAGTATTGCTCTTGTGTAGGTCATTGTGTCCTCCTAGAGAATCGCATATTTGTGCAAACACTTTGATATGCTTTCTCACATCTCCATCTCCACTAAATTTTTGTGTGATCTTGGCTATTTGTACTACCTTACTTCTAGGCTCTCTACCAGGCATGTTACGCATATTCTCAGCAATAGATCGACCAATAGCTTGAGCAAATGTTGCCAAGTCACCTAAGTGAGCAGGCACCGTGGGTGAAGGCGCTCCAGAGACTACATGTGGAGTAGGTATTGGCATTGGGTTTGGCGCATAGGAAGCCCTTGGGTTCCACGTTGGATACGATGTTGTGCCATGTGGTGGTCCAAAGTTCATATGTGTGGCCCTAGGCATATCAGACGTCGGATGTGACATGCTAATGCTAGCCGGTATAGTCCCATGGAAATAAGAACTTGGGTGTTGTGGTTGGGGAGCATAGGTAGTTGAAACAATGGGAGGGGTAGGGACTACATGAGTACGAGGACCCATGGGTGTATACGATTGGTACACACTTGTAGGTACTGTTGCAGGCATTGAGCTACCATGTAGTGGTGGTTTACTAACAAATGAGGTCCATGGCCTGTTTCTTGGCATGCCCATCATTGGGGTAGGCATGGTAGCCGTGGTGTCATCAAGGGAAAGATGAGCTAGACTTGGAAAGGTGAAGCTATCACTTGTGGGCTCAGATTGCACTGAGACCCCTGGCAAAACAACATATGGAGGATCCATCGTACTTACCAAGGGAGTCTCCATTTGCGATAAGGTCGGTTGTTTAGCCTTTCCTGTATCTAAGAATCTCATGAGACCCGTTGAAGGCATGTTGATCCCCTTGTTCTGTCTCTCTAACTCGATGACCCTATGGATGACCTCACAAACTCTTTGTTGTTGATCCTCCACACTAGTAGCACCCATTGTGGATTGTAGGACATCTAACCAACCCACGTGATAGGTGTGACCTGTGTATAGGTTGGTTAGCATTTCTGTTTGTAGTTCGTACTCCCAGTTCTCATTTAGGAACACTCCATCTAGGATTGAGGTGCTAGGGGTGTCCTTTGAGGTAGATGCAATGTTGCTTTCTAGGGGTTGGCCCTTAGTGGTTGCTAAGTCAAGAGCACTCGATTTCTCTCTTAGCAAGGATATTGACATAGGGGCTTTCGCTTTAAACTCTCTTCATTGCTCTGCCTTGTGTAAGCTCTCGACTTCCTTTTCCCTCACTGCAAGGATATATCGCTCAACCTCTTGCACTTCGGCAAGGCTTCTACCATCGGGTAATATGACCTCGGAGGGAAGTAACTCTGAAGAGTCAGGAGGTGCAGTGAATGAAGTATTCACGTACACATTCTCTAACGGTATAGGATCTCCGTTGGTCACAAATGGAGAATTTACTTCCCCACCCCCCTCATTTACATCATTAGCTCCGTGTTCGGAGTGAGTGGCTCTACTAAAGGTTTCCTTTAGGCGGCTAAGCACGCTCGACCCAGACCGCGGGCCCATGGCATGCATGTCTTGGCTTGAGCTATCGGGATTAGGCATTGGGAAACCCTCCATGACGTCGTAGTCAGAGGAAGAGTCACTAGCCGCTATGTTCGGGTCTTGGTTTGTACTACCTTGGGTCCCTGCCGAGGGCCCGGGACCTAAAGTAGGTGGATATTGAGATCTCGCGTAAGTCCAAATTCTCTCAAGTTGCTCCATCTCTAGCACACGACCAGAGCGCAGATGCATGTGCCTTTGGCACCCTAGAAGCGTCGGCGAATAACCTCGAAGTTTAACCGCTTACCTTTTTTAAGCGTCCGTTTTCACTCGTATTTTTTACATTTTTTAATGTTTGATTTTTTTTATTAAAGTGTGTGATAGCTCGAAACGAGCGTATCACTTAGAGGGTCGCTGTGTGCTTTACAACACAATTTTCGAGCATCTGAAGTTTCGTTGGTTCTCAAAAATTTGATTTTTAGCAAGCTAAAATTTGTAATTTTAAAGGGCGATAGATGTCTAAGCTTGAGCATGAGCTTGGGCTTGGGTCTGGGAGATATTCCCGATCCCGGTCCTACCTTTAAATTTTTTTTTTAAAAAAAAGGATAAGGTCGTCGCGGCCTGCGCGAGAGTACACACACACACACACTCTATCTACCTACTTCTAACTAATACACCTACTGTTACACACTAACACACTCTATTAGCTCTCACAGATCTACTTCCTACTTACTGTACACTGAAAACTAACAACCTTAATACACAGAAAATAAACACAGTACCTTTGAAAACTCCATTAACAAAGAAAACTAACAACCTTAATACACAGAGAATAAACACAGTACCTTTGAAAACTCCATTAACAAAAAAAATACACAATATAACACAAAATCCTTCTTCTCAACACACACACCCTCCTTCCTTATCTTTCCTACAATAGAAATTGCACCACAAAAGAAGCACAGAGTGCCATTCAAGCTTAGTGTATGGAATTCCTCGGCAACGGCGCCAAAAATGTGCGCGTATGCCGCACATGTCAATGCAAGGAACTTGCCGATACACCGCGTGCGAGCCACAAATGGCTCCAAGCACACAACAAACCTAAACTAGTAAGCTCAAAGATGACGATGGTGTGTCACTCACTGCTCTACGCTTGCTTTGTGGAGGATTCCTCACCACAAAGAAGAGGGAGACACCGCTACGCCGCGCTCAACCGCCTCGCCGCCGTCGTGCTGCCGCAATGCTCGATCGCACACACACTCTCTCTCTCCCTCTCTCTCTCTCACGCATACACATACACACACACACACACACACACACACACACACACACACAAGGAGATGAAGAAGAAGAAGATGGAGATGGAGCAAGAGCACTCTTCAATTGCACAAATGAGAGAATGAGTGAATTTTAGGTTTAGTTGACTTTTATATGAGCTCACCCCATTCACACTTGGGTGTCCATGCTTAGCCAACTAATCCTTTGAATGTTCCAATTAGAGTGCGCCTCTCATCGGCGATCACTCTTACCCTTTTCCTATTGGACCGACAAACCCGGTACCTGACTCTACCAAGTAAATAATACAACGTTCGTCGTAGGTTACAACGTCCATCGTAGATGATAGGGTGTCCGTGAGCCGTGAGGGTTAACATATACTAATAAAGAATGCATTCAACTTTGCAAAAGCCACCTTGGAGAAGGAGGAGGCTATGCACACTGCAAGGACACCATAAAAGACTGACAAAATTGCCCGCCTCATTAATTATGATGATAACAAGCTTACATATCGTGGAGAGCTGGAGCCTAAACTTGATGATGACCAATGTTGCCAAGTAAGTGACCTTTAGATTGTAGTGAATGCGAAGGATGGATACCTTACCAACTCAACAATGAGGAGCAGAATTATCAACTCGATGATGGAAATATACCACTTAATATTGCTGGCCAAGATTTGTGGTCTTGGCCACCATGGACGCAAATTGTGTCAACTACTAGGTCGCTAAACCAACTGAACTAAGGAACTTGGTTTGAGAATGAGTTTTCATTGCCCATAGCATACTATCTTTATGAAAATACCCAAATATTTATGTTTGTAATGGTCTCTTGTTGGTTTGTAACGCCCATAAATTTTTTGTAATCTGGACGAACAATTTCTTTTGGGTTTTTAATGCCAATATCTGTTTTGTAATGCTAGTGAACAATAACCTTAGGCAACCAAAACAACTCGCTTAGATAATAGAATACAAATAAAAAATTAAAAAATTTATTTTTTCCTTCAAAAAATTGTTTAAAAAACCAAATAACTTATAGTGTTAACATAATATGCCCATATATTCTCCTAAATACAATTATACACTTTCACTCTTGTTTTTCCAATCTAATGCTTATTTCTTGGACATTGCAATATGAGTGGAATAAAATGGTAACCATCTTTTTGCAACATTTTTCAGCCTACTCAACGTCCTCTTCCTCATATGTGTATATATTTTTCTACGCTATTAAGTTATCTAGAGTAAATTCCCCCTCTTCGTTTAACCTTTGTGGTGACACATACATTGTACTCTTCCCAAAAATGTCACCTTAGTCATATATTTATATTACCACCCTTTTCTTTTTTTCTTTGTAAATAAAAGTAAGCATACAATAACCAACTATCTACCCCCAAACTTTCTTACCTCTTGTGAATTAGTAGTAGAAAAATAATATATCCATCTTCCATGGAAATAAGCTCTCCACTTGTCTTTACCAAAGATTATGGTCCATCTCTACAAGTCTTCTATGCCCCCTACATAGGTGGCCCAAAATCTCTTAAGAATATACATATAGTTTTTCTCCTTTCAAAAAAACTCCAATTGTATATTCTTTTCACAATCAAATAATATTGGGCCCTCCTCTATTTGTTTAAGCATCATAGCCTTTTGAAAAAGCATGATTCCCCTTGGATGCATACAAGCAAAGGGCCCATACAAGAAGACTTGGAAGCAAAAGGTTCCCTAGCCTAGTGTGGACCTTCCAAACTGAATTCCTTGGTGCATGGGCATGAAGAATAGTCCAAATTCATATCAAACATGTTGAGAAGGTCAAATTTGCCTTTTGAAGCATGTAATTCCGAGCTACAGGTAAAATGTTATGGTCAAAATAGTGTAAATTTGTCAGATTCGCAACAAAAGGAAACTGTAAATCAAGTAAATCAAGAGGGTGAGATCTTATTTATTCCCTACTCATCTTCTAGAAGAGCAATGAGTGTTCAAGGTCACTTGCATGTGATGGGACCAACCTAAAGATGCTTTCTAAATGCCAAGACAGACAAGTTGAGATACCCTGCAGGAGCCACCCGTAGGGCCTCATGGTGGGGCCCACCTACATTATGCATCCCTATGGAGCCTTCACGGTCTAAAATGATATTTTTGGTGAATAAATAGTCCCTTTTATGTCCAATATTCAATGAGTGGTCAAAGGACACTTAATTAGGGCTAACCACCTACCCTAATTAAGTGTTGCATAATCCCACTCCTACACAACTATAAATAGCCCCTTGGAGAGACTCAAGGACAGACACCTATATTTTCAACTTCATGTTGTTTCTTGATGAATAGTAGAGAAAACCCCAACTCTCCCTCTTTCACATCCTCCCTCCTAACCCTCCTCTTTGGAGGAAGTGCAACTCTATCCTCCACTCTTTCTATTCTACAATCTCTTACTCCATCAATCCAATAAATCATTTGTAGCCCCTCAATAACTTGTAAATACATCATGATCTCTCTCATGGTTATGTTTATGATCATTAAATCATCTTCAAAACGTTCAAGTGTCGCAATTCGTGATGGTTAGCCAACGTCTGTCCTCCCCTTAAAAGGTGTGCGAGAAATCAAGTAAGTGTTCTATTCTCAATTTACCATTGGTTTGTTTCTCCACACTTATTCAATTGGTCTAAAGAAAATTCTCACTCCAACTCTCTTTTGCGTCATTACATATGCATGTTGCTACCTCTCATGGTGATTTTATTTGTCTCGGAATTGCATAGATGGAGATGAGCTCTCTATGCAAAGTGTGTTAGTTCGATGTAGGTGATTCTCTTGTGTGTTTTTTGAGAGGCAGGTCTTGTGTGCATGATTTTTTGATGAGTCCTTGAGAGAAGAGGAGTTTGAATGTATCATGGGTATTCTTATGGGGAGAATGTGAATGCTATTCCACAAATTGCATATTTACATTTGATGCACGGCATTGGGTTGCATAATCGTTGATGGTGTGAAGTGTCCAAAGTGTACATAGAGTAAGGGTTCTCAAAGTGTGTTGCTTGAGTGGGTGAGTGCAAATGTTATTTTGATTGGTTTCCTTCTCCACTCCCGAAAGAAGGTGGTGCCCCAAGTAGTGTGCGTACCTCTTTACAAACATTTTATGAGGGTAGGCCCATTGGTTTGGGTTTAGAGGCCCCATTTCAAAAAGCTCGCCCTCATAAAGTGGTGCCCCCACGGAGGAACATATTTCCAAGTTACCTTCAAATTTTTTAGTGATGATTAATGGAGTTCCCATCTATCCATTTCATTTTGCACAACACATTAGAGTAAATGTTCACATAGATAGAAATGTCTTTTTCCAGCAATGCATTGTTTTTATGTTTGGTGCAGAAAGACTTAGAGAAATACTGGCATCACCCAATCCAATTATACTTCCAATCATCAATTATGAAACTTCTTTTGATGTTCACATTTTCATTTTGTTTTAAAGGTAGTAACAAGGAGTGGTGAAGGGGTGCTCAAGGGCCATATGAAGGAACGAGGTCTTCAAACCAACAACGAGGAGTAGCACATGAATCACGATCAAAACAATGAACCTTTTAGGCCTATTGCTCGGCAATCCATTCATATAATCATTGCAACTAAGTTTAGATTTCAATCTATCATAAGGAGGATATCTGGATCCACTCGCCTCAATGAAATCAATACTTCAATTAATCCATTTATTCTACCTATGATAAAGTACGAATTAACAATGGATGTGTACATCTTCATTTTAATGTAATCAGATTTATAGTGTCAACAATCTTGTGCAGCCCGTAAGAGAAAAGTTTCTTTTAAAAAAAGAAATTTCAAAAAGTCTAAACAAAATGTCAAGTTCTTTTGCCACGTTCTATGCAAGCAGTGGGGAAGATGCGCAAGAGTTTCTTGACAACTTGGAGATGGCACATCTCATATCCGGGAGAGATGAAGAGGAAGTAAAGCTACGAGCCTTCCCGTTGGTTCTAAAAGCAGAAGCTAAAGCATGGTATGAGACCTTGCAACCCCAAATCAAGTCCAACTGGGAGAGACTGCGAGCAAGATTCCTCTCCAAGTTCGGGCAAGGTGATACTTCTGAAGGACTATGGAAATGTCTTATTGGACATAAGCAGGTATCACTTGAAGACTATCCCTCTTATGAAGCAACCTTTGTCAATCTATGGGGTAGGTGGGAGGCTACATTAGAAAATCATGGTGGTGCACCTAACTTTCTAAAAAAAGAGAGATTCATGGTTGGCTTGTATCCACTTTTAAAGGCTAAAGTAGAGATAAAATTCCCATCCACCTTCAAAGAAGCACGTGAGGTAGCCATCATCAAGTTTAGAAAACTACACTTCCAAGCACATAGAGCAAGGGGTTTGAATGAAGTGAGAGAGGGAGTCTTCACAAACCATGGAAGCACCAATTAGGGCCCCTCTTGCACAATCTTCACAAATAGGAGATAACTCTCAACAAGAGGTTTTACAAAGGCTAACTCAACAGCTTGAGAACCTCACTCTGAATCTAGTACATGGCCTACCTCAACAACGACAACCAAGAGAAGGGAATCGCAATCAACAAAAAAAAGCTCAAGAGTTGCGATGTTGGAATTGCAATGAAATGGGCCATGGCATGTACAATTGTCCACATCCAAGGCGACTTCCGGGAGACATATATCCCCCCAAACCGCCTCCTCTCACTGTGCAGCAAGAACTAGCTCAAGGCCCACAAATCCTTCGTCGACCACCACCACCAGCAAATATACCTCCCATCCCACATGAGGAGGAAGAAAGAGGAGTCAACATCATCAAGCTAGAAGAGGTAATAGATGAGCATACTCTAAACTTTGATGTTATGCCGGCAGAAAAACGCACAAGAGCACATGATAAGGATGAAGACATGAGAAGTGAAGGAACAAATTCAGCTAGAAGGGACAAGAAGAAGAAGTCAAAGATGGGAGAAGCTGAAAGTAGCAGGAAGAAAAGATCAAGGCGAAGGGAAATGGGTATCAACGACTTCCCATTGGGAAAGGAGCTAGAGCCCTACAACATCCTGGAGGATTTACAAACCCAAAAGCCAAACATTTCATGGCCTCAACTTCTACACCTATCATCCAAAGTAAGAAGGCAATGGCCAAAGTTGGTAAGTACAAGAATTCCAAAAAAGAAAGAAAATCTTTCCATTAAGGTTGTGGCCTCAAAGCTACAAAAAGATGTGGAACCCATTGTGGATGCTTACATAAGGGGTAAAAAGGTGTCTAATGTATATGTTGATGGTGGAGCTCAAATGTGGGTGATCACGGAAAAATCAATGAACAAGTTAGGGCTTGAAATTACAAAGTCCTCTAATTGTCAAGCTAGGCTAGCCAACAACTCAAGTGTGAAGTGTTTGGGGATCATTGAAAATGTAAAAGTCTCTGTATGTAACATAGATGCACGAGTGGATATGTATGTCATGCCAGCTAAGGGGGAGGGCTATCCCATCATTCTAGGGAGGCCTTGGCTCATTGCTGTGAATGCATATCAAAAATGGGGAAGTGGTCGTTTGATTCTTAAGAAGGGTCAACCGGTGGTGTATGATTGGCGAGAAGGAAAGCAACTAGATATCAACTATGAAACCATGGCAGATGAAGAGAGTGAGGAGGAGAGTCCTTACTCAAGTGATGAGGAAGCATCAACCAGTGAAGAGGAGTCTTCTTTGGAGGTAATGGGAATTGTATTCAACGCCAACACCCAAGATTTTTCTGTAGAAGAAAATCCAACAGACAATTACACACGAGGGGATGAAAGATGCCACCACCTTGAAGAAGGATTTGAGAAGATGCTTGCAAAAGATCTTACTTGTGAGGAGAAGAGGTCCTACATCAATATGTTAAGGAGGTATCCCAATTTGTTTATCACTGACTACTCACAAATAAGAGGTGTAGATGTAATAGAGCATCGAATTGAATTGAAACCAGGGACCAAACCCGTGGCGCAAAAGTTAAGGCGACTAGGATCTATGCAACAAAAGGCTCTCCTACAAGAAGTGAATCAACTCTTGAAGGCTGGCTTCATCTATCCAGTATCCAACTCCGAATGGGTATCACCTATTGTAGTCACTCCCAAGAAGAATGGTAAGTGGAGGGTTTGCGTGGATTACAAACCCCTCAACGCTGCGACAAAGAGGGACCATTTCCCTCTCCCTTTCCAAGATGAAATTTTGAATGAAGTAGCAGGTCACGAATGCTACACTGTGTGTGATGGGTATTCAGGATATTTTCAAATTAGAATAGTAGAAGAGGACCAACCAAAAACCACCTTCATCACACCTTGGGGATGTTTTGCATTCAGAGTAATGCCTTTTGGGCTCACCAATGCTCCTAGCACCTTCATGAGATTCACAATATTTGTATTTTAACCATTCTTTGGAAAATCTATAAGAATCTCTATGGATGATTTCTATATTTATAGTTGTAGATCACTTCACTGCCAAAAGGTTGAAGAGGGGCTTAAGAGGCTCCATCAATTTGGGGGACAACTCAACCCAGAGAAGTGTCATATCAGTGAATCTCAGGTGGTTTTGCTAGGCCATGTGGTTTCTTCACAAGGAATTCAAGTGGATCCCTCTAAAGTAGAGGCCCTTTTGTCATTATCTCCACCAACAACAACTAAGGAGCTAATGACCTTCAACCACAAAGTGAGGTACATGTCTCGCTTCATCCATCTCCTAGAAGAAGCCATCGCCCCTTTGCATAGGTTGGCAAGCCAATCTACATTTGAATGCAAAAAGATCCTAAAACATCATACATGAGGCCGATCTATTTTGCAAGCAAGGTGATGACTCCGGCCGAGAAGGGATACACTGAAATGGAGAAAGTGGTCTTTGCAATCTTGTTTGCGGTAAGGAAGTTTCGATCGTATCTTCTCCCTGTGCCATTTGTTTTTCTCACCTTAGAGCACAATCTACCATATGTAGCCCAACACATGAGCCTCTCATCTAGAATAGCAAAGTGGGTGCTTGAACTCCAAGAATTTGAATACACTTTCCTTGTAGAAGATAGCACAAGAGCAGGAATTGCAGACATTCTCACCTACAAAGTGAGAGAAAGGGAAGGATCATGACTACAAAGAGAGGAAGGCTCAAAACAGTTCAAAGTGAAGGAGATTGATAATGCCCATACTTTATGCTTTGACGGAGCTTATCAACACCAACAAGACAAAGCAGCAGGGGGAATCATCATTTTGAACCCACAAAAGGAGGTAATGGTTAGAAAAGGTATCACTCTACCCAATGTTCACTCTAACAATGAGGCTGAGTATGCTGCTCTAACCCTTGGGTTAGAAGAATGCAAAGAATTAGGCATACAAAGACTTATTATAAAAGGTGATTCTTTGCTAGTGGTCAGGCAAATCCAAGGGACTTGGAGGTGCAAGAATCGTACATTGTTTGAGTGGCTTAGTAGTGTAAAAGCTTTGATGAAGGGTTTTAAAGCAACACAGGTACAACACATTGTGAGAACTCATAACAAGGAAGCAGACTTACTCGCAAATGAAAAGCTTCAAATGGCGGTAGGAGGTGTGAAACTATATGAACCCAAATATCAAGGTCAAGAGGAGCTAAAAGACATTATCTTCTTTCTACAAGCAGGTGAGTGTCCCAAACACTTAGACAAGGTGCAAAGACATAGACTAGTTAAGAAGGCCACACCTTACCAGTTTATCGGGGATGATTTATATCACAAAGGGAAAGATTTGGTTTTGAGGAGAGTACCAGGTGTGCAAGAGATAGAGAAAATTCTTCTTTCATGTCATGATGATGTCTGTGGTGGTCACTTTTCTCAAGATATTACAAGTAGGAAGATTTTACAAGCAGGGTTTATTTGGCCGAGCTTACATCGTGATGTCCAATATTGGTGTAAGGCATGTAAGCAGGATTTTACAAGCAGGGTTTATTTGGCCGAGCTTACATCATGATGTCCAATATTGGTGTAAGGCATGTAAGCCATGCCAAATTGCTGGGGATAGATGACTAACATATGAGCCTCGAGTCCCAATAATATCTTATGGCCCTTTTGAAAAGTGGGGTGTGGATGCAATAGGTCCCCTACCTCGTACGTCTACAGGGAAGGTTTTCATCATCATGGGTGTTGACTACATGACACGATGGGCGGAAGCAACAAGCACAACCCGAATCACAGCTGAAGAGGTATCAAAGTTTATTTTTGATCATATTTGTAGTAGGTTTGGAACACCCCTAGAAATCTTATCAGATCGAGGCCCGGGTTTTAGGGCTGACCTTCTGAATGATCTCTTGAGGAGGTTAAAAGTGAAACACCTGCATTCCACACCCTACTATCCTCAATGCAATGGATTGGTGAAAAAAGTGAATGGAATGATATGTAAGATCATTTCTAAGCAGGTTGTGGACCGGCCTAATGATTGGGATCGCCATTTGATGGCTGCTCTTTGGGCGTATAGGACATTTTTCAAGGTATCTACCCAATTCACCCCTTTTCATCTAGTTTATGGACAGGAGGCACTTCTCCCCATTGAGGTAGAGCTCTCAAGCTTGCGCGTTCTTGCAAGAGTGGCAAAAAAACCAAAAGAGGTTCTACATGAAAGGATCTTAGATCTCCAACGACTTGAGCTAGATAGAGAAGAGTCCATTGATCACTACATCACCAAAGCGACAAGCCAAAGGGACAAAATCAACAAGAAGCTCAAGGGGAAAGGATTGAAGGAAGGTATGTTGGTTCTTCGCTATGATAACCGACTTAATACTCGACTTGACAAAAAGTTTTTGCAAAGATGGGAGGGACCTTTCATGATAAAAACAAAGTTTGGGAATGGTAGTTACAGATTAGCAGATTTATCAGGAAAACTCCACAAGACGAGAGTCAATGGATGGAGATTAAAGCCCTACTTTCAACGTATCAATCTGTTGATAGGCAGTCATTTGCCTACATCGTCTAAGCTCCAAATTGGCATGGCTCCCTTCGGCTTGGCAAATGCTCCGCCTATTTTTAAAGCTTTGATGTGCAAAGAAGAACCAGCCTTGGAATCTGAACATACCCAAGGCAACCCTCCCATCTCCGATTTATGGGATTGAGGTAATGAAAAGCAGGTCTAATGGAGTAAAAGAATGCATGACACTCCTCCTATTGAAAAAAAAAAAGTAGAAAAGAAAAAATGACAAAAAAAGAGAAAAAAAAGAAAGAAAAAGAAGCAACACCGTCCTCCTAAAGATATGAATATCTCTAGGCTTGGGGGAGGGCTAATATGAGTGGCATAAAATGGTAACCATCTTTTTGCAACATTTTTCAGCCTACTCAACGTCCTCTTCCTCATATGTGTATATATTTTTCTATGCTATTAAGTTATCTAGGGTAAATTCCCCCTCTTCGTTTAACCTTTGTGGCGACACATACATTGTACTCTTCCCAAAAATGTCACCTTAGTCATATATTTATATTACCACCCTTTTCTTTTTTGCTTCGTAAATAAAAGTAAGCATACAATAACCAACTATCTACCCCCAAACTTTCTTACCTCTTGTGAATTAGTAGTAGAAAAATAATATATCCATCTTCCATCCCATATAGATAAATTACCATGGAAATCAGCTCTCCACTTGTCTTTACCAAAGATTATGGTCCATCTCTACAAGTCTTCTATGCCCCCTACATAGGTGGTCCAATATCTCTTAAGAATATACATATAGTTTTTCTCCTTTCAAAAAGACTCCAATTGTATATTCTTTTCACAATCAAATAATATTGGGCCCTCCTCTATTTGTTTAAGCATCATAGCCTTTTGAAAAAGCATGATTCCCCTTGGATGCATACAAGCAAAGGGCCCATACAAGAAGACTTGGAAGCAAAAGGTTCCCTAGCCTAGTGTGGACCTTCCAAACCGAATTCCGCATGGGCATGAAGAATAGTCCAAATTCATATCAAACATGTTGAGAAGGTCAAATTTGCCTTTTGAAGCATGTCATTCCGAGCTATAGGTAAAACGTTATGGTCAAAATAGTGTAAATCTGTCAGATTCGCAGCAAAAGGAAACTCTAAATCAAGTAAATCAAGAGGGTGAGATCTTATTTTTCCCCTACTCATCCTTTAGAAGAGCAATGAGTGTTCAAAGTCACTTGCATGTGATGGGACCAACCTAAAGATGCTTTCTAAATGCCAAGACAAACAAGTTGAGATACCCTGCAGGAGCCACCCGTAGGGCCTCATGGTGGGGCCCACCTACATTATGCACCCCTATGGAGCCTTCACGGTCTAAAATGATATTTTTGGTGAATAAATAGTCCCTTTTATGTCCAATATTCAATGAGTGGTCAAAGGACACTTAATTAGGGCTAACCACCTACCCTAATTAAGTGTAGCATAATCCCACTCCTACACAATTATAAATAGCCCCCCTTGGAGAGACTCAAGGATAGACACCTATATTTTCAACTTCATGTTGTTTCTTGATCAATAGTAGAGAAAACCCCAACTCTCCCTCTTTCACATCCTCCCTCCTAACCCTCCTCTTTGGAGGAAGTGCAACTCTATCCTCCACTCTTTCTATTCTACAATCTCTTACTCCATCAATCCAATAAATCATTTGTAGCCCCTCAATAACTTGTAAATACATCCTGATCTCTCTCATGGTTATGTTAATGATCATTAAATCATCTTCAAAACTTTCAAGTGTCGCAATTCGTGATGGTTAGCCATCGTCTGTCCTCCCCTTAAAAGGTGTGCGAGAAATCAAGTAAGTGTTCTATTCTCAATTTACCATTGGTTTGTTTCTCCACACTTATTCAATTGGTCTAAAGAAAATTCTCACTCCAACTCTCTTTTGCTTCATTAAATATGCATGTGGATACCTCTCATGGTGATTTTATTTGTCACGGCATTGCATAGATGGAGATGAGCTCTCTATGCAAAGTGTGTGAATTCGATGTAGGTGATTCTTTTGTGTGTTTTTTGAGAGGCAGGTCTTGTGTGCATGATTTTTTGAGGAGTCCTTGAGAGAAGAGGAGTTTGGATGTATCATGGGTATTCTTATGGGGAGAAGGTGAATGCTATTCCACAAATTGCATATTTACATTTGATGCACGGCATTGGGTTGCATAATCGTTGATGGTGTGAAGTGTCCAAAGTGTACATAGAGTAAGGGTTCTCAAAGTGTGTTGCTTGAGTGGGTGAGTGCAAATGTTATTTTGATTGGTTTCCTTCTCCACTACCAAAAGAAGGTGGTGCCCCAAGTAGTGTGCGTACCTCTTTACAAACATTTTGTGAGGGTAGGCCCATTGATTTGGGTTTAGAGGCCCCATTTCAAAAAGATCGCCCTTACTATCATATCATGCACTATAGTATTCTCCTCCTTTGTAAGAGCTTGTCCCTCTACGAATGGCAAGATTGTTTTTGGGATTAGATGTCTACAAGAACATGTTGCATTGCAAACATAGTGCTTTACAGGCCACTGTCATGGCTAGGACTGAAGAGTTGACAGTGACACTAGAGAAAACTAGTAATCACTTAGGAGAGGAGTTTTATGTTGTGGAAAAAACTCTCTCTACAAAGTTCATGGTGGTGGTCAAAGATGACATAGTCTCAAATTCAAGTTGCATGGTTGATCCTCCTATGGATGCTCCCTACATAGACCTTACAAGACCAATTAAGGAACAACTTTATAGGGAGCAAGCATTCAAAAACTCTTTTGAGGTAAAGGGAAAAATAGTACCTTTTCATTTTCAACACAATGATGATGCCAAACACATTAACAAAGATTCTTTCAAAGATGGTGAAAACAAAACAAAATGCAAAAAAAGCCAAAAATGTACAATGGTAACATGCCAGGTGTTTGAGTTTTTCCAAAAATGGGTCAAAAAATACAGCATATCAAGGGATTCGTATGACCAATTAGCGAGCTTCATACAGGTTTTGAGAGCTCAACACATAATGAACTTCCATACACTGTTTGAGGGGTTTGGAATGACCTTAGAGGGCAAAGATTTAACTTGGTTTCAGACCATACCTCGGGGATCAATAACCAATTTAACAACTTTGGTAATGAGATTTGTTGCTTCTTGCTTGAAATTGGGAATCAGTCGTAGTACAATAGCTCAAATCTACAATTTCAAACAATAACAAGGAGAAACTGCCAGAGATAGTGTGATTCAGATGATGCAATATATAGATAGATGTCTGGAGTTGGAGATCGTAGCCAAGGAAAGGCTTGTATCACTATTTTTGGAGGGACTATTGAACAAAAACTTGCATGCTATTTTGTATAGAAAAAAACACATGACTTGCGACGCATGCAGCCTGAACGCGATTGACTTGAGTGATAATTGCAAGATCTTCAATGAGGACTGTGCGCATCTATCACACATGTCAAAGCAAGGGACTTGCCGTACATTGTGTGCGAGCCACAAATGGTTGCAAGCACACAACCAGATTAATATAGCATGCTCAAGAGAGCAAGGGTGTGTCACTCACCGCCCTACACTCTCCTTCGTGGAGGATTCCTCGTTGCAAAGAAGAGGGAGCTACCGCCGTTCCATCGTTCCACGCTCAACTGCCTCGCCGCTGCCATGCCGTCGCAATGCTCGATCACACACACACTCTCTCTCTCTCTCTCTCTCTCTCACACACACACACACACACACACACACACACACACACACACATACAACACACACACAAGGAGATGAAGAAGAAGATGGAGATGAAGCAAGAGCACTCTTCAATTGCACAAATGAGAGAATAGGTGATTTTTAGGTTTAGGTAACTTTTATATGAGCTCACCCATTCACACTTGGGCACCCATGCTTAGCCAACTAACCTTCAAATGTTCCAGTTAGAGTGCACCTCTCATGGGCGATCACTCTTACCCTTTCCTATTTTATTTGCAAGGGCCTTGATCTTGAGATCTTCTAACATCCGAATAGTTTTAACAATAGACCCATCGGCCATGTTTACTACTATGGTTGTGGTCCCAAGGTGAGGTCTTCCCATAGTTTCCCAACAACTTTTAGTCACAATGCTAACCCCAACGCCACCATCAAGGATTCCCTTTACAATTAATCCCTTGGTAGTGATTGGTATGGTCGCATTGGATTCCTCCCTCAAGTTGGCCCATCTAGCAGGTATTTCTACAACAAGGTTCTCATCTAGGTTGGGTTGTATCTAAGTGTTCCTCCTCTATTGGCATCTCCCTAGCTCCATCCATCTGTGAAAATTGTGGTAGCCCAACTTTAAGTTCTCCATTGAGGAAAGCTTGAAGAGCTAAGAATAGCTCAGGGTCTCCATATAGTTTGGAGATGACGGTGGTTCTGACTTCTAAATCCATGAAATCCATCAATTTGGCAATATTTAACGACATCGTTTGGGTTTCAATCCCTTGACGTGGGGAAGATGGGATCTCCATTTCTTCGATAAAGTCACGTAGTCCCTCTGTAAACATTCTTTCCAACAAGAAGTGAGTACGCCCCCACTTTCCCATGACTTTAAGTCACTTTCTTCTTGGATGACACTAGGTATGGCTAGGGGTCTATGGACTTTGTGAGGTTGTTGTTGCGTAGGAAACATTGTGTCTATAATCTAGATCTGCCTAGGTGTTGGTTCTAGATCCCTTTGGGTATCTTCTTCCAAACTCTATAATTGCTTGACTCTCTCGATCTCCTCTGTAGGGTTTGGATATAAGTTCCTATCTTTTTCTTGGATCCTAGCCATTATGACTCATGATGATCTTCCTTGTCGGTTTCTTTCTTAGTGGTCATTTTGGTCTCCATGGTTTCACCTAAATCAACATCCTCTTCAGCGTCGTTCATATATATGGGCTCGTCACCAGCCCCTATGTTGGTCTTTGAACTGGGGTCTGACTTCGCTGCTTTTTGTGATCTCTTTCTTCGTGTTTTCTTCTTTTTCTGAGATTGGGCAATTGATGCTGTGTCTCTTTCCTCAAGAATATAATTTTGTTTTTGGAGAATCAATCGTGTGAGTACGTTTACTGGTACTATAGGTGTACTTTGTGATGTCTCCTCGGTAACCTCAATCAAGTTTAATGGCTAAATCTTTGGTGCATTTGGATTATTCGGGCATTGGGCAATCAAATGATCTACGCCACATCGATTACACATGAGTATCGGCATTGTAGGCGTGCTCGCTTGATTGGTTTGTTTCAGTGTAGCATTCTTTTGTAGCCTAATAGGACACTCGGCTACATGATGTGGACCTCCACACTCATAGCATTGAAGAGGTGGCCTCTTGGCAGTGTAATTGATATTTTGGCCTCTTGCAGCAAGAGCAGCTACTTGATAGACAGATTTGACTTGTCCCCAATAGTAGGGTAAATCATTTTTTCTTCCACCCTTAGGGTTCTATACCAATCCCCAGCGTTCCCACTTAAGGTTAGGCTTGAAGCATTACTCTTATGCAGGTCATTGTGTTCTCCTAGAGAATCACATATTTGTTCAAACACTTTGATATGCTTTCTCACATCCCGTCTCCACTAAATTTTTGTGTGAGCTTGGCCATTTGTACTACCTTACTTCTAGGCTCTCTATCAGGCGTGTTACACATATTCTCAGCAGTAGATCGACCGATGCTTTGAGCAAATGCTGTTAAATCTCCTAAATAAGCAAGTGTAGTGGCCGCAAGTGCATGCGCTCCTCGAACTACATGTGGGATAGGATTTGGCCTTGGCGTTGGCATACGTGCAGCCCTTGGGTCCCATACCTCGTGTGGTGGTGTACCACGTGGTGGTCCAAAGTTCATAGGTGTGGCCCTAGGCATAGCCGGTGCTGGATATGACATGTTATTGCTAAATGGTATGGCCCCACTTGAATAAGAGCTTAGATAATGACATTGTGGAGTGTGAGCCCTCGACATAATTGGGGGTGTGGGAGCTACATTGGCATGAGATGCGACAGGTACATAGGCCTGATGCACACCTGTAGGTATTGTTGGGCGCATTGTGCTACTAGATAGCAGTGCAGGGCTAACATACGAGGTCCAAGGTGTACTTTTTGTACTCATCACCGTAGGTATCATAGTTATAGTGTCTCAAAGAGACAGATGAGCTAGATTTGGAAAAGTAAAACTACTACTTGTGGGTTCAGAGTGTACCGAAACTCCAGGGGAGACAATATATGAAGGGTCCATTGGACTCACTGAAGGAGTTTCCATCTGTGATAGTGTTGGTTGTCTGGCCTTACCCGTATCCAAGAATCTCATAAGGCCCGTTGAAGGAATTTTAATCCCTCGGTTTTGCCTCTCTGATTGGATGATGCTATGGATGACATTACAGACCATCTGTTGCTGCTCCTCTAGACTTGTGGTGCTAGAAGTAGATTGTACAACTTCTAACCAACCTACATGGTATGTATAACCCATGTACAGGTCAGCCAAGGTTTCAGTTTGTAGGTCATATTCCCAATTTTTGTTAAGAAATAACCCTTCTAGGCTCGACGTACTAGACGTTTCCCTTGAGGTGGAAGCATTGTTGTTCCCCACAGTTTGACCCACATTGCCTACTAACTTAGGAGCACTCGATTGCGCGATTGCTATGACTGTTGTCCCAGGGGTCTTTCCCTTCATGGCTCGGTGTTGTTCTAGAAAACTCTCCATTTCCCTCTCCCTAGCCACTTGCATATAGCACTCAACTTCTTGCACCTCCGCAGACTCCTACCATTGGGTAGTAGAACTTCGGGGGGTGATTGCTTTGCAGGGTCTTCCATGAAAGCAGGGGGCAGCATATCAACGAGGACACTCTTGGGGAGTATAGGCTCCCCCTGAGATACCAAAGGCGAATCTACCTCTCACTCACCTTTGTTAACTTCACTAGCCGTAGGTTCAGAGCGAGTAGCTCTACTAAAGGTTTCTATAATAGGACTAAACACACTAGATCCAGGATGTGGGGCCCAGACATGTACATTTTTTTTTACTTGCTCGGGGTTTGGTGTAGGATTCCCTTCCATAATATCATAGTCAGATGAAGAGTCACTAGCCGCTATGTTTGGGTCTTGGGTTGTACTACCTTGGGTCCCCTCTGAGGGCCCAGAACCTAAGGTAGGTGGGTATTGAGAACCTACATAAGTCGAACTGCTCGTTAGTTTCTCTCCCTCTATCACACGACCAGAGCACAAATGCATGTGCGTTTGGCACCCTACAAGCGTCGGCAAATACCCTCGAAGGTTAACCGCTTGATTTTTTGGGCGTGTTGCAACCCGTTTTCACTCATTTTTTTATGTTTTTTATGTGTTTTTACGATCGATTTTTGGATTAGAGCGTGTGATAGCTCAAAACGAGCATATAGCTTAGGGGGTCTTGGGCTTGGGGAATGTTCCCGATCTTAGATCTTCCTTTTTTTTTAATTTTTTAATTTTTTTTGGATAAGGTCACCGCGGTTGCGCTGTTTGCAAGCGCACACACACCTAACCTACCTACTTGTTGCAACTAACAAAGCTACTTTTACACACTATAAACACAGTACTACAACAACTAATCAAATAACAGATCTAACAATATAGATCTAATACCTTAATTCAACACCTTATCAACAGAAAACAATACATTACAACACCTTATTAACAGAAAATAGTACACTACAACAAAAACAAAGTTCACAAATCCTTCTCAACAACCACACACCTTCTTTCTCTACCTTTCCTAGATCTCAAATTGCACCACAAAGCAGTAGAGTGCTATTCAAGCTTAATGCATGGCATCTCCTCGGTAGCGGCACAAAAAATGTGCATATCTATCGCACGTGTCAAAGTAGGGGACTTGCCGTACACTGTATGCGAGCCACAAATGGCTGCAAGAACACAACCAGATTAATCTAGCAAGCTCAAGAGACCAAGGATGTGTCACTCACCGCCCTACCCTCGCCTTTGTGGAGGATTCCTCGTTGCGAAGAAGAGGGAGCTACCGCCATGCTACGCTCAACCGCCTCACCGCCGTCGTGTTGTCGCAATGCTTGATCTCACACACACACACACACACACACACTCTCTCTCTCTCTCTCTCTCTCTCTCTCTCATGCGCGCGCGCACACACACACACACACACACACACACACAAGGAGACGAAGAAGAAGATGGAGATGGAGCAAGAGCACTCTTCAATTGCACAAATGAGAGAATAAGTGATTTTTAGGTTTAGGTGACTTTTATGAGCTTGCCCATTCACACTTGGGCATCCATGCTTAGCCAACTAACCCTTGAATGTTCTAGTTAGAGTGCGCCTCGCATCGGCGATCACTCTTACCCTTTTCCTATTGGACTGACAAGCCCGGCCCATGACTACTAGAAGTGGATGCCAGTGGTTAACAAGGAGATAGCCTCTAAAGACTCACAGAGCAAGAGAACTACATCCATTCTGCTAGACCAATTGTTGCAACTCCTGCTATGGCTATAGAAGACATACCTAGACGCATGAATGACATGATGAACAACATGCAAAGGATGCCTCTGAGACGGCCAAGACGACATGGATCAACTCAGGGACAACCTATGGGACAAAATAGATTGATGAAATGGTGTGCCATTGAAGGAAAATGGACAAACCATGAGACAAATAAGTGCTACTATAAGCCAAAATATGATGGAGATTTCTAGTATGTGCCAATGAGATCACAAGGCATCCCTTGTATAGATACCCACCAAATGTGGCACCAATGCAGAGATCACCCATGAATATGGAGAGACCACAATCGGTATTAGGCTAACAACCACCACTCCCAGGGAACAATGCTATATCAATCAAGTATATGTTGCTTGAGGGACAGGTGGATGAACAACCTCTAGTACCCATTACACCATATCCTGAATTTTTTTTGATAGCAATGGGGGTAGAGGAAGAATGTCACAATCAATTGACTTTGGTCATGGTAGAGCTAGTGTACCAAGCACCTTTAGATACAATACATGTTTATTTCATCACAAACCAGGGAGCTAGACCACCTATGATCAAACCAATGCCCAAACCAAAATCTGGAAATTTCCACAATAACGGGACGGATGACCATTGGAAAAATGATTTTCCTAAACTAGATAAGAATGCAAAACCTATAGAGGCATATTTCTTGAAGACTTCTCTAGGAACTCAACAAGCAAAGGGAAGACTACCATAAACATAGTTCAAGTTGTGCCTAGTAGTTCATTAGAAGGGGAACCCACGATTCATGTTTGAGTAGTGATGAGCGTATAAGCCAAGGGGAATAAACATAAAAATACAAATGGATCGAACATACCCAGTAATTACTCCAAAGAATCTAGGAAATAACGACACAAACAATATGAACTGAAGAGACAAAAACTACAAAAAGGGAGCCAAAGTAAGGATACTGAAGGAGGTAGAGAAAAATATGTAGACTTTGTAATCAGATTTTAAGGAATCATCAAACATTGGAAACCAAATGAAAAACCTATCCAACACCTGATATGGAAGCAGCTAAATTAGAAGCATACAAATATTTGGTGCAAATCACGCAATCCATGCTAGAAAAATAGAAACCTCAATTGAAAATTTAAAACTTGAGACTAAAACCATCAGAGAAAAAACAAAACAAAAGGGAGAGTTGAAAACTTTAGAGGACGATGACACACATTCACCAATTTTGATAGTTCCTGATAGTGAGGAGGGATGCGATGGAGTACCAATAGTCAAAGAAAATTGGCTAAACCATTAGGAAAGTAAAAGATGGGAGTTTGACTTTGAAATTGGCTCCAGTTGAAGTGGTATGGCTAGATGAACCACCCATGGAATTAGATGAGAAGTCTTTGTATGAAGATTAGGGATCAAAGCAATCAAGCTTAACAAAAGCTGGAATGTTGCGGATGCTACCTTTGTACTTCGGTGAGACTGAAGAGAAATCAGTGGTTTGCAAAACAACAAAACTAAATAAGCAAAAACAAACCTTGGATGTGGCAAAGTTTGCAATCCATTATGTCAACTTCAATTCAATGCACAATCACATTGGGTGAGCTACTGAAGTTACAATCACATCTATGGGAATATATCCAAATCACTATGGAAAAGATGGGCCTAAAAGGAGCATCCAAAACACACTTGGAAAAATTGCAAAACGAGGAGGTGTTGACCGTTGGGTCAACAACACAACATAACTCAAGTTTCGTACCAAAGTCTTATCTTTTGCGAGTTATGAAATGCTGCAGATTATGGCTATAAACGTCATTTGTAATGAGTAGTTATTCTACTTTCAGAAGCTAGGGTGCAATGGCACTTCCAGATTGTAAATACAAAGCCATTTGACCCTTTCAACCCCATTTTTCGTTAAACCTAAGGTAGCCTTAGTATATAAGGTACCTAGGTCATTTTGTAAAGGAGGACTTTTTAATCATAATCAAAACTTAGCGCTGCCGTCTACTGTGTGTGAGAGAGAAAGAGAGTGAGCGTGAGCTTCATCCTCTCGCTACGCCCGGCTCGCTCAACGCATTGGAGATCCGACTGCACCATTGTTGTAGGCTCGAGGAGAGCTACACGACAACGCTAAGCGTTCCACGCGAGACGAAGCGCACACGCCGACGCATCTATGAGCTATTTGTGGCCGTAAGTGTATCAAACAATGTCTGTTTTCTGCGTGCTAGTAGTCTATAGAATCGTGGTGACATAAGCTACGCATAGATACTCATAAATTTTAGTTTCGAGCACTTCCAAAATTTTGCTCTGTCATCCTACGCGTTTTCCGTAGATGGGTTTAGAGTGAGGGTTTTGAGTGCAGAAGCTTAGGGACAGGTGTATCCTCGTGAGGGGATGGTGTTGCTTAAGTTTCGTATGAATCTGGCATGATTAGGCAAGTTACCTTCCGTATGTGTGTATGTGGCTAGGTGGTGTAGTTGAGAGCAGTGAGGTTCTTGATTGTGGTTTAGTTGGCCTTCCTGAGTGTTGTATGTGTAGGATGGTCTCAGCTTGACAAGCTTAAGAGATTTCCTCCGTGTGCCTATCGTGTCATCTGTGTCCTCGATTGACATTATGTTGATCTAGGTAGTGTTTGCATGCACTTCATGGGTGTGTGAGTCGCTCCCGTCCAACATTGGCGCCGCTGCCGGGGACACAAGGACCTAAGTAGGTTTCCTACTAACACTCGTGTGATGATTGCTTGATTTATTTTCGGCTAAAGAAAGCGTTTTTCTTAAGTGGATCCGGAAGAGGATATTCCGTGATCAAGTGGATAGCCAGGAAGCGTGTGTCTTGCCGAGGGTCTGCGACTAGATAGGTTTAGTTAGGATCTGTGGATTAGAGTAGTTGTTTGTGGTCGAGTGATTTGTGAGGTGATAAAAGCGTTTACTAGTCCGTGTGTGGCAGTGAAGCGTTTTTCTACTCATAGATGCAAAACCCCATATGATTGGTAGGAGTAGCTTTAGGTAAGTGATCCGATTCTGATCTAGAGCTATTCAACATTGGATTATTTGCTAAAGTGCTTGATTGCATTTGAAATCACAAAAAAGTGTGCTTTTGAGGGTAAAAATGCATTAAACAAGCTTTTCTGGATATTTTTGTATGACTGACTGATGGTGTGCATATAAAAGAGCATTTGCAAGGGTTCTGTGAAGAAAACTTGCAATTTTGTAAATATAGACATCCTACGCGTAGCATGTCTCAAGGGGGTTCTGGAGACCAAATTTGAAAATTCTGACTGCACCAGTGTGTTCAGAAGGGGGGGGTGTCAAGAGTTTTGACCAACTCTTGACACCCAAAAGACAAAAGACGGAGCGTCAAAAAGGCGAAAACAAGAAACTTAAGATTCTGAGCACAATTTTGCATAAAAACTGCTAGGAATGCTTGAAAAGTAGTGCTCAAGACTTGGGGAGGCCTGTGGATGAATTCTGCCAAAAATATCATCAGTAGACATCCTACGCGTAGGATGTCTCTAGGGCACTTTTGGCAGGGAATTTGGGAAAACTGACGTTACCAGTGGGTTCAGAGGGTAGGTTTTACCCTAGTAACATATTAACTTGGGTGTTTTTCCCTATTTTTGTTGACCAAAAGCCAAAAGGCAGAGTCAGAAAACGTAAAATTTCAGAAAAGGCTTAAATTGAGTGATTTTTGCATGTTTTTGCAAGTGTGAAGCATACTTGCACTTGTTGAGAGCATAAGGAAGCATCAGGGACACTTCAGTCTCAAAAAATCAGCAGTAGACATCTTACGTTGTCGTGCTGTGACACGTACATAGTGGGAACGCATGCTACAAAATCTATCTTGTATTTTTTTTAGATACATAATTATATTTCCTATAATGTACATATGCATATGTAAGTATAAAAATAAGCTTTCTATCTCATCTTATTATTTATCTCAAGGGTAATGTATTCTTACTTTACCATCAAAAAAAAAAAAATACTATGGGAAAAGTGTCAATAGCTCCGCCTCTTTAACTTGGGGCAAAAAAGCATTGATTCTTTATTTCTACTATTTCATTATCATCTCACACCTTAGCTAGATCCTATATCTAGGGTAAACTCCAATATATATATATTCTATGTATTTTTTATGCTTTTCTTATATTTCTTTTTAAATAGCTACTAGGAGAGAATCAAATCCTAGTGGGACACTAGGTGGCATGATCTCAAAGATACACTTATTTTAATGCATTATTGCAAGCATGATTACAAAACTTTGTCAAGGAGCAATGTCATGATTTCATATGGCATGAGGTGTCCTTTGGAATCAAATGAAAGTCTAGGCTAAGGGGACCACATGAAGACTTTTGCTGCCAGAAATGGACCCTATTTTGATGAATTTTTTACACAAGGTTCCAATCCGAATTGGAGAATGATTTTAAAATGAAAATCGTAGCTAATGAGCTGAAGTTTCTGCCCATATTTTTACTTTTTTATTTGGAGCTACGGTTGAGGAGATATGATCAAAATACTGGACCCCAGTCTGCCCACATCATGCAGGGACAGCTCATTTCCAACTTTTCCAATTCCTGTTCACACTGGCTCCTCTCTTCTTGTGTAAACCCTTGTGAGTTCCCTTCACCTATAAAAGGGACCTCTTCTTCCTTGGAAGGAACTCAAGCATTCAAGCCATTGATGAGAGGAATTCTTGAGGGAGTGAGTAGTAATGCCTAATTGTACTTAGCCCCATTAACATAAGCCCAAGCCTACACTTTCTCCTAGAGGAAAACTAGCCATTCTTGTACGCCATCCTTGGAGGATCAACTCTAATCAAAGAAGGTGTTGTACTTGGCGTATCAATCAACGTTGAATTCTCCCCTCTTCTTCTCTCTCCCATCAATAATGGTGCCGAAGGGTTTCAAGTAAGATGTGTTCTACATTGATGTTTTCTTGATTTCTTGTTGTTTTCATTTTCATCTCTAATCCAACATATATATATGTATCTAATCTCATCTCCTTAACCAAACCTATCTCTCTCATTCTTAGTAATTCATCCTCTCTAGGTTCTCTTTGCTACAGGTACATCTCTCCCCGCAGTATCCTTATTGCCTACGGGCAAGAATAGGGCTTGGGAGGGAAACTTCTCATCTCTTCACTTCTCTCGTATCTACATTTCTCACATACTATCCTAGATGAATAACCCACATGATGATCATTTATATCGCTTTCACTCTGTACGATCTATTAGAATTAACGTATAGATTAGCCGTAAAATACACTTTCAACAACGTATAGTGTTTCTCTTCGGCCCTGAAAGGCTCAATGAAATACTTCTATCACCGGATCCCATCATACTACCTCTCATAGACTATAATTTTTCTTTTGATGTAAGCGTAGTTATCTTGCTATGAACCAAGAGGATTTGTACACACAATTAATCCCAATCACTAGGCAAAATATATATATTATGGTAAGCACAAAACTACAATTCCAAAGAACAATTCGTAGCCTATTTGGTCAGCCAAGATTGAATGCCATTAACTCATCCATTAACCCTTTCATATTACCCATGATACGATATGACCATAGCCTTGATGTTTTCATCTTCGTATTGTTTTGACATTCTCTTTTGCGTTCTTTCTTTGTGTGTGTGTGAGTGCAAGAGAGAAAGAGTGAGTCTTCTTTGATTGCACTTCTTTCCAAACCCTAGTCTTCATGGCATCCATGGTTTAACTCCTTCATATAGTTTTTGTTGAGTTCTCTCACAAACTCTCACAGCCATAAGCCCGGTGCTTTCCTGGCAAGACCGCAAATTTCTCGACAACGTGTAGGATGTCTACAGGGCGATCTGGTGGAAATTTTGAAAATCTGAGGTTACCAGTGTGTTTAGAAGGTAGGTTTTACCCTATTTTCACCTGGAAAGTGGAAATTTGACCAAATTTTGACAGATCAAAGCCAAAAGATGAAAATTGCCAGACATCCTACCCAAATTGTGACCAAGGCATAATTTTTGAGACCAAACCATAGGGTGACTTCATGTGCATGTTCTAAATGTTGTATTGAGTGCATGTGATAAAATTTCATCTCATTTGGGTGAGAAACGGGGGTCGTAAGCAGACCTTAGCACTTTTGACTGAAAAAGGCAAGAACACCTAAAATTTGGGACTTTTGAAATCCAAACAAAAAACTAAGCATACCACTGGGTTACTGACATCAAGGGGAAGCTGTGGGACAAGTCTGGGGTCAAACAGGCCAAAAAGACATCCTACACGTAGGATGTCTTCTGTGTGATTTAAGACTCTAAGCACATTTCTGAGCACACCACAGTGATCAACACCTTAAGGAGAGTCTGTGGTTCAAATTTGGGGCAATTCTGAGCAGTTAGACATACTACGCGTAGGATGTCTATTGCATGATTCTGAAACCAAAATTCTACTGTGACCATACCATGCTATTGTATAGCCTTAGGCAAGCCTCCAAGTCAAATTTGGTCCAATTTGGAGCTGGTTTGACTTGGAAATTCATCAGGACAGACATCAGGCTTTTGGAACATATTCTTGAGCATTTGACCAACCTATAGGTGTCAGAATCAAAAAGTAAAAATAGCTATGAGTTTAGCACATCAAGGGGAAGCTACAATGCAAGTTTGGACAAAATCTGAGCAGTTAGACATCCTACGCGTAGGATGTCTCCAGCTTGATTTAGGACCAAACCAACTTATGAGCACACCACTTTGATCAGCACATCAAGGAGAAGCTAGGGTGAAAATTTCAAGTCATTCTGAGCAAAAAGATATCCTAGGCCATTTTTAGGTCCAAATGAAATTCTGAGCATGCCATTGTGTTGCTGGACTTAAGGGGAGTATCTAGACCAAATTTTGTTAAATTCTGAGCAAAAAGACATCCTACGTGTAGTATGTCTCTAGGCCAGATTTAGGGTCCAACTGTACTTTTGACCATACAGAAGTGTTCACAGTGTCACAGAGATCCCAAATCTTCTTTTAAAATTGAAATTGGAAACTGCATTTCACTGTTTTGGCCATAACTTTCACAAACGGTATAGGATTGGAAAAGTTTTTATATCAAAACGTAGCCTGAGAGCAGCTCTACAGATCTTAGAGTAAAACTTGAACAAAATGTATGCCAACGGCAACCATTTAGTCCAACTTTGAAAAAAACGTCGTTTGAGGCCTCAAAATTCATCCGCAAGTTAGGGGTGTCTAAAAGCGACAATTTGCGAGAATTGTGACGAAACGGTTGCGGTTTTGGACATAGTTTCGACTTTTCCCTAACCAAAGAACTTAAACACAGTGGTCTAAGTCTACTTGAACCAAGCAAAAGCTCTTAAGCCCAGAAATCATGTCTACCCTAGATTCAAACGCAGCTTACACAAGCTTGGAGATCCCGACGATAGAGGAATATCCTCCCACAATGGATCTTCCAAACTTGCAATTGATAAAGACCCATCTTGTTGAGAGAGTTTGGATGATTGGTCATGAGAGTGAAGGACTATATAGATACATTGACGACAATGAGGTCAATCTTTATAGGTGCTCAGATCCATACCTAGAAGAGATAATGGATTACAAGCTCTTATATGTCTACACATATGGAGTGGACTGTCAATGGAGATCTATAGTTGTCGACAAGTATGGACGAGAATACAGAGTTGTAGAAAGCACAAATCCACAGACTGTACTAGAAAGAGGTGGACATTGGGTCAATGAAGGACCACAAATGCCTCCACCAAACACGAGAATTCCTATAGGAATTCCAAGAAGAGAGCCACCAAGATTCCCTTCAAGAGCGATAACGAGAGAAGGATTGGGAGAGTCTTTGGTTAGACTTGTAGACAATCGACGAGTTAGACCATCCCAAGTCCAGAAATGGGTAAACAGAAAATACTCTGGAGATAAAGATCCGAGAGATCACGTAGCGGCTTTTAGAAGAGTGATTAGAGCATAGGAAGTTTCAGATTTTGCGACACAGTTTGCGGGATTTGGATTGACTCTAGACGATGATGTAGTTACATGGTTCAACTCGGTGGAAATATGGGATTTTGAGACCCTAGATGAGGTGTTTGAGGAGTTTATTGAACAATTCTCGCCAAAAGGCATTGCTCACAACACAGTCTCGCAAATCCATAGATTCAAACAGAAAGAGAATGAATCAATACGCAAAGCATCATTACGGCTCAAGAGATATGTTAAGCTCTGTCCGAGAGCGGAATTACCTATGCAAGCACGACTGATGCTGATATTTATCCAGGGAATGAGACATGCGGGCCTTCAGAAGGATCTGCATATGATAAGGAGGATGACGCTAAACGAGTTGATCAAAGAAGCTCTTTATCTAGTGGATAACTGTGAGGCATACAAAGAAAATGACTTAAAGAGTGAAGGAGATGATACATCCTCTCAGCACAGTGTTTCACAGATAAGTGAGTCCATTGACAAGCCAACGGCACCTATTGATCAAGAAAATCTTATCGACGACTTGGTCAAGAGGTTGATTCCTCTTGTAAGGTCTGATTCGGGAGAGCCGAAGTGGTGTGAAATTGAGAGAAAATGGACGAACCATACGGGGGAAGAGTGCTATTATAGCATGGAAAATGCTAGGGAGAGGTATGTACAACCTGTTCCAGAAGCACCTACTCCACCTAGATACATTACGGGGAATGCGCCAAGACCAGTAGGAGTTTTAAGGCCACAGCTTGTCTTAGGACAACAACCTCCGCTGCCAGGTGCTAGAATGCAGGTAGACATGAGATACATGCCAATGATGGAAGCATCAAATAAACCAATGCCAGTACCAGCTACAATGTGGTATAGTAACCAAAGAGAGTACTACCCTTCAGAGCAACAAAATGTGAGAGAAACACATGGAGTGGTGAGGCCGGTACAACCTCCACCTCCTAGGTTTCAGTCGAAAGAAAGAAGATATGAAATGGACGAAAGGACATTGCGATTCATTGCAAATAGTGGCTTATCTAGGTCAAAGCATGCTTATAGACAAGAGGAAATGCTAAAAAATCTCCTCAACTGTCATAAAATCTAATATCTAACTAACCCAAATGATTTTCTCATATTAAATTGATCACTTAATGTGGGAGAATAAACGGGAACAAGTGTTAAGATATAGGTATGTGCTTATAGATCTATCTCAACACGGGGCCAATGGTAAAGGGGCCCAAAAGGGAGATGGTCTATCAAAGAGCAAGGCTAACCAATGGAGCATAAGACCTTAGGGTTAGCTTCATTGAAGACCTCCAATAAATGTGTGTAAAAGTTCTTTGACCTTAAGTAAGCTAGGGCTGAGCTTGAGGTGGGAACCCGGCCCAAGCTCGAGGTGCTTGTCATGCTTGAGGTGCTTGTCATGCTTGAGGTGTTTTTCATGCTTGAGGTGCTTGATTAAGATGCTTGAGAAGTGAATGATGCAGATTACATACCTAAACCATTCCCTGAGTATTTGTTTGAACCTTTTGAGTGGACTCAAATTTTGGCCACTATGGATGTGTGTATAAATGAATCTCCACCTGCACATGTTTGTGATGAAGACGGCTATGGTATAGTCTCAATCCAGATGGTGTTTATTGGAATGATTGAGGAGAAATAGGTCTTCTTTGATCACTACTATGATGCCACATATGAGCTAGAAGAAGAAACTATTATGATAGAGGAATCCAACTCTAAAAAGAAGCACGTAAAGGCAAAACTTCCAATCAAGGGAGGAGAAGATTTTTTTTTGAATTCCAAACCAACATCGAAGACGCCAAAAAAGGTATCATAAGAAACGGGAAAATAACCTAAAAAGAAAAACATCAAAAAATGCAATGGACAACAAAACTCAATTTTAAATGAAAGTAGATGCAATGGATTGTATAAAAGACTAGATAACGAGAAAATTTTCATACACAAAACATTTAGAGCAACAAAACAAAATGAAACAAAAGCCACACGAGCCCAATAAGACCAAAGGAAAAGAATCTCCAATGACAAAAACCAAACACATAGAAAAATACAAGGAGCTGAAATGGACCATAGAAGAAGTCTAGACCACGGAGATGGAGTTGGACAGTGACAAACTAAGAGCAATTAGTGTACCATATCATTATAAAAAATACAGTTTGCAAGATCAACGGATTATTGTTGAGAAACCCATGTGACAACTAGATTGAACCCGTAGTAGATGATAAAGTCAAAACTGATGATGAATGGCTAGATGGACTTGATATGCAGATCATTGTGAATTGGAAAGAGAGTTACACGGTCAATACCTTAGCAGATACAGGTTCTAGAGACAATGCGGTCAGCTATTCTACTTATCACAAAGCAGCTACTCAACCATTTGAATATTGTTGGGATGCAACAAGAAAGTAACTCCAACTTTAGGGAAAATCAACTTGAATATCATTGTTCATAGATTGTATTGCCCTCATACTTTCATAGGTCAGCTAAAGGTTCCATTTGTATATAGGAAGGAAGAGTGGAAAGCAAGTGGTAATTTCCAGTTGACAAGCAGGAGCCATCTTTGGGATGCCAAAATTCTAGAGCTTACACTTAAATTAGGGAAAAATTGGCCTCTCAAAGAGGCCCTATAAAGAGGTTTGACTTTGCCTCTCTTGTCCAAAGTGGACAACTCGGTGAAGTACATAAACGCTTTGTCAAAACCCTATCAACCAACATATCATTGGAAAGATCTTAGAAAGAATTTTCCAAATCCCCAAACTTTGACAAATTTAGAGTTTATCTGTAGACGTTATGGCCTCCCCATTGAAGCTGAAATGTGGGGAGAGTGTCCATTTATAAGACAAAGTTGTCACATCAAAAAATAGAATCTTCTAGAATAAAAAGAATCTAATGGCATGCTATATATCAATGGATGGATCTCGATGAGTACATTCTAAATCCAAAAGGTCCCACACGTTTTAGTTTCATTTATAAAATTTTTACCATGAGAGAGAGAGAGAGAGAGAGAGAGAGAGAGAGAGAGAGTCTTTGATGTTCTGAGAGAGTGAGAGTGTTAGAAGCTGGACACACCCTACGGAAATTGACGGCTCGACAAATTATTATTTTTTGTAATTATTCATTTATTGAGAAAACCCGACATTTCACCTTGTAAATATTGGGGCTTACAGAAGTTTCCAGATTGTATCCCAGTTTTGACATTTAGATTGAGTAGATGGTTAAATTGGAACATTAGGGTTTGAGAATTGTAAGGTATATTTACCACTTTTTGACCTTAATGAAGAGACCTTAAAAAAAGTTTGGAAGTCTGTGAGTGAGCGTACTGTGTACGAGAGAGAGTGAGAGCTTCACCTTGACGCTACGCGCGTACCGGTGGTCGGAATCGAGTGCGGAGAAGAGTAGCGTGTTGCCCCCGACGAGAGCTACGCGCCAATACCTACATTGCACGCGTACGGTCCGGTTTTGCGAGCTCCATCTACGAGCTTCATCTGGTGATTCAGTGAGCATATGTTGTCCGATTTTGCATTGCAGCATATCCACGCATTCGCATTGAGTAGAGCTACACAATAGGCACTTTAGATTGAGTAGAGCTACACATTACACATTGAGTAGAGCTACCCATTAGGCACTTTAGATTTTGGAAACGATGACCTGCAAATTTCGGCCAGACATCCTACGTGATTCTTCACCAGGTGTTTTGGGTTGGGGTTTTGGTTCATAAACCTTAGGGAGAGCAACCTACTGGTGTTAGTAGGGTCTCCTGCAAGTTCTGTGGTGTTTTGAGATTGTTTGATGGGTGTTCAGCTCTAGGAAGCGTTGTAGGAAGTTTCCTCCTACGCAAGTGTATTTGTATTGAAGAAAGGCTGGCTCAGAGACTGGAGATAATTCAAGTCTATGATGATGGAGATAGATTCCAAGACGAAAAGGGGAACCACTATCTGATAGTTAGTAACCCTGAAGATTACAATAGATATGGAGATAACGTGGCGAAGGGGAAAATGGTTTCAGAAACTCAAGAACCGCCTCCAAACATTGATCGACCTGGAGAAATTTTTATGTATGATAAGAAAACAACCAGGGTTTCAACTTATAATGAGAACGTGGGAATCTACAAGCATGAGAGTGAGGGAATAGTCTCTTACTTTCGCTGCAAAGCAAAGACAAGCTTCTTTACTTATTCTCTTATGAAATTGCAATGCAAAAGGATATTGTTTTTGTTGATAGGTACGGGCGAGAATACTAACGTATTCTCCCAGAGGAGGTAGAAAAAGCAACAGTTTTAGGAGCATCAACATATGCCCCCGATGAAGTGCCAAGAGCCACCTACACCCCTAGCAAGTCTACAAATCGCTTCTCAGAGGAGTATGACGCGACCTCACATTCTACCCGACCGTAGACATTCAACAATCAAAACCAACCAGCAACTCAATCATCATTGCAGGCATGGCTTCGACAGAGTACAACATTAGAGCAAGACCGAAACCGAGATGGTTATCAAGCTGCACGAGGGCTAAGGGATTTACAAGAACCACCACTCTATTCAAGGTATCAAGGAGAGAGTAAACCAAAAACTCAAGGGTCAACAGAGCCTGGAAGACCACCCATAGAACGAGTTCGGAGAGATGAACCATCTCTTGCAAGAATTGTTAGAAATTACGGCTTAGGAGCACCACTGGGAGAGATACAAGCCTACTACAAAAGGCTAGAGGAGATATATTGATTAGGACGTGGAGATCCAATGGTGAGATTTGTAGACCATCGTAGAATTAGACCTTCTCAAGTGCAAAAATGGGTAAACAAGAAATACACAGGAAACAGAGATCCAAGAGATCATGTAGCAGCCTTGTGCATGTAATTATAGCGGAAGAGGTGTTAGACTTCCCTACCAAATTTGCAGGGTTTGAACTAACCCTAGAGGATGACACTGCTACTTGGTTTGACTATGTGGAGCGTAGAGACTTTGAGTCTATGGAGGAGGTGTTTGACGAGTTTATCGAGGAACTCTCACAAAGGGGAATATCTCATAATACCGTCTCACAAATCCATAAATTCAAACACAAAGACGGGGAATCTGTGCGAAAGGCAGCCCTACGACTAAAACGATATGTTAAGTTCTGCCCTGTGGAAGAACTGCCAACTCAGTCCAGACTTATGCTTATATTTATCCAAGGACTAAGGAATGAAGATCTCCAGAAGGACTTACATATGAAGAGGAGCACGATGTTGAATGAGTTAACTAAGGAGGCTCTTTACCTTGTGGACAATTGTGTGGTCTACAAAGAGGGTGAGTTCAAGGATCTTGACGACGATTCATCCTCACAACAAAGTGGAAGCAGGTCTTCTAAGACATCACCGAAAGGAGAAGTAGCTGTAAACCAGGAGCAGCTTGTAGAGGAAGTGCTAAAAAAGATTAACTTGTACGCCAAACCCCATGCTAAATAGTCCAAGTGGTGTGCTATTGAACAAAAATGGACAAACCATGGGACGGAGGAATGTTATTATAACAAGGGATATGTGAGAGAGAGACCATACGCTC
The DNA here is from genome assembly GCF_014529385.1 of Adiantum capillus-veneris. NCBI lineage: Eukaryota > Viridiplantae > Streptophyta > Polypodiopsida > Polypodiales > Pteridaceae > Adiantum > Adiantum capillus-veneris. The sequence goes on along the minus strand of NC_140950.1, from coordinate 139,292,253 downwards.
CCCAAGCTCATGTAGCATCTCCTCAAGTTCCATCGATGCCTAGGTATCAAGCAGGCAACCTACCAGGACCTGTAGGTGTAGAAAGACCACAACCAGTGTTGGGGCAACAACCACCCCTACCAGGATTACGACCAGTCGACATAAGATACACACCAACCATAACCAAATCAGAAGAGAAGGCTTTGGTGCCTATGCATGAATATTATGAAGATCCCAATGGATATGCGGAAAATCCTGCCTATTATCCACCGAAAGAACCCTCAACACAAGAACCATGGAACATGATGGGAGGTGCAGGACCACCAACAACTGCACAGGCAGCAGGAGAAGGAAGATATAGCTTAGATGAACGAACATTGTTGTTCATAGCCAACGGAGGCATGGGCGGACAGAGACATGCATACCAACAAAGAGGAGCTCAAGGAGCACCTCAACAGCCTAAAGGACCCTGCTACAAGTGTGGTGGAGACCATTGGCTAAGAGACTCTCCTCATGATGAAATCATTAGAGTCAACGCATATTGCACCGAGTGTGGAGTTACTCATTTGATTCCTGATTGCCCTAAGAACCCGAGAAAAGGAGCAAAAACCACCTTGAACATGCTGGAAGTCATGCCTTCTAGCATGACTTCCAGTGGAGGGTCAGAAAACGAGACAATCATACCTATTCAGGCAGTGCCACGAGCCCAAGCTCAAAGAATGACGAACGAACCTATAATTGAAGAGCCAAAAACCGATGTCCCAAGTTCAGAAACGAAAAATCAGAGAAGCACATGGAAAGCTAGAAAGGCGCGTATAAAAGCCAGGAAAGAATGAGAGCAAACGGCTCTATCTAAGGAGTTAAAACACAGAAAGGATAGATTAGAGCGGTTAGAGGATCTAGCTAGCCTAAGCTCACACACTGCGACAACCATAGCACCCAAGGAAATAGCAGAACCCAAAAGTGCAGGATCAGGAGGATCAGTACTGGCAGACAAGGTAAATGAGCAGTTAGATGCACTTCTAAAAGCTTACAAAGCCGGACTCAAAAAGAACCAAACCCAAGAGCAAAGATAGATGACTTATCCATATGCTGAAATAGAAAAACAGAGGTTGGAAATGTGTAGAAAGATGATTGAAACAACTCAATCTTTGATAGAAAACCCGCTTGGTAAACCTGCAAATTGGTAGGAAGTACCGGCCCCAACCCCTATTAAACCAGCTTTAGAGGAACAAGTAGAAACGAAGGAAAGACTCGCGAATGCCTATGAGTCTAGGGGAGAGCCTATCATAGTGCCAAATACGACAGATGAGGCAAGTGACGGGTTCCAGCCTAAAACATTGGTAGAAATGGGTAAGGATTGTAATGGTCTAGATGATCTGTGGAAGCAAATCTGGGAGGCCAACGAAGCTAACAGGGTGAGTTACCACATGAACATCACGAGAAAAGAGAAGAATGAGATCTTACCTCCTATTGAAGAATTTGAGGCAAGATCACAAATGAACTTGGATATACAATCACAAGGGGGAGACCAGGGATCAATTAGTTCGGGGCACAGCCAACCAGACTCGCTGAAAACTCTACCCTCTTACCTAGGAGAGTATGAAGCCAAGTTTGAGGTGAGAGCAATCCCATCTCAAAGACTTTCTTCTAACAAAGTGATGGATTCACAGGGGTTGATTGAGTTATTGTCCACCCCGGTGGCATGCACAATCACATTAGCTGAACTCCTAAGGTTACGACCAAACATGTGGACCACAGTAGGCAAATGCATGGAAAAATTTGGAGTGAAAGACCCCACCTCGAAGCTTTAGGAAGGGATCAGAGAATTGGACATGCCTCAACTAAACACTAAGCCAGTACCATTAAACAAGGTTGGAGAGTATTGTGAGGGAGAAGATGGAAACACCATGCTACCAGTAGAATTCCAAGGAGTAGTTTCCAAAGCTATTCTTGACAGTGGAGTGTGAGTTGCTATCGCCACCAAGGAAATCTCGAAAAAATAGGGAAAACCAGCTTTGAGAGATACCAGAATGAAATTGCAATTAGCAGATGGGTTCATGGAGAAGCCTCTAGGACTCTTAGAGAAAGTGATTGTCACTTCGTGTGGAATCGAGTATGAGCATACATTTGCAATAGTCGATTTTGACAAAAAGAACAATTACGAGATCATCTTGGGAAGACCATTCATGAGACAATTAAAGATGGTCCAGGATTGGGGTTACGACCACATATACCTCAGACATGGCGAGACAACAACCAAAATACACCTGAAAAACCATAGTTACAAGGATGTGAACCAGACACCAGTGGGGAAGAGTTTGATTCAGCTACATTAGCAGGGTCGAAACTCCCGGCATGGTTAGGGCAACAAAAAGATCTATGGATGTGCGAAGCTTCACATTGTGGAAGCTTAAAAAGAGAGGAATGCATCTTAGAAAGAGCGATTGAGGACAAGGAGTATATTCCGGAACCTTTTCCTGAAGATGCCTTAGAACCTCTGGAATGGAAACACATACTAGCAACATTGGATGTCTGTACCATTACAGATAGTCCAACAACAAAATTTTGTGATAAGGATGGCTATGATGTGCTACCCTATTACATGGTAAGCATTATACTAGGAGGAGATGAGATTGTAGAACCACCAGAACAAGAAGAGTTTTATAACTCCTCTGAGCATCTGGAGGTAGATAATGATGCAGATAATGAGTGTTCAGACAACTCAAGTGAGCGTGGGGAGAAAGCAAAGAATATCAAGTTTTATGATTTTTCTAATCAGCACCCTAGACGCCAAGAACGCTATAGGAGAAAACGAGCAGAAAACAAAGCGAGAGAGAACATGATGCCCATGATAAAAGGTAAAACTCACTATCTAATGCTTGTCAAAGCAGATGATTGTGTAAAAGATCAAATATCAGGAATTTTCTCAAAAATTCAAAGGGAAAGAATGCGAGAGGAAATAAAACAAGTACGAAAAGCTAAAACCGAAACAAAATCATAAAAATCACAAACAAAAACAACAAAAGACCCAGACTGGAGCATAAACAGAAATACCAAGAACTGAAACGGTCTTTACGAGAGGAATGGACTACTGAGGGAGATAGTGATGGTAAGGGGGAGTCAGAAAAAGGAAACATGAATGTACCATCACACTATAAAAAATTTACCATCCAGGACAGAAAAATCATAATGACACCACCAGTCAGGGAAAGAACAAACCAGGAATCTTACGATGGGCCGGAAAATGCAAAAAAGATAGACCTTGCTGAACCAGGTGAGAAGCCTCTGCCGGTCTATATAGCAACTGATTTAGAGCCTGAAGAAGAAGAACTGCTAACACAACTTCTCAAGAAGTATAAATATGTGTTTGCATGGTTCTACAAATAAGGAGTTGATCCATCGATATGCCAACATACAATTCCTTTGAAAGCAGATGCAAAACCTAGCAAACAGCGTCCTTATACATATAATGACACATTTGCTAAACAAATCAAAGAGGAGATTGACAAGCTGATGGATGCTGAATTCATATAAGAACTGCTAACACAAATTCTCACGAAGTATAAATATGTGTTTGCATGGTCCTACAAATAAGGAGTTGATCCATCGATATGCCAACATACAATTCCTTTGAAAGCAGATGCAAAACCTAGCAAACAGCGTCCTTATACATATAATGACACATTTGCTAAACAAATCAAAGAGGAGATTGACAAGCTGATGGATGTTGAATTCATTTATGAAATCGAACATACAGATTGGGTGTCGCCCATTGTGGTAGTCCCCAAAAAGAACGGAAAACTACGAGTGTGTGGAAACCTCAAAAAGGTAAATGCAACCACCATAAGGGACAATTATCCCTTGCCGATCACGGAACATGTACTAGAGAGGGTGGTCGGGAAACGGGCTTATTCCTTTCTAGATAGGTTTTTCGGATACAACCAACTGGCAATTGCAATAGAGGATCAACACAAGACAGCGTTTGCCACAGAATGGGGAATTTATGCGTATCGTGTTATGCCTTTTGGATTAACTAATTCCCCAGCTACCTTTCAAAGGTTAATGACGCATGCATTCAAAGAATACCTGAGAATATTCTTAAAAATATACATGGATGATCTTTGTGTACACTCTCTTCTACAAGAGGAAAATTGACCATTTGCAAAAGGTATTTGAAAAATGCAAAACATATTGAATCTGTCTTAAGCCGAAAAAGTGCATTTTTATGGTTAGGCAAGGCCGCATCTTAGGACACATTGTCTCAAGAAATGGCATAACCACTGATCTAGACAAAATCAAGGTCATAGTAGACCTGCCCAGGCCTATTAATGCGAAACAAGTGCAATCCTTCATGGGACAATGCGGATATTATCGAAGATTCATATATATGTATGCAGTCATCGCACAACCTCTGTATCGTTTGTCAGTCAATTTCGATTGGACTGAGGAGTGTGAAACTTAATTCCAAAAGCTAAAGGAAAACCTTGTATCAGCACCTGACTTAAAGAACCGGATTGGGAAAAGATATTCCATGTTCACATTGATGCTTCTGCATATGCAATTGGGAGTATTCTGGCTCAACCTGGAGACGGAACAATGGATTTTCCAGTTTGTTATGCCAGCCGCCGACAGTTTAACAACGAAGAAAAGAACTACACAACCACCAAAAGAGAGGGGTTAGGAATGATTTATGCTGTAAAGAAATTTCGGCATTATTTTCTCGCAAACAAATTTGTGTTCTTCACAGATCATCAAGCTCTGTTGTATCTGGTAAATAAACCATGCAATACAGGGAGAATTGTACGTTGGTTTATTATATTGCTAGAGTTTGATTTCACAGTGGTGGTCAAAAAGGGTAAAACCCATCTACGGGTGGATCATCTTTCAAGGCTACACAACGGGGAAGCTCCTGAAGGAGTAGATGATAATATACCAAACGCTTATCTTTTCAATATTAAAATGATACCCAAATGGTCTCAGGAAATTGCTAGCATTCTTTCCTTTGGAGGTAGGTTTGATAACACAGAAGACAGATCCAAACAACAAACAATTCGACAAACAAAAAACTTCCAGTTGATTGCAGGACGGCTCTATCATCTAGGACGGACCAAATTCTACGATTATGTATAAATCCGGAAGAATTCGAGTGTTATCTTGAAGAAGTGCATGTCCAGGATTGTGCATTTCATTGTTCAACAGTGAAAACACACCAGAGACTGAAATAGTTAGGGGTTTATTGGCCAACTATGTACGCGGACACACATGCTTATGTTACCAATTGTACTATATGTAGTGCCAAACGACTAGTGGATCACGCGACATTGTTTCAGGTAAACATTGCACCTGCATGGAGTCAATATATCATTGATTTCTCAACCACAAGGACGTTTCCTGAAAACATAACAAGAACACGGAAAAGGGCTATAGAGATGGAGGCTCGTGACTTTCAGTTAATTGGAAACCAACTCTATAAGCGAGGAAAGGACAATCAACTTAGAATCTGTGCAAGTGAAAGTGAATACCTGCTAATTCTAGAACACACACATGGAGGAATAAGTGGAGGCCATTATTCAAGTGATAAGATGGCAAAAATTGTCTTAACCGCAGGAATATGGTGGCCTACATTACATATGGATGCTGAAGAGTTTGTAAAGCGTTGTGACGCATGTCAGTGCACCAAGGTGCCGATAAAGAGAGATGAGATGCCACTACGGCCAATGATGGGAGCAAGGGCATTTGCAAAATGGGGCATTGATTTTGTGGGACCTATTTCACTCCCTGCATATCGCACCCATACCCAATATATCATTGTGGCTATGGACTATCTCACAAAATGGGTGGAAGCCAAGGCAACACAAAAAGTAGATGCACGAACCACTGCACAATTTTTGTATGAGAATGTCTTTGTACGATACGGTTTACCAATAGAAATTGTCAGTGATCGAGCAACACATTTTCTTAAAGAAGTCATTGAACATCTGCTAGAGGAATTTGTGGTCATACATAGAAAATCTGCTCCATATCATCCACAGGCAAATGGACAAGCTGAGGCCACAAATAAAACACTATGCATGGTTCGCACTAAAATTGTATCAGAGTCAAGAATAAATTGGGATCAGCAGCTACACCCAACACTATGGGCATACAAGGTAGCTTACAAAACATCGATAGGAACGACACCGTTTTCGGGGGATAATTGTGCGAAAGGTGAGGCGGGAAGGCACTGGGCCCCTGGCTGTGAGAGGTGCGAAAAACAAGGTGTAGCAGATACAATTTACCGACAGCAGTATTTAAAACAGGCAGTCCATTTAATTCCCAGTTAATTGACAAAATCTATGATTAATCGATCACTAATGGAGCTTAAATGCTCTTTACAAGAAGAAATCCTGGCTAAAACCAGGTGCTAAAAAGAAAAATTGACGGGATTCTGCTTACTCTGCCTTCTGCTTCCTGATTCGAATGGTCACTGCTAACGGTTTGAGATTAGGCTTTGTTTTGGCTTACGGCTTGGCTTGAGGGCTTAAGCTTGAAGATTAAGCGAGCTTAAGAGCTTGTAGACATTAATAGGAATCCTGATTTAGGAAGAGCTTCTCGAGATTAACTTCCTATGAGGAGGAAGAGGTTAAGAATTTCCGCTATGGAGGTTCGGAGATGGAGCTCAAGAAGATAGAGCTTAAGAACTCGTATTAAGCTTAAAGCTATGGAGGTTAGGAGATGGAGCTTAAGAGGATAGAGCTTAAGAGCTTCTTAGGCGGCTTCAAGAGCTTCTCCCCCCAAAGATGGAGCTTGAGAGAGTACCCTAAGATTATGAGGAGGAGGAGAAGAAAATCTTTTCCCCCACTTTTGAACCACAAGTTCTTCCCTCTTTTTGCATGTGCCTCCTCTTGCTAAAAAACACCGAGGCACCCATTAGAGATATCGCTAATGGGTCCTCCCCCTTGTGACGTGGCAAGGCCGCGATTTTTGGTGGCATGGAATTCGCCGGGACTAGGCCGAAATTGTGCGCGAGGTGATTCTGAGCCTCTTTCGACTCTGCAGCTAGCTCGTCCAAGTACTGTGGCGGCCAACGCAATGCCTTCACCTTCTCTTCGCTGCCTGCGCGCTGGTTTCAGGGCTTCACCATCCCTTTCCTTTGCTTCCCATTAGGTTTTAAAAAAAAAAAACCTTCATTGACTTCATGGGCGGCCATAGGCTTATGGCCTTGGTTTGGGTGGAGGGTTTTATGTGCCCTTGGGCGGCCATTGAGGAGGCCTTTGAGCGGCCCCTTTGGCGGCCGACCTTCATAAGGGCACCACATTAGGCATACATATCGGCAAATCAATTTGGGCGGCCATTGGCCACGGGTAGACCTTGAGTATGGGCGACATCTGGCCTTGTTGCCTTTTCTTTTGGATGGGCTTATGCCTTGTAAGGGCACCACATTCGACATACATATCTTTAAGCTGCAAGTAAAGGTGATTTCATTGAAGCAAGGCCTTCCCATCACATCCGATAAAAGTATCAGAGTTACTTTCCTGTCTTAGCACGGGTATTACCAATACGACCACTGCCGGTCAAGCACTGCATCAAACGACATCCCGGTCATGAGACTCCTCAAGATATTTCTGCTCCTGCATCCCAAACCTTGGACAATAGAAAAAACTTCCAACTGAGACACCAATCGAGCCGACTGGACTGGTACGGAACCGGCCCCCGGTGAATTTTTATTGGCCAATATCTTGGCGATCGGGACTCTGATCACTAATCTGAAAAGACCGACGCGCTCCACAAAGTGAGCACTTAAGCCTGATGCATTCATTTCATTTTTATCCCGTCAGCTACTGTTGCCCAATCTGGCACGGATCTGCAATCGACTTGAACTTTAAACTGCCATAACTTCTTCATCGTAGCTCCAATCGACGAGCCGTAAAGACAGGCCGGTAGAGCACATCGAGCACTGTAGTTCTAGGGCACAATACCCCATCCATGTTCACTTCAAGCATAACACTTTTTAGCATCATTAAGTCATATTTTGGCCCTTTCAACTGCATTTGACATACATTCAGCGTTGAACTCGGCCTGCAACTAGCCCTTAATCACTGTTCATTAAACATATAAGCTTCAAACAAAATTAATGTGCATTTTCCTGGCATCTTTCTTTGCATGGAAGCAGAGCTGCACGACATTCACCCCCTCTGAACCTGCACAGCCTCCGGTCTGTGCCAATTGCACTTAATCAGCTTCCTTAAAATCATCATCAGACATATCATCTGATGCATACATAACACGATCCTCTGGAGGTGGATCTGAATGAGAATCTTCAAGAAAAATCTCGCCTTCTCGCTTCTTGAACAACTTGATTCTTTTTCCTGCAATAGGCACTTTAAGCATAGTACCATCTAGTTCACACAATTGATATGTCGCATTATCAAAAACATGTTGCGCCACATATGGTCCAAACCACCGTTTCACCATTTTCCGCATAGCAGTGTATTGGTTCTCCAAGCAACTGTCATAGACAAGTACCCAGTCACCTTCCTTGATAGCATGTGGTCATAGTCTATGCTTTCCATCAAATGTTTCCTTGTTCTTCAATCTTGCCTCCTTAAGCTTCTCTTAGGCCTGCTCAATATCCTCTTAATGCCTCTCAAGCTGCCGAATACGTAGAGCAAGCAAGTCTTCAGTAGAAATACCTTCTTCCCATGGCATTATGATCCAAGTTGTAACTCCTTCCTCCGTAGGCATAATGGGTTTCTGCCCATGCATCAATTCGAATGGCATAAATCCTATAACTGAACTGTGAGTAGTGCAATCAGCCCACAAAGCAAATGGCAAGAGGTTAGGCCAATCACCAATATGTCCTTCACACGCCTTTGCTAAAGCTTTAACAATAGGCGGATGTCCTCTTTCACTCTTCCCATTTCCTTCTGGATTATATGCTGTGGTGAGGGCGAGCTTAAGGCCCACCATCCGAGCAAAAGACTCCCGAGCTTCATCTGCGTCCAGCTCTCCTCTATCTGCAATAATTCTGCCAACACATCCATACCTAGAGATAACATCTTCAAGCAAGAACTTGCATATTGAACTGGTAGCTTTGGTACGCAAAGCTCTGCCTTCCACCTGATTAGTAAGATCTTCCCTGGCAAGAACAATATAACTCATCTGCCACACTCCTACTGGCATTGTAATAGGGTCCACCACCCACTTGTAGTGCATAGCCAGTGGATAGGTGGGATGCAACCCATCTTTATGTCGCACATTAGAGTACTGTTGACATATTAAGCATGATTCCACAAATTGAACCACATCTTTATACATACCTTTCCACCAATATCGGTCTTTAATTTTGACAAAGGTTGCCCAGGCTCCCCTGTGTCCAGCCCATAGACTTTCATGAAACTCTTTAATCACCTGCTGCTGGGTTGCTTTGTCGCAAATAACTCGTTGTGGTACCCCTCCTGGGCGCTTCGGTTGCTTCCATAAATGTACGTCTTTTAGGAAATAGCCATAGGCCTTTTTCCTGATCTTCCTGAATTCTTGTCACTCCATCCTTCTTGTCTAGTGAGAGTACTTAGGTAGCGGCCAATCATAAGCCACTCTCCATCATAAAACTCTTCAGAAAAGTCTTCAAAACCATGAGCAATACTACCGCAGTTGGCATGTAGATAAGAAGACGTGTAGAACTTCAAGCCAACATCATCACTCGTGGTTAGCATCTCTTCTTCATCTTCAAATCTGGCTCTTGATAACATATCTGCAACAGGGTTATCTCTACCTGCAATATGACAAAATTCAAGGTTAAGAGACTTGATATACGCTATCCATCGTAGCATGGAAACGTCCGGAGTAGAGAAATTTGCAATCATTCCTATTAGTGGCAAGCAATCTGTCTCTACCACAACGGTAGCTCCAATAAAGTATTGTTTATCGGTCCTTAGAGCAGTAGCAATGCCCCAAAGTTCCCTCTTAACCTGTGGATATCCTCTTGACAAGCATTGAGCACCTTGGCTCCAAATCTCACTGATACCTGTGTCCTTCAGCATCATCTTGACCTATAGCCCATCTAATTCCTGTCGGGCTAGTGTCAACTGTTAAAATAACGGCCTGTCGCATTTATAATCAACTTTCCTCAAGGTCGGAGCCTCAAGAAGCATCTTCTTTAATTTCTTAATAGCTTGTGTGTGAACTTCTTCCCAAACAAACCTCTTACCTTTTCGTAGCAATTGATACAGCACCTCTGCAACATGGGCAAAGTGTGGCAACCAAATACGATAGAACACACACGCGCCTAAGAATCGACGAACCTCAGTAACTGAAGCACATGTGTCCTTCATCTTTTGGATTGCTTCAACTTTTGCAGGACTTGGCCTTCTTCCTTCAGAACTGCACATGTGTCCCATAATAAAGACCTCCTTAGCTCCAAAAGTCGATTTTTGACATGAAAGTGTTAAGTTAACTTCTTCAAGCCTTGATAATATAGCATCACAGTCAGCAATATGTTGAGCAACAAACTGTCTGCACCCCCTCTGGTCTTTTGCTTCATCTTTTGAGCCTTCTTCCCAGCCCTTAATTGGTAGATCATCAATGAAAGGCATGGTAGCATGTGGGATAAAGTCCCTTAATACCTTATTCATGCCGTTCATCATATGAGCTACTGAATTAGTAGCACCCTGTGGGGCAGAGTGCACATCCTTACCAAACCAAGAGGAGTACGCATTGTAGTAAGATCCGTGCTCTCCAAAGCTAACTGGAATTGATCATATCCTGAATAAAGATTGCCCATGGAGTAAATAGATCTACCTGCAAAGGCCTCAGCAAATTCATCCACAATTGGACCAGTACCCACATTGCGGATTGTTACCTTGTTAACCGGTTGCATATCCTGAATGAACCTTAATGTGCCATTTTTCTTCGGAACAGTAAACCATCGATTAGAATACGGAGCACATGACAGCTCCAAAATTCCCATTTGAATCTTTTCATTGAGCAAATTGATGAGCTTTGGCAAGTGAGCTTTAGGAACTAGAATAGGACGCAAGCTCCATGGCATGTGTGGAACAGTGAAAATAACCATTGGTGAAACAACACTCGGATCCACACACCCTATCTCACTTGGCTCAAAAGCAAAAGCTTTACCATGTTTTTTGAGCATACCTTGAAAACATTTGATCTCCTCTTCATTGAGGAAACAGTCTTCACCAACCTTCAGCTGATGTAGTGTCTCCTTAGTAAACTTATGCCCTATGTTCTTCCGATCTCTGAGTATAGGCTGTCGAGAAGCCTCCTTGATCATCCCATCACTTCCTTCTGGCAGTGTTGTAGCCACTGGCCTCACTGTCTTTGCAACAGTTTTGTATTTGGTCTCTACCTGTGCTTCAACAGTTTCACCTGAATCATCTTCAATATGCATAAGTGCTTCATATGAACTTAACTCATCATACATGTCCATTGAATGAACCTTGACTACTTCAGTTACACTTTGTAACCTATTTTGCTTGATCTCTTCAAGCACTGACATAGTATCTTCATAAGATACCTCTTCAAAGACTCCTGAAATCACATCATCAGATTCAAGCACATCACAACCTTGCAATTCACTTTGAATACCTGTGACATACTGTTTTTCCCACTTTGGCAAATCATTAAATTTTTTGAAAGAGATTGAACCTTCAGATGTTAACCCCAAAAACCCCGAAGAGTAAGCTTATCTTTGCGAGAACTTCTCCTCACTTGTACCACCATAGTCCCGCTTTATAATGGCACTCCGAGAAAATCCTGTGCAAACCTGTGTTCTCTAAACTCCTTGCGTATCTTCGGCATTGGATGATCCCGTAGACTGTCCTTATTCCTAGCATGGTCAACACATACAGTTAAGAATTGCATTGCTTTCTTACCATCACGGCTCCGAACCCTGGCATAGGCCAAGCCATCATCCAGCACTTTGGTTTCCATTTGCACAACCGTAATGTATGGTTGCCCCATAATAAAGGATAAGAGGAATGCTCCTGTATAAATAAATTTTGCTCATCACAGACATCCCCTACAGTTACCTTAACATTGGCACATGCACCATAGAGGTCGCCTGGAAGCATATTGGCAGCTCGAATCCGCCAACCATGGTCCACATCAATAGGACATTTCCCCTTTTTGTGCAATCTTTTAGCCATCAAATTGATCTCCGATCCATGATCTATGAGTGCTAAGACCGGTTCTTCGATGTCCCCAAGCTGTACAACAGTTTCGGTTGTTGCTCTTGCCCAAGGAGTCCTTGAAAAGTGACTCCTTGGTATGCTTTCACTATCTTCATCTTCATTGAAATGAACATGACATACCTCAGGTACGGTTGGATTTGACACCATCACAGACCTCGACTCTTCTTCTTCTTCAAGATTCGCCAAATACTCTTCATAGTCGTCTAGAATTTCTTCAATGTGGCGTACCGCTTGGCTTTTCATGGACTCCGGCTCGTGTTCACTTGGTATCTGCCGCTTCCTTTTGATGATATCTATTATCTCCTCATGAAACTCACGTTTGGCAATCCCCAATATATCACCCAATGCGAGCTCCACCTTGCTATTCAGAATTCGCTCTTCAAAGACTTTCTTTAAATCTGTAGCTAATTCAATGTCAGACTTGAGCTTATAAGAGGGTCCCCTGGGTTTACCTTGCTTTTTGTCCTTAGGTGCATCCTCCATCACCACTTTAGGAGCGGGCTTTGGAGCAAGACTTTCTTCTTTCTTGTTGTTGAACCTCGTTGTCCTCTTCGATGTCCTAGGAGCTTCGTCATCTTTTACCGCTTCTCCTCCACCATAGCCTCATTAGCTTGAGACTTGGCAATGAATGCATACACTAAGAGGGAATCCACTGGATTAGTCCACTGTGTGGTTTCTCGAATTGAATTCCCTACTTGCCGCAACTTCCCATAAGTTACCTGTCCAGTTTCTGCTGTCTTCAAAGCATAAGGCCATAATTGACCCTTGGTACCTGCAGTCTTCATCACCCTTCCTGCAGATTTGCAGCCCATAAGTAGCTGCCTCCACAAGAGCAACATTATGCTGAATCTGATCAACTATCTTTTTCATGCCACCCCTACCGAAGTTCAGGCGGAGCATCTCACTTGTTGCCCTAAGGTGTATCTTCTTGTCCTTCTAGAACACCACATTCTTTTTATATGCTTCATCAAATTCATCACATTCCTTAGCATACTTGTGGTCTTCACTGTCACACCACATCCATCAGTCCCAGCCTTTGCGTGGTGGATGCTGCCTAGGCTCCGATGTAGACCCCTTTGAAGCTAGACCCTCAAATTTAACAGCTTTAAAATTCAAATTCAATTCTTGAATACCTTTCACCAATTCATCAAGAACTGGCTCCTCCACTCTGGGTATTGCCGAGGTTGTTTACTCTTTAGGTTCCTCCTCCGCAACATCCATGATGTCAGCCATGATCATCTTGTCAACTCTCATCTGTCGTTTCACAATCATGTTGACTGCTTTGGTGACTACCTTCCAGTCGGATGTTAAGCCCAATTCTCCACTTGGATCCTCTAGCAACTGCACTAAACTCTTTTGAAGTCGAGGATCAGCAGCCTGAATGAACAACTCAACCTTCTGATCCCTCATTGAACGTTGCTCTGTCGAAGACAATTGCTCAAATTTCTTCTCAAATTCTCGCATTAACTCTTGTGTAGACAGATTTTTGTTCTTCTTCTGCACCCACTTCATGAAACTTTGCCTAGTTACTCTTTGAGAATCCTCCAGGAAGTATTCCTCCTGAAGCGCCTTCTTGAAATCCTACCAATTCGGGCCTTGAAGCACCTGACTTTATTTAATTCGACTCCTAAGTTTCGGCTCAGCAAAAATCAAATGGAACCCTTCTACTGCGTTCTGATCATCAATTCCATTCTCTTCCATTGCCTATTCATAGATATTGCAAAATTTGCTAATATCCTGACCTTCAAATTGATGCAATTTCTCGGTAACTGTGTGCCAAGCTTTACGGATCCTCTCCTGCAAATGGTACTACTGTTGAGCAGCCTGCTGTTGTTGCATGTAAGCAGCAAATTGCTGCATCATTTGTTGCATGGTAGCCTCTTGCGGTGTCGGCATCCATCTTCACCACACTGCTCACCCCGGCTCGTTTCACGTCTGGTTCACCAAGAATGTCGGGGGATAATTGTGCGAAAGGTGAGTCGGGAAGGCACCGGGCCCCTGGCTGTGAGAGGTGCGAAAAACAAGGTGTAGCAGATACAATTTACCGATAGCAGTATTTAAAACAGGCAGTCCATTTAATTCCCAGTTAATTGACAAAATCTATGATTAATCAATCACTAATGGAGCTTAAATGCTCTTTACAAGAAGAAATCCTAGCTAAAACCAGGTGCTAAACAGAAAAATTGATGGGATTCTGCTTACTCTGCCTTCTGCTTCCTGATTCGAATGGTCACTGCTAGCGGTTTGAGATTAGGCTTCGTTTTGGCTTACGGCTTGGCTTGAGGGCTTAAGCTTGAAGATTAAGCGAGCTTAAGAGCTTGTAGACATTAATAGGAATCCCGATTAAGCTTAAGAGCTTCTCGAGATTAACTTCCTATGAGGAGGAAGAGGTTAAGAATTTCCGCTATGGAGGTTTGGAGATGGAGCTCAAGAAGATAGAGCTTAAGAACTCGTATTAAGCTTAAAGCTATGGAGGTTCGGAGATGGAGCTTAAGAGGATAGAGCTTAAGATCCTCTTAGGTGGCTTCAAGAGCTTCTCCCCCCAAAGATGGAGCTTGAGAGAGTACCCTAAGATTATGAGGAGGAGGAGAAGAAAAGCTTTTCCCCCGCTTTTGAACCACACGTTCTTCCTTCTTTTTGCATGGGCCTCCTCTTGCTAAAAAAAACCGAGGCACCCAAATTAGCGATATCACTAATGGGTCCTCCCCCTTGTGACGTGGCATGGCCGCGATTTTGGGTGGCGCGGAATTCGCCGGGACTGGGCCGAAATTGTGCGCGAGGTGATTCGGAGCCTCTTTCGACTCTGCAGCTAGAGTACTGTGGCGGCCAGTGCGATGCCTTCACCTTTTCTCTTCGCTGCTTGCGCGCTGGTTTCAGGGCTTCGCCATCCCTTTCCTTTGCTTCCCATTAGTTTTTTTTTTTAAAAAACCCCTTCATTGACTTCATGGGCGGCCATTGAGAAGCGGGCGGCCATAGGCTTATGGCCTTGGTTTGTTGGGTGGAGGGTTTTATGTGGCCTTGGGCGGCCATTGAGGAGGCCTTTGGGCGGCCCCTTTGGCAGTCGACCTTCATAAGGGTGCCACATTAGGCATACATATCGGCAAATCAATTTGGGCGGCCTTGTTGCCTTTTCTTTTGGACGGGCTTATGCCTTGTAAGGGCACCACATTCGACATACATATCTTTAAGCTACAAGTAAAGGTGATTTTATTGAAGCAAGGCCTTCCCATCACATCCAATAAAAGTATCAGAGTTACTTTCCTGTCAGCCGGGTATTACCAATACGACCACTGCCGGTCAAGCACTGCATCAAATGACATCCCGGTCATGAGACTCCTCAAGATATTTCTGCTCCTGTATCCCAAACCCTAGACAATAGACAAAACTTCCAACTGAGACACCGATCGAGCCGACTGGACTGGTACGGAACCCGCCCCCGGTGAATTTTTATCGGCCAATATCTTGGCGATCGGGACTCCGATCACTAATATGAAAAGACCGACGCGCTCCACAAAGTGAGCACTTCAGCCTGATGCATTCATTTCATTTTTATTCCGTCTGCCTGCTGTTGCCCAATATGGCACGGATCTGAAATCGACTTGAACTTTAAACTTCCATAACTTCTTCATGGTAGCTCCAATCGATGAGCCGTAAAGACAGGCCGATAGAGCACATCGAGCACTGCAGTTCTAGGGCACAATACCCCATCCATGTTCACTTCAAACATAACACTTTTTAGCATCATTAAGGCATGTTTTGGCCCGTTCAGCTGCATTTGACATACATTCAGCATTGAACTCGGCCTGCAACCAGCCCTTAATCACTGTTCATTAATCATATAAGCTTCAAACAAACTTAATGTGCATTTTCCTGGCATCTTTCTTTGCATGGAAGCGGAGCTGCACGACACCGTACAACATGGTGTTTGGCCTAAATGCTATATTACCCATAGAGTTTTTATCTACGAGTAGCGAAACACTTAGAATGGACAGGGCATGAGCTCTCTTCAAGAATAGATGATCTTGAAAAGCTAGATGAACTTCGCTTGAAAGTTGTAGCTTCGATCTATGCTAAAAAGAGAAGACAAAAGGAGTTTTTTGATAAGCATGTGCGCACGAAAGAGTTCAAAACAGGTGATTATGTACTTGTTTATATCTTGAAGCAACATGCCAAGAAACTTAAAAAGCGAGGGATGGGACCCTTTGTGATTAGTGAGCTATCACAAAGCAAAGCTGTCAAGCTTTCTACATTAGCCGACAAAGAAATGCCAAATTAGATTAGTGGGAGTCGATTGAAGAAATATCATTTACCACTAACACAGGATATGCTTCAACAAATGCATCAAGAAAAACAACGAATGAAGGAGAAACAGAGGGTTCGAGAAGAAGCTCAAGCAGAAGCAAAAGAACGCATTGCAAAAAGAAGGCTTCTATGACAACAACAACGATCTGGAACACTGTTGCGAATCAACGCCATTCGACTAACAAATTTTGATGAAGACACGGTGGAGCCAATAATTGCAGTCAAAGTGGGTAGCAATCAAGTTGAATCAACAGCATTGCTTGATTCCGGAGCTCAAGCAAATTTGATCTCTTACGGATTATACAAACAACTCAAGCCCACAAGTCAACTTCATCCTACTCCACAAGTGCTGGAAAGTAGTACATCACATTCGTTGAAAACATTGGGCTGGACTATATTGCATGTACAAGTACATCAATATATTTACCCACACAAGTTTTATGTGGTGAAGGATGAAAGCACACAACATCCCATGATGTTGGGACAACCTTAGAAAAAAGAGTACAATGTGCAGATAGATTGGAATACGAATGCAGTCAAAATTCAGCATGGACAAGAACAACAGGTGGTAGCCTTTGCTCAGCAACCCCGGAATAATCCGCTGCCAACAATGCAATCACTGGATAAAAAGCCAAAAGGAAGGGTGCCACTAAAAATCAAACAGGGGACTGCCAACCATGTTCACTACATGCATATTAAGTCACCAACTGCAGTGCAAAGATCAAGGTTACCAAAACAAGAAAAACAAGTATGGATGCAGAAGGATAGAAATGACATGGCAGACAAAAAACAAGACAACAGCAGAATTCAACCGAAGCAGATAGTTCAACCAAAAACCAAGGGAATAAAACAGATATGGATCCCAAAGAAAATGCTCAGCAATAACTCAAATGCGACTCGCATTTGGATTCCGAAACCGAAGCACAAGGAACTCCCTTCAATACAAGCAACATCTAAAGGCGAACAACTGCATATGCAACCGGCAAACCGACTTATGTGGATGACAATTAGCAACAAAACACTGGCAACCAAGGTAGAAGCAAGAAACCTACAAAACCCGGCAAAGAAAATCTACCAATGGAAAGCAAAAGAGACAAGGTCTATGGCCAATTATTCCACAAAAATTCTCTCCAAGGAGATGACTACGGCCATATCGACAATAGCAACAAAGCAAGCGACTTTTGCAAGAAAGACAATCAAACAACGAGCAGTAGAGTTACAGCTTTTACTTGCAAAGAAAACAGGAAACCTCGACGGCGAATGCCAATAAGCATCTTGCTTATACCCTTCTCTTGCACATCATTAATTTTTTCATGCATTGACCGAGTATGCATAAAATAGGGCCACATTACACGGCCAAGCATTAGCACAATTTTTTCAACCCATGCACAGCACATACTCTGAGGTGATACCTTGTCGTTCGGGAGGACTCCAGCTAGGAGGGGGGGAGGCATTCTCAAATGCGGACCCAATGGCAGAAAGAGCAAAAAAGGGCATGTTTTTCGGCTATTTTTTTAAGGGTTGTTTGATTGCAAAATTTTCAAGACTAACCCAAATACATATGCCCTTAGACAATATGAATCTATAAGTATATGGAGCCAAACGCCAAATCAAGCCCCTAGGTGTATGTATATAAGTAAAAATAGCCATTTTTCGGGCAAAATATTGGTAAAACGGAGAAATCCTGCCATAAAAACTGCATGTGAGTCTATATAATCTTTTGCGGTGATGTTTTTGATTTATTATGATTTTTGGGAATTTTTTGGGTTTGATTTGCTATTTTCCTTTTAATTTTGCTAATTTTCATCACAAAAACTTCAAAAAAACAAAAAGCAGGTGAAAACGATCATAATGAAAAACAAAAAATATGGGGATGATTAGTGACTATAGGACAACCTATGGTACAGTGGGGGTGCAATTATGAGACTAGAGCGGAAAGCGTGTTTTGGCCAGATTTTGACCGAAATGCCAAATTTCTGGTAAACATGGCAAATGCAGTCCAAATCAAGAAATTTTTGAGCCTAAACTGCATCTCGCAAGAAGTTGGGAGCACAAGTCAAATTTCATGAAAAGTGGTTCGGGGACCCCCATTATAAGAAATTTTCACTTCATTTTAAGCTCATTTCCATTATTGACCTTTGAGAGAGAGCTTCTGCCACAAAGAGCGAACGGAACTTCCAACAGCTTCTATGACACGCACGACTACCCGACGGGCTTTAGACATGGGAGGTAGACTCACCACCTTGAGCTTTTCACGCATGTTTTTTGTTTTGTCGCGAAAACTAGCGTAGGGTTCACATAGAAAGCGGGCAGTAGAGACCTACAAGAAGAAGTGACCACCTAACGGCTAACCCAAAAGCAACGATACTTCATTGGTAGCTTACCCTAGCATAGGAGACCAGTCTTGGATGCCCAAAGGTAGTAGAAAACCATCGGGTAAAACCCTAATTCCTAGAATCCCGCAAGAAGCCACCAAATGGGAAATCGGCGGAGAGGCGCCCAAATGCTACCAAAATTCATGGGTAGGAGCATCTCGACATGCTCGACAAGTCTATGTAGCCCACATGACCAAAAGGTGACCCGAAGCGGCACTAAACTTCAGACACGGCATCAGACACACAAAGCGTCAAATAGCTCTCGCGGCCAAACCGCATGTCCATTTGCCACCAAACTTCACGAGCGGCTTTCCTAGACCATCAACAACCAAGTCCTATGGTGGTAGACCACCGCAAGTCATCGACGACATGTAAACGCAACCACGGGTACTTCTAGAGCGACAAATTTCCAAACGGAGCTCCGGTGAAGCCAAAGTCGACAAAAACCATACGGCAAGGATCCCCAAGGGATCGGGAAGCTATGGAGACCAACATCAAGAATTTCATCGCCGAAAAGCATTCCAAAAGTCAGAAAACGGCTCGGAGGCTCTGAAATCGACACAGGGAGTTACTTTCTATCCATTTGACTTTTTTGTTGAAATTAGGCTTAAAAGGGACTCAGGGGACTAAGGGCAGGCACCAGAGCAGTTCCCATAAAAAAATCATCAGGAGACATCCTACGCGTAGGATGTCTAAAATCCATTTCTGGGCACAAAACCCAACATCTCTCATCACACACATTTTTTGAATAGCCTTTACATGCTAGTCACCAAGTTTCATCACATTTGGACCAAAATTGACCTCATATGCATGAAAAAACGCAAGTCAGGGCATAAAGGCAATCATGGGCCATAGACCTACCAAATCTTGTCCAAATCACATGAAACTTTCACAATACAGTCATGAGCACATTGCCAACCAATCTGTGTGGTCACCTCAAAAAATGATGAAGTAGACATCCTACGCGTAGGATGTCTATTTGACATTTTTGGCCTACGGAGGATGTTTTTCCATTCCAGATCTTTTTATATCACCTTCAAGAGCTCATATATCAAGTTTGAAGCCATTCTAATCATTTTTGACCCCCAACACCTACAAGATACACATTTTGAGCCCAAAAACACTACACAGGGTCTTACCAACATCAATTCTTGTCCAAATCAAAATCCAAGAGCATGGCCATGTTCCGCATGCCAAGAGCTACCCACAGGACAAATCTCAAGCCATTTTGATGAAATAGACATCCTACGCGTAGGATGTCTCCAGCATGTTTTTGAACTTCTGTGCAAACAATGACATCATGGGAGCCATTACCATGGTGCAAGGAGCCCATATATCAATGTTCAACCCATTTGGATATCATTTGCCACTTAGTGTGGACATCCTACCCAACTTGTGAGCCTAAAGCCTGAATCTGCCCAAAAATCCACTTTTTGATGTCCAAATCCAATTCCAATCATATAGCCATGTTGCACAGGCCAAGGACCACCAACATGCCAAGTATCACCAAAATCTGATGAAAAACACATTCTACGTGTAAGATGTCTAAATGATAAAATTTTGCCAGAATTGTACTGTGAGCACATGCACAGTTTTCCAAGTTCCTTTTAAGTTTTATTTTCAATTTTCAAGTTTGGTAGTTAAAACTCAGTTCTCAGCTGATATGGAAAAAATGCTAACTTCGGACTACTGAGCGCAACAGGATCTATGGCAGCAGCAAAGTCACCGGCAAAGAAGAAGAGGATGACCATAAAGGATTATTTGGAAGAAGTAGAGCCCTTCGCCATACCATAAGGAACTCTAAAGCCAACCAGCATATGGATCCAAGAGGACCTGCTAGAGTCAAATGATCTCAAGATCTACCAAGGCGTGTTCAAAGACACCGAAGGAAATGTAATAGAGCTACCCATGCTACCACGGGAGCTCAATGAGTTCGTCAGAAGCAAGATGGCAGAGTACTTGGAGAAGATAGATCTCCACAATTATTTTGAAGCTGTGCCGACAGGAATCGAAAGAGTATGGGAATTTGTGACGACAATCAAAGAAGATGGAGTGGCCCGAGTTACGGATCTGCAGGGCAAGCCAGACACGGAGATTGTAATCATAGAGAGAATAGTGGCATCTGCACTAGACCTCTCCAACAAAGGGGATAGTGTAACCAAAAGAAGAGACGAAGTAAAGGTGTACACAGAAAAGAAAGGCAGCTACACCTTTGAAGACATTGCCAACCCCAAAGTGGAAATCATGAGTCAGTTGTACAACCAGTACTTCCATATGTGTACAAAGAGACCACAAAAGTACAGAATGCTGCCTGGAGCAATTGCCACAACATTCACCTGGGCAATGCAAAAAAGCAAGCCGAAGGTAATCAACTATGCAGCTTATATACATGACAATCTGGTGAAGATGGGCAACAAGAACCCCACCTACATTGTGCCGGGCGAGCTAATCACGAAAGTGGTTTATGGGGCATTGCACGCCAAGGGAAGATGGCCCGACCCTCTGTCACAGAATGACTGGCTGAGGCTCAAGGAAGATAAGGAAGAGGAACAGCCCAAAGCACCAAGGGTGGCATCACGTTTGAAACGTTGGCTAGAGACTGTGCAAGAAGAGCAGCCAGAGTTGAAGAAAGGGAAGAAAGAGAGCGTCCAAGTGCCGGTCAAAGAGACGAAATCATAGAAAGCGGAACGGCTAGAGCAGCTAATGGAAAGTTTCAGAGCTGAAAGAGCCCTCAAAGGAGATTTGAGCGAGCTATGGAAGCCGTCTCTAGAAGCAATGTCGAGATCATCCCGAAGGGTGCACAGAGACAGATTTGAAGACTATATTAAGAATTTTGAAATTCTGGATGCCACGGCGGAAAATATCCCACATGTACCATTTACAGAAGCAGAAGTGGAGCAAGTCCGACAGCAACTGCTAGAGGAGCAAGAAGGCCAAGAGAGAGAGAGAGGAAGACAAAGGCGGACATGGATTTCAAGAAAAAGCCGACAACTCCACCGTCTAGCCTTGAGTCCAATCCACTGCCCTCACCACCTCCTCGTAGCCCTCCACAAACTCAACAGAAAGAGGAGCAAGACAAACCTGAAGATCAAGAAGAGTCAAAGCAAGAACAGAGCCAAGAGCAAGAACCAAAAGAAGAAGCTAAGCCTAAAAGTGAGCAGCCAGAGCCAAATGAAGCAAGGTATAACACATTTCTAGACCTACTAGCTGCCGGATATTCAAAAGAACAGGCTGCCACAGTCTCATTTGACTTGGCGAGCACAGGGCCCAAAGAGCAATGCAGAGCCTGCGGTTAGTGGAGCTAAAGGAGATGGCCACTGATACAGTGGACCTGCATTGGACCTGCACCCACCCACCAATGATTGGGATGTGGTGATGACCAAGCTAACCGGGCTAAGGGCACAATCATTGGCCACAGAAAGTGAAATGGCTAATCTCAAAGCACTGAAGTGTAAATCAAATTTGAAGTCAACACTTTACAAAAACAAATTCAAAGGCAGATAGAGAGAGAAGCTGAGCTGCAAGCCAGTCTGGCAAAGGCATTGCAAAGATGCCAAGAGATGGAAACAGAGAATTAGGAGGCAGCTCAAAGACTACAAGGAGCCGAAGAGGAATATAGAAAATTCACGAAGTCATTGACAGATGCAGAGAGGGAAAGGGATAACGTAATGTAAGGTCTCTGACCCCGATCAAAAGAGCACCATTGTACCTTGAAATGAATATAATGGAAAAAGTTACTATTTTTAGCAGTTTTCCGAATTCTATCAGTGCCATGATGTTTAGAATGTTTTAAAGCTTCAAAATGTGAATTAAAATAATTTTTGTGAAAAATTTCCAAAAATAGTAAGTTTTTGGTCACCCGACCGTCCAGTTTTGACCGTCTAGAAAAACTGCCCCCGTACCCTGAAATTGAAAAAAATGCATTTTCGGACCCCGAGGGCTACTAAATATGGCAGGTACTCGGGCTAGCACGCCTTAGTTAGGGCTTGGTGTAGCAATTTTCGGCATCAAATTCCGACTCATATGACCCGTTTTAGCCTAAAATCAATTTTTCCCAAAATTGTCTGGGGAGGCTCCAGGGGCCCGAGGCTGTGTGGGAACGTGTTCCAGCCCACTCCAACTCAGCTTTAGCAGCTACGGGGCACCCTCTTGCCTTGTGGGAGTCTTGGGAGAGTTTCTAAGCTTGCTACTAAGTGTGAGAGTCAGTTAACCAAGCCAACTGGACACTTAGTGGGTAGGCAACTGGACTTGCCATGCTTAACTAGAGAGGCTCCCAGATGCAAATAGCAACCCATATCGATTTTTAGCTTGAGGAGGCCTATTTAAAGGTGTGCTCACACACACACACACACACACACATGCTCACACACACACCCAGTATACACCCACACACCTACACACACCTTGGGGAGATGCTGTCGGTACGCACACAGTTTTTGAAGGAGAAGCAAGGAGGGAGGTGCTGCCGAAATTCTCATCTTGAGGATTCATTGGATCAAACAAATCAGAGGATTCTCAGCCCCTAATCACGGTAATTATGGTTTAATTACGGTTCTTCTTAATTCTCATCATTACTCTCTCATAATTCTCATCTACTATGCCTACTTTTAGCTATAATTCCCAATAGCTGCTCTCTAAAATTACATAGCTATACTCCGTTACATAATCATCATTCAATTAGCTAAATAATGCAGCCATTCATCATCCTTAATCAAGGATTAATACATGATTAAGAAAGATTTTCTCTCTAGGTAGCACAGTTAATAAATTGTCTGTCGGTAATAAAGTAGATTTGATGGAATTCATTCTTTTATCATTCAATAGTATTGCAATTAAATTAGACTCAATCTTCTCTCACATTAAAATGTGATTAAGGCTGAAAATTAAACCATCATTAGGCAATTAAGAAGAGAATTTTCTATCAGACATGCCTGCGGTAATTCTGCATCTTCAAATTGCTCTAGGAAAGTGATTGAACTTGCTTATTTCACCTCTCTTGTAAATCAATTAGTAAAATTCTAAATTTCTTAATCATCTAAGCCAAGTGATTAACTTAGAGCTAGTTCCCATAGGGCAAGTAAAAACTACCCATAAAATTGCTAGGTCTCGAAGGAAAAATCAAATCTCTTGCATAAGGTGGATTCATTAATGATTTTAATATGCCAATTGGTTTGTTATGATGCTCTCAGACTTTAGCTCTTTTTCAAGTTTATCATTTAAAGTAGTGAGTAAAATGGCCTCGGTTAAGAGAACTTGCTTCGGTGGTGCTCACGACCACGAGGCGGAAACAAATAATGTCAATGGAAAGGGAAAAGCTCCCATGGAGGAACAAATACCGGCCATCTCACGGGTCATTGACGAAGAAATGGAAGAGGTAGGTCATAATTTTATTCAAGTCGTTTGAATTAACATTGCACACGTTTAGTTAGGAATGAACATATCCCCAAAACATGTTGGAGAAATCCGACGGAAACCTCGGCACTTTACTCATTTGTACATTAAAGTCTAAAGTAGGAAAGAAATGATTGATGGGTATGTTGTTTGCAATAGGAAAGAATGTCTGCTCGACATGTTCATTTTATTTCCAATGTTGAATCAGTCTTGACCCCCCTACTGATCACAGGGGGCAGAGTTCCTCGTTAAGGACTCTTGAATCCACGACTTGCTGTTTATGCGGTGGATACCCACGACTTGCTTTCTATGCGGTGGGAACCCACGTCTTTGTTTTTATGCGGTGGGAGTGTCCATGTCGTGCTTTCTATGCGGTGGACATACCTAGTTGTATTGGTAGCTAGGCGACAACGGGAGGAGTAAACTCTCGCTAGAGGGGGGATGTTGTACCTCCAGAACATTGGAATTTTAATGAATAAGTTTGAGTAGAATTTTTACTAGAATACTGTCTTGGTGCCGTTTGCAATACTGGTTGAAGGGCTGTCTTAACGAACAATGTGAGTCGAAATCTAATCAAGGAATATATATGTTGAACAATCATTGTGGTAGTAATTAGGACACACAAGGAAGTCTGAGTGTGGGGGTGGAAAGTGGGGGCTTGGCTCAGGTTGCCAATGCCTATGAGAAGGGTGGTCCCGATTGGTCGGGAACTCTCTGTCCCCATAGTGTTTAATTTGATATTAGTAATACTCATTGCCCCTAGAGCGATGAAATCTCGAGAGTACGTGCCTCTTAAACATGGGGAAAAAGGCACTCGGGGTTTCTCTCCTCTTGGAAGGTGGGTCTTAGGATCGCTAGATAGGTTAAGTACGCTTCCCGTGCAAGGTGGAGCTAGATCTCATTGCTAGTAGGCTCGAACTCGACTCACTTTGTGATGAGAGATCGTCCGCTAGTTGAACCCTGAACCACTTTGTTTGCTTGAGCTTTAGATCTAGTGGCCACCAGGTTCACCATCAGATCCGCCATCTTGATATAGCAGGGTGGGGACCTCACACCTGGTATCAGAGCCTAGGTTTAGGCTGAGAAATAAAGTTGTATTGTTTGAATATTTAAAAGGGAACTGAAAGTATATAGGTAGTTGATCCGAATTCCTTGCATTGGTGTTGCAGGAAGACCCCGTGCTAGACTATCGGAAGTTCCAAGTGTTTGAGCTTATTTATGAGCAAGCTCGAAGATCCCCAGTTTACCAGTTCAGGCGAGATGTCATGGAGATACTGATGAAGGCTCATACGCCACACTCCACTCGCATTGATAGAGGATGGGAACTTGATTGGACATTTTCAGGAGGGGTTTACTACATCAACACTCGGAAGCTAGGATGCCTGGCTATCGATTTGAATAAGATACTTTGGGGAGAAGAGTTGAGGGTAGTGGAGTTATTCTACCTGCTGCCTACCCGATTGGACCTGACTCTCTCAGGCAACTCCAATCAAACCATCAACAACTGGCTCTTGGAAAAGGTCACTGAGGTGATTCCAACCAAACAGAGTCAAAACTTTTGGAGTACCAAAAGAGGAATTCCGGCTTGATATCTTAGTTTATTATCCACTCAAGGATGAGTATAGGAACTATTTCACGAACAAAGTAGCGCATCATGTGAATACCATCTCCTAGGCGTATTTTATACGCAATCCAAAAATCCATGTAATAAGTTGATCATCAGTTATTCTAAACCTTGAGGGGTTTCAATTGTAATAAATTTTCATCAATAAAGTGCTTTTTGTCTCTGAATCTCTGGCTCTTTATAAAGTGGTATCTTGAATTTTATTTAAAGTCTTGTGTCTATTTTGAAATCCAAGTAATGGTATCAAGAATCTCGTATAACCTCTGTAGGCACCGCCTGTTGCTCTGTACTCGGCAGCGCAAGAGAAGAAGCTTCTCCTTAAGCAAGCCCAACCTCCGATCTTTAAGGGCGAGGGGGCGAATGTGGAGAGAGATGCGGAAGTGTGGATGGAAGCCATGGACGACTACTTTGAAGCTGCGGGGACCCAACCCGTAAATCAGACCATGCTTGCGATGTTCCCCTTGACTGGCGATGCCAAGATATGGTGGAAGCAACATTGCAGGGACTTGGATATTAAGGGATCTTCCCAATCGTGGGAAGATATCAAAGGTGCAATAATGGGACATTATTTACCACCTGCCTATAGGACCTTGAAGATGAATGAATTCTTTTCACTTCGGCTGACTTCATCTGTCAAAGAATATTATGCAAAGTTTGTCACTCTTCGGAGATACGCTCCTAAGATGACCTTGGAACAACAGGTCGCGAGGTTCTGCCAAGGGCTAATCGACCCTTTGAATACTCGATTGGAAGCTCTCAGGCCAACGACACTACAGGATGCCTTGTTGAGGGCCAAACCTCTAGCTCTTGAAGTACAAAAGGTTAATCAGAACAGGAGGAATCATTGGGCAAAGAGGGCAAGGACAACTACTTGGAATAACAGACCAGCCAACCAAGCATATGACCAGCGTCCTATTGTGGCTACCACCACAACCATGGAGTTTCCAGATGTTCGATGCTATGGTTGCGGCGAGTATGGACATTATAGATCCAAGTGCCCCAGGAACATTCAGGCAACCAACGCCAATGCCATACCCTTGAATACCCATGGGCGTGGCCAAGCTAATGGAAGAGGAGGACGTGGAAGGATGAACAGAGGGCGAGGGCGTGGAGCTACCGCCAGAGTGAATGCCGCAGTGGTACAACTAACTGTGGGTGATGAAGAAGTGGAGAGAGAAAACCTACATGCTGCAATTGACAACCCCAATGGTTGCGAGCAATATGCAGTCATTCATGCGCCAGGATCTCTCAGAGGTGAACAAGTTAACTTCCTTATAGATTGTGGTAGTACTCTTTCATTTCTTTCACCCAGATGCATGAGGAAGTTAAGTCTAGATAAGTATCCAACAAGCAAGCTCGTTGTAGAGTTAGCAAATGGCAAGGAAGTAGTATCTCAACATTCTGCAGGAAAATTTGACTTTGATTTAGGGGGACACCCAACTTCTTCCCAATTTCGAACCCTACCCTTAGGATTCTTTGATGGGATACTAGGGATGGACTGGCTAAAGAAAAATAGGGCCCACATACATTGTGCACCAGGAAACTTTACCTTTACAGATAATTTGGGTAATGAAGCCTTAATCCAGGGGGAAAATGGGAGACCTAGGGCTACTCTAGTTAAGGCTAGCAGACTTTTGAAGGGATTAAGAAAGGGACAACAAATTTATGCGGTAAATCTCAACAAAGTAGACCAAGCAGATACCTCACTTCGACCAAACTGGTTGAGGGAGTATGATGATGCATTCCCAGAAGACCTTACGAATCTTCTGCCACATAGAGAGGTAGATCATGAGATTGAAACTATCCCTGGATGTGAACCTATCTCAAAAAGACCTTATAAAATGTCACTTCCAGAGGCCATCGAACTCAAGGAACAACTTAGGCAACTCATTGAGCAAGGATTCATTCGACCCAGTACTTCTCCTTGGGGTGCACCAGTTCTTTTTCAGAAGAAGAAGGATGGAACCTTAAGGCTATGCATAGATTACCGTGGACTGAACCAAGTAACTGTCAAGAACAAGTATCCAATTCCAAGGATCGACGAACTCTTAGACAGGCTCCACGGCGCCAAAATGTTTACAAACATAGATCTAAGGTCAGGATATTACCAAATCAAGGAATCAGATATTCCAAAGACAGCTTTCAATATTAGGTATGGGCACTACGAAGTCATAGTAATGTCTTTTGGTCTAACAAATGCTCCTACAAGCTTCAATCGACTTATGAAGGATATTTTCAGACCTTACCTGGATGATTTTGTCTTGGTTTTCTTTGATGATATTCTGATATATTCTAAGAACGATGCAGACCACGAAGAACATGTTCGCAAAGTACTTGATCTTCTTCGGGAACACCAACTTTACGCTAAAGAGAGCAAGTGCACTTTTTGCTCACCAAAGGTCAACTATCTTGGATTTGTCAAATCGGCTGAAGGAATTTCAGTAGACCCAAGGATATCGTTGATTGGCCTCAACCATCCACCGTCACCGAAGTAAGAGGATTTCTTGGAATAACGGGTTGGTACAGGATTTTTGTCAAGGACTATGCACGTATTGTTGCACCTTTGACGGAACTCCTGAAGAAAGTAATGAGGATCGAATGGAAGACCGAGCATGAGTCTAGCTTTGCTAAGCTAAAAGAATTCTTGGTCTCAGCTCCTATTTTAAAGCTTCTAGACTTCATTAAGGAAATTGAAGTAGCGACCGATGCTAGCAAATTTGCTTTAGGCCGAGTTCTTACTCAAGAAGGAAGACCAGTGGCGTATACTTCGCGAAAGCTGAGGGATCACGAGAAGAATTATCCTACTCATGATTTGGAACTTTTAGCAATTATACATGCGCTGAAGTTATGGATACATTATCTTCTTGGGCGCAAGTTTCAACTAGTTACAGACCACAAAAGCTTAAAATGGATTTTTACTCAACCTATTCTCAACATGCGACAACGGCGATGGATAGAGCTATTACAGGAATATGACCTTGACATAAAGTATAGACCAGGGAAGGAAATGCAGTTGCAGATGGTCTTAGCCGAAAATCCTTTCTCGGAGCTATCTCTATTCCAAATAACCCTATCTGGGATAGAATCAAAGAAGCATCCTTGGTAGACCCAAAGTACCAACGTATAGTATCACTAGTCCAGCAGAATAAGATGCCTGAAGTTAAAGATTACTCTCTTATGGGAGGATGTGTTTACTACAGACATAGACTCTGTGTACCTAGAGACCCAGCTCTAAAGAAGGCTATTCTGTATGAAGCACACGATAGCCCTACATCTGGACATCCAGGCTATGCTAAAACTATTCATGTTGTCAAGAGGAGTTATTTTTGGTCTGGAATGAAAGGAGACATACTTCGCTATGTGAGGCAATGTCTTTCTTATCAGCGGATAAAGGCTGAAAGGATCAAGTTACTAGGGCAACTTCAACCTCTTGACATACCCCAGATGAAATGGGAATGCATCAGTATGGATTTTGTTACAGGATTACCTTCTACAGGAGGTTATGATTCTGTTTTTGTGGTTGTTGATATGCTCACAAAAGTGGCTCATCTAATACCCGTAAAGACAACCTTTACTGCTTCATATGTTAGCCGGGTATTCATCAAGGAGATTTTTAGGCTACATGGTCTACCCAAGCGTATCGTCAGTGACAGAGATGCCAAGTTTACATCAAAATTTTGGACTCCTCTTTTCCAATCTATTGGGTCACAATTAGCTACAGCGTATCATCCACAGACAGATGGGCAAACTGAAAGAGTTAATCAGGTCATCGAGGACATTCTCAGAGCCTATTGTTCGCAAGAGCCAAAGAAGTGGTTACAATATCTACCTTTGGTGGAGTATGCTTACAACTCTTCCGAACACAGAAGCATTGGAATGTCACCTTTCAAAGCTCTTTATGGACAGGACTGTTTAGCACCACTGAACTTCTCAGATCCAACCATCAGTGTAGAAGCATCTAGGAAGATGTTAGAAGATATGGAAGCACAGACTAGAGCTATTCGCCAAGACATTTAGGCCGCTCAGGATAGACAGAAGCACTATGTAGATAAGAACCGTTCAGAAAGAACTTTCAAAGAAGGGGATAAGGTTTTTCTGCGAGTCCGGCCAAAGAAAAGCAACTTATCACTAGGTAGATATAAGAAGCTAAGCCCAAGGTATTGTGGACCATTTGAGATTGTTAAAGTTGTAAGTGACCAAGCCTACAAGCTAAAGTTACCTGCAAACTTGAAGGTTCATGATGTGTTCCACGTCAGCTTACTCAAACCCTATATTCCTAACCCTGATCAACTCTTGGACTCAGATCAGATAGTCATGCCAGCACAAGGAGTTCTCGAGCTCCAACTTGACTATGTACTTGAGACAAGGGAAAGGAAGTCACGCAACAGAACTATCACGGAGCATCTGCTAGTAAAGTGGAAGGATTATCCTGAAGAAGATGCAACTTGGGAGGACGAACCAACACTCATTAAAGATTACCCAAACACATTCTTGAGATGAGGACATCTCAAATTTTTCACGTTGGGGAGGTTGTAAGGTCTCTGACCCCGATCAAAAGAGCACCATTGTACCTTGAAATGAATATAATGGAAAAAGTTACTATTTTTAGCAGTTTTCCGAATTCTGTCAGTGCCATGATGTTTAGAATGTTTTATAGCTTCAAAATGTGAATTAAAATAATTTTTGTAAAAAATTTCCAAAAATAGTAAGTTTTTGGTCACCCGACCCATACAGTTTTGATCGTCTAGAAAAACTGCCCCCGTACCCTGAAATTGAAAAAAATGCATTTTCGGACCCCGAGGGCTAGTAAATATGGCAGGTACTCGGGCCAGTACGCCTTAGTTAGGGCTTGGTATAGCAATTTTCGGCATCAAATTCCGACTCGTATGACCCCTTTTAGCCTAAAATAAATTTTTCCCAAAATTGTCCGGGGAGGCTCCAGGGGCCCAAGGCTGTGTGGGAACAGGTTCCAGCCCACTCCAACTCAGCTTTAGCAGCTACGGGGCACCCTCTTGCCTTGTGGGAGTCTTGGGAGAGTTTCTAAGCTTGCTACTAAGTGTGAGAGTCAGTTAACCAAGCCAACTGGACACTTAGTGGGTAGGCAACTGGACTTGCCATGCTTAACTAGAGAGGCTCCCAGATGCAAATAGCAACCCATATCGATTTTTAGCTTGAGGAGGCCTATTTAAAGGTGTGCTCACACACACACACACATGCTCACACACACACCCAGTATACACCCACACACCTACACACACCTTGGGGAGGTGCTGTCGGTACGCACACAGTTTTTGAAGGAGAAGCAAGGAGGGAGGTGCTGCCGAAATTCTCATCTTGAGGATTCATTGGATCAAACAAATCAGAGGATTCTCAGCCCCTAATCACGGTAATTATGGTTTAATTACGGTTCTTCTTAATTCTCATCATTACTCTCTCATAATTCTCGTCTACTATGCCTACTTTTAGCTATAATTCCCAATAGCTGCTCTCTAAAATTACATAGCTATACTCCGTTACATAATCATCATTCAATTAGCTAAATTATGCAGCCATTCATCATCCTTAATCAAGGATTAATACATGATTAGGAAAGATTCTCTCTCTAGGCAACATAGTTAATAAATTGTCTGCCGGTAATAAAGTAGATTTGATGGAATTCATTCTTTTATCATTCAATAGTATTGCAATTAAATTAGACTCAATCTTCTCTCACATTAAAATGTGATTAAGGCTGAAAATTAAACCATCATTAGGCAATTAAGAAGAGAATTTTCTATCAGACATGCCTACGGTAATTCTGCATCTTCAAATTGCTCTAGGAAAGTGATTGAACTCGCTTATTTCACCTCTCTTGTAAATCAATTAGTAAAATTCTAAATTTCTTAATCATCTAAGCCAAGTGATTAACTTAGAGCTAGTTCCCATAGGGCAAGTAAAGAACTACCCATAAAATTGCTAGGTCTCGAAGGAAAAATCAAATCTCTTGCATAAGGTGGATTCATTAATGATTCTAATATGCGAATTGGTGTGTTATGATGCTCTCGGACTTTAGCTCTTTTTCAAGTTTATCATTTAAAGTAGTGAGTAAAATGGCCCCGGTTAAGAGAACTTGCTTCGGTGGTGCTCACGACCGCGAGGCGCGAACAAGCAATGTCAATGGAAAGTGAAAAGCTCCCATGGAGGAACAAATACCGGCCATCTCACGGGTCATTGACGAAGAAATGGAAGAGGTAGGTCATAATTGAAGGAGTACGAGCAGAAGTGCGACGCGAGAGAGAGTGCGAGAAGAAGAGCACGACGATATGATGAACTCGCTCTATCGTAATGTGTAGAGCATAGTGAGTTCTTATTAGGTTTTAACAAAAGAATATGTGTACATACGTGGCGGCCCGCCCACTTACCTGGGCGACCACATTGGGCTTTATACCCCAACAACCTCCCACTTAAAGTCCAATGTGGTACTTTAAGTGTGAGAGAAGCTACTATACAAGCTAATATACAAGAGATGTAGAGAAGTGATGTACTACCCTACACCTAACTGCTTGCGAAAATGCGCAAAGCTCTCTGAGGGAAGTCCTTTTGTAAGTAGATCAGCAGGATTTTCCGTGGTGTGAACTTTGACAAGCTGAAGTTGCTTATCCTCGAGCATTTCCCTGATGAAATGATACTTCACATCCACATGCTTTGTCTTCAAGTGATAAACTGGATTGCGAGCCAATTGTATAGCACTTTGACTATCACAATATAACACAGGCATCTCTTCTTTGATTCCCAAATCTGTTACTAGTCGATTAAACCAAATTGATTCTTTGCATGCCTCTGATGCTGCAACATATTCGGCCTCTGTAGTAGACTGAGTAACACAATCTTGTAATCTAGAACGCCATGATACTGCTCCACCAGCCAATGTAAAGACATACCCTGATGTAGACCTGCGGTTGTCTAAGTCACCTACATAATCTGAGTCTGTAAAACCCTTTACACTTAGCTCCTGACTCCCATAGCATATACGCATACTCTTTGTAGCTTTCAGGTATCTCAATATTCCTTTCACTGCCTCCCAATGTTTCTTGCCTGGGTTTGACATGTATCGACTTACTACTCCCACTGCAAATGCAATGTCTGGGCGAGTAGCAATCATTGCATACATCAAACTACCCACTGCAGACCCATATGGAATCTTATCCATTTCAGCCCGTTCTTCCTCAGACACAGGACAATCTTGTTTGCTAAGTTTCACATATGGTGGCAATGGAACACTCAATGCCTTTCCCTTCTCCATATTGAAACGTTGCAAAACCTTGTCAATATACTCTGTTTGAGATAACCAAATCAACTTCTTTGATCTGTCTCTCTCAATGAGCATACCAAGTATATGACTTGCCTCACCCATGTCTTTCATGTCAAACGATTTTGCCATCTTTGACTTCAAAGCTGAAATTTCTTCCAAGTGCTTGCCAGCAATCAACATGTCATCCACATACAAAATAAGGATCAACCAACTACCATCCTTAGCCTTCTTTGTATATAGACAGTGATCGAACTCACTACCTTTGTATCCTTGAGAAAGCATAAACTTGTGGAATTTATGGTACCATGCCCTCGGTGATTGTTTTAAGCCATAAAGACTCTTTAACAACTGGCATACCCAATCTTCCTTGCCTTTCTCAACAAACCCTTCTGGCTGCTGCATGTAAATTTCCACATCTAAACCACCATGCAAGAACGCTGTCTTGACATCCATTTGGTGCAACACCAAATCTAATATGGCAACCAATGCAAGAAAGCATCTCAATGTAGTCATTTTGACCACCGGAGAGAAGACTTCATCAAAGTCAATGCCTTGTTCTTGCTTAAAGCCCTTGGCAACAAGCCTTGCTTTGTACTTTGGCTGACTATCATGAGCGGTGATCTTATACCTATAAACCCATTTACAAGGTAGAGCCTTTTTTCCCTGTGGTAATTTAACTAGCTTCCATGTCTTGCTTTTATGCAGAGCTGTCATCTCTGACTGCATGGCCAATTGCCAATTCCCGGAGTCCTTCATTTGCACTGCTTCCTTGTAACATGAAGGCTCATTGTAATCAGTCAACATGACATAGTTCATAGATGGAACAAACCTATCAGGAGGTCACGTGACACGTCCAGATCTACGCACAATAGGTGGCTCAGGCTCAGCCACAACTTGTGGTTCCAATCTATCCTGTCGTTGCTCCTCTTGAGCCCTGACATTTTGTCTTGCACGTGCAGGTCCATCTTCTTGGAAGACAACTCTTCTAATCTCCTCAACCCTCTCTGGTTTAGAATGATATTTGGGTTCATTAAAGTGAACATCATTGCTGCGGACAACCTTTCTGGATTCGGGATCCCAAAGTCTGTACCCCATCTCACCAGAATTACCATAGCCTAGAAAGATGCACTTTCTACTCTTTGGCTCAAGTTTGTTCCTAAATTCCTTTGCAATGTGAGTATATGCCTCACAGCCAAAGACTCTGAGATGCTTGTATGAGGGCACCTTGCCTGACCATACCATCTCTGGCACTGAATCCTTCTGCAAAACCTTGCTAGGAGATCTATTTACAAGATGAACAGTTGTTGATACAGCTTCAACCCAAAACCCATTTGGCAGCTGTGCATTAGACAACATACTTCTGACCATCTCTTGTATGGTCCTATTCATCCTCTCAGCAACACCATTTTGAGGAGGATTGTAAGGAGCAGTAAGTTCACGTTTTATACCTTTTGACTCACAAAAGTCCTGAAAGGCCTTTGAAACATACTCTCCACCATTGTTAGTGCGTAAGCATTTAAGCTTCTTGCCACTCTGATTCTCCACAAGTGTCACAAACATTTTGAAAACACTAAACGCTTCATCCTTGTGCTTGAAAAAGTAAACCCATACTTTCCTCGAGTAATCATCTATAAATGTCTTAAAGTAAGAAGCTCCCCCTAGAGATAGGTTAGGCATAGGTCCACACAAATCACTATGAACAAGTGCCAATTGTGTATCTCTTCTACTGCTTCTATGCTTATGTGGCTGCTGTGTTTGCTTACCATACAGACAATGTTCACAGAATTCAAAATCATTAAATGAAAAGCCAGGAAAATAACCAGAACGAGACAAAATTTCCATTTCCTTCTTGGACATATGTCCTAACCGGCTATGCCACAAAGAAACGTTCGGCTGCTCGGTTACATTGATTACATTTTTAGAGACATTTGATACATAAATCAAGTAAAGTCCTCCAGACTTTACTCCATGTGCTACTGTCATAGAACCCTTGGATATCTTCCACATGTTCTGTCCAAAAGTGGTGACGTAGCCAGCATCATCAAGTAAACATGTGCTGATCAAGCTCTTTGTAATTGCGGGAACATGTCTCACATTCTTCAGCGTGAAAGAAGAGCCATTCTGAAACTTCAATTGAACATCTCCAACATCTAAGATCTCACATGTCTGCCCATTGCCTAGCCGAACATGATCTTTAGTGGTCACATAAGAAGTAAACCACTCCTTGTTTGGAGACACATGAAGTGATGCCCTTGAGTCTATAATCCAGTCACTCAGTGCATTTCCATCAGATGCTGTAAGAAGAGCTGAGTCCATTGTATTCTTCAAGAAGTAGATGTCTCCTGACACTAGATTGTCATCCTCTGCAACAGTGTTTGTCACATTTATTTCTTGAATCTTCACTAAGGACTTGTTCTTCTCACCATGGTCTTCAGCTTTCTCTTTTCCTTTTTCTGCTTTCCATTCTCTGCAGTCTCTTTTCATGTAACCCTTCTTGCCACAATGGTAGCATTCTATGTCACTCTTGCCTTTAGCACTGCGAGACTTGCTACGAGACTGATTCCTCTTTCCACCTTTGTACTTTTCTTTGGTCCTTCCCCTGACAACTAAGGCTGTTCCTTTGCCTTTGTCCATTGTCTTTCTATTGGTTTCTTCAGTAAGCAGACTTCCTTCTACACCTACTATGTTCAAACCATCTGGAGGTGCAGAATTACTCAAAGCTGTGCGAAAAGTGTCCCAACTTTCTGGCAATGTGATCAAGAGGAACATAGCTCTAACAGGTTAATCAAACTTGACACCTTGAGCTGACAACTGACTGTAGATTGTGTTGAATTCATTCAGATGATTGGACATAGGTGTCCCTTCTTTCATCTTCAAGTCAACAAGCTTCTTAAGCCAGTATACCTGTGAAGCTGCACTCTGCTTCTCATAAAGATCACTCAGCTTTAACCATGCTTGATAAGCCAACATCTCGTCTGCTACATTGAAGTAAACGCTTTCTGCCAAAGTCACCATAATGGTAGAAAGTGCCAATTCATCCATGTCGCTCCATTCATCTTCATCCATATCTTCTGGTTTTATTCCCTTGAGCTTTATAGGTTTTATCTGCTTCTTTTGTAGCAACACGTGCCAAATCTGCTTCTTCCACAATGGGAAATTGGTTCCATCCAGCTTCTTGATATTGTAAAGAGCAGTGTCCTGTGATCCAGCCATAGCTACGCTTCACAGTGGTTTACTTTCCTAAGAAAAATTCGGCAGAGTTTCCCCTGTAAACTGACCTCTGAACCAATATCAACCTGTCAAATGAACCAAGAAAGCTTCAGATTCTGCATAAATTTCGGCAGAGTCTCCTTTGTAAAATGGCTCTGGTGTACTAAAAAAACAGACCAAAAAACAGCTCAAAGAACATTGTCTCTCTGACACTGTAAGCTGCAGGTAAACCTGTCCTGCACCTATACTGTCTCTCACTGTCCTGCCACTGTCCTGTAAGCATACTGTGACAATGCCTCAACGGCAGTAAAGCAAAGATGCAATCCCAACTGTCTAACTCACAGTCAATACATCCTAGCTGCCTATCTAAGGGTGCTCGAGGGATCGCTCCAAGACCTGTATCACTGAAAGGATCTCAACATTCGAGAATCCCCCAGCTCAATAAAACCTCACTCGACCCTCAACAAAGGCTGCAGTAAATCTGACAGTACATAGACTTCCCACAAAGTCATACATCCATAAATTTTGCACTATATGCTGTAACCGCTGCGACGGTTGTTTGCTGCGTGACTCACAGCTAGCAAACCCTCAACAAACATACATCATCTCTGACAATACATCCCATGTGGAAGTACTTGCAATGTCAGGATGAAATCTGGAATATCAAGCAGCAAACACAAGCTACCTGATGAACTAGTGGATGTTGCCTACAGTCTGTGTGTAGATGTGCCCGTGTCGTATGTGACACGCCTCCAAGAACTGTGAGCCGTCCTTCAATGTGTAGACAGCCACAAATCAACACTTTGGGAGTGTCGATATCCTCAGCACCTGCAGTCGTTGGCCGAAAACCCCAAATTTGCAGAGTCGCATCTGCACCCGCCGAGACCACGTAGTCGAAAATGGCATGCGCAGACCTTTGTCGAAGCCGAACGGTGGCCGAGATGACCTCATAATGAAATTCTGAGAACACCAAGCCCTTCGAGGTCTCCCACAAGATTTGGGGCCGTGTCTTCGCCTGTCGAATTTCACTCCAATCTGAGCTGGTGACTCTAGCCTCCTGCAGTGCTGCCCTGAGCCTCGATTTGAGCTGTGATACCAGTTGAAGGAGTACGAGCGGAAGTGCGACGCGAGAGAGAGTGCGAGAAGAAGAGCACGACGATATGGTGAACTCGCTCTACTGTAATGTGTAGAGCATAGTGAGTTCTTATTAGGTTTTAACAAAAGAATATGTGTACATACCTGGCGGCCCGCCCACTTACTTGGGCGACCACATTGGGCTTTATACCCCAACAATAATTTTATTCAAGTCGTTTGAATTAACATTGCACACGTTTAGTTAGGAATGAACATATCCCCAAAACATGTTGGAGAAATCCGACGGAAACCTCGGCACTTTACTCATTTGTACATTAAAGTCTAAAGTAGGAAAGAAATGATTGATGGGTATGTTGTTTTCAATAGGAAAGAATGTCTGCTCGACATGTTCATTTTATTTCCAATGTTGAATCAGTCCTGACCCCCCTACTGATCACAGGGGACAGAGTTCCTCGTTAAGGGCTCTTGAATCCACGACTTGCTTTCTATGCGGTGGATACCCACGACTTGCTTTCTATGCGCTGGGAACCCACGTCTTTCTTTCTATGCAGTGGGAGTGTCCATGTCGTGCTTTCTATGCGGTGGACATACCTAGTTGTATGGGCAGCTAGGCGACAACGGGAGGAGTAAACTCTCGCTAGAAGGAGGATGTTGTACCTCCAGAACCTTGGAATTTTAATGAATAAGTTTAAGTATAATTTTTACTAGAATACTGTCTTGGTGCCGTTTGCAATACTAGTTGAAGGGCTGTCTTAACGAACAATGTGAGTCAAAATCTAATCAAGGAATGTATATGTTGAACAATCATTGTGGTAGTAATTAGGACACACAAGGAAGTCTGAGTGTGGGGGTGGAAAGTGGGGGCTTGGCTCAGGTTGCCAATGCCTATGAGAAGGGTGGTCCCGATTGGTCGGGAACTCTCTGTCCCCATAGTGTTTAATTCGATATTAGTAATACTCATTGCCCCTAGAGCGGTGAAATCTCGAGAGTACGTGCCTCTTAAACATGGGGAAAAAGGCACTCGGGGTTTCTCTCCTCTTGGAAGGTGGGTCTTAGGATCGCTAGATAGGTTAAGTACGCTTCCCGTGCAAGGTGGAGCTAGATCTCATTGCTAGTAGGCTCGAACTCGACTCACTTTGTGATGAGAGATCGTCCGCTAGTTGAACCCTGAACCACTTTGTTTGCTTAAGCTTTAGATCTAGTGGCCACCAGGTTCACCATCAGATCCGCCATCTTGATATAGCAGGGTGGGGACCTCACACCTGGTATCAGAGCCTAGGTTTAGGCTGAGAAATAAAGTTGTATTGTTTGAATATTTAAAAGGGAACTGAAAGTATATAGGTAGTTGATCCGAATTCCTTGCATTGGTGTTGCAGGAAGACATGGTGCTAGAATATCGGAAGTTCCAAGTGTTTGAGCTTATTTATGAGCAAGCTCAAAGATCCCCAGTTTACCAGTTCAGGCGAGATGTCATGGAGATACTGATGAAGGCTCATATGCCACACTCCACTCGCATTGATAGAGGATGGGAACTTGATTGGACATTTCCAGGAGGGGTTTACTACATCAAAGCTCGGAAGCTAGGATGCCTGGCTATCAATTTGAATAAGATACGTTGGGGAGAAGAGTTGAGGGTAGTGGAGTTATTCTACCTGCTGCCTACCCGATTGGACCTGAGTCTCTCAGGCAACTCCAATCAAACCATCAACGACTGGCTCTTGGAAAAGGTCACTGAGGTGATCCCAGCAAACAGAGTCAAAACTTTTGGAGTACCAAAAGAGGAATTCGGGCTTGAATATGGGAGAACAAGCTGAAGTAAAGAAAGAGACATTCCAAAAGCAAATAGAAGAGCTGAGAGGCCAGCAGGCAAAACAGCAGGCAATCACAGGGCCAGCAGCCATGGAAGGAATCGACCTAAAAAATGTGGTAGATCCTGTGGACACACCCATGCAAGAGGAAATCCTTGTAGGACCCTCTCAAGAGCCACAAGATCTGACACAAGAAGAAGAAGAGAAGTTGTCCAAGGCCATAGAAGCGGAAATCAGAGAAACGGCCAAAGAAGCCTTGGAATGGGAGCAGAGGGTTTTTAAATCCATGACCATTCAGAAGATAGACGCCGGCAACCTTCGGCGTGAATGGCTACAGTTCTCT
Organism: Adiantum capillus-veneris; assembly: GCF_014529385.1. Classification (NCBI taxonomy): domain Eukaryota; kingdom Viridiplantae; phylum Streptophyta; class Polypodiopsida; order Polypodiales; family Pteridaceae; genus Adiantum; species Adiantum capillus-veneris. The sequence goes on along the minus strand of NC_140950.1, from coordinate 139,252,641 downwards.
CTCCCATATCCTTTGCTAAAGTACGAAGCCGCCACAATCAACAAGAGAATAAAAGAAGAGCCAACAATGCCACTGTGCACAGTAGATATCTCCAAGCCTGAAGGGGTAAAGTTGATAGTCGACTCCCAACCCCAGTGGAGAAAGGCATGGCTGACGAAGTATCCACAGTACCTAATCCATTTGGTAGAGGCACCCAAAGTCATCAGAGATAACCTAATTTTCTGCCCTCTACCAAGGATGCGGACGTGGAAGGCCCATGAGCTATTGCAAAGAAGCCAACCCACTTGGCTAAACTATCCGAAGCTGCCAGGCTTGAAGGCAGGCGAGAGAATAAGTGTTCAATACATGGTAAAAACCCTAACGAGCGCCATCAAATTGTTCACTGGCTCGCCTGACCTATCTTGCATTATGATGAGGAAGATTTGCAAAACCCTTTTGGTAGTCTTCGAGACGTTCAAACTGGGCCAGGAGACAGACAGTATCTTCTTCTTTCAAGATACTTACAAATGTGCATACGATCTGTCTGGTCAGCCTTCCAAGGAGGTGATACATGCATTGTATCAAAGGATCATGTTTTTGCCATCCTATCACCTCCAGGCTTTTGAAGAAGCTTTCTACACCTGCTTCTTCACAATCAACTCTGATATATTCGGCCCAACACTACTGGCTCGACATGCAAGATACGAGTCGCTGCTCAAGATGCGAGAAACCCTCAATGAAGAAGCAGCTCAGCAGCCATGTCAGGGACGACATGAGCAAGGAGGGGGGAAGTGTTAGAAGCTGGACACACCCTACGAAAATTGACGGCTCGGCAGATTATTATTTTTTGTAATTATTCATTTATTGAGAAAACCCGACATTTCACCTTGTAAATATTGGGGCTTACAGAAATTTCTAGATTGTATCCCAGTTTTGACATTTAGATTGAGTAGATGGTTAAATTGGAATATTAAGGTTTGAGAATTGTAAGGTATATATACCACTTTTTGACCTTAATGAAGAGACCTTTGTCATTTTAAAAAATGTTTGGAAGTCTGTGAGTGAGCGTACTGTGTACGAGAGAGAGTGAGAGCTTCATCTTTATGCTACGCATGTATCGGTGTTCGGAATCAAGTGCGGAGAAGAGCAGCGTGTTGCCCCCGACGAGAGCTACGTGCCAATACCTACATTGTGCACCTACAGTCCGGTTTTGCGAGCTCCATCTACGAGCTTCTTCTGGTGATTCGGTGAGCATACGTTGTCCGATTTTTCATTGTAGCATATGCACGTGTTCGCATTGAGTAGAGCTACACATTAGGCACTTTAGATTTCCAAAACGACGACCTGTAAATTTTGGCCGGACATCCAACGTGATTCTGCACCAGGTGTTTTGGGTTGGTGTTTTGGTTCATAGACCTTAGGGAGAGCGGCCTATTGGTGTTAGTAGGGTCTCCTTCAAGTTCTGTGGTGTTTTGAGATTGTTTGATGGGTGTTCGGCTCCAGGAAGCATTGTAGGAAGTTTCCTCTTATGCACTCCTGAAGGCTGTGACTGAGACATTGGGTAGAGACCTCTGTAGGAATTAGTAGGAGTCGGTCGAGTGTCGGTTGACACCCTATGCTTGCTTCCACGCGCCTACCGGTCAAGCTTCGTCCTTAGCTGACAAATCTTGTTAGGTGAGTTCTCGTTGTGCTGACGTCCGTCGCGGCGTATCCGTCCAACAGAGAGGGAGTCTACGATGCACGCGCACACACACACACACACACACACACACACACTCAAGTAGCCCACGTTGTCTTGATTAACTAAAAAACTAGGCCACACCCCAAAAGGGAGGGAATGAGTAATATTTTTTAATGGACATTTTAAATTCAAACTGCACTTGCTCTTTGGTTTTCAATATATGCTAACAACCACAAGTAACTAGCATTTTTTGGGATAGCATTTTCAATGACACGTTCACATACTTATACCCAAAATAGCTTTAGCTCATGCTCTAGTGATATAAGCTAACTCTCTCTCCATCATGCTCAAGGGGTAAATTCTCATACCCACCTTCACAAGCCTAAACAACCATAGCCAAGGCGTTCTTGCTCTCGCTGCCATAACGCCACCACATTTTTATCTCTTGTCATTAAAGAGAGTAAGAGAATCAAGGAGGATCTAAAGATGCATCAAAATCATCAAGGAAGGTATTAAGGCAATAAGCAAGGTGGTAGAAGGGATAAACCTTGCTCTTATTCTCTCTTGGCATTGGGGGGGCCTAACGAACAACATTGTTTAGGGATAAGTAAAGAAAACATGTTCATGTACAAAGATGCAGAAGGATTGAAGAAGAAGAAGAAAAGTTTATGAAGGCTGCAAGGAAAGCGCTTGGGATAATCACCTAGGATTTGGGAATTAAAATCAAAAAAAGGGTACTATGTGCTCAAGGACTTTGGGCCAAGAAGATCACCAGATGAATGATTTCCATTGTTTGAAGCCAACGCCAATCTCCATTCATTGAGGGGATCAAGAAAATGCGGCTATGAGGGCTTAGACATGTATCAAGAAGACTCCAAGATTATGATTTGATTGGTAGTGAAACAGTGGTTTCAGGTTGACTGTCATTGCTGGACCTAATGACCTTACCCATTGTTACTCTTGATCTAGGTGATTGTTAGTGGTCGAGTCGGCCATACCTGTACTATTTATTTTATTTTCGATGATATAGTGATCATTCGGGTTTCTACTGGCATTCATCTTTCTTTTTGGGCTTATAGTGATAATTTGGGTTTCTATTGATATTTATCTCTCTGTTTATGCTCCTTTCTCTCTATCATCTCTCATAGCCAGAGGCCACATGCCTTCCTGGCTTACCTCGCAAACACATATCCTCCGATACCATTTACATAGTTTTCACGTAGTGAGGACATAATCTTAATGGAAGATACAAGTAAATTGATTGAAAAATCTGTCCTCCCTATGCAGAAACACAATGCATGGAGAGCCACCCATATACACAGTTTTTGTATGAGGACACATGCTAAAAAACTATTTTTTTAAAAATCTTATACTCCAAGAAGTGTCCTCCCTATGTGATTTTATAGGCCTAGATAAATATCCAAGTTCGCTAAATTTGCATAGGGAGGACACAAGTTTAATGGAGAAGATGATTTTGTTCACATTAAAGAAACAATTGAGGGAAAAAATGCACCTTCATGTCCTCTAAGAACCATTTTGAATCGAAGGTCACACTCAAAAAATTGGAGAAAATTGAGAAGATTAAGGAAAAATGAGGTTTAGAGGAATTCTGAGGTATACATAGCATGTCAATTATGAGCCTTGAAATTTGTGCACAACGGTAAAAAAATGAGGTCTAGAGAAATTTTTGTGTATATAGAGCAAGTAAATTCTGAGCCTTGAAATTTGTGCATAACAATCAAATCCGTGCAAAACGGTTATTTTTTGTCTCGTAACTTGTGCAAATTCAAATCATGTCTAGATATTTGTGCACTACTATATAAAGAGGAGAGCACACCCAAAAACATTTTCTACTCATTTTGCTTCTTTTTTTTATGAGCACCTGTTTTTATCCAATTCAGTTCTACGTTTTTGGATACTTCATATCCTAAACACTAAATATAGCTCTACATACTCTATCATAAGCTCAAATTATAGTGAGGTTTTGACATTGGCACCTAACTACTACAATTGCTATCATTTAGCTAAGTATGAATTTATATTACTTGCATTATCAACTTCTTTTGATCAATTTCTAAGACATGTGTCCACCTTGTGCAAAAAAAGAGTACTTGGACTAGCCTCCAAGTACTATTTTGTGCAAGGAGGACACTCACTCTTTTTTATGAACTTTTTAAAAGATATGCTCATTCAAGCTAGACTTGAACTAACTTAAAATAATACATGCACACCCTTGCATGTCCTTTGCATAGGGACTTCTAGCATATATAAAAAATTATGTCAATGGGCACACAACCCCCTAAGGGATTTGAGACCATTGGTCTTAAACGAACCATTACAAAATATTACAAATTTTCAAAATTTTGTAACGGATTCCTCCTACTCTTTCTTGTGGAGCTTGAATTCTCTTTTGCTAAGGATTTTCCACTAGGAAGTTTCTAGAACTAGTACTTTGGGGCCAAAGGAGCACACTTATTTTGAAAGAGAAGCGCATTTCTACACTGCTAGACTAATCTTAATATCATAGCTCTTACTATACAAATGTCTGTTAGGAGATCATCAATCGATGCGTCTAGAGCCATTGCAAGGTCACGTCTAAAGAAGGGGGGTGTCCAAATGCATATATACCCACCTACAAACTGAGCATGTGAAACCTCTAATTGCCAAACATCCCCAAAACAAGTGCTTGAGGGTCTCCTTTGGGTGTTCACATCTAACATAGGTTCCTCATCCTAAGCCTCTTGCTTTGGACTTTCCCCCTATTGGCATTAATCTAAGCATCACTTTCCAAAGGACAAATTTGCTTCTCTCATCAAAATTGGCCTTCTAAATGCTTCCAACTACTTGGATCCATTTTCTTATAGTCCACTTTCTAGCCAGGTTCTGTTGAGGTGATTGACCCAATCTGCAATACTACAGATCTTCTCATAAATAGTTTTAGTCTTGGGTGAATTAAATCCTTTCTCCAAGACACTTCCAAGCTTTACAATCCACGTGTGTGAAGCAGGAAGGGAGGGCTAGACTTGAGACTTTTTCCAGCACTCTTACGATGAGGATCTCTTCCTAGAGTGAGAGCTTATAACTCAGCTTTACATACTCTAGGGAACTCTTTTTTATGAACTTGTAATATATGTGTCCCCCTTGTGCAAAAATTGAGTAGTCAAATTAGACTTGTACAAGTCAATTTTTGCACAAGAAGAACCCTATAGCAAGCACAAGAAAAAAATGACTTTATAACTCACAATATGGTGATTTTGACCCTGCAAGTGCATCTAGAAGGCCCAAAAATCCTAGGATCGACTCCTAAATAGCCTCTTTTGGACACTCAGAGAGGAAAAAAGGTCAAAAAAATCCCCCAAAAAGGATGTTTCCTCCTTGCGCGGATTTAGTGTAAGTGGAGGCCCCTCCACTTACACTAAATTTGTGCAAGGATTAAACATCCTTTTTGGGGGCTTTTTTTGACATTTTCCCTCCTCGGGTGTCCAAAAGAGGCAATTTTGGAGTCGATCCTACGCACTACAGGGTCAAAATAACCACACCTTGACAATAAACATGGTTGACGTGCACCATCTTTTATATTTGAATATGAAAGACAAGTATTCTTCTAAATAATATGCTTCTTTTCTCTTTATACCCTTGTTGATGATACAACGAGGAAAAGTCATTGATGGAAAGGACCCATCAACTACTAGGAAGGTTTCTAAAGAGGAGGTGAAGAAGAAGGGGCTAATGAAGAATCAAAAGCGAACCAAGGAGAGAGCTCAAAGCAAGAAGAAAAGCTTGCACCTAAAAACCTATCTCTTAAGGAAGAAATTGATACCAAGATTACACTTTATTCTCCTTTAGAGAATATAATATTTTTCAAAGAGTGATATGCTTCAGAGATTAGGAGAGCACAGAGGGAACTCATTGTGGAAATTTTTAGGCTTCCTTTCTAGAAAGTTTGCAGAGGCACATTGCAAAACCATTCAAAATAGATATGAGATGGAGCATTTTAAAAAGATCACATAACATTTTGTAAAGAATTCACAATCTCCGTTTTTTTAAATCAACATTTTGTTTAGCTATAAAACCCTTGTAAAATCAAACACTTTGATTGTAAACTAAGTAAATTTAACCAAAGGATTTCATTGCTATAGTTTCATTGTCTCTAAGTCAAGTGTAACTCCCAATATAGTCTTTCATTTTTTGTTGCAATTGTGACAGCACTTGGATATGTCTCTACATGTTTGGTCCCATCTAATTTTGTTGAAACTAGCATGTCAAGCCCCAAAGAATAATCCATGCCATCTTCTAGGTCTACACTTGCAGGGCCTAAAAGTTGAGATTATGGAAAGTGGTTCAAAGTATGCTTCTACCTTCTCTTATACTTCCTCCTCTACCTTCTCCTCCTCTATGGTCTTCAACTTATCCTCTTTTCTCTTTTTCTTCTTCTCCTTGTTATTGCTCATAGGAAATGAGGAAGAGATGCATGTATCCTTACACATATTTCTATGTCTATTGCCCATTGTAAGTGTGGATGGGTGATTTTTGAAAATTGGTTTGAGCTATTTATAGTGCTATGAAGCAAGGGCATGACAAGATTGTGGTATAATAGCCCTTTGACATACAAAAACCATATAATATTTAGGGCATGATGGCATATATTTTTTCATCCAACCATAGAAAAGCCTTACAAAATGGAACCAACAAGATCAAAAAAATTCACAAAAAGCAAGTAATTTTCAAAGTTAATTGTCATTTAAATCAAAATATTTTGTACAAAATTCCAATTGTAGGGAACAATTGACACAACTGTCAACAACACTAGCAATAGTGTAGGACTCTAACTAAGGAGTAGGTTTTACCTTCGGTATGAATGGGCAATACCTTCTGACACTTCCTGGCATAGAAATTTCTTTCAATCCTTATCATGACCTACAAGCCATATTATAAAAAAGGGAAAGTAAGACTATGCCTCATGGAAGCAAAGAATGTTAGAAACAAAAACATCATTGTCTACACACCTTTCCATCTATCTCAAAACTAAAAGCTACAACAGAATATATTTGTGCATTGTGTAGATCTTGTCTCATTTTGTGCAATGTGAACATGGATCTTATCTTCAAGGTGATCATGTGTTCACTATTCATCGACATATCAATGTCCTGGAACATAGAAGAATACCTTCTTCTTTGCAAAAGACCCATGAGTTCTCCCTTTGTAAACCTCCTCCCCAATGGAGACATGCTAGACATCCAAAATGTCCATGGCACACTCCATCATTTGCCATTCCTCCATGATTTAGGGTTAAAGCTGTGTAAGAAGCATAGTAGCACAAAAGCAACAAAAAATATAAAAATAATAAGAGAAAAGTACCACAAAAAACCCAAAGAAAAGTGGAAATGATAATCACATATGAATCACTTACAAATTTTTTTGTCTATAGGAAGATTGGAGCTCTTGCGGTGGAGATGAAGCTGCTTGTGCATGTAAACATGTTGCACTAAGACGACCTTTAGTGTCTTCTTGGCTCCAAAAAGCCTAAAATTTTTCACTCTTTCTTTCCATCATGAAAATAATTAGTTTTTTGAGGATTCTTTTCTTTACATGCTCTATTGCATTATAATGTAGGTACCCTTGGCTATGGTTGTTGGAATTCACTATTTGTGCTTGTTTAATGTGGCATAGGTGATAATGGTTTCAATGGATGTGCAGGGTGTTCAGAACCAGTGGAATCCATTGCTTGAAGAAGATGACACATAGAAGATGAAGGTGAAGAGAAGATAGTAGGAAGAGGAGGGAAAAGAATGTGGAATGAGGAGAGAGTTGGGAATAGGAGGGGGAAAAAAATCCATGAGAAGATTCAAAAGATAGGTGGAAATAGGAGGGAAGAGAAGGCCATGAGAAGATTCAAAAACACTTTTTGGTCAGTGAAAGATAACTTTTTGAGTTAAAAGAACCACGCAATGGAAAGCTACCTTAGATTTTCTTTCCGAAAAAATCCTATTCAAAATTCAAAAGCAAGTTTTTAAATGAAAGTTTCATAACGGAAGCCCTCCTCTCATTGGCCTAAAGTAGTCTCTCTCTAAATGTTAGGAAACAAAGAGACCTAATGCTTGTTTGTGCATATTATTTTGAAGTAACTAAATTCTTTATCTAAAAAATCTCACGAAGAAATGTGAAAAAAGTGGTGTTTAGCCCCCTTTAGAGAGGTAGCAACAGTAGAGGCTCGTCTCCTTGGACAATGGTGGTGCAATGGACATTGCATGGATAAGATCAACCCTACAATGGACTCCTGGTTGAGTTGGTGGAGGTGCATATTGCACATTGGGGGAGAATTATGACAATAGTGGAGAAAAGTAGTGATGGAGCAAACACTCCAAGAACAAACTTAGGTGAGAGTCAGTATGGGACTTGGCTCACAGGAGAGGGATTTTAAAAAAAAATCTAGTTATATGATGCATATACTTCAGATATGGATAATGAAATACTACAAAGAACAAAGGAACTTTCTTACTCTCAAGGTAGACATATTTAAAAGGATCCTTCATTAGAAAGACTCAATGAGAGTTTTTTCTAGTCCAACACAAGTGATAAGAGTGGTCAATGAGGCTACATCTAGAACTCCCATGTATAAAGCTCTCACACCTCTTCAAGGAGACAAAGAGACCTTTCAAAAAAAGAGAGGGCCGTCAATTGTAATTGATGCTGAGAATGACTCCATATGTTGACGATAGTACAATGCAAAAACACTTGATCGTACATCCCATGGAAGGCTGAGGAAGATCAATTTTAGAGAGGATTCAGGGGTGATAGTTTTAAAGACAAGGCAAGGGTTTTTGTTTTGGAATGAAAGGCCAATGTATCTATGTGGGCAATTAGAAGAACTCTTCTAGACACCCGTATAACATGTAGTGGCACCCCTAGTGGTGGGAAAATATGTGGACAAAATATAGTGGCATGTTGTAAAGGGACTCCTACACGATCATTTGAGGGTATAGAAAACATCCAAATGGGCTACTTAGGCAATGGTTTTGGTTTTGTCCCAACCATGTTATTCATTTTTATGTGATGGATCATGATATACATCCAAGTCCAACTCATCACTGACAATCTGGCCAATAGATCTAGGAACAAATCTTATAGATGGTGAATATAGATATTTCTTGAAGGAGTATTTCAAGTGGAGATAGACAGAAAAGAACAAATGGATGTAACTACAATGCGGACTCCTCCTAAGGGTGGGGGTGATTCCACTTTTGCTTCAACAAAAGCAGGTAGTAGTGGTTCAATACTAAGAAATGGTTTGAAGACTAAGGTGATTGAAGAGAAATCCATCTTAGGCAATGTCCACAATGTCTTCAAGGTGGCATCTCATGCGGAGGTGTGTGCCACGTTGAAGGCGATGGTCCTAAAACATATGCAACAAGGGCATGGAGAATTCATGGCATGAATAAGTATAACTATGCATAGGGTAAGTGATTTTGTACTTTACCCTAAAGGAATTACATACCTTGCACATTTTTGTGAAGAGTTTTATGTGCCCTTGCCCTCTACACAACCTCCAGAGCATGCAATATCCTTGCCTTCTCCTTCCACTTCCACAGCCTTCACGACCAAGCCCGACACCCCTAGGGTTTCTTGTGTCTCCTTCTCAACTACTATAGGTGAGTCCTCCTCATGACATGAATATTCACAAGACTCAAACATGGGTAAGACCAAGAAACTGTTAGAACAGATGGAGAAAATCTTAGATCAAGTTACTGGGCAAATGGAGGAGAAACTTAGTCAAGCTCAACATGCATGTTTGGTACCACATAATAGTATAGGGAAGCATATTTTCCACCAAGCAGAGAGGAAAGTTATGGGAGCTAGAGGTGGTACTTCAGGCTACTAGGATGGACTTTGATGCAAGAATCATCCAACAGGTGGTAGAAACTTTTGATCCAAACATTGGTTCTATATAAATCAATGCAAGATCAATCCAAGCCACAACATCAGCTCTCTCCCATGTGCTTACACTACCATATGTTGTCAAAGCCAAACCGTGTTCATCTGAGGAAGCTAGCAAGTATTTGAAAGAGGATGAACAAGCTACAAAGAAACATAAAAAGAGAGTGTAAGGAGTTCCAATGGTTGCTTTGAAGTTCAGACCAATATATAAATTTATTATAGAGGCCATGAGCTTAAAGAACAATCACACATGTATATGTTGCAAAAAATATATTTGGTATGCTACTTGTCTAACTCAATGATACAAAGGCACAAATCAATTTAGCCACATTCCTACATAACAACTTGATTCAATAAACAACCAAGGTGAAGACCCAAAGTGTCTCTAGCACTAGTTCTATAACCGGACACTAAAGTGTCATGTTTTTCTAGCAACTTATCATAATTATATGGTGAAGCTAGAAATAGGTCATGTTCATACCTTAGGTCAATTATGAGGTGAAGAACATAATTGTTTTTTAATTTTGCCAAAATTAATACCAAATTAAGATTATATTGATAAGTTTTAAGATGGAAAAATCATAAAAATCTAGTGGAGCTTTAACAAAATTGAATATTATTTCTCATCAAACTAAGAATTTGCATAGATTTCAGGAGTAGAAATAGAAAGAAACTTATTATAGGAAGAAAGCAAGCTTCATAACTTTTTCTATGATTAAAAAATCCAAATCTTGAAAACATTGACAAAGAGGAAAAATTTGGTCTTTCAAGGACTCTTTCATTAATATGATGAGCTTAATGAAGTTCTATAATGTATCTATAGGCCAATACCCATCAACTAAGCATTTTTCATGGTTTCAAACTCACAAGCGTCTTGTAATTTAAGCTAATTTTTTTAAAAATATAGTGCATAATTTCTTGCAAAAAAAACATTGCTATGAGAAACTAATAAAAGTGTATACATAAATTCCCCAATTGTGTCCATGTGAGGTATTTGTATACAAGTGAGAAAAATGGAGAAATCCAAAAGTGGACTTTATCTTAAGGCTAATTTTTTATAAATAAAAAATAAGGATAACAATGTGCCCAATTTTTGGAGTATGACATAAATTACCAAATGTGGATTGTATAGCCATCAATTAGTATATCTTAAGTAATGGAGTTGTAGATTGTAAGGTCCCCAACCCCGACTACACCAAGATCGGGATGGGATCCTTGACAGGTCTCTAGGCCTTATAAAAATCGGAGTCTCTAAACAAGAAAAATCCAAGAAATAGACCTTTACCATTGACAATGGCTTGGGTCTATAGCCTTAGAAGCAGACCTAGTCCTGTCTCGCAGCGAAAATGGGACAATGTATTCAAACGGTCTACAAAAACAAAATCTTATTCCGGTCCTATAACTTCATCATTCACATTATGGTTTCCTTAGCCAACGCTTTTTTCCCCCTAACATGTGTGAGGGCACAGCCGTTGGTGGATTCCTCTTCCAAGTGAGAAGTTTCTAAAACATTTTAGTGCGCGGGAATGGATAGTTACCTGACTAATCAGGTCCACCCTTCCTTGATTGACAACCTTAGTCAATCCCCACTTACCACCCCGCACTCACACATGATTCATTTATCTTATTATCACACTATTTTAACATTTAAAATAGTGGTTTCTTTTAACGTTCCATCACAGTAAATCCTTGAAGACAGCATTGAAAGCATTCCTTTAGAAAATAAACATCTTTAAACTTAAGACAGGGTACTGTCAATCAAAACATTATCCATAATAACCATGACCAGTACTCGTCTTGTCTCAAGACCACCTAAGGGTGGAAAAACGGCACCCATTCCTTGTTCCAATCCGGAGTGGAATAAACCCCCACCCAAGGTTCCGGGTGCCCATACACCAAACCAGTTGCCCATACAACCGGGCGGCTCCCCTAGGATAAAAAAACGGTATCCTAACTTATGTAGAAATATCAAGACATGACATGGAGTAGAAACTCATCGTTCATGGGGGTAACCGACTTAACCGTAGCTAGAAATCCAATCATTATCATCAAAATATAATAAGGAGTCAGAGGTGTCTTGAGACAAGCTGTCTTAAGGATGATCAAACATATCTTTTCTAATTCAACCAGTTTTAACCCAAACAATTCTTTCCTATATTATAAACAAATGCACGTTGGAAGTTACCTTCCGTTTTCAGTCAGTTTATCCTTCTTACGTATGCAATGCTAACTTATAAAATAACTTAAACTAATTAAAGACTTAATTGAACAATGGGACACCCACCTGGGATTGATTGGCCATCTGTTGCTGGTGCGTTGGCGCCTGAAGACCCTCCTCTGTAGGCCTACTACTAGGCCTGGCTTCGTCGTCGTGCGACGCTCTAGTTCGTTTTGAAGCTACGTCCTCATCATCAGATGTAGAATTTGCTCGGGTTCTTTTTGGTATCATAACTTCTTATCCTTATAAAAAGGTCGTTTAATCATTAGGTAAATAGTTCAAAATCTAAACTTAACCTTTGTATTCAACCGTAACCCATCCAAGGTTAAATTTATAGTTTTAATTGATAAATTCTTGACCTAGTAATTTCTTATTTGTCTATACAGGCATGATAAATTTTTCCACTGCTTCCCTAAGGGTTTTCTAAGCTCTCCTAACTTTCTTATAATTTTCTATATCTTTTTCCTAATTTTCCCATCAACTTTTAAGCTAATAATCTACTTATTTTGGGCTCAATATTTATTGTATTTAATTTCTCTTAAAGATTTCATTTCCTTAACTTGATATCATAGGTTTACACTTACTATAATTTTTCTAAAAGTTTTTAACCACAAAGTCTGTTTATTTTAATTAATCATTTGCTAAAAATGGGACTTTTGATCAATTATAATTTCATAACCTAACTAATTAACTATGGTATAATTACCACAAGTATATTATGATATTTTTGACTTTTGGTAATTATCTTATTATTTTCCAACTTAGTTATATAATTTCCATCTTCAATTTTCAGCTAAAATTAAGATAATTTGACTTAAATAAATACTTATAATACTTTTCTAACCTTGACATATTTATCGCGGCCTTTTTATTATGTAATATAACTATGATAAATAGAATGTAATCATACAGCATGATTTACTAATTTCTCTCTTGAAATTTCCACCAAAATTAGTATATTCTGACTTAGATAAATATCTATACTACTTTTCTAACCTTGGCATAATTAGCATGGCCTCTTTACCCTATAATACAGCTCTTATAAATAGCATGTAATTATAGCACATGATTTACTAATTTTCCTCTTTAGTTTTTAGCTATAAATAGTATAATTTGACTTAGATAAATATCTATACTACTTTTCTAACCTTGGCATAATTATCACGATCTTTTTACACTATAATATAGCTTTGATAAATAGCATGTAATCATATAGCATGATTTACTAATTTCCCTCTTTAGTTTTTAGCTTAAAAAAGTGTAATTTGACTTAGATAAATATTTATATTACTTTTCTAAATTTGAAATAATTATCACGGCCTCTTCACCTTATAATATAGCTCTGAAAAATATCATGTAGTCATATAGCATGATTTATTAATTTCTCTCTTTCATTTTTGGCTGAAAATGGTATCATTTGACTTAGATAAATATCTATACTACTTTTCTAACCTTGACATAATTATCACGAACTTTTTACCCTATAATATAGCTCTGATAAATAGCATGTAATTATAGAACTTGATTTACTAATTTCTTTCTTTAATTTACCCCTAAAAACAGCGTAATTCCACTAAGATAATTAGTTAAACTAATTATCTGAAATCAAAATAATTATCACGGGTTCTATAACCTCTAACTAACCTCTAATAAATAACTCAATTCAATTTGAATCTATTTGTTAATTTCCCCTATTTAATTTTTTTAAATATTAGAGTTTTTCTACTAAAATAATTAGCTAGATTCATTACCTGAGCTTACCCTAATTATCAAAGGTTTCTTAATACCTAAGTAACCCTTGATAAATATATCATAGCATTTGAAATCAATTTACTAATTTCCCCTATTTAAATTACTCAAAAAACAGAGTAATTCTACTTAAGTAATTAGCTAGATTTATTTTCTGAGATTCTCATAAATATCACGGGTTTTTGAACACCTAACTAACCACTAATAAATATATCACAACATTTGAAATCCATTTACTAATTTTCCCTATTTAAATTACTCACAAAATAGAGTATTTTTGCTAACTTAATTAGCTAGATTATTTTTCTGAGCTTATCCTAATTATCATGGTTCTTGAACACCTAATCAATGATGGATAAATATATCACAATATTTGAAATCCATTTACTAATTTCTCATGTTTAAATTACTCAAAAAATATAGTATTTCTACTAAATTAACTAGTTAGATTAATTTTCTAAGCTTCTCCTAATTATCACGGGTTTTTGAATACTTAATTAACCACTAATAAATATATCACAACATTTGAATTCCATGTACTAAATTCCCCTATTTAGATTACTCAAAAAACAGAGTATTTCTGGTTAATTAATTAGCTAGATTAATTTTCTGAGCTTCTCCTAATTATCACGGGTTTTTGAACACCTAAGTAACCACTGATAAATATATCATAACATTTGAGTTCCATTTACTAATTTCTCCTATTTAAATTACTCAAAAAATAGATTATTTCTTCTAAATTAATTAGATATATTAATTTTCTGAGCTTTTCATAATTATCACGGGTTCTTGAACACCTATTTAACTACTGATAAATATATCACAACATTTGAAATCCATTTACTAATTTCCCCTATTAAAATTGCTCAAAAAAAAGAGTAATTATGCCTAATTAATTAGTAAAACTTCTCAAAAAATTATAGGATAATTTTTCTAGATTAATAACTATCTAATGCATCTCTTATAATTACTTCAACTTAATCTATTCTTAATTAATATATTTACCACTAATTCATGGTTAATTTGGCTAATTTCAGCCCTATTATAATAGGTTAATTAATTAGCTTAGTAGTACTAAGCTTAATTATAATAATCAGCAGAGATTAATTAATTAAGAGAGGTTTGAGGAGCATACATAGGCCTAATCTTTGATTTATTAACAAATATCTTAATCTAACCTTGCTAATTAAGAAAGATTAGACTAATTACCGTTTAGGTTAATCAATTAGAGATTAATCTCTAATGATTTCTGCGCAGCTGTCTCTCTAGATGAGAGAGAGTGTGTCAAGGCTCCGAGTCTGTGTAAAATGTGAAGCTAGGGGTCCTATTTATAGTTTTCTAGCACTCATAAGCTCTCACCAGCTGAAAAAGGCAATTGCTTGAAGTTCAAGCAGCCCCCAGCAAGTCAAAAAACGCCCCCTGCTGTTAAATGAGTCTCTGGCAGGTCAATGATGACCCTCCCATTACCTGTCAGCTTTTAAAACGTCAATCTTGCTATAATTTGACCTATTTTTACTTAATTGATAAATATCTTGTAAATATCTGCGAGATCTTTAATAAAGTCTATGCTTAAATGATTACTGCAACCCTTCAATTTTACCTATTTGACTTAATTCACATTGTAAACTTTATGGGGTCGTAACTATGCCAGTTTTTATCAGAATTCAATTCTGAAAATTTCTAGCCCGGGGTTTGCTGTGCTTAAGATTCCAAAAATACCAATATTTGCCATGGTCGAACAATCTACATTGCTTTTTCAATAATCATATCAGTTTGATTAAGCTTTATACAACCTTTAAGGTTTCAGAAACTGGAAACCTTACATAGATCTACTATATATCATCATAAGACATCAAAAACTTAGATGAACTAAATCTTTTATGCGATCATTAATTGAATTTGTAAATGTTGCATGCTTGCTCAACACGACTGTTTATGTTTAATTCTAGTCACAAAGACCAAAAAATTTCACATGACAATTGCAAAAATTTCAAACACATATATAAGTAGTTACCATGGATTATTGCATTCATCCTACTCATTTTTTTCTTAGACTAGACCACAATTTTTAGTGAAACATCAACTATTTTTTTGCGTAGGTGCTTTGTATGAATATAATTACTATAGAGATTGTGTACAGAAGTGATGGATTATAATTTTGAGTAGTTTAGATAACACTTTATAAGTCTACAAAAGCATTCCTTGAGATGTTTTCTAGATTTCATATACCTTTTTATTTAAATTTGTGGAAAAAGGACACTAAAGTGTCATTTTTGGTCCCAAACTAGTGTTAAAGTGTGGTATGCCTGGCAATTTTGTATAAGGAAACCTACATCCCAACTCACCCCAATGCACAAAATTTTGGAGAAAATATGTAGGGAAATAGCCAGAACCAGTAAAAATAGTGACCAGGATACAAGTGAAGGCCAAGAGAGAGAACAAAACTCTATGAACCAAGGTACTAAATTGGCCATAGTCACAAGAGGAGAGCAAAGAGGATTGTAGCACAAGTAGAAGCTAGCACAAGTGAGGGCACCAAGACACCAAAAAAGAGGCAAACGACAATGGCTTTTCTAAATTCACTAAAGTTGAAACAGAGAACTCCAACCAAGCCTGTTGAGATGTGCCAAGACAAAAGCACTTCAGTGGATACGTCCATTGAATTACCTCAGACCCACCAACATCTACTACTGAGAAAAAGAAGACTATTGGCAATGAGCAAATTCCATCGCTTGATAATGGAAATTAAGGTATAGTGCAGACTCAGTTAGTCTTAGTCACTTTAACTATAGTGCAGCCAACTCAAATGGATAGGTTGTGGAGGCTATGAAAGAAACCCCTTCATGAGAAAATGTTGATTCAACATGAAAACAAGGAATTTATGCCTTATTTGACTCCTCTCATAGTATATGAAATCTCTCAAACTAATGGGGATATCATTATAGAGAAATGTATTGCTATAGTGATGTCTGAATGGAACATTATTAACACCATATTAGAGAGTTTGAGACTTTAGAGCCATTTTGGGAATCACCAATGTCTTGAATATTTGTGCAAATGGACAAATCTCTATTTTTTAAAAAAGGGCCAAAGCCTTCCACAAGGTAGTACTTGAAAAGCTCTTCTAAGCCATGCTCTCAAAATTTTGGCTAAGATTTGTCCATGTGGTCAAATCTTAAGCTTGTTTCAAAAGTGGGAATTGTGAAACTCCCAAATTCACTATTATGGTGTTTATTGTAAGTATTATGGGTCAGATGATGGAGACTCAGAAGACACTTTCCAGTTCAGGTGAATGCCTTACAAACAAAACTTCAAGAAACCAAGACTAAATTGGAAAGGGCCAAGAAGGAAATGGAGCAACTTAGATCCATGATGTTAGAGGTCTCTATCGAGGAAAACAGGGATGCAAGGCTTTTGGCTTCACAACAGATAGAAATTGAAACACTAAAAAATGACAATCGACGGATAATGGGGATAAGTGGGTAGTAGCCAAGGCGAAAGAAGAGCTCTAAGGGAGGATGAGAAGAAAACAACATCGAGGTTGCTTCTTGAAAATCACAACACTCTGAAGCAAGCCATCATGAAATAGTATATTTATCAATCCCTTGTTGATATTGCTGATATTGAGGGCAACTTGACCCTTTACATGGAGGAATCACAAAATTTAGTCAAATCCATGACGTCTAACTTGGAAGATAATGCTAAGCAATACAACACAACTTTGGTGAACCAAGTACTGGTGAAATACATCAAGAACCAAGATTCCAATGAGGATGAGTAAGATGATGAAGACCAGGAATAAGGGGATGGGGTCGGAGTAGGTCATGATAGTGATCAAGATGACAATTCAACAATTGGCAGACACCAAAAAAACATTGACATTAGGCCAAACAGCCAAGAGGATAGTCAGCCTTGTAATCAACATCAACATCAGGATCAAACCTAGTTTGGTTTAAATCAATGGCAACAGACTTAGTCAGGCACCTAGAGTAAACAACATCAGCAAGAGCAAAGTCAGCAGGACACTCAGCAAGTCACTGCTTCATACATGCCAATAGAATAGCTCATTGATAAGGGTAAAGGTGTTGCGGTTGATTATAGCTCCAATTTAGATTCAAATTTTGAGTATGTAATGATGTTACAAGAGGCACATGCTGGGCAAGCGAGAGGTCATTTTTCAGTAAATAAAATGGCTAAGGCTATAATGTTTGCTAGAATATTGTGGTATACACAAATCATGGATGCTGAAGCATTTTTGAAATGCTATGATGAGTGTCAAAAAACAAAAGTTCCAATAAAAAAGGATGAAATGCCAATGAGACCCATGATATAAGCACACACATTTTCCAAGGGGGTTCTAGACTTTGTGGGCTCCATAGCACCAGCAGATTATAGAACTCATGTGGGATATATCATTGTAGCCACCAACTACTTGACTAAGTGGGTCAAAGCTAAAGCTACATAAAGAAATGACACGTGCACTACGGTAAATTTCTTGTACAAAAATGTATTTACAAGGTATGGCTTGTCGATAGAAATTGTTAGTGATCATAGAGCCCATTTTGTTAATGAAGTCATTAAATTTTTTCTTGATGAGTTCATGGTTATATATCAAAAATTAGCCACGTATCCTCGCAAGCTAATGGTCAAGCAAAGCACCAACAAAGTCTTGTGCACAGTACTCACTAAATTTGTGAATGAGAATAGATTAGATTGGGATCAAAAGTTACACTCTGATGTTTGGGCATACAAGATGTCATGTTAATTTCATATTACCCATAGAGTTAAAATTTGTTCCTGATTAACCAGTCCTCATGTATGCACTATCAACTAAAGAGGCTAAACTCCCTAGGTTCTTTCTAGCATTATGCCTAGAATATTTTGAGCCGGTTGATCAACAAAGTATATCAAGGTAGTTGATGAGCTAAGAGACTATTATGAAAGAGCCACAACTAAATGGATAGCCTAGAACTACATCTTGGATGAAGCCCTATCAAAGGATCAAGTGGAGGACCCATTGCATGGCCTATAGACATTTAAGTTGAAAATGGGACAGTGGCACATTTAGATATGGCAACTCATCAAGATCATTAATGAGCTTCTCCAACTCACAGTTGAGGCATCCAAAATCCCATTAGGGAAATGGTTGAAATTCTTTTTGAATATAGAATGGAATGCAACCAGCCACTTCCTAAATTTTGTATTCACACAATCTCTTATTGTCACAAGCTACAGACTCACCTAAGGCAAAAGAACATTATATGATCCTAATACAAAGAACTAAAATTCCTTAACACCTTATGAGGTAGAAATGAAGACCCTATGCAAGGACCATCTCAAGCATGAAGCTCTCTATTGTCCGATCCAAAGAGAGAATCAGAGGTGCTCTAGTGCATCACCAAGAAAAGGCTTGTGACAATCTGATGGACTGATACTACCTGACTAATCATAAGGGTTTGCTAAAATTTTATAAACACTCAAAAATTCAAAGAAAGGGCAGAAGGAAATGTAAACAATAGGAAAAACCTCTAGAGAAAGATTTAGATGGGTGACTAGGTTTGTAATTACCAAGGCTAGTTACTATAGTAAATAGGGGACATGAGATTAGAGGCCTAGTTTGGCGACTATAAATAGGGATCACTACTCAGTTTTACAGGACTTTTATCACTATCATTGCTTAGTGACTTGGAGCTCTTAATGCTCTTGTACTTTTGTAACTCTAATCATTCAACTCAGAGTAGACTTAGCTCACACTCTTGTACTTCACTTATATTGATATGAATATAGTCCAATCTTTGTTTTTAGTTCCTGTCTATGTTTTAGTTCTAGTCTATGTTTCAATTCCAGTCTGTATTTCAGTTCCATTCAATATTTCAATTCCAGCCCTTGCATTTCAGTTCTAATCTTTGTATTTAATTTTAGTTTCTCCTTATTTAATATATGATGTCTCAATTTGATTTGAGCTAACTCTAACTGACCAATCTAGAATAATTGTCATAACTAATCAGCTCATTCCGCAAAAATCGTGTAGGAATTGGATGCAAGATATGCAGCAACTCTTCTTTTGTTGAATTGGGAGAGAGTCTTTTAATGATGTAAGACATGATGTCAAAGTGTATACTATCAATGTAGAGAGATTTCTCACTTGTGGTGGTGCGGTTTTGTCACACACCCCAACACAACAAAAAATCGGTTTTTGAGGCACCCTTGACCATCAAGACAATTAGCGATGGCCATGAAACTTTTCAATGGCGGGGAATAGCATGTTTTCCCCTACTCATGTAAAGTTTCATGGATATCCATTTCCATCTCATTGGTCAAGCACTGTATAATCACTATTTCTTTGCCATTGGGCTCACCAATGACCCAACAAAAAATAAATGGCATTTGTGGTGCCCTTGACCAATTGATACAGTTAGCGATGGGCATGAGACTTTGCAAGGGTGGAGAGTAGGATAAGTGATCCCAAAAATGATAAATTTTGCAATCCTTACAAGTGCTTCTAACAAAATTTTATAAACATGGTGAATAGTCTCTAGCTTTCTGCATTGACTTATTATGGAACAATATCTCATTGATATAGCCCTTAATGAAAACATAATGCTTGATTTTGATACGTTTCATCATGTGTCCTATTTGCAATGATCTCACCATATAACTTTTTCACATAATGTGTACATCAAATAGGAACACCATCAAGAACTTGTTGGACTTTTTTTCAACACACCACACTAAGTGTACATATGAACCAAACCATTGCCAAGAAATAAATACCAAGCATGTCCTTTTTCCCAAGAGTCCTTGCTATCATCCTTTCATTTAAGCTTGAATTCCTTCAAGGTGAAAGATTATGTGATAGCACTTGGGTAGAGGCCCTTGTTTCACATCCTGCAAAATAACCTAGAGCCTTTCCCCTACCATGTTGGATGTACCCTATTAGAAGTGCACTCGAGAGAATAGTATTTCTAAATAAAACAAATTCGTGATCAAATAATTTTTTGTTTGGTGAGATGTCCCATCTTTTTGTCACTTGAGCAATCCCTCATCCAATATATTTGGATAGTCTCCTGAGATCTATGAAAAATGTGTCAAAATAAAGCATTTCAAACCCCAGTGGTTGCAAAATATTATAGAGAAACTCCTTAATTATGCTACTCACAACACTCTTAACCTCTTTGAGTATTTAATCTAACTATTTTTGAAGCTATTAGTGCCAAGAGAAACACGGATGGGAAAAACAATCGTTAGTGCCATCACCTACAACGCCACCATCTATTGAATCTAACTATTTTGGAAGCTATTAGTGCCAAGAGAAACACGGATGGGAAAAACAATCGTTAGTGCCATCACCTACAACGCCACCATCTATTGTTCTCCAAATCCCTTGAGAAAAACTTTAGCTCCGTTGTTGTCATCAAGAGCTTAGGCCACCTCACTTTTACCTAGGGTAGGCTACATTCAAAATCAGGGATGAAAGGTGCAAAAAAAGAAAAGCATAGCCAAGAATTAATGTTTTTCTCCTTGTGAATTCCACCAAGTTGGCCCCCTATGTGTCTAGATCTTCAACATCACCATTGCCAATTGTTGAAGGTATATTAGTGAGTGTTGTAAAGTGTGGATTGTGTAAAGTACCCCATGTGAACTTCCTACATAATTCCACATGCATGAGAAATGCAAGCATAGGTGATTATACATGGAGAAAGTCCCTCACTTTGTCTCCTCTAAAATAGCTAGACCTTCCTTGCCCTTCCTCCTTGGGCAACTCCTATATTAATCACATTCCAAGAAAGTACATCTTGAAAAGGAATCTCATCAAGAATATGTCATCCCCAGCTATGCTCCATTGTTATAAGCCATAGCTCTCTCTCTCTCTCTCTCTCTCTCTCTCTCTCTCTCACACACACACACACACACACACACAACAGATCTTGAGTCCAAGACTCGTTGGATAGATCTTTGAGGTCTCAATCTTGTTGGAAGTTTTTCTACAACATTAAAACTTCTCTTCTTCTCTCTTTGAATACATGTATGTCTATTTTCATTTACATATTGAATTCTTTATTATTTTGATGTCTCAATGTCACTACCATGCCTAATTACTTTTGATTGTTTTTGTAGTTCCCTTTTGCGTGCGCGCGCACGCACACACACACACACACACATATAAATCAAAAATAATTTTTAATTTTCTCTCACTGTCCATTTATTCCCCCCCCCCCCCCCCCCCCCCCCCTCTCTCTCTCTCTCTCTCTCTCTCTCTCTCTCTCTCTCTCTCTCTCGCATGTGTGTGTGTGTGTGTGTGTGTGTGTGTGTGTGTGTGTGTGTGTGTGTGTGTGTGTGTGTGTGTGTGTGTGCGTGTGTGTGTGTGTGTGTGTGTGTGTGTGTGTTCCAATAACAATATAACATAAACACCAAAGAATCCTTTCAAATTACAAAAGACACTAGAAACTATATCAATGAAAAGGTGGTATAATTCCCATTCATAGTACAGAACGGACTTTATACACAAGTACAAGAGAGTTAAGAGCCTAAAGATATATAAATCCACCATCTTCCATCCAAGGAACTTTGAAAACCATAGTTGAGAAAGTAACCCTCACCTGCACCCGTGGAAACAACACAACTTTCAATTAGCATTGGCACCGTATGCAGGTGATGCATGGGTATCCCACATGTTATAAATGTCATCCATCTAAATTGCTTTCAAAGATAAATAATAAGAAAGGTGAAGCTACTCAATCATTCAGAAATTGTTTCATTTACAAGGAAAGAAACCATTTGGAGCTCCTTTTGCTTTGCAAGCTCTCATGAGATAAGGCCGGAGACAAGTTTTATGAGGCAATTTAGCTTCGAAGTGGGCCACATATACATGTTTCTTGATTTTACAGAGTTTGGCATTAATTGTCGCTATTATTTTAGGGTCAGTGATAGTGCTCATGTGTGCACTCAATCTATACTTTGGAGTCACCGTTTCATGAGTGGCTGATTTGCAACAATATCTACCGTAATCCACAACTTTATACAACCATTCTTTCAACCATATTTGGATACAATCAATATAACCTTGTCCCCCAACCAAACATTTAAACTATGTACATCTAAGTTGAGCAAAACTACACCGGCCTAGACCTTAATTGAGCAAGAATAATAAGCTCAGTACCAAACCCAGTAGCTCAAACCATGTACGACCAAGTTGAGTAGATTTCAAGGGATCACAATACTCAGACGGCATAGTCCTAATTGAGCAAGAATAGTGAGTTGAATGCCAAACCCAGGAGCTCAAACCATGTACGGCCAAGTTGAGCAAATTTTCAAGGGATCATAATACTCAGTTGGCATAAACCATAATTGAGCATGAATAGTAAGCTCGGTATCCAACTCATAAGCACATCAATAGAAGAATATCTGTTGTGACAATTTATTTTAAACAAAAAATTACCAGGTCACAGTTTTTAACCCACTAGTAGGTCAACCTTATCATGCAGGTTCCTTCACCAAGTGTTAAGAAGGACTTTAATCATCATATTTTAACCTAAACAAAGGTTCAAGCTAACAATCATCCAATATTGCAAGAGGATACCTTTAATCAACTATTTTTATTATATAAAAGCATGCTTATGACCAGTTCATACCTATGCCAAGCCGTTATTTCTCACCCAACAACCTTATCATATAGGGTCCTTCACCAAGTGTTAAGAAGACCTTCAATCATAATTTTAAGCTTTTAAAGCACCATTCATCCAGTATTGTAGTAGGTTACCCTCCTTCAATGTTAAAACAACCCATGCTAATAACAGGACCATAAATATGCATCGACAGAAAACCCTACACTTTGAAAGGCAATCACAAACCAAGACCGCGGAAACAAACAATTGCACTTCTTTATGATTTATCAATAAATTGAAAGAATTTCCTAAAGGTGAATAAACCACCCATGCCATAGACATAAAGGGCTCAGTAGAAGTAACATTATAGTATATGCATAAGGAATAGTACCTTGACATCAAGTGAATCACACCACACCATTCGTACAGTAGTCCATAATAATTTCATAAGTCACTTGAGATGGAGTCGAAGCAGTCAACTCCACAATAGCCTGCTTATCCTTGCCTTTAGCGATATAGCTGATTACTAAATGTTGCACCCTTGAGGGAAAAACCCTCACAAACTCAAAGCACGCAAGTACTCACACGCTCAGCAGAGACACACATTACCAATGCTAAGTGAGCATGAAAGCTCACCTTTATAGGGTTGGGAGCCAGTGGCCGTTTCCCTTTACAACAGTGTGACAAGCCAGCTTCAAGAGGAAGACAATACAGCGATGCCGTGTCCACACACCACATACATGAGTTGATAAAGGACACCACCCTGAACCTAAGTGCGAGACTCTTGGGGTTGCCACCAAAGACATAGCTTTGCCACCATAATCCCCTGGCTTAGTAAGCATATGGGAATGATCATGATTCTAATGATAGAATCTACTAGCCACCTAACTCTAGCTCTAGTCACAAGCCAAAAACCCAATCTATCATTGGTTTGCTACACCAAGCAGGCAATACTTTTTTTTTCTTCTCCTTCTCCCTATTTTTATTTACCCATCTAGTGCTTGTTGTTGAGCCCGAAACATTCAAAATATAGCTTATAGGGTCAATCTATAAGCTATAGAATGTTCTGGACCATTATATCAAGCATGGGGGTTTTAGTGGCCGCGACAGCCTCAACAGATGGTCCTTCAGGAAGATCTGGTGTCTCGTTCTTCTCTTCTAATTGGCAACACATCTCTTTAACCACCTCATCTCAAGTCATCTCTCGATCATTGGTCTTTTCTTTTGGCCTTGTGTCCCTTGAAAGTGGCTTGGCATCCCTCTTGACACACCTCTAAGTTGACCTAATCGCCCGATTGCGGATATCCTCTGCTTTGGGGCAATCACTACCATAATGATCAATCCTGTGACATTTCTAGTAGGAATTTGGAAATGAGGCAAACGTTACTTCTTGCTAAAAATTGCCAAATCTACCCATATTTAGATCCAAATATTTGAGAATGGGCCTGATCAAGTTCTACAATACAAAAACCTTCAAATACAAGCCCGATCTAACCCGCAGGAGCTTCAAAATGAGCAACATTTGTCCCAACATCACAACTTTGGATTTCTCATGGCATGGAGCCAAATAGGGAGGCCCTTGAGCATGACCCACATCATCGGGCAAGAGTTCATAAACTCTTTGTTCGGGAAGAACTCGTGTGTCCAAGGCATATCATAAGCAAAGTGGGAAGCCCTCTAGATTCCTCCTCTCATAACTAGATCCTGAATATTTTTCTTGGAGGCACATTGTGCTACATAAAAGCCTTTGTCCATAGTCGTGAATTATAGATCATGTTAATGTTATTTTGTCGTCGCTGTGATCCACTTTCATAAGCCTTGAGATGACATACATTGACCCATAAAATAAAGTACCACCAAGTGAGCACAACATGACTCTAAACTCTATAGCGCTGCTTTTCGGCTAAACTCTGCTTGCTCATGTTTATGTTATTTTGTCGCCACTACGATCCACTTTCATAAGCCTTGAGATGACATACATCGGCCCATAAAATAAAGTACCACCAAGTGAGCACAACATGACTCTAAACTCTATAGTGCTGCTTCTCGGCTAAACTCCGCTTGCAACACATGCCCATCTTCAGCCTTAACCTGACTTTGTCTCATCGCCCCGTGCAAAATTTC
Organism: Adiantum capillus-veneris; assembly: GCF_014529385.1. Lineage (NCBI taxonomy): Eukaryota > Viridiplantae > Streptophyta > Polypodiopsida > Polypodiales > Pteridaceae > Adiantum > Adiantum capillus-veneris. Next base: position 139,227,350 of record NC_140950.1, on the reverse strand, counting down.
CTCAAGCAACGTGCAAATGCCAAAGAGTCAGGTTTCAAGATCTTTTCCGGATTGGAGATATTTATGTAGGATTCAATAGCCCCTTTTTTCCCCTCCACTGTGAAGACAAACTCTACTTCCATGTCTATATGAGAACCGGAGGGATTAGGTACCTCCTCCTGCCGTCGTCTTGAGTTCTAGATCTTTCTAAATTGGGGTTCATGTAGATAAGAACCCCCCCCCCCCCCCCCCGCCCCCACACATTGTGGGGCTTGGCAAAAGACCACGAAAAAGGGTGAACTAAAAGTCAAGCTTGATGACAAGAAACTAGTCTTTCTTGGTGGGCATTGCTATATAACATAATATGACATACACTTATTCACATGAAGCATCTAGCACTACAATAAACAAGTATACATTACATTTTCAATTTTAGAAAAAGGAATTGCATATACTATGATTCGTTACCACTATAGTCTATGAAATGGTTCAATTTTAGGGCTTTCTCTACAATCGTTTGAGCAATGGTGTTGGCAGTTAAACCATATGGGCGCCCTTCGAGTTGACCTCTTCATTTTGAGCCCCAAATTTTGATGCCAATTATTTTTTGAAAAACCTTTGTACTTATATTAGAGTCTCTAACTTTATTCAAATCACCTTGAGTTTGCATGTGCTACATTTGGGTTGTATAATTTATATATGAGTCTGGGCCTTGTAAAGTCAGTCACTCGCCAAGTGAGCCCTAGTTATAGAACTCATTTTGTAAAATGGGAAAGGGACACTTATCATTATCAAAGTTTTGAGTTATTTGGACCGTACGACTGAGAGACTTCAAAAAATGGGGCTTCTAAGGGCCGTGGGAACAGGACCCCCATCAGGTGCTGCCAAGTCATCAGCAGGCAATGGTCTCCGCCGCCGACCGTCTCTCCTCAAGCTTCACGCTTCACGCGAGTGCACCACCGCGCCGCCCTGCCTGGCCAAAAACCGCGTGCAGTGCCCGCTAGTGAGCGCCATGGCCTCGACGTCGCTAGGAGCCTCCTCTCTCCCTATTGTGTACTCCCAATAGGTGTCACGCCCCATTATATATAGCATGCTAATTCCCACTTTGCCCTTGCATGGGGCTTATGCCAGCCATGTGGCGGCTGCCCATTGATTGCCCACTAAACCCCTTTCTTTCCCTCCTTTTCTTTGGACAAAACCTTATTCTTCTGACACCTTCAACCTTCTGCAACTCCACACCCAGACATCCGGTGCTCCTGTTGCAAAGCTCGTGCAATGAAGCCGGCTCTTGACTTCAAATTTCCCCGTGCTTACCGCATTTTAATCTTTTGGGGCCCCCTTTCTGAGGCGACCAAAACTCTAAAAAATCTTCTACCCCCGCTTCACTCCCAACAGTTCAGGCTTCCCCAGTCTATATCTTGGCGCTCGAGGCTCAGAATCACATGCGGTCGATCTTGACTAACTCCACATAGTGCACACCATCCACAAGACACCTGGCGTGCTCCAGAAAACACCAGATGGCGCATCCTCCGATGCCGACAAATGGGCTCAGACTTGGCCCCCAGCAAAACTTCTTTTGGCCATAACTTGCTATCCAGAGCTCCGATTCGCATTCCGAAAAGACAGGCATGCTTCACAACTCGACCACTACATTTGTATACGTCAGCCTGGGCCACCTATCCCTAGCTGCCCTATCCGTCGGGGATCTGCTACACACTCCAACTTTAAACTTCAGTATCATGCACACCGGGGCTTCTTTTGACGAGCCGTCTGGACCGGCTTCTAGAGCACACTGAACACTAACTTTCAGGACACTGATAGAGCACTTCGGACACCTTCATCTACCATCTTATCTGGACAGTCTCGTAGCACTTTTGGCGTTAAAAACCACTTCAGACATACTTTTTCGCTACCCTTTGGCTGCCCAGGTCCTTGGCACCTGCCCTAGCCTTTTGCAGTGCACTTGACTGCTGCCTCTGCCTGGCATAGACCATCTCTTAGCTTCGACCAACTTTGGCTGCACCAACATGATTCTTCATCACTAGATGACATGGTGTTGTCTTGGATGTAGATACATACGATATTTGACATGCATCTGAGATTGTTAAGTTTTCCGTTGATGTTTGTGTTGCGAGTCCCACACACTTCATTAGGGATTAGATTAAGTCATGTCACTGATCTTACTACATAGAAATATGAGAGTTACGTTCGTCTACCTAAGAGTGGAGACATGCATACCTATTCCCTCTTCATCTTAGCATGGCACGCCTTGCCCTTGTACTTTCTGATCCATAGATACGCCACTCATCACTAGATGACTGGTGTTGTCTTGTATGTAAATATGTATGATGTTTGACCCCACAATATGAGATTGTTAAACTGTTCGTTGATGGTTGTGTTGTGTGTTCCACACACTTCATAGGGATTAGATTGATTAAACTATCAATCAACATTACAACAACGTCCAGGCCTTGTGCTGAGCGTACCTCAGACAAGCTAGGTTATTCACATGTACGCTTTGATCATTTACGTGATTCTGTAATGCACATAGCAGGGTCCAGTTCTTGTGATGAGCTTTCCTCACACTCTTGACCTGTTCACCTCCCTCTATCTCTCTCTCTTTGTGTGTTCTCTTCTCTCTATTGTACAATGTACGATTTGCAATCATAATATATATCACTGTTTGCTATAAATTATGTCAGTTGTTTATGGTTTAGGGTCATGACACAATCTTGATAGTTTACCCACTCCTCTGATAATGTTTATGTTTTAAAATTATATATTGTAGATATGGCAGAAACCAAGTTGGTGAAACATCAACAAAAATTTACCTTCAAAGTTATAGTACACTACTTGCATCACATGTCAGAGCCTGAGATTCTTTGTTGCCTAAACCCCTCTGCTTTTTGTAGCATTATTACCAGTTCACAGAGTCCTTAGCAAAGTCTGTATTTGAGTAGCTCCAGCTCGTATTTTTCCCGTTTCTTTTGACATATCTCTAATGACATCAGGTTCATTATTGAACCTGGTCAAGCAATCTATTGGATAGATCGCAAGGGTTTTTAGGATCTAAACAATCTTGAAATGATTACTTTTCCAGGCATAGCTACTCGCATACAACTTGTGCAACAATTGTATATTGAGTTCAAGAGCAGGGAGAAGATGGAAAGAGCACCAAATTGAACAATAGTGGAAGCCAACTCTTCTGATGCTATCAAAGAGCCAGGAGCTACCATTAGAATAGAGTCTTCTACTAGTGCCACTCTTGCTCTGGCCCTAGTATCATCTCCCCTATGTATTGCATCTTTTACCAGAAATTGCAATCTTCAACATACAGGTTGCATAGCTGGGAGAAGGGAGATGGGCACACATGAAGCGTGTAGGTGTCACCCATCCTGCATTTAAAGATCCATTGTATGCGGTGAAGATCTTCAAAGTCCACTTGCATGGACCCATAGTGGATCAGTAGGTTAAAGACAAAGGCACAATTTTGGACATCACTCATCGCGGCATTATTTATCCACTTGCCATGGTCAGCTACATACAACGTTCAATGCTCATTTCACTTTTTTGGAATGGTAGGCATGCAGAGCAGTGGATAAAAGAGTGCAATGCAGATGGCAAGCAACCTGCCATTCGCGATTATGTGACCACTGAAGGAACAATAGAGATATTCCAAAATAACATTTTGCAGATAATAAACACTCTTCTTCAGACCCTGAAGTATCTACATGTGCATGACTATCTACACAATGACCCGCACTCCTGCAACATGATGCTTCATTTTGGGTAGAAGGGGGTCTGTTGTTGCAGGCATTGTGGATTGAAAGTCATGTACAAAGACCAAAACAATGGCATTCTTTCCTCCTCTTCGCGACTTGCAAATAGAAACTAGAAAGCAGGTTGAGAGGGATTTTCCATGGGCCACCCCAGAATGCATATCTACTAATCCCCCTCTCTGGAATAAAGCCATGGACATCTTCTCCATGTGCCATACTTGTAAACGACTCTTGAAGTGCATGTTAGTGTCACAAGAGAAAAACAAAAGGTATTTTTTAAGCAATGTACTTACCACCTTGAGTGTGGCAAGCAAAACAATCCCTCAACCCAACCTAACACTTTTGATCTTTCTCTCTGTCTAAACAGTGCCCATAGAGTGGGCTATGACATTGTAATGATTTCAGGTGTACGTCTAGCTAATAATTAAAGTGATGATTTGATTACTGTCCTCTCTAGTTACAAATGTAAATTATATAATTGATCAAGCTATCTTGCCTCTTTCCAACCATATGGTGATAGATGTTATGTCTCTTTTTTGCATCATAATTAAGTTATCCTGTCTTTTCCTTTAAGTTTTAAAAGTGATGACTTGTTAACTTTACGATAAGTCTTTCTAATAATGACATTTAGTTGGATTGGTAGATATGGAAGAAGAACTTAACCACGCTAACTTACATTCCATCTAAAAGTTGAGAGAGAGCATTATGGCCAAGAGAAAGACCTCAAAGCTATTGCTAGAATTGAAGAGGACGAGTCCGGGTTGCAAGGGGAGCCTCTCGGCCTTAAACAATGCAGGAATATATGTCCAAACCACTGTGAACCAGTAATTATTTTGAATTAGTGGTAATGCAAAGGAATCAGCTATCGTAAAGCTATCATATTTGCAGCACATTAAAGGGATCGCATGAGTATTGCTACAAAGATTCATACGATGAGAGAGAGTTATGCCAAACAATAACCAAATGGAAATCTACTTTATACAAGAGTGCTATGTTTGCAAAATCCTTGGGAGGCGTGTAGCGAGGCGTGTAGATTGGTCAGATCGCCCCAAGAATTTCGGTGTTGGGCATGGTCAGATTGTAGAGAAAGTGGCAACAAGTAACACCAATAATCCATTGTCTACACGCAAACGTCCCATACTTCTACTTCCCAAAGAATTAGAGATGCTAGTTGAATTAGAAAGCCAAGGGCAAGATCTTGCAAGCCAAGGAGAGACACCTGACATTTTGCACGAGAGAATCCTTGAGCTTGAGCTAGATCAGAGACCCAAGACAAATTGCAACAATATGCATCACTGTACGGGCCATTTCCAAAATAGATTGGCCCTTCGCAACAAGGACCTGCAGACCCATCTCTCACGCCTGAAAGTACTGAGTTCAACATAGATGAAATCTTCAAAGAGCTGAATCAATCTTTGTCTTGAGCACTTTTCTCACTTTATCCCTATCTATTTTGATTTGAAAAGAATGCAAAGTGCTATAGTTTTTGTAATCACAGCTCATCATTTATCCCCTCAGCTGTCCATTTTTATATTCTTGAGTTGAAATTATATTGTATCTAACTATAAGTATGACTCTTATTGCAAAAGTAACTTGAGAGAGAGAGAGAGAGAGAGAGAGAGAGAGAGACAGAGATGAACATCAAGTAGTGTATCATGGAGACCTTCATAACTTTCACATAATCACACCGAGTAAAACTTATAGACCTCTAGTCACACATATTCATCTCCATCAAACACACCAACCATATCATCTATGTCATCCATATCAGAGCATTTTGAAGCTATCTCCCATTCCATATCATCGTCATCATCAACTTCCCCAGCTATAGATTCATGGGTTTGCCAAAGACATTATAGTGCTTTTGTGCTACTCTTGTTGCAATGTCAAGTGGCTTATGGATAAGTCTCATATTGCACAAAACATAGACCAAATCAGCAGCCCATTTAGGGTGAAGACGGTTTTATTTCTTAGTATGCATAAAGTCAAATTCCGACCAATTTCCCCACAACTTCCACTTGATGCTACAAAAGATAGAACCCTAACTGCAATGTGTTGTAGCTTCACTTTCTCCCCGCCATACTTCTTCCGCCATAGAGGCGCACTTGGGTGTGCAATGGCATCTATATGCCATGGATCCTGAAACATGCCAATTCTATTATCATAATCAACTCGCTGATGAAAAGCAATTTTCCCATCCTCTTGTCCCAATAGTTGAGAGCACACTTTATAGATATTGTTAAAAAAAGAGCATACAAAAATTGATGCTCTCTAATAAATTTCACCACATGATTTGCATACAGTAGCGTTTGTTTTATGACGACCATTTTACCAATGTCTTTTAATAGAAAATTAAGAGTATGCACGACACATGTCACCCAAGTAAAATCTGGGTACTTAACGTGGATAGCCCTTCCTGTAGCCTTGTAATTGGATGCATTGTCTGTGATAATTGTAGTCACATTCTTTGGCACACTTGCCTCTTCTATGGCGCGCTCGTATATCCTTGCTAGATAATCACTGGTCTTCTCTTTTAAAGAGGTTTTAATGGCTTCTACAAAAATGGACCCTCTAGGGTTGATAAGCGTCACATTGTTGAGCGGCTTCTTCTGACAGCTGGTCCATCCATCCACAACGTTATGGTGCAACCATATGCAGGAACAAAGTTCTACCACTGTGCTCTTGAGGATTATTTTAGTATTGTCTTTCACTTTATCTAGATACTCTGTGCGCATATTTTTATAATCAGGAAGCACAAAACCTTTTCTATTGTGCTCATTAAAGCATCTTGAAATATGGGGTTGCACATAGCATTGAATGGTATACTGCACGCCACAAAATCTTGCATCCATTTCAAGTGCAACTCAAGCAACCATTGCTTATCTAATGCTTCATACAACATTTGTTCATTTGGAAGATGCTTTACGAACTTTAGTTGAGCTAGGATTTGCTACTACTGACAGTGAAGCATGTCCATGAAGAGGAGTTGACTGAGGAATGTGATCATTTGCTTTTGTAGGCACATGCTATGTCCTCTCATTGACAACATACATTTCAACATATGCTGCAACTTGTTTGGCAATAGCACTCTTCTTTTTAGCTGCAAGAATTTTCTCTGCTATGCGAGCGTACTTTGGTAATCTAGCATGAATATCTCTTGGTGGAGCCGTACACTTGGACAGATTACCAGGGACTTTAAACAGATGCTATTTGATTCTGGTCGCATTACCATTGAACTCGGGAAGGGGGGGGCGGCTACAGGTCGTTCTTTTCAATCGAGATGTATTCTTTCCGGCACGTAGCTCATGGACATAACTCCACTCATGTCCTATCACCATGCTGACAGATAAATTTAATTTGCTAGAATCAACAAATCCAATTGTCAATTTTGAGCTCAAAAACAATTCAAAGCAACAAACTACACAAGCAATGCTCTATCAATTATTATAGTGATCAAAATGTCCACATTATCAATTAGACTCACGCTACATTAACTTTTAGCAATAAGCAATGATAGACGTATCGTTCTTCATATATAAACTCATGTCAATCAATTAATTATCTTTTCAAGCGCAAAATTACTTCATCACTTCAAACAAAACATTACAATCACAATGCTCATATTGCACTACATCAATTCATCTAAAGTGCAGGCTTTTGGCTTTCACACATTACGATAATCGATAATCTTAATCACTTATTTAAAACAATACAAATGAATATCATCATCACGTTGCATTATATAAATTTATCTAAAGTGCAAGCTTACAACTTTCACACATTACGATAATTGATAATATTAACCAAATCTTGCAATTGATTCTCATTGTAACATGAGGAATAATTGCAAACCTTGACGATTGTCATATCTACATGAAGTGCAAACATGAAGTTCTCACACTCCACGGTAGATCTTTGAGAGCTTATCTATCTGCAATTGTTGCACGTGTATGATCACACAGTACGATAGACATAGCAATCCAAATAAAGATAATTTAATATCAATGTATTTGGACATGAGATTCCTAAATTTTAATTCCACTGAGAGCATAGTGTGATGGCTCTACACATGACCAAAAAAAATTCTACCTATGCTCACTTTGAGGTGAGAAAATAACTGCACGTCAAAATCAAACCTACTTGAATAGAACTCACCTCTATTCTATCATATTTTGCAGACTGATTACCTCATGTGAGAGTACACTCCGCACACAATGGTAATCTGTAAATTATATCACTAATTCACTTCCACATGTCAGTAAACTGAGCACGTAGCAAGTGACTCCTAAAAAATAAACACCTTGTATGAGTGAGAGTTTGAGCTCTACACAACATACAAAGCTTACACAATTTGAACCTATCAATTTTCTTGAAAAATTAAATTGATGTAAACAAAAGATTTCAAAACTATTCTAAATTTCAATGATTTTTGAATTATAAAAAAATATTTTTTCTATGGAATACCTTTTCTTTCGATCGAAAAACCAGGAAAAAAATGGTTGTTTGTTTTTGCTGACGTGGCACCGTATAATAGGCCTGTAAAATATGATTTCATGTAAATACGCCCATTTATGATGTATTATATGTATCTTGTATAACATATAATGCAACTTAGACAAGTACCCCTCATCATCATTGCAATACCATTTGTACTAAGCACCTTCAATACCCAATAGTACTTGCAGTGCCAAGCACCAAAGTACCCACAATACTCAGCACTTAGCCTCTCAAGTACCTAGTACCCACCTCAATACCCCTTAGCATCTACAACAGTACCCTTCCACTTATTTGTAGTATGAAGCATCTCTAGCCAGTACCAAGTACCTCCAACAAGTACCCATTAGTACCTCAACACTTTAGCATCTAAGCACCCATCATCATCTCAGCATTTAGGATCATTGTGTCAACATCTCGTTCATTGTGTTAAGTTCAGTTTCTCTTTTCAAGTGAAATAAAGTAACCTTGTGCTTGTGTGGAGATTCAGATCCAAGTTAAATCCTTAAACACTTTTGCTGCACCTGAGAAGACTATACAGAGTTTTGAGTCTTACGTTGCTATGCGGTCGGGCTATACAGATTTCAGTAAATTGCATTAGCAAATTTGCTTATTTTCATGAGTGACTTTTGGAGAGCAGAGATTTTGGGGATAAGTATATTTGGGAATAAATGCTTTTGGGCCTCTGCTTCTAGGAAACCCTTGTACTGTTTATAAGCACTCTTGGGCCTCTCACTCTATAGAGCATCTAGACGTAGAGTCTGAGAGTAAAGGACCTTGGGAGTTGTACTATTGCTACTCGGAGTAATAAAGAATATCGAAAGGGGAATTAGTCTTTAGGGCCAATACGTTTGGGCGTGGAACTCCCCCGTGCCATGTCGACTCTCTCTATCTCTAGTCAAGTTTAGTGATTTTGTAGTTTCTATTTGTGTGTCTCTATCTATTTCTTGCTTGGTGTGCCCAAGCCTGTACCACTAGCCAGTTCACCTATGTAAGATTCTTGAAAAATATGGAAATCTGCTTGGTATTGTAAATGTAGACCATTGTAAATTGAAGGAAATTTGATAAATGCTCCGATGGCATTTTGTAAATTTGGGGCTCCAAATCCATGCCTTGATTTTGAGCATGACCACCATTTGCATCCTCACACCTGATCCCCTCCTAGCATGATCATGTCACCTTGGTTCTTTGTGATATTTCTTGGTGATGAGTGTTGGGTAGGATTTTGACATGTGCACTAGGATATGGTGTCTAATTGTCTTAATTTAGTCACTAGCTTGTGTGACTGCTTGCCATGTGACTCCCATGTGATGTGTATGAGGTGTACTAACACCCAAATGAATTCTACGTACATGAGTCCAAACTACCTCTTTAACCTCATGTGATGTGTATGAGGTGTACTAACACCCACATGAATTGTATGTACATGAGTCCAAACTACCTCCCTAAATCATGGGTCTTTTTTACATTGGTAGGGTAGATTTGGTGTAATGCCAAGGGCAAACCTAGGGGGTCACGGACCTAGGCCAAGGGCCGATTACTAGGAGTGCACAATAGGGGATTCTAAATCTAGATGTCTAAGGGCCTATGTAAAGGGTGGTCGGGAAGAGAATCCTTAAGGTAGTTCCCAAGGTTCTCACACAGGTATTAGAGCTCTTAGATTTTGGGGAAAGAGGGAATGTACTCTCTAATTTTTGGCATGGTTTTCATGCATGCAAGCCATGGACAAGAGGTCAAGAGCGGGCCGTGTGCAAGGTCGCTAAGGCTGGGAAGGAGAGGCAGATCGATTGCAGCTCAACAGAGGGCAAGTGGACTTGTTGGGGTCACCCTTCTACAGTGAGAAATTCACGAGCCTATGACATCATCATCAGAGTGGCACATGACATCCAATATCTCTCTCTCTCTCTCTCTCTCTCTCTCTCTCTCTCTCTCTCTCTCTCTCTCTCTCTCTCTCTTCCCCTTGTTCGTTGAATACAGAGCCGCCATAGCTTGATTTGAAGGTGTTTTCATACCTCAGGGTGCCCAATGCCATAGAGCCAATTAAAATTAATTAAGGGTGCATACCCACCACGGGTACACACCCCTTAAGCAAGCATCCCGTAAGGGTTTGAGCAAGTTTGGTAGAGTCTTTCAATGGAGTACAAACGAGCTTACAATAGAAGCTACATAAATTTCAGTATGGGCTGAAGTTTTGCAAAGTTAAAATATTTTTTTTCAAAGCTTACTTCAATTCGAGTTCACAATTTTGATTCTTGTGTGGATTCAACAAGCACACAAAGTCGACCACCTTTTAACGTAAGATCGGGCAATCATAATGAGATTATTGCAAAGCATACATAGTCATCCTTCACCAAGTGATTTTTGAGAGTTCTCAAAACCAATTTGGCAAGTATAAAGTGTTTTTTCAACATGAGCACAAACGGTTGGCAGTTTCTACTTGGCACGGCCAAGCACAATCGTTTCAAATTGTTCTCATTAGAACATTATGGAGATAAGGTATCTTCTATTCTTGATTTTGATTGCGGGTCATCATTTTGGAGTGCATCTTTGGATGGCCTTCTGATTAAAGTTCCAAATTGTGAACATAATGGGCATCATTACATGGTATGTATCCATTACACTCCTCCACCAAGCAGGCTTGTTTATGGACCTCAAAATTAAAAAAAATTAAAAGGTATTCCTAATGGCTTCAAAAAAATTAAAAGAAAAAAAATTCAAAGATTCCAAAAAATTTAAAAAAACTTATGTTTAGTATAAATTCTCACCTACAAATGATAAGATTACACTAAGCCTACATAGCGGAGTCCTATCAATATGATTTCATCGAAGTTACATACGTAAGAAATCTCTACCTACATAGTGCAAGAAAATTCTAAAGAGAAGGAAATGTTAAAAGAAAGGTAATGAGTAGGAAATGCTCTCTACAATTCATTTATATAGAGATGAAATGTCTTTTGACTTTCCATTTTAATGGGCTTTTCGTTTCCTATGACTTATCATTTTCATGGGGCTTTTGGTTTCCTATACTTATCCTTCACTTATGCATTTGAAATGTTTTTCAAGAATTTTTATTTTTCTGAGATTGGGGGACCCTAATGGACCCACATAGACATGTAATTTTCTCTAGCACTTTTTTAGTATGCTCAAGCTACCATTTGTCAAAGTCCGTGCAATTGGAAGTGTCAATCACAATGCATTTATTGCATACGAGTGATTCCAATGTATAAAAGTGCGTGCAAAATTGAATTTCAACAGGTAGTTTTAACATAACTGACATGTGCATTCTGTACAAATTAAGCAATTTTTGTCTTTATAAAATTAACTTCACAACTTGTCGCGCTATGTCAATTATTTTGGCGAACCATGTGGTTTCTTCACTAGTATACCAATCCTTTAGAACCAAGTTTAAACTATGCGTATTGCAACTATTGGTGAAAATGTGTGAAAAGCACTTTTTTAATTAATTTGCTGGCATTTTTAAGTTCTTTGCATTGTCCATGACTACTTGAACGATATGTTCAACATCCATTTCTTGAATTACATTAATCAAGACCTCAACAATGTATTTGTCACTTTCAATTGCACCAGAACTGGCAACCGCCTTTATGAACATTTCTCCCCCTGGTTAAAACCAGTATTACGTTGATTAGTGGTCTTCTTTGAACATTAGATCAACCATCACTCACAATTGTGCATCCTGAAAGCGATATATTCTCGAGTATTATTTCGGAAACATGCTCTTTGACTTTGATGTAACATTTGTCCAAGAGATCATTTTGTATCGTGTGATATGAAGGGGCTAAAAACCTTGGGCCGAACTCGACACCAATTTACTTCCATGCATGTTTCCAATGATTGTTGTCTACCATGACTAGAGCACTCCCAATGAAAAAAATTGCTTTGGTGAGTGCAGTTTGTGCTTCTTCTAGTGATTACATTCAAAAGCTTTGATGCAATGATTTTTGACGCATTTACCAATGTGAACACTACTTGGTATTTCCTCTCCCTTGTGCAGGTTGTTCTACAGGGTTAGTTGGTGCCACCATAGGATTAGGAGAGTCGATATTTGACTCTGTCTGCTCTTGAAATGCATCCATAACATATCTATGTACCCGCTGTCTCTTGCCATCCTTTTTGGTGAGCTCTTCTCTCAAACCCTTTGCAATTGCAGGCGCTTGAGGATGATCACATTTCTTACAGTTCTTTGTAAGGCTTCCCAAAAATGGTCCTTAATACAATGGTATGGTGCACCGCATGATTTTGTGGTGAAGCAAAATTTACATTGCCACTCCATTTATTGATCGCATATGTTGTGAGCATAATCCCACTCTTTTTCAGGGGCTTTTTTATTGTTTGCCTTCTTCATACCACTTGTGCCAACATTTTTCTCCATTGCTTTCAATATAATACTGAAGGCATAAGAACTAGATGTTCAATTTTTAAATCATTTTTCTTTATTTCAATATATATTAGAAAAATAATCACTAAGAAAGCTCAGTATGAGATTTTCAATGCACTATAGTCAATCCACATATTGACCATATATGTTGTGAGCAAACATACACATTGCAATGCACTCTCTACATGGCAATATGCATACAACAATGCTATGAAATTGTCAATGCAATTATAAATATAATGAAAAGTTATACATCCTTTGCAATTTACAAACAATAAGACACATCTATTTTCACATGCTACAAAGAATAATCAACTTTCACATTGAAACGATGATAATTATTTGCAAACCACACACAATATCAATAATATCTATGATTGACTATCTCATGCGCAATCTTTCATAATACATAATGCACTCCTTGTACAAACCAATGCATAAAAAAAGGCTATGAAATCTTCAATACAATTACACAATTGTGGACTACTTGTATCCAATCAAGGATTGTAGCCCCCATATGCATCCAATTCAATATATAAAAGCTATTTTCACCCAATAAAGGATAGCTCTCATATTGTGCAGTGACAATGTATATCAATTCAAATCTATGATAGTGAAAAATGCAAGACTTCAAGAATCTTTATATACCTAGTACACTAGTACAGGGCATCCGACCCTTGACTGTCAACTAGTTATTAAATATGCTCATCTTCTAAAACCAACTTAGGTCCTTTTATGGACCAATGGCTTTGTCACAATGAGAATGACTCTCCAAAGTTTTAATAGTTCTGGCTTCGTACCTTTGTTTTCAGTGAAGGATTTAAGTATATTTAAAAGTGGTTACTATATTAAGAATCACACTTGGCCCAAACGCTCGGATACACTCCCCAAGGATTTTCATGTTACCATATACATGTGTTAGTGATATGTGTGAACACACTAGGACCGCCGGGGCATTTTTTCCCTCTTTAGGAGGTTTTTCCCCCCGAGCATTGTATATACGCCCATCACTCTAGGGCTATCTATCTTTCCATTGCACACTACGTAACACACTCTCTATTGTGTGCCTTGAGCTTCCTTTGTCTTCTCCAGGCTGTGTGCATTTCTCTGCAACCCTAATTCCAACAATTGGTATCTGCGCAGGTTGCATCCTCCCGGGCTTAGTTGCCAGCTGCTCCAGCACACGCCTGTTCACTTTCTCCGATTTCAGTGAGCTTTGGCAAGCGTTCGCAGGTCGACAAAAATTTCTGGACACCTCATAGAGCTTAGTCTGCTTAGATTTCTGATTCGGGCTCATTTCGGCCTCCGTTTCCACTACAAGCAGTAGTACTACACAGGCTATTTCGTCATTTTGTGCAGAATTTTTGTCAATGCCGTTTTTTGCATAACAGGTGCCTTACAGTCTTCTACGGTTTGTGCTATATAGCATGTGTTGTTCCCGCTCCGTTTCTCCTATTTTCGGGCAGTCTTCACATCAGGTGCAGCATTTACCATGGCTGACAACAACAACAGAGATGTGTTCAAGATGTTTGCTGCTGAGGAGAGGTTGGATGGGGACAATTACCCTATGTGGGCTTATATGATGCAACACGTTCTTTTATCAAAGGCGTCTGGAATATTGTGTAGGGCATTGATGTACGTCCTGGTTCTGAGGATGTAGACGATGTTGAGGATGTTGCAGGTCTTGCTGCAAGGATTGCAGGTGTTAGAGTTGTTTTGCCTACGGCAGAACAAGCTCGTTGGGATGTTAAGGATGCGCAGGCTCATGCATTGATTGCGTTGTCTGTGAAGCGCACCATTGTTCTTCACATCCGTTCAGCAAAATCTGCAAAACAGGCTTGGGATATTCTAGCAGATCTTTATGCAAGCTGCAATGAGGCTAAAATTGCTTTGCTGGCGTAAAGAGTTGGAGTCGAAGATTATGCACGAGGAAGATGACATGGACACTTTCCTTGCTAGTGTCAAGGATATCAATGAGCAACTTATTTCTGCAGGTGAAGTATTTTAGACAGTTCCCTTGTGCAGACTGTTCTTGATGCCTTACCAGATTCTTACCAGACTTTTGCTAGTACTTAGAGACTTATGACCCAAGGAAACCAGATGTTGTCAAGTTTGATGCATTATGCACATTGTTGTTGCAAGAGTCACTTTCCAAAAAAAACAGGACTAGACAGCGTGCAGTTGAACAGGCTTTTATTGCTTCTCAAAGAAAGGGTGGTAAAAGCAATGTAGCCACTTCTTATGGTTCTGCTGCGAGTGGCAAAAATTTTGTTCCTAATGCTTCTGCTGGCAGCAATTCGTCTGGAAATTCTAGTGATAAGGGCAAAAAGAAGATGCGTTGCCATTATTGTAAAGCCAATACTTGATCAAGTCGTGTCCTAAGTTGAAGGCCAAAGAGGCTAAGAAGAAAGAGGGTGGTTCCACTACAAATGCTGGTTCCACTACAAATGCATCCATTGTTGAGTCTTCTGTGAAAGGAGACTGTGTTGCTGATGTTGATGCAGAATGGGCTTTTAGCGCAGAGTGCACTTACAATCCTGATGTCCATGATGCATGCTTGTCAGTTGCTGCAGATTCACATGTGTGGTATTTCGACAGTGGTGCTACAAAGCACATTACCTCACATCGTGAATTGTTTACCTCTCTCAAGTCTGTCCCTCATGGGAATTGAGTCACTTGTGCCAACAACGCCTCTTATCCAGTTCAGGGAGTTGGAAAGATTGTGCTCACTGCTACTAATGGCAGTTCCGTCACACTTGTTGATGCACTTTATGTACCTGGGATCAAGAAGAATCTCTTGTTTGTATCCGCACTTGCTAGACTTGGAATTGTAGTCAAATTTGTGGATGACAGATGTACAATTCATGATCTCAGTTTTGGTGATGAAATTGTTGCATCTGGGATTTTGTGTTGTGGGATGTATAAGCTCACTTTGTATGACAAGTGTGGACAAAATTTTGCAAATGTTGTTGTAGATTCAAGGGCTATTTCAGATGCAAAACTTTGGCATGCACGTTTTGGTCATCTGAATTTTGTCAGTTTGCTGCGTTTGCAGAAATCTGATATGGTTGCTTCTTTGCCGCCTCTTGAAGCACCTGTCAAACATGTTGTATTTTGGGTAAGATGTAGCGTTCCAAGTTTCCAAAGGATGGTTCAGTTCGGGCCACATGCAGGTTGCAGCTTGTGCATAGTGATGTTTGTGGGCCCATGCAAACTCCGTCCTTGGGCAATTACCTGTACTTCGTGACTTTCATTGATGATTACTCCAGGCATGCATGGGTATTTCGGCTTAAAGCGAAGTCCAAAATTTTTATGTGCTTCAAACAATTTCTGGCTATGGCTGAAAATGTCTCGAAATGTACTATGGGCACCCTCCGTTCCGATCGAGGGGGGGAGTATATGTCTCATCAATTTAATGCATTTCTGGCTAGTCGTGGGATAAAACACCATGTACAGTGCCTTATACACCTCAGCAAAATGGTGTTGCTGAGAGGGAAAACAAGTCACTTACGGAAATGGCACGATGTATGGTCAAAAGTCAAGCTTTGCCGCATTCTTTTTGGCTTGAGGCCATCATGTGTGCCACTTATGTACTTAACATTTGTCCTATGAACGCTTTGCAGTCTATTACTCCATATGAAGCATGGCATGATAGAAAGCCTTCTATTGAGAACATGCGTGTTTTTGGCTGTTTGGCATATGCTTTGGTGCCACAAGTGCAGCGCAGAAACTTGGATGATAAGGCTGTCAAATGTATTTTTGTTGGTTATAGTGCTGAAAGCAAAGTTTAAGGTTGTATCATCCGCAAACAAAACGTATTTTGGTTTCTCGGGATGTAGTGTTTGTGGAGGATTCTATTCAGCCCTTGTTGTCATGTACTAAAGACAATAATGTAAGCTCACAGGACATTTATGACACTTTGTTGCCTCTTTTCAGTGGTGGAAATACGAATGTAAGTTCCAATGAGGCAAATGTACAGCCTATGGGGGTTTCTGAAAATGTTTTAGATCAGCCTATTACTGATGCAGATGTACATCATGTACTTGATGAGGAAAGGGCTGAAAATGAGCAGGCTAGAGGTATGCCAAAATGGCTGGTGCACACTTTGTGTGATAGTAAATTGGATGCACCTTTGTCTATTCATACTCGTTAAGGCTCTCACCATGCATCGTATGCATCAGATTGTTATGCTTTGGCTGCGTCTAGCTGACATGATGTTGAAGAGCCTCTGTCTTTTGATGAAGCACAGAATTCAGAAAATTGGATGGCTGCCATGCAATTAGAATATGATGCACTTATAGAAAATGACACATGGACTTTTATGTGTTTTGCCTCCTGGAAAAAAGGCCATTGGTACGAAGTGGGTTTACAAGTTAAAACGCAAGCCGGATGGTGAGATCGATCGCCATAAGGCTCGACTTGTTGCAAAGGGTTATGCACAACAAAAAGGCATTGATTATGAAGAGACTTTTGCTCCCACTTGTCGTATGACTACTGTGCGTTTTCTGTGTGCATTGGCATCTCATTTTGGTTGGGATGTACATCAATCAAACATTGTTACTGCTTTCTTGAATGGTGACATATTTGAGGAAGTTTATGTAACGCAGCCTCGCGGTTTTGTCCTAAAAGGACAAGAGGACAAAGTGTGCATATGTAAGAAGGCTTTGTATGGGTTGAAGAAATCTCCTCGTGCTTGGTATGAGAAAGTTGACACTCATTTGGTGAAACGAGGCTTTCGGAACAATCCAATAGAAAGCACATTGTATGTAAAGCGTGAGGATGATGTACTTATCATTGCGGTTCTTTATGTCGATGATTTGCTGATCACTGGACCAAAAGAGAGACATATTGCTGAATTTAAGGCTGATTTGAATGCTACTTTCAAGATGAAAGATTTGGGACTGTTGCATCATTACTTGGGTATATAGTTTAAGCAGTGTGATGGTGGTATTGCCTTGTGTCAGAAAAGTTACATAGAAACATTGCTATGTAAGTTTGGACTTGAGGATTGCAAACCTATTGCCACTCCCATGGAAACAGGTTTGAAGTTGAGTCTACATGATGCTGGTGATCCTGCTGATGTCACTCTTTACCAAACTGTTGTTGGCTTCCTCATTTATGTATGCAACACGAGTTCAGATATTCACTTTGCAATCTCACAGGTCAGCAGATTTATGTATAGCCCAGGGTCTAAGCATTGGCAGGCTGTCAAGAGGATTTTCCGCTACATCTTGGCTTGTTTTATCCCAAGGGGGGATCATTGCCACCAGACTTACATGCTTTTTCGGACTCAGATTGGGCTGGTTGTTTTGACACGCGAGTGTCCACAAGTGGTTTTTGTTTCATGCTTGGCAGTTCATGTATATCATGGTTGAGCAAGAAGCAACCTAGTGTGGCCACTTCGAGTTGTGAGGCTGAGTATAGGGCAGTCTTCACAGCTACGGTTGAGTGTGTATGGCTCAGATGCCTTATGGTTGATTTGGGTGTTGGACAAGACACTGCCAACACTATCTACATTGACAGTTAGAGCACATTGGCAGTTGCGAGGAACCCAGTTTTTCATGCTCGCACAAAGCACATTGAGGTGCATTACCACTATGTCAGGGAGAGGCTCTCAGCAGGAGAGATCAGCTTGGCTTATGTGCCAACACAGGACACCCTTGCAGATCTTTTCACAAAGGCATTGTCTCGTGAGAAGTTTGAAGCTTTCCGCAAAGCGTTGGGCTTACTCCCCTTTGTGGACCGATCATGTCCTCAGGGCATGGCACTTCCCTTTACTCATGTGCCAGCTCTCGTTCACTGCATCACTCCAGAGCGGATTTGTTACCATATACATGTGGTAGTGATATGTATGAACACACTAGGACCATTGGGGCATTTTTTCCCTCTTTAGGAGGTTTTTTCCCCCGAGCATTGTATATACGCCCATCACTCTAGGGCTATCTATCTTTCCATTGCACACTAAGTAACACACTCTCTATTGTGTGCCTTGAGCTTCCTTCGTCTTCTCCAAGGTGTGTGCGTTTCTCTGCAACCCTTATTCCAACATTTCCTAGTTAAAATGCCAAAGTTAGAAGAGGTTTACTATATATAAATAGGCCCTCCAGGATTTTGCATTTTCTTGGTGGGCCCATAGGAAAAAAGGAAAAACATGGTGAACCTACCGGCTCTATTGGTTTTTGCAGGTCACCAACATCAAGATCACATAAACAATTAACGTGATCACATCTTTTTTATGTGTAATTACTTGCATTATTAATGTGATCACACGATCGTGATCACGTCAGTCACAAACAGAAGGTTTAGATGGACAAAATTATGAGCAAGATGTGAAGGTGGGAGTATGTGCTTCTCCCCTTCCAGTACCAGAGTAAAGGTGGCAATTTGTTCTTGATTCTTATAGCCTACGAAAGACTCGACTTGCATGGCCACCTTGGTGGACGTGGTCTAGAGAGGATCTTTTCTTTGAGTTGGACCTTACTTGGTCCGGGTGCCCGGTCACCCTTGGACCGCCCACCGACAAGCGCCCATTGTGGACACACGGGCCGACTCGGGTGGGGCTAAGACCACCTTGGCCAGAGAGGTAGCTTTCACCATCCAGAGTGTGTTCCACCTATAACGATGGCTTTCAAACAATTTAGTCTTTAGTAGACGAGGCGATAGTGGACCACGGCCGAGGCTAGGCCGTTCGGTGGCCAGGCAGGCAACTAGTGGATAGACTCACCAAAGGCTTCACTAGGCCACCAATAGCAGATATGTTCAGTTGCCAGGAGTTGACTTGCCTATATATTTCTAGTAACATTAGATATGTGGTGGGTGTGTGATGGCCTTGGCTCATGGATATCTATATAGAGGCAATTATTGAGATTCTAGCTAGAGTTCTAGTCAGAGTCCACTTTGTGTCCCTTTGGACCACTTGCCTGAGCACTTCACCTAGGTTGTCAGTAGTTAAGCCTGCAAGTTATGTAGCTTGCAGCCAATTTTTGTGTGATTTTCAGTATTGTTGCACCACTGCACACTCCATTGCACCTCCCTACTCGCTCTAAGTCAAGTGGAGCACGTCTAAGAAATCCTCTAAAGGTTCATCATTGTCGTCACTTGCACTCGCCTTCCACCAACTCGCCTGCACCATTGCCTCTACCTTCACCCAAGCCTTGCCCTTAGTCACACAAGTCACTTTCACCATCTCCACCATCATTGCCCTCTCCCACCTCTTCCTGAATCCACCATCCACCTCTCTCATCAAGCCTACCATGGTGGATGAATTGACAGCCTTTCTCTCGAGGTTCAACATCAAGTTTCCTACTTTTAAGGGACTATCTCTAGAGGATGCCGTTGACGATGTGAGGTAGTTCTTGTCACTCTACCAAAGCCATGGGATAAATCAAGAAGATGCCTATATGGTGTTTTTTCCGTCCACCCTGGAGGGACTAGCTGACAAGTGGTATAGTCAATTCGAAGAGGGCCACTTCACCAATTTGAATGCCCTCAAAACAGCCTTCACTAATGAGTTTCAATCAAGAAAATATAGGGAAAAGGCCTTGGGCCAGCTAGAAAGCTTGTAGTTGGGTCCTGGGGAGACCTTTGCCAAATTAATGACCCGGGCTAGATCCCTTGTAGCCTGATTACCCCAACAACTGGGAGATTTCATGATCAAGAAGTGGGTGGAGAAGGCCTTGACTACTTTGACCCAACAGAATCTTTGAGAAAACTTGCGGGCTAAGGCTACCATAGATGATTTTGTTGCGGCTGCCATCAAAATAAAAAATGCAAGACTACAATCTGTCGGCTTACCAGGTAACTCTTTGCCCGCTGTTCTTTTGAATTACCCTACTGCTGACACCTTGCTGGCTCTCAAAAGAGAGTTAGAAACCCTTAAGATGTAGAGGTCACTACAAGATAACAAGGTGTCATTAACAACATTGGGTGGATCGTCTCAACCAGCAGATATGGTGGCACAACTCAAAAGGGAGCTAGAGGAACTGAAAGAAAAACAAGAGGCTAGGACCCAAGTATGGTGCAAAAACTGCAACAACCCCAGCCACCTGCCTCAGGAATGCCCCGGGATGGTCCACTGTCATTTCTTTGATAAGGGTGGTCATGAAGCTACGGATTTCTACCATCTGAAGGGTGTCCACCATCTACACCAAAACTTGGCTTCTACCATGCACATGAGCCCGGGTCTTATGGGCCCCTCTGTTGGTTCACCTTGGGCTGCCCACTTAGGCCCTAGTCCATCCCCGCCGCTATGACCATCTCCCACTATACCTATTGTGTCCCCCTAGTATGGTGGTCCTTTGATATAGAGCTTCTATACCACCCCTATCCCAAACCAAGTTTTCACTCCAACTGCACCTCGCCCTTCATGTCCCACCAACCCTCGGCTAGCCAACCGACCAGTATTGTGCTATAGATGTGGTGAATATGGTCACTAGCAAACTAGATGTTCCATACCAAAAGGAGCCCCATCATGAAGACATTGTCAAAATGCTAAAGATCACTACACGAGAGACTACCCCAAGCAACACCCATCTTCTTCTCTCAACATGACCTTGCTAGGTTCTCTACTGACTTCCCAAGATCCCACTATCTCCACTTTTCCCTCACCATCCAGTCATGTCCTCAATCCTCACCGTACACCTTCACCTTTTGCCTTGGCTCAAGAAATCTTAGGCACTCCTAGAGTACTCACAAAAAAGCCCAAAGAATAGCCCATAACCTCTCCTTGCCATTGAAAAGCCTTTGCCTACGAGATCCCCCAAGGCTTCAAGTAACTTGCACTTGCTAGTAGAAGAGGCAAAGACAGAGCCACATAATACAATTATGCCATTGGCATTGGAGCAAGCATACACATAAGCCCTACGAGACATGGAATCCCAAGCTTTGCCACAAGGTAGGTAGCACCGACTAACATCAGTGCTAGCTAAGGAGATACCAAAAACCACCTACATAAGTGTCTCATTGTACAAACTTCTTCAAATCAACCCTAACTTTAGGGATTATCTTCTTAGGGCAATTAAAGCTCTACACCCCTCGTGCCCAAATAATGGCGGGAACCTAGCCACACTTTCCTCTGAAGAGTCATACATGATTTCCTACACACCGGCACCCCTCACTGACTATAAAAGTCCTCACCTCACAATGTCCATTTATGGCCATTAGTTTACAGGTTTCATAGTGGATGGTGGCTCAGGGATTAACCTCATTCTACCGTTCACTATGCAAAAACTTGGCTTGGTGCACACCAAGAGAACCACTTTTACTATCACCTTAGCCGACCAACACAAAGTCCTCCCGGTTAGAGTGGTGGAGCAAGTACCAATGGTAGTAGAAGACTTCACTTTTTGGCTCGATTTTGTGGTGGTCCAACTACCAAAAGTGGATGGCAACTTCCCTCTCCTAATTGGTTGTCCTTGGCTATGACATACTCGTGCACTTCATGATTGGGGCAATGATACAATGTGGATCGCTACACCAAGTACAGGGCATAGAAAAATCCAACTGAAAAGTGGAGCTGACCCATCCAATAGAAGGTCTTCCCTCAATATTGCACAGCATGATTATCAAAAGGCAGAAGGTAAAGCATCCGAGGAGAGCCCACCAAAGGAAGAGGTCTTACCCAACATCCCCAGTGAAGACAATGAGCTTCTAGAGTGGTTAGAAGCAGCACCCAACGTTCGTTATTTTGTAGTCCTCACATGGATGGAGGAAGACACATGTATTGAAGAAGAAGTGGAGTCTCTTGGTCTCAGAGAGCCCATCACTCACCATAGGCGCATTAAGAAGTCTCCCCTACAAGGGCAACAAGAAGAAGATTTAGCACATGATACTGACAGAGATGATTCTTCCATGTCCAAGGGCAAGGCTAGGACCAACCCCACCCCACCACAAAGTCAGCAGACCAGCCCCAAGAAAAGTAGAGATGACTTTCCTTTGGATGACCTTCGTCAAGGATGGTTAGAAAAGTAGGCACAAGAATTTCCCATTGATCAGGCTTCTACTCATGATGTGGATGCATTGTCCAAAGGGAAAAGAGTGGAACCCAGACAACTATCAAGATCTAGTCAAAGAAGTCAACTTAGGTACTATAGAGGAGCCCAATCCAGTGTTTTTGTCTGCATGGCTCTGGCATCATCCACAGTTACTCGATTCGATGTTTTCATTCATTACCAGTTGGAAGGATGTTTTTACCTGGTCATACAAAGACCTCACAGGACTTGACCTGGATTTGGGAAATTCCAAGAAAATTCCAAGCTTGTGTGAGGTCGGCCATACAAGCTCAACCCTGAGTATGCAGTAGAGCAGTCAAGAAATATATTGATAAGATGTTGGAAGTCGGTATCATTGAGCCCATTGAACACACACAATGTCTCTTTTCAATGGTTATTGCCCTAGAGAACAATTCTAGCAAGATCAGGGTATGTGTAGACTTCAGAGCACCAATAAGGTCACTATTCCAGATGGTTTTCCGACCCCTTCTTTGAGAGAGTCATTAGGAAGGGAATGGGGTATAGAAGGGCCTCTTTATTTGCCATAGGATTAAAAATGAGATTAAGGAATGAGCAAATGGGGACTGCCATGTGGACTGAAATGGTGGGTATGGCACGTTCTAAAACTGAGTGGTCAAACTTGCAGGCCTAGAGGTGGAGGGGTCTTTTCTTTATTAATAAAATGAGAAAATAAGAAAAATTGAACCTTTTTCCATAAAGCTAGGGTAAAAACCCACTCTTTCTCTCTTTAGAGGCTATTGACTCCCCCCTCCTTCCCTAAAAACGGGTCTTTCAAAAAATGTGTTGACATTCTCTCTCTCCTCTTTATTCTCTCTAAGGCTACTACATCTACTCTCTCTCCCCTTTAGCTATGAAACATACATCTCCTTCTTCAAGCCCACTTTTCCCTCCAAATACCTCTTGCAAAAGAGGTTTGAAACCTCCCTTCTCCATTGATCACTCAGCCTTACCTTCACACCTCTACAGAGTTGTAGATCTACAACATTGGATACTTCTAAGGTATCTTTATCAACACCTCCCTTCTCCATTGATCACTCAGTCTCACCTTCACACCTCTATGGAAAGTTGCAGATCTGCAACACGATGACTACTTTTGGAGTATCTTCATCAACACCTTCTTTGGTCCTTCTTCCTCATCTAGGTGTGAAGGTGAGGTTAATCACTCAGCCTCACCTTCAAACCTCTACATGAAGGTATAGACCTGCAGCAGTAGCTACTTCTTGAGTATCTTCATCAACACCTTCCTCGGTCCTTGTTCCTAATCTAGCTATGAAATGATCTCTCCTCACTCAGCCACATCATTTTGTAGGTTTGGCATAGGGGCATTGTTGGGTAAGATTATTAGGCTTCTTCAACATATGCGTTGGTAAGAATAGTGAGCTTCATTCCTACTTCCAATGTTCTCGTATCTTTGCTCACTTACCATGCTGGTTTTTGTTTCCATCTTGCATGTAGAGATTTGTAGCAGTGCCATTGTCTGTCTTTGTATACATCTTAGCATTTCTCGTTATGTCACACTAATAAAAACTGTGTATATGAACTAATCTTCATTTTTGTCAAAGCATGTGTTGCATTGCTTTCATGGCTTCTTTAGGTGCTCGTCAATGTGGGAGTTTTACTGACTCAATACGTTGCACCAATGTGCAAGACGATAGCGGTTCTTCACTTGCTATCATGACCACAAATTATTTATGTGGGTGAAAATGCAGCTAAGTTCATGCAGTTTACGCAAGGTATCAAGCAAACATATGGCTTCTCAGACACATCATTGGAATGGGAAGATCATGGGTTTCAAGAAAATGCAAGATGGAAAGCGTCTACCAAAGGTAGAACATGTGTATATAGCTTCTCTATTGGTGCTTGATATGTCTTTGCCTCAACCTAGGTTTCTTGAAAACTATACAAGTTCTGCTTCTATTTAAATGTTTTGGATTGTACCATTTATGCTTTTACCTCTTAGGTTGCTTCAACATATGCATAATTTGGTGCGTTTTTCTTTCATATATTTTTCCATATAACTTTGCACAGTGGGAGTCAATGGAATCTTTTACAGGCGGTTTGAAGCTATTTATGTGGACCTTGGCAAGTTTTTATATGTAGAGTGCTTATCTTGAGAGCTTCCCTCACAAGAGATATTCCTCTATGGCCACACTTATGCCACGTCAAATGCTCTATTATTGGTGAAAATTGGTATGCATATACCATATTGCAAAGCAAGGCTTGTCAATGAAATTTCCATACAAAATATGGAAGCAAACAATGGGAGTATGGGAGGCACTCGACTCCAATATTGTTTTCCAAGAGATTGTGGACCTTCAAATATTCCACCACACTAATATTTTTCCCAATACGTGTGTCAATGATGACTAACACATTAGAAATCTTTGCAAGTACCTCAATCCATGAATAGTATTCTTTTTGTGTGTATAAAAAAATTGTAAGGTCTAGAAAAGAGAAGGGTTTTGCTTGTAGGGACATCTCATTCCCGTGATGTATCATTCTACAAGCGCAAACACAGGGCCTGATCTTGATGAAAATTTTGTTTTATATCCCAGCTCTGTGCATAACTACTATTAGTAAAGTTTAATTTAAGTTATTTTAATATTTCATTCAATTTTATAGGTGTGCTTATTTTGGTATTTCATGAATTTTTTGAGTTTTGAGCATTTCAACATTAAAAGTAATTAAGCCTTAGAAAATGGAATCCAAGAGTTGTATTATTGTGAAAGTGCACGTTTAGTTCTCTATTTATGTTCTCCACAGAAAAATAAGTTAAAACTCAATTTTTAGTAATTAAGTGAATTCTAAGTAGTACTACCTGGAGGCACACGTGTGTGAATATGAACTCGTTTTAAACGACTTACACCATATGATTGTCGATTGATTTTCTAAAGCATGTGTACAAATTTGACAATAATTTTTTATATTGTCTGTTAAAATTTGTCAAAGGGCTTGCTAAGAGGGATTACAAGGTAGATGATCACGATGGACTCATCGACTTGGGCATGGGGTGTATAGGTATCCAATTTCTTAATTGGGACATGGGCCTAGTTTTGCTAACGCTTAAGGAAATAGAGAGAGATAAGAACAAAGGAAAAAGCACGAGGAGCGATAGGGAGGTTAAAGTTATAAGTAAGCATGAAGAGGCCTCAATGAAACTTGTGCTCCTACATGACTCTAATCTGATGGACAACATAAATTAAAAACTAGATGGAGATGTGGTGATAGAGGAGGTTCTAGATTTCCATCTACTCCATTTGCAAGCAATGGTGATAAAGGGTCATCAATTTCTTTTTTTCAAATGACATTTTCAAAGACTGTTGGACTTCAGTAGTATAAGCAAAAGTCTTAATTATTGCACGCTCCAGCCTTTTGTGTGGAGCTTTGGAAATTATGGGATTTATGCTCTTTTTATATTTTTCTATATCATGCAAAGCAACTATGATGGCTCTCCATTTCCTATTCTTCTTATTCATTGGTGGTGGGGGAAGAGGTGATTGTTGTTTCCATGCAAGGACATAGTTCTTGTACTTTTTTCTTCACTCTATAGGATTGTCCGTTCCTTTGTGGTTTGAGTTGTATTCTTCTTCCTCTTTTAAACTTTCTTTGGCATGGTCACTAAGGGTCTATTGCGGGAGCAATTCACACCACCCATAAAGTGCATGCAACACAATCTAGATCAACATGATGTCAATCAAGGACACATATGACATGATAGGCACGCGGAGGAAATCTCTTTAGCTTGTCAGCTGAGACCATCCTACACATACAACACTCTAGAAGGCCAACTAAACCACAACCTAGAGTCTCACTGCTCTCAACTACACTCTTTGAAAGCCGATGTTACCCAACAACTTCGTGCTTATGGGATTTCCCTACCTCTCCAAGAGGAGAGAGAGCTTAGGAAGCCTCTTGTAGAGACTTCCAAAAGAAGACTCTCTCCTGTGAGAGAAGAAGAGGAAATCAATGAATGAGAAAGAAATGAATCTCCAAATTCCTCTGAAGATGTGGCTTCACGAAGACAATGGTCACGACGATCTCCAATTCCTCCCAAGAGCCTTCTCCTCATCACTCCAAAAGGTAAGAGAGTAATCAAAGGAAGAAAAAGGCAAGAAAGAGGTCACCCTCTTCTCCATCTTTATCATCGTCCTCCTCTTCTGATGAAAGCAACGATTTTTCTCCTAGAGAATATAAGAGGGGAGGACATCGCAAATGCTATGCTCCATGGAAAAGGTCCTACAAGCTTAAGAAGTTCAAGGAGGGAGGAAAGAGAATCTCTTTTCTCACCTTTGGTGCTATGGACAAAGTCTTGGCCTTTATCCAGCAATTTGATGCAGCCTTTGGAGATGACGGTTTCACAAAATCCTCTAAGCTACATCATGTAGCTATGCACTTCCAAAATTCTGCCCGACAATGGTGGGCTAGCCTCCATGGCAATGGTGAAGCTCCAATGACGACATGGAAAACTCTACGAGTTTCCATCATGAATCAATTACTTGCAATTGATGCCAAAGATAAAGTGCTCACTGAATGGCGAAGCTTGAAGCTACTCCCCAACGAGTCTATTCACAAGTATGTGGACAAGTTTTGGGATTTACATCTCAAAGCTACAATCTTCCAAAAGACGGAGTTTGCTGAGCAAAAGCAAAAATTGTGTGCGGGAATACCTGAAGAAATGGCCTAGTATGTTAACTCTCAAAGGCCTAGGACCATCACCAAAGTCATCCACCACACTATGGTTGCTTCACGCATCAATTTCCAAGAAGGGGCTAAAAGGAATTCTAAGCCCATGGAAAACAAAGAACGAAATGAATCAAGAGGGAAGAACAATGCTCAAAACTCTTTCCAAGGTAACTAACAACAACAACAAGACCAAGGAAAAAGGAGTTCACAAAGATAAATATAAAACTCTCTCCTGAAGAGCTAGAGGCTTTTTGCGAGGATCATAAATGTTTCAAGTGTGGGGAGCAAGGACATGGTTATCGTTCTTGTCCCAAAAGAAATGCACTCAAATGAGACTCCTAGAGTTTCTATGGTCGAAGCTCCAAAAGAGGATAGTCATTGCAAGGGATCATCCCTTTCCTATGCTTGGGGAAAGGTGAGGGAGAATGATGCCTTTATCCTTTTTGACACTGGCTCTACTCACAACCTCATATCAACGGAGTTAGCCACTAAGTTGGGCATACAAGCTTTCAAGATGGGAGATACTATGACAGCTAATGGAGCTTTCAAGGGACAACAAGCCTCCATTACTCCCTTGATTGGAAAATCAAGGCTTCGTGTCCAAATTTCAGGGGGTGCACTATGTAATCATGTTAATGTATAACGTGAGTTCAAAAGGAGGGGTTTTAAGATACAAAAAATTTAGGCAATTTAACAGAGATACATTAAAATAAGGGGGTTTTATATTCAATTTTTGAAAAATTTCCTAAAATAAGGGGTCATTTTATTCATTCTAACATGTTAAAAGAGGGGTTCTTTTAATACCCCGCGAACGCACATTATATAAGGGGGTATTGAACGGTGAATCCCCCGAGGTCCAAAGCTATGTCAACAAAGAGGACTTTCTTATCTCCCCTCTCCAACATGAAGATGTTATCCTAGGGGCACCATGGTTCTCAACCGCATGGCTCCCAATATGAAGTTCCCCTAAAGGAGAATTTATTTCACCTACAAGAGGGAAAAGAACATGTATATAGATGCTAATGAGTCGGCTCATACTATACCTCCTGTAAATTCACCTGCTTTTGATAAGTCAATCAAAAGCTCAGTTTTTGCGTATATGATTTTTGTCAAAGAGCCCATAAATGATCCTAATGTTTTACCAAATCAAAGTGGTAGGAATCAAGAAGAATTAGAGTTGTCTGATTTTCTAAATAGATACCAAGATGTTTTTATCGATGACATCCTTATGGAGTTACCTCCAAAACGACAGGATGATGACCATACAATAGAGCTTCAACCTGGAAGCTTACCGCCTAATAAACCTCCTTATAGAGTTTCTCAAGCTCAACAAGAGGAGATTATGAAGCAAGTGCATGAACTGGTAGACAAGGGGATGGTGAGGCCTAGTTCCTCTCCCTTTTGTTCACCTGTCCTATTAGTGCTTAATAAAGACTGCACATACCGTATGTGTGTTGACTACAGAGCACTAAATCACGAATTGCTATTAAGAACAGATTTCTCGTACCATGGGTAGAAGATCTATTTGATAAGCTACAAGGCTCTACCTACTTCAGTTGGATTGACCTTATTAGTGAATGAAGATATTGTAAAGACCGCTTTTTGTACAACATTTGGTATTTATAAATAACTTGTCATGCCTTTTGGCTTGACAAATGCTCCGGCCACATTCAACTCCTTAATGGAGAAATTTTTTAGGCCCTACTGCAAGTTCTTTGATGATATCATCATTTACTCCAATTCTCTTGAGGAGCATAAGCAACATCTCTAGGTGATCTTTCTATCTTTGAGGGAGAATGAACTTTTCATTGATCAAAAGAAGAGTGATTTTTTCCTTCAAGAGATTC
This sequence comes from Adiantum capillus-veneris, assembly GCF_014529385.1. Lineage (NCBI taxonomy): Eukaryota > Viridiplantae > Streptophyta > Polypodiopsida > Polypodiales > Pteridaceae > Adiantum > Adiantum capillus-veneris. The sequence goes on along the minus strand of NC_140950.1, from coordinate 139,198,159 downwards.
AATATTTATATCCCTCAATATGGTATCCGGATAGATCCATCAAAGTTACAGGTAATAAAAGGATGGCCTAACGCAAGGAATCTACATGACTATGAAGCTTTATTGATATGTGTGCATACTATAGACGCTTCATGAAAAATTCTCACAAATAGCAAGACCATTACATGACTTAACAAATAAGAATGTTAAGTATTCTTGGACTGCAAAAGAGAAAAATTATTCTGAGAAGCTCAAAGAGAAGCTTACCTCTCAACCTCTACTTACGCTATGGGATCTCTCAAATGTGATGTTTGTGGAGATTGCCTTGGAGCATTTTTGCTTCAAGAAGGACATGTCATAGCACACGAGAGTTCAAGACTCAATTTTGATGAGCGAGTGTTGGGTATATACGAAAAGGAGCTACTAGCTATTCTACATGCCCTTGACACATGGAAGCATTATCTTTTGGGGACTCCATCATCCTACGAAAAACGGATCACCAAAGTTTAAAGTACTTCATTACGCAAACCAAGATTTCTGACAAGCAAATGAGGTGGCCAAATTTTCTTTTGCAATTTAATTTTCATATTGCTGGCAAGCACAATCAAGTAGTCGATGCACTATCTCGATGACCAAAAGTAAATGTAGTGTCTATAGCAACTCACAATGATCTATCTTCTATGATACATGAGTGTGCTACTGAGCCTGATTTCAAGGATATAACCGTTTACCTTGCAGGATGGTTATCTTCTCCATGGCAATACACTATGTGTTACTAACTCCCTTCGTGTGAGAAAGTAATGTATGAATCACATGCTCCTCCCTATGCGGGGCATAGAGGGATTCAATCTACACTTCGAGGAGTAGAAACGTATTTCTACTGGCCTACCATGAAAGTAGACACACAAGAGTATGTTTCAAAATCGGTAGTATGCAAAAAGACCAAGTATAATAGAGAGAAGCAACCTAGATTACTACAACCATTGCCAATTCCTAAATCACCATGGAAGAGTATATCCATGGATTTTATCTTTGGATTAACCAAGTCTATCCATGGGAATATGGACAATAGTCTACAGGTTAGCAAACAAGTACATTTTATACCTGTTAAAAAGACTAGTAAGGCACATCAAATGGCAACCCTCTTCATATCACAGATTTTCAAACACCATGGCTTGCCAACATCCATAGTGTCAGATAGATATCCTAGAATGACTCGTTATTTCTGGAAGGGTCTTTTTGAGAATCTAGGTACAAGGCTAAATTTCTCTTCAGCCTATCACCCACAAACGGATGGCCAAAATGAGATAGCTAACCTTACGATTCTAGATCTACTCAAGACCTATGTCACAAAATTAGATCAACGCTCACATTGGGAGAAGTACCTGCCTCTTGTAGAGTATGCATACACCAACACTGTCCATACTACTATAGGAAAGGAACCTTTTGAGATCATTGAAGGAAGACCTAAAAGTACCTCGCTACTTAAGGTACAGGGAAGATATTCACTGCCAATGAGTGTACCCAAGACCTACAAGAATCTTTCCAAAAGATTAAGGAGGCTATATCCATCTCTCAACAAAGGCAAAAAGTTTTTGCTACTAAGCACAGAATGGCCTTAATGTTCAAGGAAAATGATTGGGTCATACTCAAGTTTCCCAAGTCCCGATTGAGGCAGTGTGTTTTCATTGCCAATTTTGTGTCCATTGTAAGAGGGTATTGTGGTGAGAGGTCTCCCACACCCTAAGACAGTGTGTGTGTGTGTTGGCAATGTTTAACATTCAGTAAGCATTGAGCGAGTTTTTTGCACAAGCTCTACGATAGCAACATAATGAACCATCTTTGCAAGTCACAAATAAGCTATTACGCAAGATCCATTCCTCTCTCTCTTCCCTTTGCTCTAGCTCTCTCTAGTCCATTTTGTGTGTCTTGGTGTGAGGTTGCTTGTGTGTGTTTTTTGTGGTGTATCTTCTTGGTTGTGAAAAAATATCTCTTGCGTCCTAGTTCGCATACCATAACTAGGTGGTGACCCTATCTTGTTTGGATTTGGTTGTGGGTTTGTTGTTGTGTTGTGCTTGTGGTTGCCCCAGCCCCAATTGAGCAGCACGGGAGCCTTGAGGGGTGTTTAGAGGTCGCCTCTCTTGTTGCCTGCCCCCGACCGCCTCATTATCATGCTGAAGAATAACTTCGGGTTGTAGCACGTCTTCTTGATCTTTGATCTCTGGGGGGGCTTCAATAATTGGTTCTCTTGGTGGCTCTCCTTTGTAAGGCTTAAGTAGGCTCACATGAAAAGCATTGTGTATGAGCCAATGGTGGACAACTTTAATTGATAGGCCATCTCATTGATTGGTTTAGGATTTGAGAAGGACCATAGTATCTTTTTGCTAGTTTAACACAATACTTTTGGTGGCAAGTAAATACACTTTCTAAAACAAGATAAACGATAAAACTCAAAGTACACAAGTCACCTTGAATTCACTAAACCGTATCGCACAAGTGGAAGGACGAAGATTTGAACGTCGAATCACGCCTTTGATGCACCAAACCTCAATTTATTGATGATGGGGGAACATATACAATAGTGGTTTTGAGATATTGAACTCACTCTCTCTCTCACTTGCAATGTGTAGCTTGAAAGCTTCTCTCACACCAAGAGTGAAGCTCACAAAGTGATTGCTACACCTAAGTCTCTCCTCACACATAGAGTGTTGGGGTGCTATGTGAGATATTGGAGGTTGTTTTACAAGAAGGAGAGGGGCCTATTTATAGGTTGGAGACCCATCATTAAGATTATTTGAAAATCCTAATTTACAAGCTAACAAGTCAGGATTATGATTTTTCTGAATATCAAAACATTGTGGGCCTTCTTTGTCTGCTTGAGTCATGGATGTGGGCTCAAAAAGAGCATTATTGATGGTAGATAAGGTAAAAGTAGAGTTTTAAGGAAGGGGAGAGAGAGAGAGAGAGAGAGAGAGAGAGTTACTATGCACATGTCTTGAGGTGAGGTGTCTTTTATGGTTAGGTCAATGGCTATTTTGTGTTAGTATGTTAGTGGTTAGTGATAGTAATCACTAGAAAGTTAATGATGAATTTACAATGGGTAGAATGAGGTGGATGGTTGAAGTAAGATGGTTGAATGAATTGAGGAAATCCTTGTGATGGTGAAGCTTGAAGAAGTTTTTGACTTACTTGTGTAGGTTCTCAAAATGACTATCGATCTTCTTCTTCGTCTTCTCTTCTTTACACCACCGCCGCCAAGGTTGATTATCGCGATGAAAATGGTAATTCCGTTGATAAGATCTCTTGATTTTCAGAGGTTAAGCATGGTGGTACACATGCTGAATTTATGTATATATATAAGGGGTAAGATGGAATTGTACTTTGGAGATAATAGAGAGAGGCATAGAGATGGTGTATGTACATGGAGAGCTCATATGAGAGCTATGGGAGTAAATGGGGAGGTTAATGGTGAAGAAGGTGAAGTAAGCCATGAAAGTTTCAGGTTTGAGTGAGGGATGGAGAGGAATGAGTGTATGTGTGTGGAAGTGGGAAGGGAGGTGAGAGAAGACTATGGGTTACTTTGTGAGAAAAGTGGGCAGACTAGGGTCCACTCAAAAAATCATAGCTCACCGGTGGTTGCTCCAAAAATCACCAAAATTTTTGAGGTAACTATTCAGCTTTTGTTCCACATTTTCTCTTTTGACCACCGCTCCAAATTCAGAGCGGAGATGGGTGCCAAAAATCTCACCAAAAAGCCTTTTTTTAATGCCTGCAAAAGTCTTTTAGTGGCCCCCTCCTTTGTTGAATTTGTACAATGCATCCAAGAGTGAGCCCCTCCTTTGTCATATCATAATACAAAGCATCCAAGTTGCCCTTTACACATGCATGGAGGAGGATTATTGATGCATAAAGCAATATATACATGTGGGACTAGTGTATGGACTATTCATGGATTTTAGCTCAATGAGCACATGGTGTGAGAAAAAAATAAAATAAAAAAATATAGAGAAATTATGGATATGGAAAGATATAAGAATCATATGATATGGTCCCTCTTTTTATTATTTTGGGTGAAAGAGGAAAAGATATGCAAGTAAATAATATAATAAACGTGACTAAGAGAGTAGAAATCAATTTTTGTTTTGACGAGAGTGAGGGTGAAAATGTAGGGGTGATTTGTATAAAAGAAAAATATGAGGTTAGAGTATGTACACATTGGCAAAAAATATGCTTATGGTGTAAGAGGATGAAAGAAGGCATATACAGGTTTAATAAAGCACACACTTAAGTATAAATATTTAAATAAAATACCAAAATAATTATAAAAATTCCTATATTTGGGCCATATATACAATGCAATATTTACACACAAATGGGCCATAATATATATATATATATATATATTTGGCTCAACTAGCCCAGTGACTAGCTTGTTGAGGGTTTTTAAGAAAATATGGGGAAAGTCCCCTAACTCACACATGCCTATGTACAATGAAAAGGTAAGAATAGCCACAGTGTTTAGGTGATTTTGGTAGGGTGGGATAACTCACTATGGCAATTATGGAGAGCCGAAAAACGGATATCATTAGCCCTTTCCCAAGATGATGGTATATTCATGTACCATCATAGAGCATCTTTTCCAAAGAGAGTGCTTCAGAGTCCTTGACGAGATCTTCATTGTTTGGCCCCTCAGAATTTTGGCTGGAGTTACACTCATGCTTCATGTAACAATACTTACATGAAGCAGTGGCCTTTTGACAGATCTTTGGTAGATCCTTTGGTAGAAGGCGACTCAAATAGGGCTTCAAGCGATACCCGTTTACTTTCCTGGAGTGCTCTTTACCATTCAAATCTATAAGCTGATAGTAACTTGAATTGAAAGCCTTCTTGACGATGTATGGCCCTTGCCATCTAGTTTCAAACTTGGCATCAAAACGATTGTCAAGTCGATTGTCATACCTTAGCACAAGCTCTCCTTCCTTGATGCCTTTGTCCTTCAGTTTTTTGTCGAGCTTTTCTTTCGCTTGTGTGGCTTTCCTCTTGTAACACTCGTAAGCTGCTTCTCTTTTCCACTCAAGCTCCACTAACGTAAGAAGTCGATCCATCCATACCTCTTGATCATCTTGTGCACCTTTGCCATGAAGCCGCATTGTTGGAATGTTGAGCTCGATAGGCTGCAAAGCCTCTTGACCATAGACCAAGTGAAATGGTGTGAACTCCGTGGCTTCCCTATATGTGGTTCGATATGCCCACAAGGCACCATCCAAGAAGTCATCCCATAATTTTGTCTTGTTTTGCACCATCTTTCTAATGATTCCTGCAATGACACCATTAGCCTTCTCCACCAAACCATTTGACTGTGGGTAGTATGATGTGCTATGACGATGTAGAATGTGAAGCTCTTCACAAACTTCTGTGAGTAAACCCTTCTTGAACCCCGGACCATTATCCGAAACAATCTCTAGATGTGTGCCAAATCTACAACAAATATTAGTGTAGACAAACCTGCTCACTGTTTTCCCATTTACCCTTGCCACACTTTGAGCCTTTACCCACCTAGTCATGTAGTCCACAGCCACTAGAATGTAGAGTTTACCATTTTTTGTCCTAGGCAGAGGACCCATAGCATCAATGCCCCACTTTTCAAAGGGTCCATTTGCAAGCACTATTTGCCTCGGGCCATGCACCAACCTTCTATTTCCATTTATCTGACAATTGTGATAGCTTTTACACCAATGTTGAACATCCACATGCAAACTTGGCCAAACATACCCCGCAAGCAAGATCTTCTTCACAGTTAATTCTTGGGCAAAATGACCACCACATGCCTCTTCATGCAAACCTTTTAGAATGGCTGGAATTTCCTCGATAGTTGGTACTCTACTGCACACTTGATCCTTCCCTCTTTGATAGAGGGAGCCTTCTAGGAAGAGATAGAAACTTGCCTTCTTTATGAGTCTCCTCTTCTGAGCTTTAGTGAAGTCTTGTGGAAACTCGCCCTCCAAAATGTAGCCAATAATGGGAGCCAATGACTCCAATCCCTGGTATCTCGGTTGCTTGACAGCTGCTGCCACCATGATGACCTGCACTTTTTTCTCAACACATGTAACTACTTGCTGTGCAAGTAAATCGGCATCTTCATTCTATTTCCTAAGAATATGATATAGTTGCACTTCTTCAAACTGATTAAACATCCTACGAATGGCATGAACTTTTGTCCTTAAGCTTTCATTCTTGCATGCCCAAATGCCTAAAATCTGTTTAACAATGAGAAGTGCATCTCCCTTTACCATGAGACATTGTATTCCTTGGCCAATGCACATCTTCAAACCATGAAGTAGTGTGTCGTATTCTGCTTCATTGTTGCTAGTTGAACTTGGTAGATTGACCTTCTCTTTCATGACCACCTCTCCACTTGGGTTGAGCAATACTAGCCCTCCCCCTGCTTTTCTTGTGACTCGTTGAAAAGCTCCATCAAAGAACAAGGTAAAAGCATTAGGAATACTTTTAGGTGGTGGCAATGGTAGGATCTTTACTTGAGGCACCTTAATTTCCTTCTCATGTATCCTATAAGTGAGAATCCCTGCCAATTGTGCACGCACACTATCTTCTACCTTGAAAGAGTATTGGAACTCTTGCAACTCCATAATCCACTTTGAGATCCTAGTACTAAGATTCATTTGAGATGACACCCAAGGGAACAAATTTTCTGCAGTGAGAATTACAAAAGGTTTTGGTAGCAGGTAGGATCTAAACTTTCTCACCGCAAACATGAGAGAAAGCATCATGAGTTCTGCTTCTGTGTAGCCTCTCTCCAAAGCATTCATGACCCTACTAGCAAAGTAGATGGGTCGCATCCTAGTACTGTGGGGATCTTGTTGTAATAAAACTGGACCAATCGTTTCCTTCCCAACGCTAGAGCTAACAAAGAATGTGTACTCCCAACAAGGAGGCATGAGTGTTGGTAGCTCTGACAAAATGACTTTAATGTTACAAAAGTACTCTTCAAGCTCATCAGACCATGCAAATTCTACTTGTTGTGTCAACTTTTGCAAAGGATGAAGCAACTCCGAAGCTAAGTGAATAAAGCGTGACATATACTTCACCTTTTGAATGAATGAGATGACCTCTTTGAGATTCTTAGGTGATGCGATCTCAATAAGAGCCTTTGCCTTTGAAGGATCCACCTCAATGCCTTTATAGGAAACCTTGTGACCAAGCAAGATCACTTCATCCTCACCTATGTGACACTTGTTGGGGTTGAGTTGACCTCCCATGTCGTAGAGCTTTTTTAAACCTTCTTCTACCCTTTGTAGATGCAATGATTTTGAGCTATAAATGCAAAAATCATCAATAAAAACCCTAATGGACTTTCCAAAGAATGCTTGAAACACCATGTTCATGAAGCGTTGGAAAGTTGCAGGAGCATTTGTCAGGCCAAATGGCATGACTCTAAAAGCATAACAACCCCAAGGAGTGATCAAGGTTGTTTTCAACTGATCTTCCAATGCGATACCTATTTGAAAGTAACCCGAGTAGCCATCACACACAGTATACTTCTCATGACCAGCTACCTCGTTTAGTATCTCATCGTGAAATGGGAGGGGAAAGTGATCTCTTTTTGTTGCCTCATTGAGTGGTCGATAATCCACACACACCCTCCACTTGCCTTTTTTCTTAGGAGTGACAACAACGGGAGAGACCCACTCTGAATTCTCCACTGGATAAATGAAACCTACTGCTTTCTTACCTCCTTGAGTAAAGCCTGCTCCTTGATGACTCCTAGCCTTCGTAGCTTCTGAGCCTTAGGTGTGGTCTCTGGCTTCAACTCAATTTTGTGTTGAACAGCATCTACTCCACGCACATCGGTGTAGTCTTTAGCAAACAAGCTAACAAGTCAGGATTATGATTTTTCTGAATATCAAAACATTGTGGGCCTTCTTTGTCTGCTTGAGTCATGGATGTGGGCTCAAAAAGAGCATTATTGATGGTAGATAAGGTAAAAGTAGAGTTTTAAGTAAGGGGAGAGAGAGAGAGAGAGAGAGAGAGTTACTATGCACATGTCTTGAGGTGAGGTGTCTTTTATGGTTAGGTCAATGGCTATTTTGTGTTAGTATGTTAGTGGTTAGTGTTAGTAATCACTAGAAAGTTAATGATGAATTTACAATGGGTAGAATGAGGTGGATGGTTGAAGTAAGATGGTTGAATAAAGTGAGGAAATCCTTGTGATGGTGAAGCTTGAAGAAGTTTTTGACTTACTTGTGTAGGTTCTCAAAATGACTATCGATCTTCTTCTTCGTCTTCTCTTCTTTACGCCACCGCCGCCAAGGTTGATTATCGCGATGAAAATGGTAATTCCGTTGATGAGATCTCTTGATTTACAGAGTTTAAGCATGGTACACATGCTGAATTTATGTATATATATAAGGGGTAAGATGTAATTGTACTTTGGAGATAATAGAGAGAGGCATAGAGATGGTGTATGTACATGGAGAGCTCATATGAGAGCTATGGGAGTAAGTGGGGAGGTAAATGGTGAAGAAGGTGAAGTAAGCCATGAAAGTTGCAGGTTTGAGTGAGGGATGGAGAGGAATGAGTGTATGTGTGTGGAAGTGGGAAGGGAGGTGAGAGAAGACTATGGGTTACTTTGTGAGAAAAGTGGGCAGACTAGGGTCCACTCAAAAAATCATAGCTCACCATTGGTTGCTCCAAAAATCACCAAAATTTTTGAGGTAACTATTCAGATTTTGTTCCACATTTTCTCTTTTGACCACCACTCCAAATTCGGAGTGGAGATTGGTGCCAAAAATCTCACCAAAAAGCCTTTTTTTAATGCCTGCAAAAGTCTTTTAGTGGCCCCCTCCTTTGTTGAATTTGTACAATGCATCCAAGAGTGAGCCCCTCCTTTGTCATATCATAATACAAAGCATCCAAGTTGCCCTTTACACATGCATGGAGGAGGATTATTGATGAATAAAGCAATATATACATGGTGGGACTAGTGTATGGACTATTCATGGATTTTAGCTCAATGAGCACATGGTGTGAGAAAAAAATAAAATAAAATAAATATGGAGAAATTATGGATATGGAAAGATATTGGAATCATATGATATGGTCCCTCTTTTTATTATTTTGGGTGAAAGAGGAAAAGGTATGCAAGTAAATAATATAATAAACGTGACTAAAAGAGTAGAAATCAATTTTTGTTTTCACGAGAGTGAGGGTGAAAATGTAGGGGTGATTTGTATAAAAGAAAAATATGAGGTTAGAGTATGTACACATTGGCAAATAATATTCTTATGGTGTAAGAGGATGAAAGAAGGCATATACAGGTTTAATAAAACACACACCTAAGTATAAATATTTAAATAAAATATCAAAATATTTATAAAAATCCCTATATTTAGGCCATATATACAATGCAATATTTACACACAAATGGGCAATAATATTTTTTATTTTTTTAGCTCAACTAGCCCAGTGACTAGCTAGCTGAGGGTTTTTAAGAAAATATGGGGAAAGTCCCCTAACTCACACACGCCTATGTACAATGAAAAGGTAAGAATAGCAACAGTGTTTAGGTGATTTTGGTTGGGTGGGATAACTCACTATAGCAATTACGGAGAGTCGAAAAACGACTATCAACGACAAGGTGCTATGACATGGTAATATTATCCTAAGATATCTTATTAAATTCAAACATTATCCTTTTGAAGATGCTAGGTCTATGAACCTTATAGATGCTTACAATGCTACACTAGAGTAAGCAAATGTGAATGCTTTATAAATTAACAATGTTTTTGTCTTATAAGACTACTTCTCTTTTTATTGTGCACAAATTTAAGTAGTATGCATGCTTAGAATAATGTTTGTGATAACTACGTCTTTCAAACACCAAGTAGAATTTGTCACTCTACTTTGGAACTATGATAGGGACTAAAGAGCAGACATGCTTGCGGAAGTCGAGTCTCCCAAGCACCAAATGGACTAGTCATCCATTCTTGAATGATATCGTAGGGTAAAAGGGGATCCTCTATCAGAAACATAAACTAATTGTTGGAATTATGGTTGCAGGAAAACACACACAGCTTGGAGAAGACGAAGGAAGCTCAAGGCACACAACCGAGAGTGCATCACTTAGTGTGCAATGGAAAGATTGATAGCCCTAGAGTGATGGAAGTATATACAATGCACACGGGAAAAAACCTCCTAAAGAGGGGAAAAATGCCTCGACGGTCCTAACTGTGTTCACACACATCACTACCACATGTATATGGTAACAAATCCCCCCTGGGAGTGATGCGGTGAACGAGAGCTGGCACATAGAGTAAAGGGAAGTGTCATGCCTTGATGACATGATCAGTCCACAAAAGGGAGTAAGCCCAAAGCTTTGCAGAAAGCTTCAAACTTCTCACGAGACAATGCCTTTGTGAAAAGATTTGCAAGGTTGCCTGTGTTGGCACATAAGCCAAGTTGATCTCTCCTACTGAGAGCCTCTCCCTGACATAGTGGTTATGCACCTCAATGTGCTTTGTGTGAGCATGAAAAACTAGGTTCCTCGCAACTGCCGATGCGCCCTGACTATCAATATAGATAGTGTTGGCAGTGTCATGTCCAACACCCAAGTCATCCATAAGGCGTCTGAGCCATACACACTCAACCGTAGCTGTGAAGAGTGCCTTGTACTCAACCTCACAGATGGAAGTGGCCACAATAGGTTTCTTCTTGCTCAACCATGATATGCATGAGCTGCCAAACATGAAACAAAAACCTCTTATGGACACTCGTGTGTCAAAACAACCAACCCAATATGAGCCCAAAAAAGCATGTAACTCTGGCGGCAATGATCCCCCCTTTGGCTAAAACAAGCCAAGATGTAAAGTGCCACTCAAGTAGCGGAAAATCCTCTTGACAGTCTGCCAATGCTTCGACCCTGGGCTATGCATAAATCTGTTGACCTGTGAGACTGCAAACTGAATATCCGGCCTCGTGTTGCATGCATAAATGAGTCATCCAACAAAAGTTTAATAAAGAGTGACATTTGCAGGATCACCAGCATCATGAAGACTCAATCTCAAACCTATTTCCATGGGAGTGGCAATAGGTTTGCAATCCTCAAGTCCAAACTTACATAGCAATGTCTCTATGTGACTTTTTTGACACGAGGCAATACCACCATCACACTGCTTAAACTGTATACCCAAATAACGATGCAACATCCCTAAATCTTTCATCTTGAAAGTAGCATTCAAATCAACCTTAAATTCAACAATATGTCTCTCATTTGGTCCATTGATCAGCAAATCATCCACATAAAGAACCACAATGAGAAGTACATGACCCTCACGCTTTACACAGTGTGCTTTCTGTTGGACTATTATGAAAGCCTCATTTGACCAAATGAGTGTCTGCCTTCTCATACCAAGCACAAGGAGATTGCTTCAAACCATACAAAGATTTGTTACATTTGTACACCTTATCCTCTTGTCCTTTTTGACAAAACCGCGAGGCTGCGTTACATAAACTTCCTCAAATATGTCACCATTCAAGAAAGCAGTAACAAGGTCTGATTGATGTACATCCCAATCAAAATGAGCTACCAATGCACATAGAAAATGCACAGTAAACATACGACAAGTGGGAGCAAAAGTCTCTTCATAATCTATACCTTTTTGTTGTGCATAACCCTTTGCAACAAGTCAAGCTTTATAGCGATCAATCTCACCATCCGGCTTGCATTTCAACTTGTATACCCACTTTGTACCAATGGCCTTTTTGCCAGAAGGCAAATCACATAAATTCCATATGTCATTTTCTATAAGCGCATCGTATTCTGATTGCATGGCACCCATCTCCAATTTTTGAATTATGTGCTTCATTAAAAGACAAAGATTCCTCAACATCATTGCACTTAACTTGGTGACTCTCTCATGACCACCGCCAATGTAGTGGTTGGCGTAGATAGTTTTTGCAATCTAAGCTAAGGTCAACTTAACCGTTCATTGGATTAACATTTTTAGACAGATAGTAACAAACCCTATCCCACTGTGGTGACACAGGTTGTGATCTATACCCTTGTACTTGTTTTCCTTGGAAGGTGACGAGTTTTGTCCTATCGAGCTATATGTGGCCACTTAGTGTCAGTGGACTATCTCTTGGCTTGAGGTGGTGACCTATTGTGGATTCTTCAAGTGCTTTACTTCTTTTCCTAGTTTTCTACACATCTCTTCATCCGATGGTGGTCTTGGATTCTATTGACAAGGGAGGATTTTCTTGTTGCCCGTCCTTAAATGGAACAATTGGATTACTAATACTAGCTGGGAGTATTGTGACTACCTCATGATCCGTGCTTTATAGCCCTAGAGGGTTGCTATCTCTTGCACATACTACAAGAAGCATTTTTTTCTACTCACAGAGGATTGTTGATTCTTGTTTGACAAGATAGAAAGACTACAAGTTCTTTGTTGTACATGTGGTATGTTCGAAGGCATACCCAAATCTACTTGATGCGAATGGTCTTGAGTCTACAAGCCCTTCTATCATCTATCCATAAGTACGTTTCCTAGATGGTTTTGAAGTTCCAAAGTGGGATTCCAAGCTTCCTCCCAGAGACATGGTTGTGGATAGGCCTCATGTATTTTTGCACCAGGCTCAGGGAGTCATTCCACTTCCTTGATAGAGCCTAGAGATCCTAATCAGTGCTTTGTGGATGTTGCGGTGGATGAGGTGAGGAATGTTCATCTTTGTGATCCCTCAGCCTATACCCCTTATATTCGAGTGGGTATGGTGTATTGTGTAGCCCCCTATATAGGCGAGGGGGGACACTTTGTCAGATTGTACACAGCCTTGTAGCTTCTATTGTTAGTAGAGTTTGAACCCGTAGGGCTTGTCTACTCTCTCTCTCTCTCTCTCTCTCATGCTTCCCTATCACCATGTGATACCTTTGCCATTGCTATTTCGTTGGAACCTCATTCACCCTTTTGTTAGAAAAAACATTACTTATTGCTCTCTCCCACGACGTTCCCACTCGTCTGGCCGCCTGCCTTTGTCATCGTCCAACATCCACCAGCTCGGTCTCTCTGCTGTAGGCCATGCTATCCCACTTGCTATCCACAACCATTCTCTAGTTGTTTTGCATCTCCTAAGATTCCAAGTTTTAATAATTGTTTAAAAATTGTGGTTCTTGATTGATTTTGTTAGCCAGAATCTTCAAAGATGCTCTCAAAGATCCTTGCTACAATATCTCCTAGCAACGGAGGGATGAAACAAAACAACCAAGATTCAAGACAAAATCAAACTCTGGCACATAGAATCACTCCAGGGTTGTCTGAGCTAACCATGCGACGCCCGCGATGTAGTTGTTATGGAGTGATATTTGCACAATAAAAAAAAAACTAATGACGCTCGTCTTCGCCGAGCACTTGCAACCTCGTCAAGGTAGCTAACAGGACTGTCGAGACAACTAGCTGAGAGCTTCCTACTGCCTGCATGGACATGCATGAATGCCTCCCTAGCCCGCAAACTGTTTCGATCGTGGCCTCCGTCCATGGCTCCGCATTGATTTCCTCTAGTTTCACTCAAAGCTTGCGATAGGATATTGCGAGATTCTCATTAATGGGAAATTTTCAAAATGGACATGCACTCTCTCCCTTCCTTCAACCGTTGTTTGGATTTTTCAACCAGCTCAAGGCTGAGAGACAAGTCGCACCATGTGTGAGCAGGGGGAGTGGAGAGGCGGATACCAAGAGGTCGAACCCAAAAGCATTTGCAAGTCAATGCAAGAAGCTTGAGAGAATCAAGCTATATTGGAGGCTCTCTATTGGATCAAACACTTCGTGACATCAGGAGAGAGAAGCTTTTGCTGAAATACCAAGCTTTTCCAAGGCACTAATGAAACGACAGCAGGGTTTCTACAATCACTTTAGATTCTTCTTGCCAATCCCCCTGCTCACACTGGGTGCGACCCAGCTCTAAGCTGAGGCACACTTTTCCCGGACATTCACTTTGCAGCCGACCCTCCACCTCGTCGCGCACCGTGTGAATCTGTCTAACCTACAGCGAAAACGGTGGAGAGTTTGCAGCCGCAGATCTTGGGGTCGACGGTGGAGCACCGACTGTCCATTGGGGGTTGCGGTGGAAGCTTCTGGAAGCCCAGTAGCTTATAGCTATAGGAGGAGCTCTCCGCCTTCTCATTCTGTAACCTAGTCGTTAGGGTCCTGCCCTTCTTTCTGCTCCCCTCTGCGTTTTCATTTCGTTCTTCGTTTGCCTGCTTATTCTCATTAAGACCTCCGCCATGTCTAAGGAAGGCCCAGCCATTGGTATCGACCTCGGCACCACCTACTCCTGCGTGGGTGTTTGGCAGCATGACCGTGTGGAGATTATCGCCAACGACCAGGGCAATAGAACCACCCCCTCCTATGTCGCCTTCACTGACACTGAACGCCTGATTGGTGATGCTGCTAAGAATCAGGTTGCGATGAATCCCATCAATACTGTTTTTGGTACGCGCTCTTTCCTTCCTTCTAGATTCGGAGTTAGATCTGGCTGTTGGGGATGTTCCACCGTGCGTGCATGTACATCTAGAGCATCTCTAGATCCAGTTTTCTCATATTAGCTATATGATCTGCGGAATTGACTGTATAAAATGAGGATATGTGCCCGTAAGAATTGGTTTGTATCTCTCGTCTGCGTAATTGGTCTGTTTCCTTGTCAGCTGATCAGTGCCATTTTGTTGAACGGCATAGATGTGCATCTGTGATTAGGTCCTTGAAGAGTTATCATTGTTTTATGACATTCTTTGCTTCATGCAGATGCCAAGCGATTGATTGGCAGGAGGTTCTCTGACACTACAGTCCAAAGCGACATCAAGCTGTGGCCTTTCAAGGTTGTACCTGGCCCTGGTGACAAGCCTATGATTGTGGTCCAGTACAAGGGTGAAGAGAAATCATTTTCTGCTGAGGAGATCTCCTCTATGGTTCTCGTGAAGATGAAAGAGATTGCTGAGGCTTTTCTTGGCAGCACTGTCAAGAATGCGGTTGTCACAGTTCCTGCTTATTTTAATGATTCTCAAAGGCAGGCTACTAAGGATGCTGGAGTAATTTCTGGATTGAATGTTATGCGGATCATTAATGAGCCCACTGCCGCAGCCATTGCCTATGGTCTTGACAAGAAGGCCACAAGTGTGGGGGAGAAAAATGTCTTGATTTTTGATCTAGGAGGGGGAACCTTTGACGTCTCCCTCCTGACCATAGAAGAGGGTATTTTTGAAGTGAAGGCTACTGCTGGTGACACCCACCTGGGGGGTGAGGATTTTGATAACCGCATGGTTAATCATTTTGTCCAGGAGTTCAAGAGGAAGTACAAGAAGGACATTACTGGAAATGCCAGAGCTCTTCGGAGACTTAGGACCTCATGTGAGAGAGCCAAGAGGACCTTGTCATCAACTGCTCAGACAACCATTGAAATTGACTCTCTTTATGAGGGAATTGATTTCTACTCAACCATAACACGAGCCAGATTCGAGGAGCTTAACATGGATTTGTTCAGAAAGTGCATGGAGCCTGTAGAGAAGTGTCTGCGAGATGCTAAGATGGACAAGAGCAGCATTCATGATGTGGTTTTGGTTGGTGGGTCTACAAGGATACCCAAAGTACAGCAGCTGTTACAGGATTTCTTCAATGGGAAGGAGCTGTGCAAGAGCATCAACCCTGATGAGGCTGTTGCATATGGTGCTGCAGTGCAGGCTGCAATTCTTAGTGGAGAAGGAAATGAGAAGGTTCAAGATCTGCTGCTCCTTGATGTCACCCCCCTCTCGCTTGGTTTGGAGACTGCAGGAGGTGTCATGACTGTCTTAATACCACGTAATACTACTATCCCCACCAAGAAAGAGCAAGTCTTTTCTACATATTCAGATAATCAGCCTGGTGTGCTGATTCAGGTGTTTGAGGGTGAACGCACTCGCACCAGAGATAACAATCTGCTTGGCAAGTTTGAGCTGTCGGGAATTCCGCCTGCTCCAAGAGGAGTTCCTCAAATAACTGTGTGCTTTGATATTGATGCCAATGGCATCTTGAATGTTTCTGCGGAGGATAAAACAACTGGGCAGAAGAACAAGATCACCATCACAAATGACAAGGGAAGGCTTAGCAAGGAAGAAATCGAAAAAATGGTTCAAGATGCTGAGAAATATAAGTCCGAAGATGAAGAGCACAAGAAGAAAGTGGAGTCAAAGAACTCTCTCGAGAACTATGCTTACAACATGAGAAATACAATCAGAGATGACAAAATTGCTGGCAAGCTTGATGCTGAGGATAAAAAGAAGATTGAAGATGCAGTGGAGCAGGCAATTCAATGGCTGGATCACAATCAACTTGCGGAAGCTGATGAGTTTGATGATAAGATGAAGGAGTTGGAGAGTATCTGTAATCCCATCATTGCCCGCATGTATCAAGGTGGAGCTGGTGATATGCCTCCTGGAGCTTTTGCTGGTGCAGATGAGGATGGCCATGGTCACTCTGGTGGAAGTGCTGGCCCGAAGATTGAAGAAGTGGACTAAATATTTTGGCACTCCTGTTGATTTGGTTATTTATATTTATCATTTTGGAAACACCTGATCCTCCCCATGGAGGGATTTTGTAATTGTTGGATAAACATGATTTTTACTTCGACACATATGCCTCTTCTAATCTGTAGTCTTTACTTCCTCTCTTGTGAATTTGGTTGATGCTGTGCTGTTCAGGTCAGTGTGTGTAAAAGTCCAGGGTGTTGTGTATTTTTAACTGGATATGGATAGGTTCCAAACTTGCCTTTGGACCTATCCATACTTGTCTTTGGTAGAATACTTGATACTGAAGTTATTTACTGCAAAAACTTGTAATTTCTTTATAATTTGGCTTGGACACTGGTATGATTTACCGTGCCCATTCTTGAAAAAAAAGCCGACCGAAGCCGCTAGTTTTATGGGATTGTGCCCACTCACCCACACCCACATGTCTCAAATGTCCAACATAGTGGGTGCGCATAAAGCCCTTCATCTTTACTGCACCTGGGTACATAAAGAAGTTTTTGGCAAACCCTGGTTTTATGTTTCTCTTTCTCGTGAAGAACATATCTTATTGGTAGATGACCTCAGGTGTAATGATCTTGATAAAATTGTTGGCCTGCTGAGAATGTCTGTATGGACCTACGCCTGGGTGGCCAGCAGCTCTATTTGAGAGTTTTGAGGTTGTGACACAGACTCTAGAGTGCAGACACAAAGCGTGGTCAGGAAGAGAGCACTGAAAGTAATTCCAAGTCTCAAGACGTGGAAGTGGGCAAAGTGAGGCGGCCAGCGCAATTTGAGAATTTTGAGGTTGTGTAACAAGACTCAAGAGTGCAGACACAAGGCAGGGCTGGGAAGGGAGCACTGAAAATAATTTCCAAGTCTCAAGACATGGAAGTGGGACTCTAGGCAAGTGATACAGTGCAACTTGCAAGTTGTAGGGTATGAAAAGTCAGCAACGTGATACTCAAGGGTATCTTGGGTGAATGAGGCTTCCCTAGCCCCTTGCTCTTCACACGATATGGAGTGACTTGACTGTAGCGGGCATGTTGCAGTGGAGGATCGGCAATGGTGAGGTTGTTAAAACTAGCCATGAGAAAGGAGATGGCCATGCATCATGAATATGGTTTGCCATGAGCGTATGGCCTACCGTGCTTGTGGCAATTGTGCCTCATGGACCTTGGAATTTACGTCCAATTTTGGTCGTAAAAGTACATTTGCCAAAGTTGATAAGAGTTACTCAATGAGATCCTTTTGCTTCTCCCCTTTTGCTGTAGGTTTCAAAAACTACTAAGTAGGGTTCGAACACGGATTAAGTACTCTTTACAAACTCTGAGCTGACCATTCGCCTTGTGTCCTGATGATGCAAATGTCAATAGTTGCTTGAATTACAAAAAAAAACAGTCTGCCTGGCTCCTCTCTCGCACTTTCTACTTGCAGTATGCTTGCAGCTGAGGGATCGCAAAAGGATGTGCGGGCGATGATTAGCAAGACGGTATTGATGATGCAACTGCGCCCCTTCGTTGAGTGATTGAGCCTTTGCTGCTCCTCGCCTCATGCGCCTTTGCCTTTGTTATGTAATACAACGCATCTTCACAAGATTCTTTCTATTCCGCCATTTTTTGAAATGTAAAGGACATACTCAATGAGAAGAGTACCACACGTATTTTGGAGCCTTCTTGTGCATCATATTACGACAGGTGGCTCATTGTACCTAAGAAGAATGGAGCATTGCATTTCATTCAAGATATGTAGCTTGTATGTAACATTTAATGGCCTAGTAACTTGTGTGTAGCGAAAAGTATAACACCTAGTTAGATAACATGAACAATACTTCAAAAGTCCCCCCTCCAAAAGGCTTTGTACTATGGTTTCTCTCATCTAGAGAGACATTTTACAATACAATTCTTTGCGTTCCTTAAATACTAGCTAGTGTAATGAAGATGGAAACTTCAAGCACTAAGCAAAACACTTATCAAACACAACATCAATTCCCTCGTGGTCTCAGACTCAAGACCTCACACACCTTTGAAGATGGTGAGAGCTAGCAGGGTATGAGAGTAGATTGGGAGGAAGGAGTAGTCTTATGAGAAAGATGTACATCTCCTCACATAATCACTCGTATTAGCATAGCTTAGCTTAGTAATTAGCATGGTAGAGGAGATGAGCATGCATTGAAGCTTGGCTCTTGGTTGGATTTGCATCATAAAGCCAAGAGTTGTTGGTGTAGGCCTCCCTTCTCACAAGCTTGGAGTAGGTGATAAGCTTTCCATTAAAGCTTGAGAAGAGAGAGAGAGAGAGAGAGAGAGAGAGAGAGAGAGAGAGAGTCTTCTTACTCTACACATGAGCTTGTGTGAGTGTGTGGATAATTGCCTTGAAAAAATCAGCTTCTTGGTTGACCCCTCTTGCTATTTGCTCTTGCTAGCACCTCATTGGACCTCTCCCACCTTAGCCAATGAAAGTTAAGTAGCATAAGTGATAATCTTCTGACATGTGTCCCCCTTTCCCCTTTTGTGAGAGATTTAGATAATTAATTAATTCAACTAAATTCTCATTGGACCCCTTTGCCTCCTGGCCAATAGGAATCAGGCAAGCCATTGGGCTGCTGAATGCTCATTGGACCCCTTGGGAGACTGTTCAATAGTCTTCTAGAGAGCTTAATTTTTATTGGTTCTTTTATTAAGTGTTTTTAAATTGATTAAACTAGATTTACTCTAGCCTAATTCTCATTGGTCCACCTCCAAGGTCATCCAATAGGATTTGAGTACACCTTGTGGGCATTTGAGCTAGGGAGCTGACATGTGTCCCTCATTCCCTTTCTGCAAAGGGAGCTTGTGTGTATGTGTGTGTGTGTGTGTGTGTGTGTGTGTGTGAGTTTCCCTTTCATCTCCTACAACTAGGGCTCGTCCCCTCCTATGTAGGGATGCATGAAGACTTTTGGGAGACACACAAAGCATCCAATTTCCGTAAAGTTTGACCTTTGGACACAACTTTTGAATTTTGGAACCTTAGCATTTTGGAAGTCTTAATGGGCTTAACCTTAGGGTCTTTTAAGCCCATTGTTGCACATTGCTCTTTTGCAGATGCCCCCCCCCCCCCCCCCCCCCCCTTTGGATCCCTATTTTCCCTCCTTCGGATCCCTACTGTGGTCGGTCTGCCAGCTTAACCAATATTCTAGCTTTTTCTCCCCTGGCACTTCCCCATATCAAATAATGAGTTTAACATGAGAAAATCATTTAGGAAAATTAGATATTAGTTTTTATAACATTACCTCTCTCTTGAAATCATAGTCGTCCTCGACTATGGGATAGAGAAGATAAAGCATATTCATTAGTCATTTTTCTAGCGGGTAGAGGATCCCTATGTTACTGTAACATTTAATGGCCTAAAAACTTGTGTGTAGCGGAAATTAGCATGAACATAGTGGGCATTTCATTAGATTAGATTCCTAATGAATTACAAGAGTGCTTGGGTGGAGAGAGCAACAAAAAGCATAACACCTAGTTAGATAGCATGAACAATACTTTCAAAAGAGAGAGAAAGTAAGCCATTGACAACAGTTGAGGACCGGATTTGCATGGAGCCGGTCCCCCCTCCAAAAGGCTTTGTATTATGGTTTCTCCCATCAAGAGAGACATTGTACAATAAAATTATTTGTGTTCCTTCAAGACTAACTAGTGCAATGAAGATGAAAGCTTCACGCACTAAGCAAAACACTTAGCAAACACAACATTAATTATCCCCGGTCTCAGACCCAAGACCTCACACACCTTCGAAGATGGTGAGAGCTAGCAGGATATGAGAGTAGATTGAGAGGAAGAAGGAGTATCTTACGAGAAAGATGTACATCTCCTCACATAATCACTCATATTAGCATAGCTTAGCTTAGTAATTAGCATGGTAGAGGAGATGAGCATGCATTGAAGCTTAGTAATTAGCATGGTAGAGGAGATGAGCATGCATTGAAGCTTAGCTTAGTAATTAGGAGATGAGCATGCATTGAAGCTTGGCTCTTGGTTGGATTTGCATCCACATGCCAAGAGTGTGTCGATGTAGGCTTTTATCTCACAAGCTTGGAGTAGGTGATGAGCTCTCCATTAAAGCTTGGGAAGAGATAGTCTTCTTTTTCTTTACACATGAGATTGTGTGAGTGTGTGTGTGATAATGCCTTGCAAACAAATCAGCCCCCTCTCTCTCTTGGGCGAGCCCTCTTGCTATTTGCTCTTGCTCTACCCTCATTGGACCTCCCCAGGTCAAGCCAATGACTATTAAGCAGCATAAGTGATAGACTTCTGACATGTGTCCCCCTTTCCCCTTTTGTGAGAGCTTTAGGTAATTTAATAATTCAACTAAAATCTCATTGGACCCCTTTGCCTCCTGGCCAATAGGAATCAGGCAAGCCATTGGGCTGTTGAATGCTCATTGGACCCCTTGGGAGACTGTCCAATAGTCTTCTAGAGGATTTAGTTCTCATTGGTTCTTTTATTAAGTGTTTTTAAATTATTTAAACTAGATTTACTCTAGCCTAATTCTTATTGGTCCACCTCCAAGGCCATCCAATAGGAATTGGGTACACCTTGTGGGCATCTGGCCTAGGGAGTTGACATGTGTCCCTCATTCCCTTTGTGTAAAGGGAGCTTGTGTGTGTGTGTGTGTGTGTGTGTGTGTGTGTGTGGCTTTCTCTCTCATCCCCTACATGCAAGGCTCGCCCCCTCCCAAGTAGGGTTTGCAAAGACTTTTTTGTACACACACAAAGCATCCAATTTCCTTAAGGTTGACCTTTGGACACAACCTTTGAATTTTGGAACCTTAGCATTTTGGAAGTCTTAATGGGCTGAACCTTAGGGTCTTTTTAGCCCATTGTTGCACATGGCTCTTTTGCAGATGGCCCCCCCTTTGGATCCCAATTTTCCCTCCTTTGGATCTCTACTGTGGCCGGTCTGCTAGCTTAACCAATATTTTAGCTTTTTCTCCCCTGGCACTTCCCCATATTAAATGATCAGTTTAACATGAGAAAATCATTTAGGAGAATTAGATATTGATTATTATGACATTACCTCTCTCTTGAAATCATAGTTGTCCTCGACTATGGTGTAGAGAAGATAAAGCATATTCATGAGTCCTTTCCTTGGCGGGTAGAGGATCCCTATGTTACCCTACGACATCATTCCACAATGGATGACTAGTCCATTTGGCGCTTGAGAGCCTGAGGCTGCCGCAAGCATGTCTGCACATTAGTCCTATTAGTCTTCCATAGTAGAGTGACAAGCTCTACTTGGTGTTTGGGAGACGTCGTCTCCGCAAACTTGATCTAAGCATGCATACTACTTCATTTTTATGCACAATAAAGAAAAGAGAGTCTTATAAGACAAAAAACTTTGTTCATTTTTAACATTTTGTACATTTGTTTACTCTTGGGAAGCATTGTAAGCATTGACAAGCTTTATGTTATCCTTTAATTGTATGCCTTGCATCCATCTAGCATCTTCAAAAGGATAATTCTTAAACTTAATAAGATATCGTCGGATAGTCTTACCGCCTCTTAATACCTTGTCTTCATGTCAGAGAATGGACTCGGGCTGCAGCACCTCCTCTTGGTCCTCGATCTCCGGTGGGTCTTCAATAGTTGGTTCTTGAGGTGGCTCTCCTTTGTAAGGCTTTAATAGGCTCACTCATAGAAAGCATTGTGTATGAGCCAATGATTGGGCAACTTGAGTTGATAGGCCATCTCATTGATTGGGCTAAGAATCTGGAAGGGACCATAGTACCTTTTTGCTAGCTTAGCATAGTACTTTTGGTGTCCCGTAGGATTCTTGCCCGTCGTGTGCCTTAATCGAGCCTTTGGAAACTTTAATAAGACCCAATCATTTTGTTTAAAGGCTTGGGCTCTTCTGTGCTTGTTAGCAGCAGCTTTTTGCCTTTGCTGTGAGATAGAGATAGCATCCTTAATCTTTTGAAAAGATTCTTGTAGGTCTCGGCTATACTCATCTACAGCGAAGATCTTCCCATGTACCTTAAGTAGCAAGGGACTTTTTGATCTCCCCTCAATTACCTCGAAAGGTGATTTTCCCGTGGAAGTATGTACAGTGTTATTGTAATCATACTCCACTAAGGGTAAGTACTTCTCCCATTGGGATCTTTGATCTACTTCCATTACATAGGCTTTTAGTAGATCGAGAATGGTTAGGTTAGCTATTTCACTTTGGCCATCCGTTTCTGGATGATAGGCCGAAGAGAAGTTTAGCCTTGTCCCAAAATTCTAAAAGAGACCCTTCCAGAAATTACTGGTCATTCTAAGATCTCTATCTGACACTATGGACATTGGCAAGCCATGGTACTTGAAAATTTGTGAAATGAAGAGGGTTGCCATTTGATGGGCTTTGATAGTCTTTCTGACAGGTATAAAATGAGCTTGTTTACTGAACCTGTCTACTATCGTCCATATTCCCGTATTCCCATGGATAGACTTAGGCAATCCAAAGATAAAATCCATGGATATGCTCTCCCATGGTGAATTAGGGATTGGCAAGGGTTGAAGCAATCCAAGTTGCTTCCCTCTATCAAATTTTGTCTTTTGGCATACCACACATTTAGAAACATACTCTTGTATGTTCACTTTCATGGTAGGCCAATAGAAATATGTTTCAATTCCCTTTAAGGTAGACTGAATCCCTCTATGCCCCGCATAAGGTGGAGCATGAGATTCATACATTACTTTCTCACGTAGTGAGTTAGTAACACACGGTCTATTGCCATAGAGAAGATAACTATCTTGTAAAGTAAATGGTTCTTCTTTCTTCCCTAATGCAAGGGCTGAAATCACATCTCTAAAATCGGGATCAATAGCATACTCATCTATCATTGAAGATAGATCATTGTGAGTTGCTATGGAAACCGCATTCACTCTCGGCCGTCTTGAGAGTGCATCATCTACTTGATTATGCTTGCCAGCAATGTGAGCAATATGAAAATGAAATTGCGAAAGGAAATTAGCCCACCTCATTTGTTTGTCGGAGAGCTTGGTCTGCGTCATGAAGTACTTAAGACTTTGGTGATCCGTTCGCAGAATGAAAGGAGTCCCCAAGAAATAGTGCTTCCATGAGTCTAAGGCATGTAGAACTGCAAGGAGTTCCTTTTCATATATGCCTAGAGCTTGCTCAATAGGGTCGAGCCTTCGACTCTCATAGCCTATGGCGTGCCCTTCTTGGAGCAAAACAACTCCAAGCCAATCACCACAAGCATCACATTGGACCTCAAATGGTTTTGAGAGATCCGGTACTGTAAGCACATGTTGAGAGATAAGCTTTTCGAAAGCATTGTTCTCCTTAGCAGACCATGTATACCTAACGCTTTTCTTTGTTAGGTCATGTAATGGTCCCGCAATTTGTGAGAACTTTTCTATGAAGCGTCTATAATATGCACACATACCTATAAAGCTTATTAGCTCATGAAGATTCTTTGGTTTAGGCCATCCTTTTATTACCTCCAACTTTGATGGATCCATTTGGATGCCATCTTGAGAGATAATGTGACATAAATACTGAATCTCTTGCAAGAAAAATTCACTTTTCTTTCGATTAACATAAAGTTTATTCTCTCTTAAAACTTGAAATATTACATGGTCCAGGTGTTGCTTGTGTTCCTCTAATGAATTAGAGTAGATGATGATATCATCAAAGAACACTCCAGTGAAGGTTCGACGAGGCCTGAACAGCTTCTCCATCAAGCGGTTGAATGTGGCTGGTGCATTGGTCAAGCCAAAAGGCATGACAATGTATTCGTAAAGACCAAATGTGGTGCGAAATGCGGTCTTTACAATGTCTTGATCAACTATCCTTATTTGATGATAGCCACTTTTTAGGTCAATCCTACTGAAGTAGGTCGATCCTTGTAGCTTATCAAATAGATCTTCTACCCGTGTAACGGGAAACCTATTCTTGATAGTGATCCTATTTAGTGCTCTATAGTCGACACACATATGATACGTGCCGTCTTTCTTTTGCACTAAAAGCACAGGTGAGCAAAATGGAGATGAGCTAGGCCTAACCATGCCCTTCTCAACTAACTCATGTACTTGCCGCATAATCTCCTCTGTTGAGCTTGAGAAACTCTATAAGGAGGTTTGTTAGGTGGTGAGCTTCTTGGAAGAAGTTCAATTGCATGGTCATCATTACCACGTTTAGGAGGTAGCTCACAAGGGATGTCGTCAATAAAAACATCTTGAAACCCCTTGAGAAAATTGGATAACTCTAATTCCTTTTGGTTGCTTTTATTTTCTTTTGCTAAAGCATTAGGTTCATTTTGAGAATCTTTAACAAAAATCATGTACACGTAAATAGAGCTCTTTATTGACTTGTTGAAGGCTGGTGTATGTACAATGGGGATAGTGTTACCCATTTCCTTAGCATCTATATACATGTCTTTTTCCCTAAACTTAAAGGAGATTCTCCTTTCAGGGAATTTAACATTGGCAGCCAGGCGATCAAACCATGGTGCCCCTAGGATTACATCCTCATGCTTGAGAGGAGAGATAAAGAAGTCCTCTTTGTCCACAGAGCTTTGGTTATGGAGCCTCAATTTCCCGATTAAGGGAGTGACTGAATCTTCTTGCCCCTTGAAAGCATTGTCTGTGGGTAGGACATCTCCCATCTCATAGGCTTGTATGCCTAGCTTGGTGGCCAACTCTATAGATATAAAATTGTGAGTAGAACCAGGGTCAAAGAGAATAAAAGCATCATGTTCTCTTACCTTTCCCCAAGCATGGCATGGAGGAGATCCTTTGTGGTGAGTTTTGTGAGTCTCTTCCTCTTGGATTTCAACCAAGGAAGCTCTAGGAGGATCTTGGCGGTTGTTCTTTTGGGGACAAGCGCGGTACGCATGCCCTTATTCGCCGCACTTGAAACACCGGTTATCCTTGCGATAATGCTCAAGCTCTTTAGGAGAGAGTTTGTTCTTACCTTTGTAAACTCCCTTCTCTTTAGCTTTGTTGGAGTTGCCCTTAGGAGACTTTTGGACATTGTCCTTCCCCTTAGGCTCGTTGGAACCCTTGTTTTCCATGGGCTCATTATTTCTTTTAGCCCTCGTTTGGAAATTGATTCGAGAGGCCACTATAGCATGGTGTATTACCGCCGATATGGTACGTGGCCTTTGGGAGTTGACATACTCCACCATTTCTTAGGTTAAGCCAACACAAAATTGTTGCTTTTTCTCTCCAAAATCCAACTTTTTGAAGACAGTGGCTTTGAGTTGTAGGTCCCAAAACTTGTCTACATCTTTGTGGATGGATTCATAGGGAGAGAGCTTTAAGCTTTTCCATTCGGTGAGTACTTTGTCTTTGGCATCGGTGGCCAAAAACTGCTTCATAATGGAAGCTCTTAAAGCTTTCCATGTTCGTGGAGCTTCACCATTGGCTCGTAGGCTAGACCACCATTGTCTGGCGGACTTTTGAAAGTGCATAGGTACATGGCGTAGCTTAGAGGACTCCGTGAAGCCCTCATCTCCAAACGCCGCATCAAACTGTTGTATAAAGGCCAAGACTTTGTCTGTAGCACCAAAGGTGCCATCATAGGTAAGGAAAGAGATGCTCTTCCCTCCCTCCTTGAACTTCTTCAGCTTGGATGACCTCTACCATGCGGCATAGGATTTCCTATGGCCTGTTCTTTTTGATGGTTCAAAGGTTGCACCATCACTTTCTTCAAAAGGTGAAGAATTTGAAGAAGGTGGAGAAGAGGGTGACCTCTTTCTTGCCTTTTTCTTGTCTTGATCTTCGTCGTCTTCACCATCACTTTCATAAGAGGAAGAGGATGAAGAAGATGGAGAAGAGGGTGTCCTCTTTCTTGCCTTTTTCTTCTCTTGCTTTTATTCATCCCTCTTTGAATTATGGTGTGGAGAAGAGTGTGATGGTATTCTCCGCTTTGGTGGCGATGGAGAGCGTTTAGCCCGCCGTCTTCGTGGAGACATCTCCGCTGAGGTGGCGGGAGACTCACTTCTTTCTCATTCCTTCGGTGGAGGCTCTTGAATTCTCCGTTGGGAAGGAGATGCTTCATCAAGAAGTAAATTCTTGAGCCCTTCGTATGGATTCTCTTCTTCTTCCCGAATCAGAGAAAGACCTCTTTTGGGAGTCTCACAAGGAGGCTTCCTAGGTGTTCTCTCGTCATGGTGATGAGCTTGGAGAATCCCGTGAGCATGGAGCTGCCGTTGCACTTCACTTTGGAGAGATGGGTTGCCCATGGCTTGTTGAAGCCTAGAAACCAGATAGTTAACAAGCATCGGAGTATCATTAGTAGCTTGCTTATTAGCAAAATCAAAGTTATCAACATTAATTTCACTCTCTTTACTATTGTCATCCATTCTAACAACTTTTAGGTGTAAACTTTTTAGGTGTACTTTGGCACTTCAAGCCCTAGTTGCTACTCCTCTTTACCCCTTTAGAAAAAGCACTCAAGCTACTGTACCGGTGGCTCAAATACCATTAATTGCAAGGAATAGAAGAGAGAGTCTTTCAACACCAAAACAACACCGGCTCCTGTAAAGCTTCTAATAGCTCAATAGTGGTTAAGCCGTAGGCAAGCCCCGTAGGACTCCACTATTAAGATCATAGCTCTCGACGGTGATGCCCCGTTAACTGCAAGAAGGCAGGCGCACTGCAAGGCTGAAAAATCCCTATTCTACTTACTCACAGGCAATTAATATTACCAACCATTTATAGCTTGCTTGAGGACCTCCCTTCTTGAGCAAGAAAAGAGAAACCTTGTGCTCTGATACCAATGTAACATTTAATGGCCTAAAAACTTGTGTGTAGCGGAAATTAGCATGAACATAGTGGGCATTTCATTAGAATAGATTCCTAATGACAATTACAAGAGTGCTTGGGTGGAGAGAGCAACAAAAAGCATAACACCTAGTTAGATAGCATGAACAATACTTTCAAAAGAGAGGGAAATTAAGCTATTGACAACAGTTGAGGACCGTATTTGCATGGAGCCGGTCCCCCCTCCAAAAGGCTTTGTATTATGGTTTCTCCCATCAAGAGAGACATTGTACAATACAATTCTTTGTGTTCCTTCAAGACTAGCTAGTGCAATGAAGATGAAAGCTTCATGCACTAAGCAAAACACTTAGCAAACACAACGTTAATTATCCCCGGTCTCAGACCTAAGACCTCACACACCTTCGAAGATGGTGAGAGCTAGCAGGGTATGAGAGTAGATTGAGAGGAAGAAGGAGTATCTTACGAGAACGATGTACATCTCCTCACATAATCACTCATATTAGCATAGCTTAGCTTAGTAATTAGCATGGTAGAGGAGATGAGCATGCATTGAAGCTTGGCTCTTGGTTGGATTTGCATCCACATGCCAAGAGTGTGTCGATGTAGGCTTCTATCTCACAAGCTTGGAGTAGGTGATGAGCTCACCATTAAAGCTTGGGAAGAGATAGTCTTATTTTTCTTCACATATGAGATTGTGTGAGTGTGTGTGTGATAATGCCTTGCAAAAAAATCAGCCCCCTCTCTCTCTCTCTTGGGCGAGCCCTCTTGCTATTTGCTCTTGCTCTACACTCATTGGACCTCCCCAGGTCAAGCCAATGACTATTAAGCAGCATAAGTGATAGCCTTCTGATATGTGTCCCCCTTTCCCCTTTTGTGAGAGCTTTAGGTAATTTAATAATTCAACTAAACTCTCATTGGACCCCTTTCCTCCTGGCCAATAGGAATCATGCAAGCCATTGGGCTGCTGAATGCTCATTGGACCCCTTGGGAGACTGTCCAATAGTCTTCTAGATGATTTTATTCTCATTGGTTCTTTTATTAAGTGTTTTTAAATTAATTAAACTACATTTACTCTAGCCTAATTCTCATTGGTCCACCTCCAAGGCCATCCAATAGGATTGGGTACACCTTGTGGGCATTTGGCCTAGGGAGTTGACATGTGTCCCTCATTCCCTTTGTGTAAAGGGAGCTTGTGTGTGTGTGTGTGGCTTTCTGTCTCATCCCCTACATGCAAGGCTCGCCCCCTCTCAAGTAGGGATTGCAAAGACTTTTTTGTACACACACAAAGCATCCAATTCCCTTAAGGTTGACCTTTGGACACAACCTTTGAATTTTGGAACCTTAGCATTTTGGAAGTCTTAATGGGCTGAACCTTAGGGTCTTTTTAGGCCATTGTTGCACATGGATCTTTTGCAGATGCCCTCCCCTTTGGATCCCTACTGTGGCCGGTCTACTAGCCTACTAACCAATATTCTAGATTTTTCTCCTCTGTCACTTCCCCATATTAAATGATTAGTTTAACATGAGAAAATCATTTAGGAGAATTAGATATTGATTATTATGACAGTTACCCTACGACATTGTTTCAGAATGGATGACTAGTCCATTTGGCGCTTGAGAGCCTAAGCTGCTGCAAGCATGTCTGCACATTAATCCTATCAATCTTCCATAGTAGAGTGAAAAGCTCTACTTTGTGTTCGAGAGACGTCGTCTCTGCAAACTTGATCTAAGCATGCATATTACTTCATTTTTGTGCACAATAAAGAAAAAGACAGTCTTATAAGACAAAAGATTTGTTCATTTTTTAACATTTGTACATTTGCTTACTCTAGGGAAGCATTGTAAGCATTGACAAGGTTTAGGTTATCCTTTAATTGTATGCCTTGCATCTATCTAGCATCTTCAAACGGATAATCCTTAAACTTAATAAGATATCGTCGGATAGTCTTACCGCCTCTTACACCTTGTCTGCATGTCGGAGAATGGACTCGGGCTGCAACACCTCTTCTTGGTCCTCGATCTCCGGTGGGTCTTCAATAGTTGATTTTTAAGGTGGCTCTCCTTTGTAAGTCTTTAATAGGCTCACATGGAAAGCATTGTGTATGATCCAATGGTTGGGAAACTTGAGTTGATAGGCCATCTCATTGATTGGCCTAAGAATCTAGAAGGGACCATAGTACCTTTTTGCTAACTTAGTATAGTGCTTTTGGTGTCCCATAGGATTCTTGCCCGTCGTGTGCCTTAATTGAGCCTTGGGAAATTTGAGTAAAACCCAATCATTTTCTTTAAAGGCTTGGGCTCTTCTGTGCTTGTCAACAACAGCCTTTTGCCTTTGCTGTGAGATAGAGATAGCATCCTTAATCTTTTGGAAAGATTCTTGTAGGTCTCGGCTATATTCATCTGCATCGAAGATCTTCCCGTGTACCTTAAGTAGCAGGGGAATTTTTGATCTTCCCTCAATTATCTCAAAAGGTGCTTTTCCGTGGAAGTATGTACAGTGTTATTGTAGGCCTACTCCACTAAGGGTAAGTACTTCTTCTCCCATTGAAATCTTTGATCTACTTCCATTACATAGGATTTTAGTAGATCGAGAATTGTTAGGTTATTTCACTTTGGCCATCCGTTTGCGGATGATAGGCCGAAGAGAAATTTAGCCTTGTTCCTAAATTCTCAAAGAGACCCTTCCAAAAATTACTGGTCATTCTAGGATCTCTATCCGACACTATAGACATTGGCAAGCCATGGTACTTGAAGATTTGTGAAATGAAGAGGGTTGCCATTTGATGGGCTTTGATAGTCTTTCTGATAGGTAAAAAATGAGCTTGTTTAATGAACCTGCCTACTATCGTCCATATTCTTGCATTCCCATGGATAGACTTAGGCAATCCAAAGATAAAATCCATGGATATGCTCTCCCATGGTGAATTAGGGATTGGCAAAGGTTGAAGAAATCCAGGTTGCTTCCCTCTATCAAACTTTGTCTTTTGGCATACCACACATTTAGAAACATACTCTTGTATGTTTGCTTTCATGGTAGGCCAATAGGAATATGTTTCAATCCCCTTTAGGGTAGACTGAATCCCTCTATGCCCCGCATATGGAGGAGCATGAGATTCATACATTAATTTCTCATGGAGTGAGTTAGTAACTCATAGTCTATTTCCATAGAGAAGATAACCATCTTGTAAAGTAAATGGTTCCTCTTTCTTCCCTAGTGCAAGGGCTGAAATCACATCTCTAAAATCGGGATCAATAGCATATTCATCTATCATAGAAGATAGACCATTGTGAGTTGCTATGGAAACCGCATTCACTCTCAACCGTCTTGAGAGTGCATCGGCTACTTGATTATCCTTGCCAGCAATGTGAGCAATATGAAAATGAAATTTCGAAATGAAATTTGCTCACCTCATTTGTTTGTCGGAGAGCTTGTGTGATCCGTTTGCAGAATGAAATGAGTCCCCAATAAATAGTGCTTCCATGAGTCTAAGGCATGTAGAACTGCGAGGAGTTCCTTTTCATATATGCCTAGAGCTTGCTGAACAGGGTCGAGCCTTCGACTTTCATAGCCTATGGCGTGCCCTTCTTGGAGAAAAACATCTCCAAGGCAATCACCACAAGCATCACATTGGACCTCAAATGGCTTTGAGAGATCCGGCAGTGTAAGCACATGTTGAGAGATAAGATTTTCGAAAGCATTGTTCTCCTTGGCAGACCATGTGTACCTAACGTTTTTCTTTGTTAGGTCATGTATTGGTCCTGTTATTAATGAGAAATTTTCTATGAAGCGTCTATAATATGCACACATACCTATAAAGCTTCTTAGCTCATGAAGATTCCTTGGTTTAGGCCATCCTTTTATTACCTCTAACTTTGATGGATCCATTTGGATGCCATCTTGAGAGATAATGTGACCTAAATACTGAATCTCTTGTAAGAAAAATTTACTTTTCTTTCGATTAACATAAAGTTATTCTCTCTTAAAACTTGAAATATTACATGGTCCAGGTGTTGCTTGTGTTCTTCTAATGAATTAGAGTAGATGATGATATCATTGAAGAACACTCTAGTACATGTTCGATGAGGCCTGGATAGCTTCTCCATCAAGCGGTTGAATGTGGCTGGTGCATTGGTCAAGCCAAAAGGCATGACAATGTATTCGTAAAGACCAAACGTAGTGCAAAATGTGGTCTTTACAATGTCATGATCAACTATCCTGATTTGATGATAGCCACTTTTTAGGTCAATCCTACTGAAGTAGGTGGACCCTTGTAGCTTATCAAATAGGTCTTCTATTCGTGGAACGGGAAACATATTCTTGATAGTGATCCTATTTAGTGCTCTATAGTTGACACACATACGATCTGTGCCGTCTTTCTTTTGCACTAGTAGCATAGGAGAACAAAATGGAGATGAGCTAGGCCTAACCATGCCCTTCTCAACTAACTCATGCACTTGTCGCATAATCTCCTCTTGTTGAGCTTGAGAAACTCTATAAGGAGGTTTGTTAGGCGGTGAACTTCCTGGAAGAAGTTCAATTTAATGGTCATCATTGCCTCGTTTAGGAGGTAGCTCACAAGGGATGTCGTCAATAAAGACATCTTGAAACCCCTTGAGAAAATTGGATAACTCTAATTCCTTTTGATAGTGTATATTTTCTTTTGCTAAAACATTAGGTTCACTTTGAGAGTTTTTAACAAAAATCATGTACACGGAAATAGAGCTCTTTATTGACTTATTGAAAGCTTGCATATGTACAATGGGTATGTTGTTACCCATTTTCTTAGCATCTATGTACATATCTTTTTCCTTGAACCTAAAGGAGATTCTCCTTTCAGGGAATTTAACATTGGCAACCATGCGATCAAACCATGGTGCCCCTAGGATTACATTCTCATGCTTGAGAGGAGAGATAAAGAAGTCCTCTTTGTCCACAGAGCTTTGGTTATGGAGCCTCAATTTCCCGATTAAGGGAGTGACTGAAGCTTCTTGCCCCTTGAAAGCACTGTGGGTAGGACATCTCCCATCTTGTAAGCTTGTATGCCTAGCTTGGTGGCCAACTCTGTGGATATGAAATTGCGAGTAGAACCAGGTCAAAGAGAATAAAAGCATCATGTTCTCTTACCTTTCCCCAAGCATGGCATAGAGGAGATCCTTTGTGGTGAGTTTCCTCCTCTTGGATTTTGACCGAGGTAGGTCTAGGAGGCTTATGGCGGGTGTTCTTTTGGGGACAAGCGCGGTACGCATGCCCTTGCTCACCGCACTTGAAACATCGGTTATCCTTGCGATAACGCTGAAGGTCTTCAAGAGAGAGATTATTTTTGCCTTTGTAAACTCCCTTCTCTTTAGCTTTGTTGGAGTTTCCCTAAGGAGACTTCTGGACATTGTCCTTCCCCGTAGGCTCATTGGAACCCTTGTTTTCCGTGGGCTTAGAATTTCTTTTAGCCCCCGTTTGAAAATCGATTCGAGAAGCCACCATAGTATGGTGTATAACTCCCGATATGGTGCGTGGCCTTTGGGAGTTGACATACTCTACCATTTCTTTAGTTAAGCCCGCACTAAATTGTTGCTTTTGCTCTCCAAAGAATCCAAGCTTTTGAAGACAATGGCTTTGAGTTGTAGGTCCCAAAACTTGTCTACATATTTGTGAATGGATTCATAGGGAGAGAGCTTCAAGCTTCGCCATTCAATGAGTGCTTTGTTGGCATCGGTGGCCAAAAATTGCTTCATAATGGAAGCTCTTAAAGCTTTTCATGTTTGTGGAGCTTCACCGTTGGCCCGTAGGCTAGACCACCATTGCTTGGTGGACTTTTGAAAGTGCATAGCTATGTGGCGTAGCTTAGAGGACTCCGTGAAGCCCTCATCTCCAAACGCCGCATTGAACTGTTGGATAAAGGCCAAGACTTTGCCTGTAGCACCAAAGGTACCATCGTAGGTAAGGAAAGAGATGCTCTTCCCTCCCTCTTTGAACTTCTTGAGCTTGGATGACCTCTTCCATGCGGCATAGGATTTCCTATGGCCCCTTCTTTTTGATGGTTCAAAGGTTGCACCATCACTTTCTTTAGAAGGTGAAGAATTTGAGGAAGATGGCGAAGAGGGTGATCTCTTTCTCGCCTTTTTCTTGCCTTGATCTTCTTTGTCTTCACCATCAGTTTCATAAGAGGAAGAGGATTAAGAAGATGGAGAAGAGGGTGTCCTCTTTCTTCTCTTGTTTTTTGTCATCCCTCTTTGAAGTATGGTGTGGAGAAGTATGCGATGGTCTTCTCCATTTTGGAGGTGATGGAGAGCGTTTAGCCCGCCGTCTTCGTGGAGCCATCTCCACCGAGGTGGCAGGAGACTCACTTCTTTCTTGTTCCTTCGGTGGAGGCTCTTGCATTCTCCTTTGAGAAGGAGATGTGTCATCAAGGAGTAAGTTTTTGAGTCCTTCGTATGGATCCTCTTCTTCTTCCCGAATCAGAGAGAGGCCTCTTTTGGAAGTCTTGCAAGGAGGCTTCCTAGGTGCTCTCTCGTCATGGTGGGGACCTTGGAGAATCCCATGAGCACGAAGCTGCCGTCCCACTTCACTTTGGAGGGATGGATTGCCCATGGCTTGTTGAAGCATAGAAACAAGATAGTTAACAAGCATCGGGGCATCATTGGTAGCCTGCTCATTAGCAAATCAAATTTATCAACATTAATTTCACTCTCTTTACTATTGTCAGCCATTCTAACAACTTTTAGGTGTAAACTTTTTAGGTGTACTTTGGCACTTCAAGCCCTAGTTGCTACTCCTCTTTACCCCTTTAGAAAAAGCACTCAAGATACTGTACCCGTGGCTTGAATACCATTAATTGCAAGGAATATAAGAGAGGG
Source organism: Adiantum capillus-veneris (assembly GCF_014529385.1). Lineage (NCBI taxonomy): Eukaryota > Viridiplantae > Streptophyta > Polypodiopsida > Polypodiales > Pteridaceae > Adiantum > Adiantum capillus-veneris. Next base: position 139,164,014 of record NC_140950.1, on the reverse strand, counting down.
TTGTTCAACACCAAAACAGCACAGGCTCATGTCAAGCCTCTAATAGCTCAATAGTGGTTAAGCCATAGGCAAGCCTCGTAGGACTCCACTATTAAGACCATAGCTCTCGATGGTGATGTCAACATCTAGTTGATCTAAGTTTGCATCTATCTCATTTCCTAGTTTAGTTTCGGTGTCAAAGCGTCAATCCGTATCCTTCGGAATGGTATTGACACAATCTAGTTCCTCCATGAATCTGGTTGTCGGCCTTTGGTCACTTCGACTCTTCTAGGCGGCATGATTATATTTCAGGTCACTCCAACACCCAATAGGGAGGTAGATTCTCTATTAAGAGCTATTCAACTCACCAGAGTGATCATCAAGACGGAATGATCTGGTCACTTCTTGAGATTGGATTGTTAGAGTTAGTTAGATCAGATTAGGGAAGAAGATACAAGATCATACTAAATTGAAAATGGAAAGTAGAAACTGATCGTGAAACTGGAATGTATATCAAGATAAGAGTGAAATTGGTAGCAAGTACAATAGTGAGAGCCAAATAATGCTCTGAGCTAATGCCAAAAGAGTACAAAGAGTGGAACTAGACTTAGAAATGCATAGTGAAAATAACAGATCCTGTAAAGTGAGTAATGGGCCCTATTAATAGGCACCAAACTGGGTCTCTAATTGATTGTTCCCTATACAATTATCGTCGTAACTAGGCTTGGTAATTACCACTTCCTATTGCTAATCTAATTCTTGATTAGGGCTTGTTTCCTCTATCTACAAATCACTATAAACTTATTCACCCTCTTCTACTATTTAACAATCATATAATTGATTCAGAAACCATTTTTTTTTCAGAAGCTAGGCCTAAATCACCCCATGGATCCTTGAGCAATTGTACCAAACTCTTTTGAAGTCATGGGTTAAATCCATTTGAATAAATAATTGTACCGTTTCTGGCTTCATCATTTTCTATTCTACATTAGGCAGCGGTGTTCTCAAACTTCTTCTCAAATTCTCATAACAACTCCCTTGCAGATAAACCCTTGTCCTTTTTCTATATCCACTTCATAAAACTTTGCTTGGTCACTCACTAGAAATTTTCAAGGAAGTGCTCTTCTTTTGCAAAGCCTTCTGAAATTCTTGCCAATTCATGTGTTGCAATGCACAAATTTCTTCAATTCAAACCCTAAGCTCAAGCACCACAATCAAATGAAATCCTTCCGCTATATCATGGTCATTAACACCATAATCCTCCATAGGTTGCCATGCAAAATTTCAAAATATCACGACCTTCAAACCTCTGCAATCTTTTAGTTATCATGTACCAAGCATGCCAAATGCATTTTCTTTGCTAAAATTATAGCTAGGAGGCCTGCTACTGCTACTGCATGTAAGTCACAAGTTGTTGCATCATATATTGCATCGTTACCTCCTGCGGTGTTGTCATATTTCTCTACCAAAAGTCCCACCCTAGCTTGATTTTGCACCGAGTATACCAAAGAGAGATTCCATTTCTTCTTTTTACTCCTTTGCAAAATCCTTAAAAGCTCAAGAGAGAGAAATATTTGATAATAGGGAGAGAGAGAGAGAGAGAGAGAGAGAGAGAGAGAGAGAGAGAGAGAGTTAACTGAAGACTTGCGGCTACACTCAACTGAAGACTGGCAGAATGCGAAAAGAAAGAAATCCTATGTAGAATCCTATGTAGTCATTCTCTGATTAAGAAAACCTGTAATTTCATTTGTAAATACTTGGGGCTTGTAGAAGTTTCCAATTTTTTATAATATTTTTGCCATTAGACTGAGTAGGATTTTACTTTGGAAAGTGAGATATTGTATTTGGAAGGTATTTATACCAAATTTTAACCTTAATGAAAAAACCCTTTGTTCAATTTTATGAAGTGTCTGTGAGAAGCGTATTCTGTGTACGAGAGAGAGTGAGAGTTTATCTTGACAATACATGCACACTGGTGGTGGAAATTGAGTGCGGAGAAGTGCAGCGTGTTGCCCCCGAAGAGAGCTACACACCAACACCTACATTGCGGGTGTACGGCTTGGCTTCACGAGATTGAACAACAAGCTATTACTAGTGATTCGGTAAGCAAACGATATCTGCTTTTGCATTTCAGTATATCCACGTGTTCGTATTGAGCAGAGCTACACATTAGGCACTTTACTTTTCAGAAACAACGACCTACAAAAACCTGTCAGACATCCTACGCGATTCTGCATTGGGTGTTTTTCGATAGGGTTTTGGGTTACGGACCTTAGGGAGAGTGGCCTATTGGTGTTAATAGGAATATCCCTCAAGTTTAGTAGCGTTTTGAGAATGTCTGATGGATATTTGGCTCGTGGAAGCGTTGTAGGAAATCTCCTCCTGTGTACTTTTGAAGGCTGTAACTTAGACATTGGATAGAAACATCTATAGGAAGTAGTCAATTGTTGATCCAGTGTAGGTTGACACCCTATGCTTGCTTCCACGCGCCTGCGGGTCGAGCTTCGTCCTTAGCTGACAAATCTTGTTAGGTGAGTTCTCGCTGTGCTGACGTCCGTCGCGGCGTGTCTGCCAACATTGGCACCGGTGCTCGGGATGAAAACCCAGGTAGGTGACCGAGACTAGTCCTTGAGGATAGGGATTCTCTGGCTTGTCAGAGTCTTATTTTACATTTAGATAGGATTAGAGAGTGGTGGATTCTCTAGGTCTTAGGAGGAGTCTAGGGAGCGTGTGTCTGGCCTAGATCCTTTGACTTAGGTAGTATTAGTTAGGTTGTGGTGTGGAGAGTAGGAATTGGAGTGGTAGATGCGGTGAGAAGATAGCTTGAGAGTCCGTGGGAGGCCAGGAAGCAACCGAGACACCAAAATCACCATCTCACATGATGAGTAGGAGTAGGGTAAGTAGGACATCATGATTTATGATCTGGAGCACTTCATGCATGTTATATTTCCTGTTAGGCTCCTCAAAGAGCTGTAAAGGACGGTAAATTGTGTTTAGAAGCTGAATTGAAGTCCAAAAGTTTCTGTGAGTATTGCTGAGAGATCTGCAGAGCATAGGGAAGCCCACTGAAAGAGAAAAATTAAATTTTAAGGCAGTAGACATCCTACGTGTAGGATGTCTACTGGGTGATCTGGTAGGAATTTGGAGAATCTGAGTTGACCAGAGTGTTTAGAAGGTAGGTTTTACCCTATTTTCACCTGGAAAGTGGAAGTTTGACAATATCTTGATAGATTGTGGCCAAAAGACAGGAATTGCCAGACATCCTACCCAAATTGTGCCAAGGCATAATTTTGAGACCAAAACCATAGGATGTCTTCATGTGCATGATCTACACGATTTATTGAGTGCATGTGAAAGATTTCATCTCAATTGGGTGAGAAAATTGGAGTTTAAGCAGACTTTAGCATTTTTGATTGAAAAAAGCTAGAATAGCTAAGTTTGGGGTCTTTTGACATTCAAACTCAGATCTAAACACACCAATGAGCTCAGAACATCAAGGAAAGGTTGTGGACCAAGTTGGGTTAAATTATGTTGTAAAAGACATCCTACACGTAGGATGTCTAATGCATGATTAAAAGCCCAAAACTGATATTTAAGACATACCAAGCTCTCATATAGCCTTAGACAAGCCTCCTAGTCAACTTTGATTCAATTTGGAGTTGATTTGACTGGTGAATTCATTAGAACGGACATTAGGCTTCTGAAACAGATTTTTGATCAGTTGACCAGCTTATAGGTGTCCAAACAAAAAAGTAAGAACAACTATGAGCCTAGCACATCAAGGGAAAGCTACATTGCAAATTTTAGCTGAAACAGAGTAAAAAGACATCCTACGTGTAGGATGTCTACAGGGTCATTTTTTTGACAATATTAAACTATGGACATACCGGGAGGTTCTAATTGACTTAAGGGTTCCAGAACTTCTTTCAAAAGTGAAATTAGACTTTGTTTGACCTTTTGACGGAGCAAAGACATAATTAAGACTTTACCTCTAGACTGACAAACACTTGGGTGGTGTACAGTCCAAGATTAGCAGACCTAATCAAGAACATCAGAAGTGTATAGAGTACAGTAGTGGTTGGGATTAACCCTCCAGTTATACCAATCATTACTAAGACCACCTCTAGCGGTTAAATGCTTTGATTTGATTGCCGAAATTAAATGCTTGTGTACATGTATATTCAGCAGCAAGTCAAGAGGTTGTGCAGAAACTGATCCCTTGCCAGGTGAGTGGTTGGATTTATGATAAATTGCATTGCTAAGTTTGATGAATTTAAGATCAGGAAGACACATTTCTAGAGACCAAAAATTGGCAGGTGATCAGGGTAAGTATCCACAGAGGAGAGTGTAACTCAGACAAGGCTAGATCCATTAGCCCCAATCATTGAGGAAGAAAGTGATATTGACACTTCATCAGACAAGTCCTTCTTCATGATGGGTAGTCAATAGCCAAGAGGTTTCTCCGGTGAAGGACCAATGCTAGGAGGAAGCACCTCCCAAAACCCTTTGAACAAGGCCAAGTTCACTATAATCTTCTTAGAAGGAACAAACTCTCGGGGAGCCCTAGTTTATTCTGACTATCAGGGATGCAAGTGTATTTGTATAGAGGAACGGCCATCTAAGAGACTGGAGATAATTCAAGTCTATGATGATGGAGATAGATTCCGAGATGAAAAGGGGAACCACTATCTGATAGCTAGCAACCCTGAGGATTACAACAGGTATGGAGATAACGTGGCAAAAGGAAAAATGGTCTCAGAAACTCAAGAGCCACCTCCTAAAATTGATCGACCTGGAGCTCTTTTTATGTATGGTAAAAAAACAACCAGAGTCTCTACCTATAATGAGAATGTTGGAATTTACAAGCATGAGAGTGAGGGAGTAGTCTCTTATTTTTGACGCAAAGAACCCTACCCAAATGAATTAAGCAATGACAAGGTTCTTTACTTGTTCTCTTATGAAATTGCTATGGGGAAGGATATCATTTTTGTTGACAGGTACGGGTGAGAATACAAACGAATTCTGCCAGAGGAGGTAGAGAAGGCAACAATTCCAGAAACATCAACATATGCCCCTGAAGAAGTACCAAGGTCCACCTATACCCCTAGCAAGTCAAAAAATCCATTTTCAGAGGAGTATGACACAACATCACATTCTAACCGATAGCAGACGTTCAACTACCAGAACCAACAGGCAACCCAACCATCATTGCAGGCATGGCTTCAACAAAGTGCAACATTAGAACAAGACTGAAACAAAGGTGGTTATCCAGCCACACGAGGGCTAAGAGATTTACAAGAACCACCACTCCATTCACAGTATCAAGGCGAGAGTAAGCCAAAAACTCAAGAGTCGGTAGAGCCTGGAAGACAACCCATAGAACGAGATCAAAGAGAACGAGTTTGGAGAGATGAACCACCTCTTGCAAGAACCATCAGAAATTATGGTTTAGGAGGACCTCTGGGAGAGGAACCTTCCCATTACCGAAGGCCCGAGGAGGTATATCGAGTGGGACGAGGAGAACCAATGATGACATTTGTAGACCATCGTAGAATTAGACCTTCTCAGGTGCAAAAATGGGTAAACAAAAATACACGGGAAATAGAGATCCTAGGGATCATGTAGCAGCCTTCGTGCGTGTAATTAGAGCCGAAGAAGTCTTGGACTTCCCTACTCAATTTGTAGGGTTTGGACTTACCCTAGAAGAGGATGCCGCCCCTTGGTTTGATTCTGTAGAGCGTAGAGATTTTGAGTCTATGGAGGAGGTTTTTGATGAGTTTATTGAGGAATTCTCACAAAGGGGGATAGCTCATAATACAGTCTCACAAATACATAAATTCAAATAGAAAGAAGGGGAATCTGTGCGAAAGGCAACCCTACAACTAAAGAGATATGTGAAGTTCTGCCCTATGGAAGAATTACCAACCCAGTCCAGACTTATGCTTATATTTATTCAAGGACTGAGAAACGTAGATCTCCAGAAGGACTTACATATAAAGAGGAGCACAATGTTAAATGAGTTAACTAAGGAAGCTCTTTACCTTGTAGACAATTGTGCGGTCTACAAGGAGGGTGAATTCAAGGATCTTGATGACGATTCATCCTCACAACAAAGTGGAAGCAAGTCTGCTAAGACAACACCAAAAGGAGAAGTAGATGTAAGCCAGGAGCAGCTTGTGGAGGAAGTGCTAAAAAAAATTAATATGTATGCCAAGCCTTAGGCTAAGCAGCCGAAGTGGTGTGCAATTGAACAAAAATGGACAAACCATGTGACGGAGGAATGTTTTATAACAAGGGATATGTGGGAGAGCGACCATATGCTCCCCAAGCTCATGTAGCATCTCCTCAAATTCCACCGATGCCTAGGTATCAAGCAGGTAACGTATGAGGACCTGTAGGAGTTGAAAGACCACAACCAATATTGGGACAACAACCACTCCTACCAGGAGTACGACCGGTCAGCATAAGATACACACCAACGGTAAATGAACCAGAAGAGAAGGCTTTGGTACCTATGCATGCATATTATGAATATCCCAATGGATATGCAACAAATCTTGTCTATTATTCACCGGAAGAACCTAAGATGCAAGAACCTTGGAGCATGATTGGAAGTATAGGACCACCAACAGCTGCACACGTTGTAGGAGAAGGAAGATACAGCTTGGATGAATGAACACTCTTGTTCATAGCCAACGGAGGCATGGGCATGTAGATGCATGGTTACCAACAGAGAGGAGCTCAAGGAGCACCTCAACAGCCTAAGGGACCCTGTTATCAGTGAAGCAGAGATCATTGGCTAAGGGACTGTCCTCACGATGAAATAATTAGAGTCAACGTGTATTGCATAGAGTGTGGAATTACTCACTTGATTCCTAATTGCCCTAAGAACCCGAGCAAAGGAGCAAAAACTACTTTGAACATGCTGGAAGAAGTGCAATCCAGTGGGGGTTCAGAAAACGAAACAGTAATACCTATTCAGGCAGTCACACGGGCACAAGCTCAAAGAAGGGCAAACGAACCCATAGTTGAAGAGCCAAAGACCGATGCCCCTAGTGCAGAAATGAAAAATCAAAGAAGCACTTGGAAATCTAGAAAGGCTCGTACGAAAGCCACGAGAGAACGAGAGCAAATGGCTCTATCCAAGGAGTTAAAACACACAAAGGATAGATTGGAGCGGTTAGAGGATCTAAGTAGTTTAAGTTCTCACACTGCTGCAACCATAGGGCCCAAGGAAATAGTGGAACCCAAAAGTGCAGGATCAGGAGGATCAGTACTGGTAGAAAAAGTAAATGAGTAGCTTGACGCACTTTTTAAAAGCATACAAAGCCAGAATAAAAAACAACCAAAGTCAAGAGCAAAGATGGATGACTTATCCATATGTGGAACTAGAAAAACAAAGGTCGGAAATGTGTCGGAAGATGATTGAAACAACCCAATCCTTGATAGAAAAATCACTTGGTAAACCTGCAAGTTGGCACGAGGTGCCAGCTCCAAACCCTATCACACCAACTCTAGAGAAACAAGCAGACACGAAGGAGGGACTCACTACTGCCTCAGAGTCTAGGAGAGAACCTATCATAGTGTCAAATACAACAGATGAGACAATTGATGGATTGTTTGACTTCATAGTGGTAGTAAAAAAAGGTAAAACTCATCTACGAGTGGATCATCTTTCAAGACTGCAAAACGGGGAAGCTCCTAAAGGAGTAGATGATGACATACCTGACGCTTATGTTTTCAATGTTGAAATGATACCCAAATGGTCTCAGGAAATTGGTAGCATTCTTTCCTTGGGAGACAGATTTGATAAAAAGGAAGAGGGATCCAAACAACAAACATTTTGACAAACAAAAAACTTTTAGTTGATTGCGGGACGACTGTACCATCTAGGATCAGACCAAATTCTATGATTATTTATAAATCCAGAGAAATTTGAGTGTTATCTTGAGGAAGCACACATCCAAGATTATACATTTCATTGTTCAACAATGAAAACACACCAAAGATTGAAACACTGAGGAGTTTATTGGCCAACTATGTATGCCGACACACATGCTTATGTTAACAATTGTACTATATGTAGTACCAAACGACTGGTGGATCACGCGACATTGTTTTAGGTAACCATTGCACCTGCATGGAGTCAATATATCATTGATTTCTTAACAACAAGGACATTTCCTGAAAACATAACAAAAGCGCGACAAAGGGCTATAGAGTTGGAGGCTCGAGACTTTAATTTAATTGAAAGTCAACTCTACAAGCGAGTAAAGGACAATCAACTTAGAATCTGTGCAAGTGAGAGTGAATACCTGCTGATTCTAGAACATGCACATGGAGGAATAAGTGGAGGCCATTTTTTAGGTGCGATACGACGGCAAAAATTGTCTTAACCGCAGGGATATGGTGGCTTACATTGCACATGGATGCTGAGGAATTTGTAAAGCGTTGTGATGCATTGTCAGCACACTAAGGTGCCGATAGAGAGAGATGAGATGCCACTACGACCAATGATGGAAGCACGGACATTTGCAAAATGGGGAATTGATTTTGTGGGGCCTATTTCACTCCCTGCGTATCGCACCCATACCCAATATATCATTGTGGCTACGGACTATCTCAGAAAATGGGCTGAAGCCAAAGCGACACAAAAAGCAGATGCGAGGACCACTGCACAATTTTTGTATGAGAATGTCTTTGTACGATAGGGATTACCAATAGAAATTGTCACGATTGAGGAACACATTTTCTTTATGAAGTCATTGAGTACCTACTAGAGGAATTCATGGTCATACATAAGAAATCTGCTCCATATCATCCACAGGCAAATGGACAAGCTGAGGCCACAAATAAAACCCTATGCACTATTTTGATTAAAATTGTATCATAATCAAGGGCAGACTGGGATCAACAATTACACTCAACACTATGGGCATACAGGGTAGCTTATAAAACATCAATCGGAAGAACACCGTATAACATGGTATTTGGTCTAAACGCTATATTACCCATAGAGTTTTTAATTCCAACTCTACGAGTGGTGAAACGCTTAGAATGGACAAGCCATGAACTCTCTTCAAGAATAGATGATCTTGAAAAGTTAGATGAACTTTGACTAAGAGCTGTAGCTTCGATCTATGCTCAGAAGATAAGACAAAAGGAGTTTTTTGACAAGCATGTGCGCACGAAAGATTTCAAAACAGGTGATTATGTACTTGTTTACACTTTGAAGCAACATGCCAAGAAACTTAAAAAGCGAGGGATGGGGCCCTTTGTGATTAGTGACTTATCACAAAGTGGAGTTGTCAAACTTGCGACATTGGAAGGAGAAGAAATGCCAAATTGGAGTAGTGGGTGTCGGTTAAAAAAGTATCATTTACCACTAACACAAGATATGCTTCAACAAATCCATCAAGAAAAACAACGGACGAAGGAGAAACAAAGGGTACGAGACGAAGCACAAGTAGAAGCAAAAGAACGCATTGCAAAAAGAAGGATTCTACAATAACAACAACAAATTGGATGACCGTTGCGAATAAATAGTATTCAATTAACGAATTTTAATAAAGACACGATGGATCCAATAATTGCAGTCAAAGTTGGTAGCAATCAAGTTGAATCGATGGCCTTGCTTGATTCAGGAGCTCAAGCAAATCTGATTTCTTGCAATTTATATAATCAACTCAAGCTTGAAGCACAACTCCATCCTACTCAACAAGCGATGGAAAGAAGTACATACCATTCATTAAACACGTTGGGCTGGACGATATTGCATGTACAAATACATCAATATGTTTATCACCACAAGTTTTATGTGGTTGAGGATGCGTGCACACCACATCCAATGTTGTTGGGACAACCATGGCAGAAAGAGTATAATGTGCAGATAAATTGGAGTTTAAATACGGTCAGAATTCAACAAGCACAAGAACACCAGGTGCATTAGGAGAAACTTGGACTCATTTTTGGGCACTGTAAGAAACGCCAACTCAGCATAGAGAGAGGTAATTATGAAAAATGCAAAAGTTTTATCTTGGAATTCTATTTCTCATGGTACATACGTAAAAGTTTGCTCAATCACTTAAATGCATGCTCGTACAAAATGCTTTTCGAGAGCCCAACTTAAGTGTAGACAAAAATCCATGTCTATGAATCTTAATGAGTGATGTGATGTGCGATGAGAGAAAACACATAAGATTTGTTTTCAAAATACAAAAGTAATACCACGGATGCATCTGGTACGTCCAAAAACCTTAGGATAGCTCTTTAAAATGCTGAAATCTAACGTCTCTAGCTCAAGATATAGCATTTTTAATCCTAGGGCCTCAATGAGGTCAGTACGAAGCGAATAGAGGCCCCAAAGACCCCTCAAGGGCCTCTATTTTCTTGGTTCTGACTCCTTCATAGTCTTAAATAGTACATATCAATCACTATTAAGTATGATCTGTTCAAATTTAAATTGCGAGTACTTCATGAAAAGGTGATTGATACTTGTGCGAGATGCACAAGTACAAGTACTTCACTTTATAGGATAGCAACAGCGGGTCATAAAAAGGCGTTCGACACTTGTGCAAGATGCCATTATCAAGCACCTTACTTTTCTGATGATAATGACAATTTCACCAAAATGGTTTTCATGGACATTTTCAAAATGAGAAAAAAAGTTTTTTCAACGTAACGTTAGCCTTCTTCCTATTGGCTAAGGAGCATTCTCTCACTAGAGCTAAAAGGCCCGAAAATGAGTCTATTTCTTTCCTAATGGTAGCCTTTGCTCAAACAACCATGAAGAATCCGATACTAGTGCCACAATCACTTGATAAAAAGCAAAAAAGATGGGTGCCACTTAATCAGCAAAAGACACCTAAGAAGGATAAACAGGACATCGCCCACCCCATTCAATAGAAAAAGGAGATACCACAGGCAACAAGGAATAAATCAAGGTCAGCAATAAGCAAACAACATGTATGGATACGAAAAGATGGAAATGCACGAGTCTACACACCACAAGGTAGTAGAAGACAACCTCAGCACAACAATGTTAAACAAACACCGAACAGGGTCATAAAACAGATGTGGATACCAAAAAACATGCTCAATCGCCAACTACATGAGACACACATTTGGATCCCCAAAGTGATGCTATAGGAACTCACTTCAGTACAAGCAAAACCAGCAGCCAAACAAATGACATCGACAAATCGATCTATGTGGATGCCGATTAAAAGAACAACAATAATGACCAAAAAAGAGTCCATAAACCTACAAACGTCTCTAAAACAAAGCTGCAAATGGATAGCAAAGGAGAAAACGATTATGGCCACATCAGACACGACACTCCTATCAAACAAAACTACAACGTCCATATCTACAGTAGCGGCAAACCGAGCCATGATCAAACAACGAGTGGCAGAATTACAACTTTTAATTGCCAAAAAAATCTGCCAACCAAACCAAGAACAAACAGGAAACCTCGCTGTCGAATGCCAATAAGAATCTTGCTTATTCCCTCCTCTCGCACCGTAAAAAGTTTAACATGCATTGACCGAGTATGCATCAGGTAGGGCCACGTTATAAGGTCGTGTTAAGTATGGAGCTTGATTTACCTTGTAATCTTTTGTGGTAAAATCGCACATTTGTCAGGACCCCATTATGAGGAGAAGCTATCGTGCGTGAAGGAAAATCACTCACCGGAAACCAAAACTTTAGGGGCCTCGGGACGGAAGCCCCCGAGACTTTTTCTTCCTCGTCGGAATATTCCTTTTCGCCAGAATATTATGGCTGGACGGCGGCCGAAAAGTGGTCGGAAAACAACCGTCGGTTGGCCGGTGGCCGGTAGTCAATGGCCGGTGGCTGAATTCAAAAGCGAACTTGTCTTCTCAAGGGCGGCCACACATGGGCGGATTGGAGGGTCCGATTTGGACTTATCTACACAAGGGCGGCTACACATGGTTGCCTCTCATGAGAGAGGGCATCCCTTTTGGCCTATAAAAGGAGGTCATTTCTACACACATTTCATAGTGTGAAGTTGATGCAACAAGGTGAGTGTGAGGTGGTGAGAGTGAAGCAAGGCAGGAGCTCCATTAAGGGTATAATCCCTTTGTAAACTACTTCTTGTTTTGAAGTACTAAAGCCATTGAGTGGCTGCTTTCCCGTGGACGTAGCCCACATTGGGTGAACCACGTATATCGTCTCTCTCTCTCTCTCTACACTCTATAATCTCGTATATGTAATCTATCTCTCTCCATTAAGTAATCTACTCAATTATCTATTTAGCTAAGTCTTATTTCCTAACAACTATTGGTATCAGAGCAAGGTTTTCTCGTAGCTAAATTATCTCAAGGAAAGGATTCCTTGAATTGAGTGGGAGTTATGGCGGAGGAAGGGAAGCTCAATATTGAGAAGCTCAACGGCAAAAACTACCAACATTGGAAGATGCAGATTGAAGACTATCTCTACCAGAAGGACCTCTATTTGCCACTAAACGGTCTTGCAAAGAAGCCCGCAACGATGGCAGATGAAGCATGGATTGTCCTTGATCGAAAGGCACTGGGAAAAATCCGGTTAAGCTTAGCGTCAATGGTGGCCTTCAATGTTTCGGAGATGAAGACCACGGAGGACTTGATGAAGTCACTTGACGACTTCTACGAGAAACCATCGGCATCCAATAAGGTATTTCTTATGAAGCGCTTGTTCAATCTAAAGATGGCAGAGAATGGTTCAGTTGCAGAACACCTAAATGATATTAACAAAAACATAAGTCAAATTCGATCGATGAAAATCAATTTCGGTGAGACGAAGTGCGAGATCTCCTTATACTATCATCTCTACCGGATAGTTGGGACAGCCTTGTGATGGCTGTAAGTAATTCTATTTTTGGCACAAATATTCTTAAGTTTGATGATGATGTGGGTGTTCTCCTAAGTGAGGAAATACGAAGGAGAAGCACAGGAGAATTATCAAGTGCTGCACTGCCAGTAGAAACAAGAGAAAGGCCTAAGGAGAGGTTCAAAAACCAAAAGGGTCGTGATTGCTCAAGGCGGAGCAAGTCACACACAAAGTCAGTTCTTGAATGTTGGAACTACGGCAAGAAGGGCCACGTCAAGAAGGATTGCTGGTCCAAGAAGAAGAAGGAGACAGAGTCTCAAGACAACAAGCCAACATCAGTGGCCAATGTGGCAGGTAAAGTAGAGCAAGATGCTCTAATTCTCTCATTAGACAATGTGTCTAATTCCTGGATAGTAGATTCCGAGGCTTCATTCCATGCGACACCACACAAGCAACATTTCCAAGACTACACCAAAGGTAATTTTGGGTATGTATACTTGGGAGATGATGAAGCTTGTGAGATTGTCGACAAAGGTACAATTTCTGTCAAAACTGCTAACGAAAATGAATGGAAGCTTAAAGATGTTAAGCATGTTCCTTCTCTTAGCAAAAATTTGATCTCTACAGGACAATTGGACGATGAAGGTCACAACATTGCATTTGAAAACAAATAGTGGAAGATCTCAAAGGGATCTTTGGTGGTTGCCAAAGGAGAAAAGGTTGGTACACTTTACTTATGTACTGTTAGCACGAAACCTTTAGCTTGTGCAGCAACTACAGAAGTTGAGAGTGCGGTGTGGCACTACCGGCTTGGGCATATGAGTGCCAAAGGAATGCAAATCCTTCACACAAAGAAGCTTCTACCAGGTTTGAAAGAAGTGGACTTAGAGTTCTGTGAAGATTGTGTTTTTGGTAAACAAAAGAGGGTAAAATTTCAAAAATCAGGAAATAAAAGAAAAAATAAAAAACTTGAGTTGGTTAATTCTGATGTTTGGGGTCCTGCAAGTACACCATCACTTGGTGGCTCATTGTACTATGTAACATTCATAGACGATGCGACTAGAAAAACATGGGTTTATGTCATGAAGAATAAATCCGATGTATTTTTCATATTTCAAAGGTGGAAAGCCTTTGTGGAGAATGAAACAGGTACCAAGGTTAAATGCCTCAGATCTGACAATGGAGGCGAATATTGGAGCCAAGCTTTTGAAAGCTTTTGTGCTAGCAATGGCATTCGGAGGCAAAGGACAACCCCAAGGACACCTCAACAAAATGGGATTTCGGAAAGAATGAACAGGACAATCATGGAGCGAGCACGAAGCATGCGGCTACATGCAGGCCTATCGCTTGAGCTTTGGGCAGAAGCTGTAAGTACGTCTGTGTACTTAATCTATCGGTCACCCTCAACGGCATTGGATGGGGGAGTTCCAGAGGAGGCATGCGGCTACATGCAGGCCTACCACTTAAGCTTTGGGCAGAAGCTGTAAGTACGTCTGTGTACTTAATCAATCGGTCACCCTCAACGGCATTGGATGGGGGAGTTTCAGAAGAGGCATGGACAGGTAAACCGGTGAATTATGCATTTGGGTGTGAGGCTTTCATGCACATAGATAGAAGCCTAAGATCAAAGCTAGATGCAAAGTCCAAAAAGTGTTTCTTCATTGGCTATGGAGAAGGTGACTTTGGGTATCGCCTATGGAATCCTGAAGATGGTAAAATTTTAAGGAGTAGGGATGTAATTTTTAACGAACAAAATATGTACAAAGATTACTTGGAAAGAAAACAAACAAAAGAAACAGGTGATGAGTACATGGAGCTTGAGGACGGTGAAGACTCAAGGACTGCAAACGGTGACAATGTGCAACAACGTCAACCAAATGAGGAGCCTCAACCTATTCCCTGAAGATCTACAAGAGCAAGTAGACCTCCAGAAAGGTTTGTTCCTTCCTTCAACCATCTCTTGATATCAGATTCTAAAGAGCCAGAATCATACGAAGAAGCTATGCAACATGAATCCAAAGAAGAATGGACGAAGAGCATGCAAGTGGAGATGGACTCACTACATCACAACCAAACATGGGAGTTGGTTGAGTTTCCTAAAGATAAGCAGGCACTTCAAAACAAATGGGTGTACAAGCTGAAGGAAGAAGAAGGTGGGAAGAAAGAGTACAAGTCTAGGCTTGTGGTAAAAGGGTTTTCTCAAAAGAAAGGTATTGACTTCAATGAAATATTTTCTCATGTTGTAAAAATGAACTCAATTAGGCTTGTCTTAAGCCTTGTGGCTGCTCATGATCTAAATCTCGAGAAAATGGATGTAAATACGGAATTCCCTCACGGTGACTTAGAGGAGGAAATCTACATGCTTCAACCAAAGGGGTATGAAGTAAAAGGTAAGGAGAAAATGGTTTGCAGATTAAAGAAGAGCTTGTATGGTTTAAAGCAAGCATCAAGACAATGGTACTTGACGTTTGATCGATGGATGTTGGATCATGGATTCACAAGATGCAACTCGGATCACTATGTCTACACGAAGAATTTGGGAGATGGGAAATTCATCATCCTAATGTTGTATGTTGATGACATGTTGATTGCAAGTGCTAACATGCAAGAAATCAAAGACCTAAAAGAGGAGCTGTCTAAATCTTTTTCAATGAAAGATTTAGGTGCTGCAAAGAGGATACTTGGTATGAAAATATCAAGGGACAGGACGAAGAAGACAATTAAGGTATCTCAAGAAGATTACATCAAGAAGGTACTAGAAAGGTTTGCAATGCAAAATGCAAAACTAGTTTCTACACCTTTGGCTGGTCACTTTAAACTAACGAAGGATATGTGTCCAAAGACACAAGAGGAGATAGCCTATATGTCTAAAGTCCCATATGCTGCAGCGGTAGGTTCTCTAATGTATGCTATGGTCTGGACAAGGCCAGACAATGCACATGCAGTGGGAGTTGTGAGTAGGTTCATGGACAACCCAGGTAAAGAGCATTGGCAAGCTGTGAAGTAGATACTTAGGTATCTAAAAGGGACAACAACAAATGCTTTGTATTTTGGAGGAACTGATATTTTTCTAGAAGGGTATGCTGATGCAGATATGGCAGGTGACAAAGATACTCGACGGAGCACTACTGGCTATGTGTTCACGGTTGGAGGCACAACAGTAAGCTGGGCTTCAAAGCTGCAGAAAGTGGTTTCACTTTCTACCACGGAAGCAGAGTATGTAGCAATGACGAAGGCAAGCAATGAAATTCTATGGCTTCACAGATTCTTAGAAGAGCTTGGATTCAAACAAGACAATTGTGTCTTGTACAATGATAGCCAAAGCGCTATCCATCTTGCGAAGAACTCAGCCTTTCATTCAAGGACAAAGCACATTGAGGTGAGATATCACGTCATACGCACTCTTTTGGAAGAGGGACAACTAAAGCTAGGAAAGGTGCATACAAGTGAAAATCCTGCAGACATGTTCACAAAGGTGGTCAACAAGGAGAAGTTGAGCTTTTGCTCATCCTCAATTGGAATTCAAGGATAAGAATCCAGGATGGAAAGCAGTCATATGTTTGGTTTTGAGATCAGTCTCCAAGTGGGAGATTGTTAAGTATGGAGCCTGATTTACCTTGTAATCTTCTGTGGTAAAAGCGTACATTTGTCAGGCCCCCATTATGAGGAGAAGCCATCGTGCGTGAAGAAAAATCACTCGCCGGAAACCAAAATTTTCACGGCCAAAAATCAGGGGCAACTTTAGGGGCCTCGGGGGCAGAAGCCCCCGAGACTTTTTTTTTCTCGCCGGAATATTCCTTTTCGCCGGAATATTATGGCCGGAATATTATGGCCGGACGGCGGCCGAAAAGTGGTCGAAAAAGAACTGTCGGTTGGCCGGTAGTCAATGACCGCTGGCCGGTGGTCAGAAGTCAATGGCCGGTGGCCGGTGGCCGAATTCAAAAGTGGACTTGTCTTCTCAAGGGCGGCCACACATGGGCGGATTGGAGGGTCCGATTTGGACTTATGTACACAAGGGCGTCTACACATGGCTGCCTCTCATGAGAGAGGGCAGCCCTTTTGGCCTATAAAAGGAGGCCATTTCTACACACATTTCATAGTGTGAAGTTGATGCAACAAGGTGAGTGTGAGGTGGTGAGAGTGAAGCAAGGCGGGAGCTCCATTAAGGGTATAATCCCTTTGTAAACTACTTCTTGTTTTGAAGTACTAAAGCCATTGAGTGGCTGCTTTCCCGTGGACGTAGCCCACATTAGGTGAACCACGTATATCGTCTCTCTCTCTCTCTCTCTCTAATCTATAATCTCGTGTATGTAAATCTGTCTCTCTCCATTAAGTAATCTACTCAATTATCTATTTAGCTACGTCTTATTTCCTAACAGGTCGCTCATTAGCACGATACCCATGCACTGCACATACCCCGAGGCGATAACTTATTGTCCGAGAGGACTCCGATTAGGAGGGGGGGAGGCATTCTCAATGCGAACTCGATGATTGAAAAAAGCAGCAAAAAGGGCATTTTTGGACTACTTTTTAGGGGTTTACATTTGATTGTGACATTTTCTGGACTAATCAAAGTACATATGCCCTTATACATCATTAATCTACAGATATATGAGGCCAAATGCCAAATTGAGACCTATAAGTGTGTGTATATATGTAAAAATAGCCATTTTTTGGGCAAAATATTGGTAAAACGGAGAAATCCGGCCATAAAAATTACATGTGAGTGTACATAGTGTGTTGGGGTGAAGTTTTTGATTTATTTTGATTTTTGGAGTTTTTTTTGGGTTGATTTTGCTAATTTCCTTTAATTGTACTGATTATTGGCAGAAAAACTTCAAAAATACAAAAAATAGGTAAATGCGATCGTAATGAAAAACAAAAAATATGGGGATGATTAGTGACTATAAGACAACCCAGGGTGCAGTGGGGGTGCAATTATGAGAATGAAGCGGGAGGCGTGTTGTGGCCAGATTTTGACCGAATCATCAAAATTCTCAGAAACTGTGCAAACGGAGTCCAAATGGAGAACTTTTCAAGCCTAAGCCGCGTTTCATAAAAAGTTACGAGCACATGTCAAATTTCATGAAAAATGGTATTGGGACCCCCATTATAAGATTTTTTTACTCCACTTAGAACTCATCTACTATTCACTTGTGAGAGAGAGCTCTACCCACCTAGAGCGCACAGGGCTTCCAGCAGCCAATACGCCGCGCACAGTCATCCGACGACCACCAGATATGAGAGGTAGGCTCAACACCTTATGCTATTCGTGTATATGTGATGTTTTGTCGCCAAGACTAGCATAGAACTCCAACAGGGTTTGCAGGGTAGAGACCTGTGAGCATAGGTAACCACCTAACGGCTAACCCAATACCAACAAGACTTCATAGGGGGTTTACCCTAGCCTAGGAGACGAATCTTGGATGCCCAAGGGAGGCAAGAAAGCAACGGAAAAAACTCTGACATCTCGAGCCCTGCAAGAGGCCACAAACATGAAATCCGGCAAAAGTAATCCGAATGATACCAAAACTCATGGGTATGAGCTTCTCAACGAGCTCTACAAGGCTACATGGGCCACATGGCCAAAAGGCGACCCAAAGTAGGCCTAATCTTCAGAAACGGCATCAGAAATGCAAAGCGTCACTTGGCTCTCACGACCAAGCGGGACGTCCGTTTGCCACCAAACTTCACGAGCGGCTTACCAAGGCCTTCAACAACCAAGTCCTATGGTGGTAGACCACTACAAATCATAGGAGGCATGCAAACGCAATCATGGTCGCTTCCAGAGTGACAAATCACCAAACGAAGCTCAAGTGAAGCCAAAGCCAACAAGAATCACATGGCGAGGTTCCCCAAGGGTTTATGAAGCTATGCTGGTCATCATCTAGAAATTTCATCGCGAAAAAGCGCTCCAAGAGTCAGAAATCACCTGTGAGGCTCCAAAAGCCAAGAAGGGAGTTTCTAATTAACCATTTGATTTTTTAAACTGAAATAAAGCACAAAGGGACTTAGGGAGGTCATATGCACATGGTAGTAGGACTTGTTCCAAAAAAATGTATAGGAGACATCCTACGTGTAGGATGTCTCAAAGGCCACTTTTGGGCACCCAACTCTTCAATCAACCATACACACAGCCTCTACATGTCATTTACATCTAATTCCCCAAGTTTCACTCCATTTGGACCAAGTTTGAACTCTTATGCATCAAATAACACAAAGTCAGAGCATAGAGACAAGAAATGGTCATAGACCTATAAAAAATGATCCAAATCCAGTGAAACTTGAACCACACACTCTTCCCACCATGTCAAAGCTAACTGAGAGGTCACATCTACAAAATCATGAAAACGATGTCCTACGCGTAGTATGTCTCCAAGCTTGGAATGGCCTTCAGATGGATTTTTTGATCTTCATACATCTTTATCACATTCATACAAGCCCACCCACCAAGTTTCCAGCCAAACAAATCACTTTTTGGCTTCATAGCTCCATACATGGACTTTTCAGATTCCTAAACACCAAAAATGGTCTTCCTACCCTCAAAACTTATCCAAATTCAAATCTAAGACAGTGGTGATGATCCACAGGCTATGCCCTATCATACTGACAAGTTTCATGCAATTCTGAGCAAAAAGACATCCTACGCGTAGTATGTCTCCAGAGTCACATTGACCTGCTGAGCAAAGTTTGACATCATAAATGGGACCAACATGCTACAAGAAGACTACATATCAATTTTCAAGTCATTTGGACAACATTTGCTCATCATTACAGGACATCCTACTCATTTGTGCACCAAAAGCCTTAAATAGTCCAAAATTTCACTTTTTGGTGTCTAAATCAAAATCCAAGCACATAGCTGTGATGCATAGGTCATAGGCTATCATCATGACAAGTTTCAAGTCATTCTAAGGAAAAAGACATCCTACGCGTAGGATGTCTTCAGGATTATTTTGAATCATAATTCCTACTGTTTTCGTTTGCAGGGCATCCTTAGTCCCTCTTGAGCTCATGTTTCAATTTCAAGTCAATTGGATAGTTAAAACTCAGTTTATCAACTAATTTGTAAAGAAAGCTAACTTTGGACTACTGAGTGCAATAGGATCTATGGCAGCCCCTAAGTCGCCAGCAAAGAAGAAAAGAATAACCAACAAAGATCACCTAGATGAAATGGATCCATTTGTAATACCAGCGGGAACCATAAAGCCCACTACCACTTGGTTACAAAGAAACTTACTGGAAGCAAACGACCTCAGGATATACCAAGGCCAAGGACCTAGAAGGCAATGCCATAGAGCTGCCAATGATACCATAGGAACTTAATGAGTTCACGAGAAAACCAGAGATAGTGTCTATCTTGGAAAAGCTGGAATTACACAATTATTTTGAGGCTTTGCCAGCGGGAATTGACATTCAGAGAGTCTGGGAATTTGTCACCACCATAAAGGAGAATGGCATAGCCAAGGTGATAGATCTACAAGGAAAGAATAGAGTGATTGTAATCACGCCAGAGGTGGTCGCAAATACCTTGAATCTCTCTAATGCAGGAGACAATGTCAACAAGAGGCAAGAAGAGGTGAAGGTATACAAGGAAATCAAGAAGAACTACACCTTTGAGGATATTACGGATCCAATGTGGCAACCATGTGCCAACTTTACAACCAACATTTCCATATTTGCACAAAGAGGCCTCAAAGGTACATTGTGCCACCTGCAGCAATTGGAACCACATTCACATGGGCAATGAAGACAAGCAGCCCAGGAGAGATAGATTACATGGCATACCTACAGTACAACATTTTGAGGATGGGAACCCCGAATCCTACATACATTGCAGGAGGGGAGATGCTCACAAAGGTGATATATGAAGCTCTACATGCTAAGGGCCAGTGGCCTCTTCCTCCATCACAGATTGATTGGTTGAAGCTGATAGAGGACAAGGAAGAAGAGCAAACTACATCTCCCACGGTAACTAGCAGACTGAAGAGAAGGCTAGAAATAGTGGAAGAAGAGCCGACTCAGCCAAAGAAAGGAAAGAAAGCTACTATTCAGATGCCAGCAAAAGAGACCAAATCCCAGAAGGCTGATCGGCTAGAAAGGTTGATGGAGAGTTTCAAAGCCCAACGAATGCTTAAAGGAGATCTAAATGAATTATGGAATCCCTCACTTGAGGCAATGTCTGGATCTTCTCGAAGGACGAATAGGGATCGCTTCGAAGATTACATAAATAATTTTGAGATCCTAGATGCGGCGGCTGAGAACATTCCAGCCATACCTTTTACTAAAGAAGAGGTTGATGATGTGAGGCCACAGTTGCTAGAAGAGCAGGAAGGGGAAGAAAGAGAGAGGAAAACAAAAGCTGACTGAGACTTCAAAAAGAAGCCATCAACCCCACCATCAAGCCGGGAGTCAAGTCCGGCACCATCACCACCTCCTCCTAATCCTCCTCAACCTCGACAAACTGAGGATCTGAGTAAATATGAGAAGCAACAAGACTCCAAGAAAGAGGAGAACAAAGAGAAAGAGCAGAAGGCCGAATATGAACCAAAGCCTGGAAGCAAGATCTGGAAGCAAGATATTATGGAAATTCCTGGATATGCTAGCTGCTGGATACATTCGAGAGGAGGCAACTCAGAAGGCATTTCAATTATCAACAGCTAAACAAGAAAAATTCACACTGAGCCCTATTTTGGTGAAGCTAAAGGAGACTGCCATAGATACCATGGATTTGCAACCCCAAGCGGAAGACTAGGAAGAAGGTATACAAAGACTACAAGGATTGAGAGCCAGATCAATAGCCAAGGAAATGCAGTATGAAGGGCTGAGATCGAATGAAGAAAAGGTGAAAGCTGAAGTGGAAACACTTTAGAAGCAAAACCAGGAGCAGATGCATGGCCAAGCACAAATACAAGTTAAATTAGAAGTAGCACTACAAAAATGTCAAGAGCTAGAAAATCAAAGCCGGGAAAGCAATCAGAAGCCGCTAAACTCTGAAGAGAAATACCAGAGATTCAGCAATACTCTTTCTGAAGCTGAGAAGGAAAGGGATGAGCTAACCCTACAGTTGGTGGAAGAGTCAAAGTAGGTGGAGAGCTTGAAAGAGCAAGGCTGAAATATCATATGAAGCTAGCCAAGATGAGGTAATTGAACTCAAGGATCAAATCAAAGTAAAAGAGCAAACAATTCAGAGGTTGAGAGCATCTCCGGGCAGAGCAAGAGCTACAGCTGCAACTAGCACGAGCCAAGAAAGAGATTCGTTTGAAGAGCAAATGATAGAAGTTCAAAAAGAGCTAACGCTTGAAAATAAGTAGAGAGTGATGTTGGCAGAAGGATCAATGGTGATACAAAGCAGATTGGAAGATGAGAACAAATCTTTGAAGGAGGAATTGATGAAGCTTCAGAAAAGACTAGAAGATAATTCACAAATGCTGCAGACAGAGAATACTGAGATAAAACAAAAGCTAAAAGAAGCTGATAGAGTCAATGCATAACTCAATGACCTATTAGTATCTGTGACAGAACAAGCTCAGATAGCAAAAGACAATTTACAGAAGCAACTGGAAAAAATTCAGAGCCAAACAAGTGAAGGACGTTAACAAAGTCATGGGCCGACTGCTATGGAAGGAATTGATATAGAGAATGTGTCAGATCTGGTGGACACAACAATACAAGAGGACATTCCTGAGGGATCATTACAAGAGCCCCGGGATCTGACACAAGAAGAAGAAGACAATCTACAGAAAGCCATAGAAGCAGCCATAAAGGACACTGCAAAAGAAGCAATGCAGAGGGAGCAGAGGGTATTGAAGTCAATGACCATTCAGAAATTAGATGCAAATGTCGTTCGACATGAATGGCTACAACCCCCTCTCCCCTATCCTCTTCTCAAATATGTGGCTGCTACAATCAACAAGAGGATCAAAGAGGAGCCCATAGTGCCGATGTACAATGAAGACATCACCAAATCAGAAGGGGTTAAACTCATTGTAGATTCTCAACCAAAATGGAGGAAGGCATGGCTCACTAAATACCCATAGTATTTAGTACATTTGGTAGAGGCACCTAAAATGATCAGAGACAACCTCATCTTTTTCCCTCTACCAAGGATGCGGACATGGAAGGAGCATGAATTGCTGAAGAGAAGCCACCCCACGTGGGTCAACTACCCAAAGCTGCCAGGCTTGAAGGCAGGCGAGAGA
This sequence comes from Adiantum capillus-veneris, assembly GCF_014529385.1. Classification (NCBI taxonomy): domain Eukaryota; kingdom Viridiplantae; phylum Streptophyta; class Polypodiopsida; order Polypodiales; family Pteridaceae; genus Adiantum; species Adiantum capillus-veneris. The sequence goes on along the minus strand of NC_140950.1, from coordinate 139,141,005 downwards.
ATGAGTGAGCAATACATGGTGAAAACCCTAACGGGAGCCATTAAATTGTTCACTCGCTCGCCTGAACTCTCTTGCATTATGCTCAGCAAGATATGTAAAACCCTTGTGGCAGTCTTTGAGGTGTTCAAACCCGGACAAGCCATAGACATCATATTATTCTTCCAAGATACTTATAGATGTGCTTATGAATTGTTTGCTCAACCTTCCCATGAGGTGATACATGCTCTCTACCAAAGAATAATGTTCTTGCCCTCATACCACCTTCAGGCCTTTAAAGAAGCCTTCTACACCGGCTTCTTCACCATCGACACAAATATATTCGGCCCTACATTATTGGCCCAACATGCACGGTATGAGTCTGTTTTGAAGATGCGCGAAAGCCTCCACTGAAGCAGCGGATCTACTGTCATGTTGGGGACGACCATGAACTAGGAGGGGGGGGAGTGTTAACTGAAGACTGGCAGCTACACTCAACTGAAGACTGGCGGAATGCGAAAAGAAAGAAATCCTATGTAGAATCCTATGTAGTCATTCTCTAATTAAGAAAACCTGTAATTTCATTTGTAAATACTTAGGGCTTGCAGAAGTTTCCAATTTTGTATATTATTTTTGCCATTAGACTGAGTAGGATTTTACTTTGGAACATGAAATATTGTATTTGGAAGGTATTTATACCAAATTTTAACCTTACTAAAAAAACCCTTTGTTCAGTTTTATGAAGTGTCTGTGAGAAGCATATTCTGTGTACGAGAGAGGGTGAGAGTTTATCTTGACACTACGCGCACACTGGTGGTGGGAATCGAGTGCAGAGAAGTGCAGCCCCAGAGAGAGCTACGTGCCAACACCTATATTGCGAGTGTACGGCTCGGCTTCACGAGATTGAACGGCGAGCTATTACTAGTGATTCGATAAGCAAACGGTATCTGTTTTTGCATTTCAGTATATCCAAGCGTTCGTATTGAGCAGAGCTACACATTAGGCACTTTAGTTTTTAGAAACGACGACCAGCAAAAACTTGTCAGACATCCTACATGATTCTGCATTGGGTGTTTTTGGATAGGGTTTTGGGTCACGGACCTTAGGGAGAGTGGCCTATTGGTGTTAATAGGATATCCCTCAAGTTTCGTAGCTTTTGAGAACATATGATGGATATTTAGCTCGTGGAAGCGTTGTAGGAAATCTCCTCCTATGTACTTTTGAAGGCTGTAACTTAGACATTGGGTAGAAACCTCTGTAGGAAGTAATCAATAGTTGGTCGAGTGTAGGTTGAAACCCTATGCTTGCTTCCACGTGCCTGTGGGTTGAGCTTCGTCCTTAGCTGAAAAATCTTGTTAGGTGAGTTCTCCATGTGCTGACGTCCATCGCAGCGTATCCACCAAGAGAGAGAGAGAGAGAGAGAGAGAGAGAGAGAGAGAGAGAGAGAGAGAGAGAGAGAGAGAGAGAGAGAGAGAGAGAGAGAGAGAGAGAGAGAGCTTCCCCTTCACCACTTCCCAAAAATCCCAAGAGAGCACACACCCCTTCTTCTTCTCTCCTGCCATTGCTTTTTAATCCCCTTTGCATGCTTTGTCCCAAGAAAATTACTATTTTTGGCTACATTTGCATAGCCATAATGTTAATATATATCTATATCTATCTATATATATATATATATATGTATATATATATATGTATATATATATATATGTATATATATATATATAGATATATATATATATATATATATATATATATATAGATAGATAGATAGATAGAGAGAGAGAGAGAGAGAGAGCTTCCTCTTCACCACTTCCCAAAAATCCCAAGAGACCACACACCCCTTCTTCTCCTCTCCCACCATTGCTTTTTAATCCCCTTTTGCATGCTCCGTATGAAGAAAATTACTATTTTTTCTCCCTTTGCAATAGTGATGTTGTTATTTCTTTCATAGAAGTCATCTCCTAATGATGTTGCAATTGGAATTGTACCTTGCACAAAAACTTACTAGAGATGCCACCAAATGGGCTGCCCTAGCCCACTGATGATTTTCGGCCTCATTCTCACCTGCTCTAGCTTCATAGTGCTCGTGTTGCGAGCATTTCTTCTTCCTCTTGCACTACTCCTATTATAGACCACCATCCCCACCATCCCCCCCCCCTGGTGTTGGCATACATACCTCCAAAGCATTGCCAAGCACAACATGGCATAGATGCATAGGGCTACTAGTCTTCAAGGTGCAACCATAGATGAAGGCATTTAGAGAAAGACCTTCCCTTCCACATCTATATTGGGATTATAGTGCAATCAATGCATTCCAAGTAATGGCATTCCAAAGAGAATTCCCATGAACAAGAACTTTTTGTGCTTTCGTGAGAGTACCACATTAATAGGCATATATTTCTTCCAAAGCATTGTTAAGCACAACATTCTCTTTGGCAACTGTACAACATTTGGCATATTTACTAGCCAAAGGATTGCCACAAAGAATGATTATTGCTTTGGAAAATGCAATACATTTGGCATACAATTCAACCAAGTCATTGCCAAGCACCCACTTTGGCTCAGATATCGACCAAGGTATTGACAAAACACAACATCTAGCATACATCCAAGCTTCTCAGCACACAACCCCCTGTCCAAGCTGGAGTGTATTGATATATCTTGGTCGAATGCAACCTAGTTCAAACATTGTAAAACACATCCTATAATTTTTATCAGCACCAACAGCTATCTTGCAAATCATTGGCAAACAAAAATCGATCACCTAGCATGCATCTCAAAATGGCCCAAAAACCCACAATTAGCATACATTCTAGTCAACCTAATTTTATAAAAGATTCTACCATAAATCATAATATAGTAAAAACAAGAAAATACGACTCAATATTAATCTTTCAGCCTGTGCCCTTAAAGTGGCATGCCATTCACCCCCTCTGACCTTGCACATCCTTCAAGTTGGCATGTGGTGCCAATCTTTAAAAGTCATCTAAGTCAACATCTTCATTTGAAAAATCATCTTCATCATCCAAATCCTTGTCCATGCACAATCAAGCCTTCATCTTCAATTTGAAGCTCTGCGTCTCTCTTTTTATTATTTTGACATGCTAACCCCAATTGGAACCTTCAACTCTTTACCATCCATTTCACATAACGTGTAGGTAGCATTACGAAAAGCATGTTTAACCACATACGGGCCAAACCACCACTTAACCATCTTGCACATAATTGTGTACTGAATGTCCCAAATTGCTATCATAAACAAGAACCCAATCACCTTCTTGGATTAGCATTGGGCCTTAGCATGTGGTGTTTGTCAAAAGCATCCTTGTTCTTCAAAACAAAATTCTTATATTTTTCCTTTGCGGCTTCAACATCCTCACTTATCCTCTCTTGCTGTCGAATCCTCAAAGAAAGAAAAAATTCTCTACTTAATTATATATCCCAATGCAATATACTATCCATGTAGCCATCACATTTTTTTAGAGGCACACTAGGATTTTGACCATACATAATTCTGATGGCATGAACCCTGTAGTTGTGTTATGTCTGGTATGATCTTCCCATAAAGCATAAAGCATATGAAGCCAATCACCAATATGATCCTGTTACCGGGTTGCCGTAGCGGATGTCTACAACAGCATAGCTTTTTGGTACTAACATAATGTCAATACTCAGGGAAGTGACTCGGATGGGGCACAGAGACTCTTTGAGATCGTCAATCTCAAGAAGTGAACCTTAACAAGCAAACACACTATTACCATATACATGTGGTATGATGTGTGTGAACACACTAGGACCAAAGGGGCATTTGTTCCCTCTTTAGGAGATTTTTTTCCCCCGAGCATTGTATATACGCCCATCACTTTAGGGCATGAATTTTTCCATTGCATACTAAGTAACACACTCTCTATTGTGTGCCTTGAGCTTCCTTCATCTTCTTCAAACTGTGTGTGTTTCTCCGCAACCCTAATTCCAACAATTGGTATCAGAGCAGGTTGCGTCCTCCCGGGCTTAGTCGCCCGCAGCTCCAGTACACGCCTGCTCACTTTCTCACATTTCAGTGAGCTTTGGCGAGCGTTTGCAGGTCGACAAATATTTCGGGCATGCTCGTAGAGCTCACTCTGCTGAGATTTTTGATTCGGGCTCATTTCGGCCTCCGTTTCCACTACAGGCGGGTCTTCACAGGCAATTTTGATATTTTGTTTAAAAATTCTGTCACTGCTGTTTTCTGCATAACAGGTGCCTTATAGTCTTCTACGGTTTGTGCTATATAGCACGTGTTGTTCTCACTCCGTTTCTCCTATTTTCGAGTAGTTTTCACATCAGGTGCAACATTTACCATGGCTGACAACAACAACATAGATGTGTTCAAGATGTTTGCTCCTGAAGACAGGTTGGATGGGGATAATTACCCTATGTGGGCTTATATGATGCAGCACGTTCTTGTGTCAAAGGCCATCTAGAATATTGTGCAGGGCATTGATGTACGTCCTGGTTCTCAGGATGTAGGCGATGTTGAGGATGTTGTAGGTCTTGCTGCTATTAGAGTTGTTTTGCCTATGGTAGAACAAGCTCGTTGGGATGTAAAGGATGCGCAAGCTCATGCATTGATTGCGTCATCTGTGAAACGCACCATTGTTCCTCACACCCGTTTAGCAAAATCTGTAAAACAGGCTTGGGATATTCTAGCAGGTCTTTATGCAAGCCGCAATGAGGCCAAAATTTCTTTGGTGCGTAAAGAGCTAGAGTCAAAGATTATGCATGAGGAAGATGATATGGACACTTTAATTGCTGGTGTCAAGGATATCAATGAGAAACTTATTTCTGCAGGTGAAGTCGTTTCAGACAGTTCCCTTGTGCAGACTGTTCTTGATGCCTTACCAGATTCCTACCAGACTTTTGCTAGTACTTGGAGACTGATGACCCAAGGAAATCCTGAAGTTGCAAGTTTGATGCATTATGCACATTACTGTTGCAAGAGTCACTTTCTAGAAAAAACAGAACTAGGCAGCATGTAGTTGAACATGCTTCTATTGCTTCTCAAAGAAAGGGTGGTAACAGCAATGCGGCCACTCATTATGGTTCTACTGCGAGTGGCAAAACTTCTGTTCCTAATGCTTCTGCTAGTAGCAATTCGTCTGGAAATTCTGGTGATAAGGGCAAAAAGAAGATGCGTCGCCATTATTGTAAAGCTAATGATAACTTGATCAAGTCGTGTCCTAAGTTGAAGGCCAAAGAGGCTAAGAATAAAGAGGGTGGTTCCACTGCAAATGCTGGTTCCACTACAAATGCAACCATTGTTGAGTCTTCTGTGAAAGGAGACTGTGTTGCTGATGTTGATGCAGAATGGGCTTTTAGCGCAGAGTGCACTTACAATCCTGCTGCCCATGATGCATGCTTGTCACTTGCTGTAGATTCACATGTGTGGTATTTCGACAGTGGTGCTACAAAGCATATTACCTCACATCATGAATTGTTTACCTCTCTCGAGTCTGTCCCTCATGGGAATTCAGTCACTTATGCCAACAATGCCTCTTATCCGATTCAGGGAGTTGGAAAGACTGTGCTTACAGCTGTAAATGGCAGTTCCTTCACACTTGTTGATGCACTTTATGTACCTGGGATCAAGAAGAATCTCTTGTTTGTATCCGCACTTGCTAGACTTGGACTTGTAGTCAAATTTGTGGATGACAGATGTACAGTTCATGATCTCAGTTTTGGTGATGAAATTGTTGCATCTAGCCTTTTATGCCATGGGATGTATAAGCTCACTTTTTATGACAAGTGTGGACAAAATTGTGCAAATGTTGTTGCAGATTCAAGGGCTATTTCAGATGAAACACTTTGGCATGCACGTTTTGGTCATCTGAATTTTGCCAGTGTGCTGCATTTGCAGAAATCTGATATGGTTGCTTCTTTGCCACATCTTGAAGCACCTGTCAAACATGTTTGTGAAGGCTGTATTTTGGGTAAGATGCAGTGTTCTAAGTTTCCAAAGGTTGGTTCAGTTCGGGCCAGATCCAGGTTGTAGCTTGTGCATAGTGATGTTTGTGGGCCCATGCAAACTCCGTCCTTGGGCAATTACCTTTACTTCATGACTTTCATTGATGATTACTCAAGGCATGCATGGGTATTTCCGCTTAAAGCGATATCCGAAGTTTTTATGTGCTTCAAACAATTTCTGGCTATGGCTGAAAATGTCTCGAAATATACTATGGGCACCCTCCGTTCCGATTGAGGGGGTGAGTTTATGTCTCATGAATTTAATGCATTTCTAGCTAGTCGTGGGATAAAACACAAATGTACAGTGCCTTACACACCTCATCAAAATGGTATTGCTGAGAGAAAAAATAGGTCATTGACGGAAATCGCATGATGTATGGTCAAAAACCAAGCTTTGCCGCATTCTTTTTGGCTTGAGGCCATCATGTGTGCCACTTATGTACTTAACAGGTGTCCTACAAAAGCTTTGCAGTCTATTACTCCATATGAAGCATGGCATGATAGAAAGTCTTCTATTGAGCACATGCATGTTTTTGGATGTTTGACATATGCTGTGGTGCCACAAACGCAACACAGAAAATTGGATGATAAGGTTGTCAAATGTATTTTTGTTAGTTATAGTGCTGAAATCAAAGGTTATAGGTTATATCATCCGCAAATAAAGCATATTCTGGTTTCACGGGATGTAGTGTTTGTGGAAGATTCTGTTTAGACCTTGCTGTCATGTACTAGAGACAGTAATGTAAGCTCACAGGACATTTATGACACTTTGTTGCCTCTTTTCAGTGGTGGAAATACGAATGTAATTTCCAATGAGACAATGTACAACCTATGGGGGTTTCTGACGCAAATGTACATGATGTACTTGATGAGGAAAGGGCTGAAAATGAGCAGGCTAGAGGTATGCCAAAATGGCTAATGTACACTTTGCGTGACAGTAATTTGGATGCACCTTTGTCTAGTCGTACTCGTTCAGGCTCTCGCCATGCATATTATGCATCAGATTGTTATGCTTTGGCTATGTCTAGCTTACATGATGCTGAGGAGCCTTTGTCTTTTGATGAAGCACAGAATTCAGAAAATTAGATGGCTGCCATGCAATCAGAATATGATGCACTTATAGAAAATGACACATGGACTTTATGTGATTTGCCTCCTGGCAAAAAGGCCATTGGTACGAAGTGGGTTTACAAGTTGAAACGCAAGCCGGATGGTGAGATCGATCGCTATAAGGCTCGACTTGTTGCAAAGGGTTATGCATAGCAAAAAGGCATAGATTATGAAGAGATTTTTTCTCCCACTTGTCGTATGACTACTGTGCGTTTTCTATGTGCATTGGCAGCTCATTTTGGTTGAGATGTACATCAATCAGACATTGTTACTGCTTTCTTGAATGGTGACATATTTGAGGAAGTTTATGTAACGTAGCCTCGCGGTTTTGTCATAAAAGGACAAGAGGACAAAGTGTGCAGATGTAAGAAGGCTTTGTATGGGTTGAAGCAATCTCCTTGTGCTTGCTATGAGAAAGCTGACACTCATTTGGTTAAATAAGGCTTTCGTAACAATCCAACAGAAAGCACATTGTATGTAAAACGTGAGGGTGATGTACTTCTCATTGTGGTTCTTTATGTCGATGATTTGCTGATCACTGGACCAAATGAGAGACATATTGTTGAATTTAAGGCTGATTTGAATGCTACTTTCAAGATGAAAGATTTGGGGCTGTTGCATCATTTCTTGGGTATACAATTTAAGTAGTGTGATGGTGGTATTGTCTTGTGTCAAAAAAGTTACATAGAGACATTGCTATGTAGGTTTGGACTTGAGGATTGCAAACCTATTGCCACTCCCATGGAAACAGGTTTGAAGTTGAGTCTACATGATGCTAGCGATCCTTCTGATGTCACTCTTTACCAAATTGCTGTTGGCTGCCTCATTTATGTATGCAACACGAGGCTAGATATTTAGTTTGTAGATTCACACGTCAACAGATTTATGCATAGCCCAGGGTCTAAGAATTGGCAGGCTGTCAAGAGGATTTTTCACTACCTCAGTGGCACTTTACATCTTGGCTTGTTTTATCCCAAGGGGGGATCATTGCCGCCAGACTTACATGCTTTTTCGGACTCAGATTGGGCTAGTTGTTTTGACATGCGAGTGTCCACAAGTGGTTTTTGTTTCATGCTTGGCAGTTCATGTATATCATGGTTGAGAAGAAGCAACCTACTGTGGACACTTCGAGATGTGAGGCTGAGTACAGGGCAGTCTTCACAACTACGGTTAAGTGTGTATGGCTCAAACGCCTTATGGTTGATTTGGGCGTTGGAAATGACACTGCCAACACTATCTACACTGGCAGTCAGAGCGCATTGGCAGTTGCAAGGAACCCAGTTTTTCATGCTCGCACAAAGCACATTGAGGTGCATTACCACTATGTCAGGGAGTTGCTCTCAGTAGGAGAGATCAGCTTGCTTATGTGCCAACATAGGACAACCTTGCAAATATTTTCACAAAGGCATTGTCACGTGAGAAGCTTGAAGCTTTCCGCAAAGCTTTGGGCCTACTCCCTTTGTGGACTGATCATGTCCTTAGGGCATGGCACTTCCCTTTACTCATGTGCCAACTCTCGTTCACCACATCACTCCAGGGGAAATTTGTTACCATATACATGTGGTAGTGATGTGTGTGAACATGCTAGGACCGCCGGGGAATTTTTTCCCTCTTTAGGAGGTTTTTCCCCCCAAGCATTGTATATACTCCCATCACTCTAGGGCTATCAATTTTTCCATTGCATACTAAGTAACACACTCTCTATTGTGTGCCTTGATCTTCCTGCGTCTTCTCCAAGCTGTGTGCGTTTCTCTACAACCCTAATTCCAACACACACTAGCTCAACAAGCAAACCAACACTCAATGATCAGGGGAATTTGCCTATGTTCTTTCTCACAGCTCTAGGTCATCACACCATTTCGGCACTCAAACGGACTCGAAATGCAATAAAACTTTAGGACGAGGTCTAGGACACCTAGGGGCACTATCCTATCAACTCTGGTTGCAATCCGACCAAGTGAAAAAATCACGATCCATCATGAAAAAGGTCCTGAAAACTGCAGTAGATCAGTCGAAAAAGGTCACCCTATGGTCTAAGAACACTCTCCTATGGTCAAAACGACTAAAAACAATGATTTAAGCACTCAAACTACAATTATAGCTCACAGAGGCGTAGTCACAAACCACAGCAAAACTGACAATGCTTACACTTAATTTAAAGAGCAAAGAGAGAGGAACACAATGCAAGTTTCAGATTTGAAAACAGATTACCCAATCATTAGAAAAGTCGATTACAAGTTGGAGCAGCTCGTAGCTTGAGCGTATGTACAACATAGCTCTTTTCTTCTTCTAAAGATAAGCCTCCTTTCACATTAAGGTTATTGACATTTATATGTAGGGAATTCTAAATGGTCAGTGACCAGTTCACATGGACTTTTACAAATGTCATGATAGCATTACAACTCATGGAACTGACCTGCTACTTTGGAATTAGGATTTACACAGAGTATCACTACACTAGCTTGGAAAACTAATAGAGTACAAATGTGGTGTTCGGCTACGTGTCCAGCCAGGTGGACACCGATTCGGTTTGTCCTCAAACATTCCCCCCTTCCTAATTCATGTCGTCCCTTGATACGACCTTGTGCAGTCTTGTCAGAGGGTTGTCTTCAGCTTTGTCTTTAGGTTGGGAAGTGCTTTGTCATTGATGACGTGACGCTCCCCCCATCCTAGAGTGATTTATAGATGTCGTGAAGAGTTCTTTTGATGTTTCTATCTTTGTCATTGACTTGCAATACTTCACTGGCTTCAGCACTATGGAACTCCTTATGTTTTGTTGTTGAGAGCTTTTGTGATGAACCTATCATTGTTTGTCTGTTGTCTTTGTATGACATTCTTCGTCTTTCCATTGATCATTGAATCTTTGTCTTCAAGGTTGGTCTTTAGCTTTGGAAGTGCGTTGGCATTGATCACGTTCCCTCCTTCCTTGAGTGATTCTTGTTTGCCATGTTGTTGATACGTGATTTGATCTTTGATTTTTGTTTTTCGAGGCAACTTTTCTTTCTTGTTGTGCATTCGCCTCTTTGTTGCCAATCTTAGTCGCTGTAAAGAAGGATTTTAATGTTTTTGAGTTTATAGAACAAACCCTCTTTGTGGCATGGACTTTATGATAGATTTTCTTTCAAGGTCCACTGCAATTTGAGATTTCCACAGTAGGTAGTCAATGTTGAATAACTGTGTGAGCTACGTATGGTTGTTGTGGATGACTCTCTTGCTGAATTTTTCATTGCTTGTCACTGTAGGCCATTATTTTTGTTTCCATGGTTTGGTGGAGCTTTGTTGTTGACCTTGGTGAAAAAAGGTTTTCTTGATAAGCATATGGAGACCTGCAGTTTGTGCTCCAAGTCGTTGTCGATTGATTTGGGTAGACATTTTCTTATTGTTGATGTAGAAGGAATATATACAAGATGTCGATGTGATTCTAGATTAGGGTCTAAACCTGGATGACCAAAGGGAAAAAACCCGGTGGGAAAAAAGTGCCTTTGGTATACGCTCTTATTGGAGTTGAGCATTTGTACTTGAAGTACCTGTCATGCAAGGTGAGTGCTTGGGAGAAACAAAGAAAGAGTGTCTAATGCAAGTGTTAATTATGGGATACTCTATATTCTTATGAGAAATTTGTCAAACAAAAGCATGTAGTGCAAAAGAGAGATTTGATGGGTGCTTCAAGGAACAAATGTAGCACATGTGACATCAAAGGATGTCTCAATAGCTTCCACGTTTCCACGAAGGGTTTTTGATGTAGAAGCTTTTCCACGGCATACCTCATTGTGTTGAGTGAGTGAGTGTATTTTGAACTTCCTCCTTCACTTACCGCTATACTACAATGACTTTGACTCTTATGCTCACCTATACCAGCATGAGCGACACAACGTAAGTACACTCAACTCTTCCAGCTTGAGCAGTACCTAGAATAGCTAAGACGCTTAGACCACAAAGAATATTACATGAAGGTTTGGGACTAATGCCTCGCTCATTTAGTGGCTTAGCTGCCCGACTCTGATTTGTGTGCCATGTATTTTTAATGGCGACTTGGATTTACCTATTCAAGGCCAGAAACCCAATTCCATAAGTTTTGGAAATTTAGGCCTGCTCCATTGTGTTGATCTTTGGATGCCACGATTTTGTCGGGTAGATTGGCATATTTTGGCTCCTCTTGACTTGCTTGTTGTATATTCACATTACTTTGTGAAACAAGTTCTTCAGCTATTGTAGAGACCGATAGAGCCTTTGCTTTATGAAGTGGTTGAATCTTTTTGTGGGTTCTTAGTGTTTGAGTTTCCACGAGCAATTTTGGAACCCATCTTGTTTTTGGTCCTTGTGCGACCGTCTTCGGCATTTTACCTTCTTCTATAATTTGATGGACACTAGGCTTCGATATCCAAATTTGATGATTTCCTTTGTAGAAGCCTTGATTTTGTAGCTGAAGACGAGGTATCCATCTAGAGTTCTTAGCACTAACAATGGTGACTGGCTGTTGGATCCTCCTATTGATTATGTATCTTTGGGTGGTTCATTGTGCTTCTTGATTGATCTTTGTTGTTCTAGGTTGAGGTACAATTTTTGGTAACCATATTTGTGTGCTACCTTCATAAAGTCCATGTGCTTCAAGTAGCTTGACTGAAATCATCTGTTGCTTCACCTGTTTGTGTTGGGTAGCTTGGACGAGGTCTGACTTTGGTACCCAAACTTGTCGCATTCCTTGCTGCTTTGATTTTTGCTTTTGCCTTTTGTGGTAGTTCTTTCTCCTGATTGAGTTGTTTGTCTTGCATTTATAGCTGGTCTTGCTCTATGCAGAACTCTTTGGTTGAGGTGAATAGATCCAGGATGTTACTTTAGGCTTTTGGACCCAAACATTAATGTTTCCTTGGAAATAGCCTTGAGCAAGGATTGACTCATTTGATGCTACCCACCATGTCACCTTTTGTTGTTGCGGTTGAACTTGTGCTTTATGTATCCAAACTAGGTCTTTGAATTTGATGTGCTCTTTGGATACCAACACTTGGTTGAAATTCTTTGGCTTCTTTTGGACGCTTTTTTGTGATGGAAACTTTGGTTGGTAGACTTTGTGCTTTGGTTTCCATTGCATTGTTGGTGGTTTGGCTCTTGATGTAGAAGCTTCATTGGAAGTTTGATGTAGGCTTGTTGAAGGTAAATTCATCTTGCGAGGTTGATTTACTTCAAAGTTTACCTTAGCTTTACCTTTTTCTTCTATGCTTGGTTGTTCCTTTTTTGCATTGACTTGAGGTGCTTTTGGGGCCTTTGTTGGTGTTGTTGTTGAATATTTCCCCTGTGGTTGAAAGAAGATGTTCCTCCAGCTTTCTGTCAAGATCAGACTCTCTTTGATATGATGGGAGTCAATTATGTGGAAAGTCACACACACTAACTTCATTAGCTTCCTTCAACACCTTTATTGTAAATAAGGGAATTATATCATATCCTTCCTCATCGCAAAATTTAGTCAGAGTCACCTCATTCACATGCACATCAAGAGTGGCCAATATTTGATCCCATCCAAAGGGTTCAAATCACTCCTCTGGAAATAGTTCTGGAATATAGTGTGTGTCCTCCATAGTCGATCAAGAATACAATCCTCCTTCGTCAGACTTACACTCAACTCCGTACATCCAAATATGCACTTTGCTTTTGAAATTAATTGTGGAGTTTAATTCTTCCCCTGGGGTTCGTTCTACCTCTCTATAACTATGATCTTTGACACGAATTTTTGTAATGACCTCTTTGTGTCTTAGGTAGATATAGTCATAGCCCTAGTCTTGTACCATTTTGAGCTGATGCATGAATGGTCTACCCAATATGATATCAAAGTTGCTGCTCTTGTCAAATTTATTATGGCAAAGGTGTGCTCATACTCTATGCCACACAAAGATACAATGACTTGTTCTAATATTCCTATCAATTTCTCCACGTATCCATCCGCTAATTACAGTTTCATTCGAGTTTTTGTAAAAGCAAGCTTTCTCCATCTTTTCCATATTTCTTTGGTTGCAATGGCAATCCCTACCCCACTATCTAGTATAGCAACCGTATTTACTCCTGTGTACTCAAGTGGTAAGGTGGTGTTTCCTTCTTCTCCTTCACAGTAGTCACCCACCTTATTTACTGGTACTGGCTTTGTTTGTGGATTCTTAGGCAAGGTGTCATCCATGTTTTTGTCCACAAGTTGGTCATGTGAAGGGATTTTCAACCCCATCTTTTCAAGGTGTTTGCCCATTTGGCCCCATACGTGCGGTCTAATTCTTAGTAGCTCTGAGAGATAAAATGTGCATTGTATAGGAGAAGATATCAATTCATGCAAGCTCTTGGTATTCATCATTTTTGGTGTGGCTTTCCACTAAGAAGGTACTATTTTAACCTCCAATTTTGTTTTGAGTTCTCCTATGAAAGATGGCAAAGTTTTTAGAGAGCGTGGTTTACTCTCTTCAGATGCGACAGACCCGACATCCCCATATAAAGATCTTATATCCCCTAGGAAAAATTTGTGATCCATGTTTATATCAGGGATAGGTGCTGACTATAAAGTATCACTACAATATTTTTGGTTTCTGATCGATTCCCACAAGGATTGTGTCCACGGTTCTTCTACCTTTGGAATAGGCATCACTGCTTGTGAGCCCGCCCTATCTGTAGTATTGGCTACTTCTCTTGTATCCAAGGGTGCCTCAACTCCTGGCTCTTCCTCGTATTTGTTTATAATACCTTGACTATCCATTTCTTGCATTTTTTTTGAGGACTAGCACCTCCATTTCTGGAGCATCTAGAACATTTGGTTCCATAAGAGCTTTGGGCCTTTTGGATGAGCTCCTTGCACATTTTCAACCTCTCTTTTTCATACCCCGGGCGAGGGTACATTAGCCATCTATCCTCCTTGGTTTGGTTGGCCTTTAATCTAGCATCATAGGCTTTCAAGATCGCATCCAAAGGTTCAAAGACTTTGTCAACCAAGACTAAACATCCCAATTTAGTCTTTGACTCTTTAGGTCCCTTTGCATTTTTCTTGCTTTGTTGCTGTCGTCTAAGCTGTTCTTTTGTTTAATTTAGTTCAGTTTCCAAAGCAGATTTCTCCTGCAGCCTCTTTGCTTTCATTTTGTCTCGTTTGGCTTTCCATGATTTTCTTCCTGTTCTCACCAATATGTTTTCGATTTCTATTTGAGGTGGCAATGTCGGTTCCTCTTCGGTGATTGCACTTTTAGCAGCTTCTTGAGCTTGCGCTCGAGTCATCACGTTTAAAGGAATGGCGGGTTCTACCTCGGATCCGCTTGAAGAAGGCATCACACCTACAACATTAGTTGTTGCTTTCCCTTTGTAGTTTGGATTTTTAGCACAGTGTTGGCGTAGATGGTCTTTCCCACAACCGTCACAAAACACAAACAATTTTATTTGTGGATCCTTGTTTGGACAACTCCGTGCCCAATGATCACCTCCACCCTCATAGCATGGACGTTCTTGTTTCACAGCTGGTGATCCAGCTAATGGTTTTTCTTTCCTGGTAAGAATGTTCTTTGAACCATACTTCTGATGATTGGCTATGAACATGAGAGTATTTGCATCCATGGAGTACTAATTTCTTGTGGGTTGTGGCACATATGTTGGTTGAGTGTAGTTGAATACTACCCTGCCATCATTTATAAGAGATGATTGCTACCCTAGCATACGTTGCGGTTTTGGCTGAGCGTTACACCATGGAGTGGGATGATTCCCTCCACAAGTATTGCATCTCCTCAATTGCGGTTGTTGCACATTCAAGTTTTGTTTGTGGCCTTGGTTTATTCTTTGAATTACTCCCTCAATCACTTGATCAATGATTGGTTCCCAAGGAGTTTGAACATCTCACTTTGTTGATTCTCTCTTTGGAGATGAAGCGCTACTAGTCGCATTGTTTGTATCTTCAGTCACCTCTCCATAGGCCTTACAATTGTCAACTAGATATAGAGCTTCTCTAGTGACTTGCTCAAATGCCATGCATCCTTTCAAATGTAGGTCCTTTTTGAGAGTTTCATTCCTCAAGCCCTTTATGAAGAGAACTGACAATCTCTCATCTTGTGGTAGCTCTCTCACAGGACATCTTTCTATGTACTATTTAAAGCGAAACAAAGCTTCCTTCACTCTCTTGTTTGCTTTTTGCTTCAAAGCGTAGATTTGTGACAGTGTGTTGTGCTTGATTTTCCTTTTCAAGAACTCCTCCATAAATTCTTGCAAGAGTTGTGCTATTTTGGGAAAATCATCCCTATTCAATGGTTGGAACCAACTCAAGGCTGTTCCTTCCAATGTTAACCCAAATCCTTCATATTGAGTATGGAAATCCGCAATTTGTTCAGCTCTCAAAACTTGTTTAAAGAGTGAGACATGAGCGTATGGATCCCTTGACCTATTGTATTTTATCTTGACACATTGAGCCACTTGATATGGTCTAAATCGTTGTGGTTCAATCACTAATCTAACCAATTTGTGGTCTCTTGCAAAGTCGGATCTTGTCCTCTCCTCTAGTCTTGGAGAAAATCCAAGTGGAATCCACTCTGATATGTGCTCTTGCATCGTTATTGGATAAAAGTAAGTAGAGATTGGAGTCTAAGTCAATTGGATTGAAAAGTTTGTACTCTCTCCCATATTTATCTACCATCAAAACTTGCACTCTGTGGGCATCTATATATGTGTATGCATAGAGGTTCTTATGGATGGTCAACTCTCTAGCATAGGGTTCTACACACTTGTGAAAGATATGTGGATTCCCGTTTGTGAATCTATACAAACCCTCATAAGTACAATCCGCAAGAACTCACATGGATTCATTGGTTTTGATGAATCTCACATTTGGTTTATTGATCAGAGGAGCCTCTCCTCTATGTATTCTCCCAATCCCCCTGTAGTCGGCATTGCAACATTTTTCATGTCTTTGAGTGGAGTAGAAAACCCTGGTGGTGGATTATTTGTCATGGTCAAGGCCCACTCAAAACTCTTAGGATAGTCCTTGACAAGCCCACTTTGGATTAGTGCAACTTATCCCTTTTTGCCCTTGATCAGGTCTCTCAGAAGTAAAAAAGTTGTGACTTTTTTGGGTTCTGGAAACTGGTCTTGGGGTACCCTAAAAGTTTGGATTTGGGAAACCTAGTAAAATTCAGCTCTAAAACAAAAACCAAAATTCAGCAAGCTTTCTTTCTGGCTATACCTGACTCAATCTGGAGTTGTCTATCCAAAGTTAGAGCAATTTTAGTGAACTTCACTTGAAACAACACTCAAAATAGTTTTAGGACTAGTGCATAGGAACTTTGGCTAGTATCTTGGCCTCCACAGGTATTTTTCGCTCAAACTTGAAATTTGAAATGTACTCAAGTATATCTACAAGATCATCAACTCAGTTATCCCCCACTATGCTGAGGTACATGGATCCCGATCCATGTTCCTTGTCAAAAAAAAATTCTCCAATTTTTTCAAAATTCTTACTGTGTGTAGACAAGGTCATATGCAAGCTATATACCAATTTTCAACAAATTCTGAGGTGGAGGTACATGGATCGCAATTCATGTTCAACCACATCTGGACTTGATCTCTTGGCAGCTTGTTCCTGACTATTTCCACAAGCTAAATCTCAAATCTTTTTGGATTTGGACTTGTGTTTGATAGGTCAAATGGCCAACACTAGGTCTACATTGTGGTTTTTAGTCTGCCACCTGTTTGCTCCCTTTTGACCCACATTTGCTCAATTCTTTCCAAAACTGGACTTGGGGATATGTTTCCTTATGTATTCACTACTAATCTGGAAAGTTTCAAGTCAAGCTGTCACTATGGATACATGGATCACGATCCATGTTTAAAGCCCAAATTGACTTCGCTTGGTACCATCAGATTCAACATGATTAGGATGTCCTATGGTATCAATTTTTTTGAAAATGGACCTCTGGATTGAAAATTAGGTCATTTTTGGCACTTTGTTAGAGTACTTGCAGTTCTGGGCTTTTGGACTGGTTTTTTTATATCCAAATTCAACTTGAAAAGACCACTAGACTCCTTGTGATGTCCTCTAGCTATGGTGCAAGTTTGGTATCAATCTGTGACAAAGGAACATGGATCGTGATCCATGTACCTATGTGTCATATTGCATTGAAACTTGGCACACAGCTTCCCCTTGGTCCACTGATCACTGCTATGTGGTTTTTGTGTGATTTGGACTTGTTTAGGTCAAGCAAAAGTCAATCCCTAGGTCGATTTTAGGGTCTTCCTCTTTGAACAGTTTTGGCCCTTTCCACCCACTTTTTGAACTTTTCTGACAAAATTTCTTTGGGGACTTTTGTTCATAATGATCTCTACTACATGCTCAAAAGTTTCTGTCCAAAAATTCCTCAAGGGTACATGGATCGCGATCCATGTTCCACCACTTTTGGATCTGAATTTTTGGTGTGTTGATAGCTTATAATATTTATAGCTTGCTCTACAAATCTTTTTGAATCAGTTTTCCCCAACCAAAAGTGACTTCTACAGTCTGTTGTGGCAGTTTAGAGAATGTTATGTTTTTTGCTCTTTTGACTACTTTTTGCAACTTTTTTGCATATGGTTCTTTTGGGAAAAGTTGGTTGTCTATGTTTCATCTACCAACTGCTCAAATCTCAACCAAAAAAAAATCAAAAAATTTTCATGAGGTACATGGATCGCGATCCATGTTTGGAAGCCAAATTGACTTTTCTTGGTACCATTAAGATTAGTATGTTTACTGGATGCTATGGTATCAAAAGTTTTGGATTTGGACTAGTTTTTGTCATTCAAAAGCAAGTTTTTCTGTCTGTCCTACGGTTTTTGACTAGTTTCTGTATTTGGGTATTTTGACCAACTTTTTTCAATATTTTGACATGGTGCCTTTTGGGAAAGTTGTTCCAAATGATATCAGGATGTACTTGTTAAATATCAGCCCCAAATGTCAAAAGGTACATGGATCGCAATCCATGTTTAATAGCATTTTTTCATGAATTTTGTTCTCCTTGTTCTCTATCCCCTATAGAAGCCAAATCTCACCCCTTTTTGAATTTGGATCCCAAAAAGTTGAAAAAATCCAACTTTTGTGTCTACAATGCCTGTTTTGTTGTTTTCTCCCTAACAACCAATTTTGATGTGATTTTTTAATTTTTCTTTCAAGCAAACATGATGAGAGCAATATCCCACTGATGCTCAATGTCACTGATCACTTTTCACAAAAAATGGTCTCTAGGTACATGGATCATGATCCATGTTTCTCCACAGAATCTTGCTAGACTTTCCAAATTGCTTCTAGAGAGTATGTTGATGCCCTTGATCCACAAACTTTTGAATTTTGGATCATTTTTGAGGTCTCTACCATCAAATTTTCATAATTTCAGAGTTATGGTCATTTTGATCAAATTATGGTTTTTACTCTTTTTTCCCTCAATCTTTTAGTCCAAATTTGATGGTGGTAGTTTTTACTTATCCTACTCCTAAGTACTGAAATAAATCATGAAACAAAAACAAACAGAATAGTACAAACTAAAGTCGAAACGAAAAATGGAACAACACTCTGAAAGCATAGAGTAAATCGAAGAATGAAACGCTTTTGGCTATCTCACTCACAACTCTCTTTACCTCCTGAGAATAGATCTAACAAGTCATGAACTTCTAGACTCTATCAAACACTAAACCCCTTGTCTAACTGCTTCACTGCTAAGGTGTAAATGGAATGGAGAGACAAATCTTCAACAAAGAACGTTCTATATACGCACTAGGTCACTCACCTTCTAAGGATCATATCCCCGACAGTGGCACCAATGTTAGCGGGTCGCCGTAACGGACGTCTGCAGCATAGCTTTTTGGTACTAACATAATGTCAATACTCAGGGAAGTGACTCGGATGGGACACAGAGACTCTTTGAGATCGTCAATCTCAAGAAGTGAACCTTAACACTAGAATGGTAACAGGACACTTTTATGTCCTTGGACACTTTTGTGTCCTGTTAAGTGACCATTTTGCTTGAATTATTTGAAGAGTATGAAAATGAATTTCTAGGTGCTATATATCCACAAAGTTGCCTTATGAGCTGAAAAAAACTTAGCATTTTTTTTTGAGTATCGATCTCACCATTAACCTTACTCTTGCACAACATTTTTGAACCTAAACTGTGTGAAAAAACGGGTCTTGTTTTTGGCTTTTTTTCAATTTTTGACAACTATACCACTCTAAACTTCATGTTTGTGAGGTTTAGATGGCTAGAGGTTAGGAATTCATAGTTCTCAACATGTTTTGATGCTTCTAGGGAGAGCTAAGTGTTAAAATTGAAAGTTATGACCAATTTACAAGAATTGCATAATCCTGTTTTTTGGCCAAAATTAGCACTTTTATGATTTTTTTGGTGGCTTTCTTGATATTCAAATTCAATTTTGATTGTGTAAGTGTAATGTATAACGTAAAGCTAATCTTCCTTGAGTTTTGGGGGACCTAATATGCTATATAGCATAGTATATGATGATGGTTGAGTTTTTTGATTGCTGAAGAATACGATACATTTTAGAGTAGCAAGTATAACTTTCTCAATATTGCTAGTTTCTTAGGCCAATTGTGTGTATGTTGTAGGTAGTGACCATATCTAATCATAGACTACAAACTTGGCTAGATATTGAGTAGTTTCTATGGGTTTCTAGAGGTCATAATGCTAAACCCAGTTTTTTCATGTTTGCTGTATTTAGCACTTTATCATTGCCCCCGAGGTTCCAATTGTAAGAGATCCATTATCCTTTTGACATGCTCCATGGCCCCTTTTGAATCCAGAGGCCCAAAGGGAACTAAGAAAACATGTATATAGTATCTGTATTGAGCGTGACTATAGAAACTTTGATGATAGGTCCGCAGAATGGCAAAAATGCATCTTTTTTGTACCTATTTTTTTTGCCCAAAAAAAAATTAGTGAGGTAAAAGCAACCATATGTTTTGGTCACCAACCCATTGAAGTTAACGGGGCATTTTATCTCATGTCCTACAAAAATCTCCACTCTTATTTATATGCAATCAACCGTAAGAAATTGTTGTTTTGGGCAAAATGCACTGGTCCATCAAATTTGGAGGCTTGTAGTGACCAAGGGATGAGAAAAATTACAAGTTTCTCATTTTTTCCATATGTAGTAGATATTGAACTATAAGCTCATGAAGGGATTTTTCAAAATGAGTGGATCTACTATGGTTTTGGAATTTTTTCCCAAAACCCTGAAAGGACACTTTTATGTCCTGTTAGGTTACCATTCTAGTGTTAACAAGCAAAAAAACTAGCTCAATAAGCAAACCAACACTCAATGATAAGGAAAATCTACCTATGTCCTTTCTCATAGCTCTAGGTCATCACGCCATTTTGGCACTCAAACGGACTCAAAATGCAATGAAACTTTAGGAGGAGGTTTAGGACACCTAGGGGCACTATCCTACCAACTCTGATCACAATCCAACAAGGTATTAAAATCACGATCCATCATGAAAAAGGTCCTAAAAACTGTAACAAATCGATCCAAAAAGGTCGCCCTATGGTCTAAGAACACTCTTCTATGGTCAGAATGATTAAAAATAGTGTTTTAAGCACTCAAATCTGCAATTACAGCTCACAGACACGTAGTTTTGAACCACAACAAAATTGAAAATTCTTACACTTAATTTAAAGAGCAAAGAGAGAGGAACACAATGCAAGTTTCAGATTTGAAAACGGATTACTCAATCATTAGAAAAGTCGATTACAAGTTAGAGTAGCTCGTAGCTTGAGCGTACGTACAACAGAGCTCTTTTCTTCTTCTAAAGATAAGCCTCCTTTCACATTAAGGTTATTGAAATTTATACCTAGGGCATTCTAAATGGTCAGTCGCCAGTTCACATGCACTTTTACAAATGTCATGACAACACTACAACTCATGGAATTGACCTGCTACTCTGGAATTTGGATTCACATAATCACTACACAAATGTACCCTCCCTCTGCTTCTCTAAGCTCTGGATAGCAAGATATGGTCAGGTGAAGATTTCCTGGGGGCTAGGTCTGAGCCCGCTTGGCCGTATTGGAAGATGTGCCATCTGGCGTTTTTGGGCCTCGCCAAGGTTCTCGGTGATAATTTGTGTTGTGTGGAGTCAGCAAAAGTTGACGGCTTGTGATTCTGAGCCCTGAGCATCGAGGTACAGTATGGACAAAATGAAGCATTTGGTGGACGAGTACTTGCAGATGCATTCCCGGGTTTTTGGCGGCCTCGGACGACGAGCTTAGAGAAGTCAGAGGGAGGGTACATTTATGTGGTACTGACCCGATACAGTGAAGATTTGGCCGGGCTTTGCGGCTCGACAGTAGGACTTTGGAGCAGATTATAGAGGCTGGGAGAAGAAGGCCAGGAAAGAGGTTTTTTTATATAAATGTGTTTGGAGATTTTTTGTGGAGCTTATGGCCTTGACACCGGTGGCCGCCACGTGGCAGAGGTATGAGCCCACATGCGATGGCGGAGGCCGGATCGGCGGGCTATAAAGGGCAAGGCGTGTGGCCCATATGGTGTACAAGCAGAGAGCTTGGAGCTCTTGGAGTGTGGGCTATGGCTTGGGCGCCAGAGGCGCTGTGCAGCGGAAATTGAGGCGGTTTTGGCGAGTATGGCGGTGACAGGGTGGCGCGCCTGGAGTGGCGGCGAAGTCCGAGTGGTTGGTGGTGATGACGTGGCGCCCGACAGGGGCACTTCCCACGCGCCAAAATTGTAAAGAAGAAGGGAAGGAGAAATAGCGACATCGCTATTGCCCTCCCCCCCTCATGTAAGGGGAAAGTACTACAGTAGCAAAGAGCAAAGCGAGTGAGAATGAGAGAATGTCTAAAAGAGCTCTCCATGTGTTGGGAAGAGGTGAGACATGCTAAAAATGGGTAATCCCCCTCTATAAAGGAGTCTTTTTTATCATTTTTGAGGGCTTTTTGGTCGCCTCGTGATGCTTGGGAGCCACAGGGAAAAGAGCCAAGGGTGTTTTTTGTTTGCAGAGGGCCGAGAGGGCGCCTCCCCCTATGTATTTTTTAAAGCCGAGTGCGACATTTCATTTCATTTCTCTATTTCTTTTCATAAACCCCCGGCCCCCCCTATTGTTATGATAATTGAGGCCAATCATGTTATATTTTTAACAATTATACAATATATATATATATATATATATATATATATATATATATATATATATATACATATAAAATAAAAAATACATTGGAGAACACGCATCTACCTAGTACCTAAACAATGCAAAAGGCAAGTGCCATATACTAACCACGCTCTGAATTGCAGCTTCTCTCGAGCAGCTTTGCTCATTGTAGTTGAGCATGGTTACTTAGTTGAGAGCAGTGTTCGATGAAACTTTCAACCAAAATTAAGTGCTTCAAAACTATTTGAGCACAAGCTGCCCTGCCACTACTCATACACTCGATACGTTCTTGAAATTGGTATTAAAATGTTCATAATTGTGTTCTATGTTTATTTAGCATTCTTTTCATATGAATCTACCTGAATTTTAATTACACACACACAGTTTCTGCATTATGTTTCCACTTTTATGCCACCGATAAGTAGATATATCACACATTCATGCGACTTCTCACTGTTAACATGGCATATCCCCTGTATATCTATCACTATGATTGTTCCCATGTTGTACAAATTCTCTCCCACATTATTAGTTTTAAATTCAATAGACTCAAGATATTCCGCCTTTTGGTTGTATGATTAGATTATTGTTGAATCCAACACAACATCATCTTTGGTGCTTTGTCCTTGAGAAGCCCTTTTGGCAAATGAAGCCCACTACAATGCTATCATATCAAAGAACCTTCAGGTATGAAATTTTTCATTGCATTTCAATAATAACTTCTAGTAAGCTCTCTCTATCGTCTTTGATCTACTATGATTCATAACTCGTATCTTAGATTAATGTCAATTGTTAGCACCTCTCGTAGCACATGAATCTCACATCCTTTACACTTTCTAGAAATCTTGTTCTCATTATATTTTTGGTTGGTGAAGTAGCACAGGCTAGTAAAAAAAATAAAAAATAAAAAAAATTGTCCTGCTGATTTAGGGTTCATCAGAATCAACAAATATAATAATGACGCTCTTTTTCCAAATTCATCGAGTTATAGCTAGGCTATACCATATGATCTTCTCTGTGATTTCATTCATCGATTCAGGTTGTCCACTGTCATACATTCATAAGTTGTCTTAAAATTTGTTGCAATTCTAAAACAATGAATATTTTCCTCTTCAAATGGCTCATTGTTATATTTTACTAGTTGCTAATTACATATCATTAATGAACACCATTACCCTTATTAGGTTTTTTACAATTCTCCCATTGATTTAAAGGCTTTTTCATTAAGATCATTTGGCATTAAGCTATACAGCTACTCATGTGAGCTGAGATAGTAAACAACCGTAAGTACCCTGCTACTCAAACATGGTCAAAATTGGTCTCACACATGTGATGAATGTTATATTTTTTAGTTAATTTTTATCCCTCGCTAAGTCCATTGGTCATGGAAACATAGATTCGCCGATTTAGGCAGTGTATAGATACTCATCTGGGTGCAGATCCGCCGATTTAGGCAGGACATTGATAAATTGAAGATTCATAGTTTTCGAACTTATACCAAATGCAGATTTGCCGATTTAGGCAGCACGTCTTATTGGTGTAGATTCGCCGATTTACGCAACACCGATCACAAAATCATGTTGCAGTGGGGCTGGCCACCACTGTAACTAGTATGATTTTGTTCCCCGGGTATACAAAATGAACGATATTTGGATTTGTATTTTGATTTATGTTGACAGGTATTTGGATTTGGATTTGGAAACGGTATATGGTGATTTTTTATTGCAACAGTATTTATGGAATTGGAGTTGAGACTGATGAGAATTGTTTATTGCATGATGAGTGTGATCAATGATACCCTGATTCATCAGGGTATGAAATATACTGTTTATTCTAGTGGTATGGAACACTAGAATAGGTAGTATGTGGGCAGGCATAAGTAATGTTATCTTGTTTCATAATTTTTTTTTTCAACGTCATATTTCTGACACAGAATACTAATCACTATTTTTGACAAGTATGGTTTGCAGATATTTTTATCTTTGCAACTGTGGACAATTGCTTTTCAACGGAGAGGTATGTTATGGAATTGATATGTTGCAGCTGACAGGTGGAAAAGGCTTGACCAAGCTAGGCTATTGCAAAAGAATATTACATTTTATAAATATTTAGTCAAGTGCTCTTTTATGAGCTTTGGCCATTTATGACCGGCCGGCCAGTTTGTAACCAATTTGACCATTCAAGAAATCTATATAACAAATACGTGCAAGAGGGAAATGGTCACTCTTGCATGGGGGGAGATTGCACCCAGTGTCTGCGTTGCTCTTCTCATCTCTCCTCTCTTCTCTCGCCATGCCGGCGTAGCATTCCGCTCTAGGAGGTGCGCCTGCACGTGCTCTCTCAATCGCTCTTGCTCTCTGTCTCTCTCTGTTCGTGTATCTTGCAATCATACGACCACGTGATAGTGCTAGGTATGCCGATTAGTCTGTTTTATGTTGTTTATTGTGTTATTTCGGGTATTTTGTAGGGCAGCCACACATCCGTTTGTAGCAACTTTCGCTGTAGAGAATCATGAGGAAGACTCAAGAGGCAGTAGTTGCACCGTGTGCGCTGATTTCTCCTTACCATGAGAAGCATATTTCCCCTTGGGACAATCCTCTTGGCCATGACCACTTCCTAAATAGTGAAAACATAATTTCTCTTTCTTAGCTTTATCAAAGTCCTCAGGAGAGAGAGGACCTTTGGACCCCTTGGGTTTTTTAGATGCTTCTGAATTGGCTACTATAAATTTCCTTTTATTGTGCCCATACTGTGTTCGTGTATTACCATGTGTATTAACAGGCAGTGATTATGGTGTGATTTCTTTTCATCTAGATCATCGTGAATACGTGCTTTCACTATGGCTTTCTCAAGTGTTTTAGGGTCTTGGATTTTGATGTGCTTCTTAAGCTCTGGTGTCAGACCACATATAAACCCCCGTACTTGCTGAAAGTTATCTAAGCCTTCCAACTTGAGGATAACATCCCGATAGTGAGATATATATTCAAGTAATGATGGGTATTGGCACATGGAACACGTGTCCCAAGACATCCAATTCCGATCTGCCTCATTTGTAGGCAAAAATTCTTTGTGAAACATAGCTTCAAAAGCTGCCCAACTCTGTGGTATGATATTTTTGTCCTTGAGAGACATCCACCATTTGTAGGCCTTGCCTTCCAAAGCTAAGCTTGTTTGCAGTGCTCTAACTGCATCCGGAGTACGCCGTAAGGCATGAATTCCATCCCACTTGCTGAGAAAGATATTCACTGCATCCTTATTGCGGTCTCGGTCTTCTCCCTTAAAAGTCTGTGGTTTGGTGTTTTTCAACAACTCATCCACCTCTTTTGCAGTGAGAGTGTGCAAAGTATCAGTAGATGGACCTTGTCCCTGATTAGAAGGGCCTTGCCCCTGTATAGCAACGTGCTCATGCATGTGCATGTCAGCAGGACCCTTGGATTGTTGTTGCATTAATTGGATCACTAACGTGGATAATTTAGTGACATTTTCATTTAAAGATTTAAAATTTCCTTCCATAACTGATATGTGTGTGTGAAGTGCACGAAATTCTTGAATATTGAGCAGTTCATAAGTGTCGTCTCCTGCTGTAGCGTCGCGGGCACTCTCCGTGAGAGCATCCAGCCGCGAGCCATCATGGGCAGGATCAGGCGTATTTTGCTCGAAATCAAGTCATATTGATATCTAAATCCATGGCGACACAGTGCAGTGAAAGGAATAGTAAAAAAAAAAACCTGATATTGAGAGCACTGCAAAGGTTAATTAGCCTTGCTAATCCCGTCGAAATCGATATTGTTCAAGTCAACATCAATCCTAAATGTCAACCGTGTAGGGAAATCCTTAACCCTTTGTATCCGAATCGAGTATGAGTAGAATTGCTTTTGACCGCAATCAATTTTGAGAAATAATGTCGCTTTTGACTCCCCTTGAGACGCTTTATTAATTCTCTGATTTTTTGCAGGTAGTACGCAAAAAATTTGTGTGGGTGTATGTATTTTCCGGCCCTGCCTTTGATCTCCTCGGATCTATGCTTACAACTCCGGAGGTCGGAGCTCTTTGCTTGATGCAGGGTGTGTATCACCCCTAGTACCACTTTAAAGTCCTAAGGCTAAGGGCCTTAGGTGTTTTAAGTGTGAATTCAAAGCTCAAAAACCGCCATAACCGGCAGCAGTAGAGCGTGAGAGCCCTGTGAGGGAGATGGCGGTTGCTTCAGTGCGAAGCGGGCTTCGGCCCTGGGTCGTGAGTTGCTCAGTAGCCCGGCGCGATGCCGTAGAGCCCGAGAGGAGGCAATTTGGTGTAGGAAGAATTTTGGCCCCTTCTCCTCGAAGCGAGGTTGCCCACCCGGTCTTCCTCATTGTCCTCTTCATCGGGGATGAGGTCCACAGTGCTCTTGACCCCAACATGCAAAGCATGCAAAGTTTTGTGTGGCTCTCCAACACCTGTGGCTCTCCAACACCACGCCTGTCCGTTCCCAAAAAAAGAAACCTTGCTCTAATACCAATGTTAGACAAGGGGAACTAGAACCTAGGATTCCACCTCCCAACCACCCACTATATAGCATGACTCCTAGCCTTTTGCCCTAGTTGAACTCCCTTTCCACACTACCTAGCCCGACCTTGCCCTTGTCTAGTTCGGCCTTGCCGTTGTCCTGAAAAACAGACCCATGGCAACATCTTCTGATGCACTTCTCACACAATTACAAAAGATAGGACTTGTAGATTGCACACATGAACTAGTCAGCTTGTTTGAGGGGATGATTGACATGCATGCCACTACTAACCTTCATGTACAGAGATTCCAGAGGTTTCTTGACTACATGATGGAGCACATGGAAGAATATGAAATAGTCTTCGAATGGCATGGTTGCCAGTGGATTTTCTCAAACACCTCTATGCGGATGAAAAAAACTTCCGCTATTGCTTGTTGAGGTTTATAAAAGGGCTTACTGAGCGGGACTACAGGACAAAGGATGAGGATGACCTCATAGACTTGGGCATGGGGTGCATAGGCACCCAATTCATCTCTTGGGACATGGTTCTGGTATTGCTTGTGCTTGAGGGCATGGAGAAGAGAAAATCAAAGGAAAAGACCGACCAAAACCTCTCGTAACCATTGTGGAGGAATCAAATGAATTTGTTGAAGAGGTTGATGAGCAGGCTGAAGCATCTATGGCACTTGTCCTCTTGCAAGATCCTAGCTCCACTAGGAGGAAGATGGGATGATAGAGGGAGATGAGGTGGTGGAAGAATCTCCTGACCTCCAAATTCTCACTTTGCATGCAGTGGTGGTGGATGGTTGTAACTTCTTGTTCCTTGATGACATTGCAAAGACACTAAGACTTAGAGAAGATGAGTCGCTCTCAGTGCTCGCTATCTATATGGGCATGAAAGATCCCAGTGGAAGGCAGGAGAAGGTCAACTTTCAAATTGACTTTGAAGACCAAGGTCTCCCACCAAGCCTCTCATTCCTCCCTAGTGAAAACAAACAGAATTTGGTACAAACCGTGGCAAATACACTTATGGAAATCAAATCATGTGCCTCATTTTATGAAAGCATCCCAAAAAGCGCTTTTCTTCCACACAAACCGCTAACCGTTATGGGTGGAGAAGATCACTCTAGCATCGGCCTTACAAGGAAAACTCTTGAAGAGATGGATGAGGAAATTGAGGTATCCACTTTTTAACTTTATCGATAGTAAATTGTTTCCTATAGCAAGTGTCGAAGTTGTTTAAAATGTTTTGCAGACCGCATACCATGTTGATAAGTTTGCAATGCGTACTAGAGGTTCACGCAACAATCTTATGGGTAGAGATAGCTCTCTGTGGCACTACCTTGGCCATTTGGGGCCATCCGTTCTTCGAGTTGCACACACAGAGTTCTCCAAGCATGGTTCTGCGGAGCTGCTTAAGTGCAAGGCATTAAGTTTCATCCTTGCTAAAGATTACCTTACCCTTAATGCTCACAAGTGTATCTTGGTGGATTGAGAGGCCGCATTGTATGCTTTTACAAGAAAGCAGCCTGGGTCAATCCTCTCCCACTGTGCCTTAAGCCTAGGTCAAGGGGTGACAAACCCAGAGGAGATTGTCAAAACTTTTGGTGTCAAGTCGGCCATTTGCCCTATACCAAAAGATGTAATTTACAAGAAAATCAACGAGCCATGATGTAATATCCAGAGCAATATACAATAATTTTGTCTTTTGTATTTTGTTTGTCACTTCATGTACTTTTTTTTCTATTGCACATATTGGCCAATAAATCTTTTTCTTCAACGTGTTCACATCTCCTCGACCATCCAAGCACCCGTCTGATATGGGACGCCTATCGGTGAATATTTTGTGAAACGGATCCATTTCGGGTGCGTATGGAGGCCGTGAGACGACCAAAAGCCACGGCGATGACCAACGACGCGGAACGGGCCGCATGGGGCAGTTTTGACTTCCCCATGCGGCCCGTTCCGCGTCGTTGGTCATCACCGTGGCTTTTGGTCGTCCCACGGCCTCCATACGCACCCGAAACGACTCTGTTTCACAAAATATTCATCGGTAGGTGTCCCACGTCAGACGTGTGTTTCGATGATTGAGGAGGTGAAATCTAACTACTTGATTAATTCAAATACTTCAACAATAGAAAGTACACAATTAACTCTTAGAGTTACAATGAATAAGAGAAAATCGATTCGTTTATATTATATCGAAAGATTACAAATCTGATAAATAGAGGTTACATGGGAAAACTAATTCTTGTGGAGACACCCTTCATTCCTCAGATTGAGCGCTAGAGCTAGATCTGCATTTTTTAATGTAACTTGCTTTGCATGCACCACACAAGATACACCATCTTGGAACAACTGCACCAAAATGTCCTCGGAGGCATCCTGTAAAGCCAAAAGAGCCACACGTTAGATACGTGTAACTGAATCTAAATATTCATCCATTATTTCTCTTACCACCCGAGAAAAATCTGCCTTTGGTATTATTGGCTCCGTGCTCTTTTGATATTTGCGGACCTCACGTAGAGCAACTGGTTCCAGGCTTCCATCACCTTTTATTCTGCATTGTTGGCGGTGGTGGAGGAGTTGCTTGTTTGGCCCATTGAGGAGGGTCATTTCTATACTTCTTCCTCCTCTCTTCTTGGGCTTGCTGCTCTTCACGTGTGAGATTTTCCTTTTTCTTTTTCGCACATTGTTTTGCTCTCTGAGGAATTTTTGATGGTTTGAAGCTCCCAGCCTTTGCTTCTCGGGTAGCCTGAGCCCTGTCCTCTTCCGCTCTCTTCTCGGCCTCTGCTCATGCTTGTAAATTAGCCAAGTGGGCTTTCTCAGCCTCGACTCTGCCATTCTTCCTGCTCTCTCTACCTTCTTTGTTCTTCATGCAATTTTTGTGATTTTCTCATTCTCTTCCTCCTCTTGGCATCTCGTGCTATTGAAACAAGATCACCGGGTATTACCTTGATCCACCCTTATTTGATTCGCGGAGGGAATTTCCACGGTGTAGTTGCGGCTGCTTGAGCTTCAGGTGTTGCCGTTGCTTGATCTCCAATTGCTGCCGTTGCTTGATCTTCAATTGCTGTCGTTGCATGAGCTCCAAGTCCTATTTCCTCTGTTGGTCTATTATGACTGCTACAAACGGAAGATGTGGCGCCCCTGCAAAATATGCGAAATAGCATACTACAACCATAAAAGAGACTAATCGACATACCTGACAACCACATAGACGCGTAATCGCGAGATACACGAACAGAGAGAGATAGAGTGTGAGAGAGAGGAAGAGAACATGCGCAGGCGCACCTCCGAGAGCGGAGTGCTACGCCTTGCACGGTGAGAGAGAAGAGAAGAGAGGGGAGAAGAACTACGTAGACACTGGGTGCAATCTCCCCCCGTGCAAGACTTGCACGTATTTCATTTATAGATTTCTTGAATGGTCAAAATGAGTACAGACTAGCCGGCCGGTCATAGATGGCCAAAGCTCATAAAAGAGCACTTGAATAAATATACATAAAATGTAATTTCCTTTTGCAATAGCGTAGCTCGGCCAAGCCTTTTCCACCTATCAGCTGCAATAAATAGTAAAATGTCAATTCCATAACATACCTCTCCGTTGGAAAGCAACTGTCCTCAGTTGCAAAGATAAAAATCTGCAAACAGTACTTGTCAAAAACAATGATTAGAAATCTGTATCAAATAATAAAAGAAAAATCCATAAATTGAGACACATTGGTTATGCCTTCTTTCATCCACATACTACCTATTCTAGTGTCCCATACCACTAGAATAAACAGTATATGTCAAACCCTGATGAATTAGGATATCATTGGTCACACTCATCATTGTATAAATCAATTCTCATCAATCTTAAGTTCACTTTTATAGAGACTGTCGCGACAGAAAATCATCATATACCAATTCCAAATCCAAATCCAAAATATCTTTCATTTTCTATACCCGGAGGTAACAAAATCATACCAGTTACAGTGGTGGCCAGCCACTGCAGCATGATTTTGTGATCGGTGTTGCCTCATCCGGCGAGTCTACACCAATAAAGTGGCTGCTTTGCCCACATCGACTTGATTATCCAAATATGTCACATCTCTCACATTTGACAAGCATGGACCACTCTTTTAGCTCCTTCTCACGTAGATCTATCAAGGCAAGTGTCGTTGGCACCAACTAGTCCGCAAGACAGTGCACTTCAGCTCCCCAATCTATGGCACTCTTAGCAGTTCGTTAGAGGCTTTTAAAACTTGAGTCCCTTTCATGGGGCAGTATTAACGTCTAGTGAGACAAGTAAACAATTCTCTACTCTCTCCGATAGCCTCTGTAGCATTTCTGGCAGGCTCTTATTGATCCTTTTCCATTTTCATTTTCATTATGATTTTTATCCCATGCTTTTAATGATGTTCTTTTCACTAAGCATGCAGTGGTGTGTGACTTCCCGGCGTCTACAAAAGATACATTTTGTACATTTCAGTAGTAAAGTGTAGTTTTACTTGACTTTCCACAAGAGTAAGGTTTCTAATTTTAAACTTCACATGCACACTGTGTCTTTGTGAACTCATTTCATATCTTAATCCCATGCATAAGCGATTCCATGAGGATGTTGTGCCATAGACAAAAGTTGTTTTTTGTTTTCTCAAACCCTACTCTAAGTCAAGTATAATTAGAATATGTACAACTCACTCGCATTAATTAGAATCAACTTCTACGTAGTTTTTCAACTAACATACTCAGCTTACATTTAGATTGAACCTCTTTGACGTAACTACCTTTGAAAGCATACTTTAAATGACCTTGGCATTGTTGTTCCACAGGTGTTTGCATTTTATTCGCATGTTCATATTCATCATTGTTGGCATTTTAACTAATAAACAAGGTACATAAGGGTCATGCTCTGTATTAATCGCTAGCAACCTATGTTCATTTAACCTCTAGAATTTATGTACAACTCCTTCATAAATTAATGTTCGTTGATCAATTGTTGTTAGTAACTGTTATACACACATATACATAGTTGAAAACTGCATAAAGTATAAAATTTTGGGGATTTTTGATTCAAGTTGTCCTCTTTAACGGGCTCATTGTTATATTCTCCACTTACTACTTGCACGGTATGAAATTTTTTATTGACATGATTCTTTAGTAGCTATGCAGCTCCTCATTTGAGCTAGGGTGCTCTCGAATATCGAGCCACAATTTGTAAGTGCCTAGTTAGTGGAAAATACTCTAATTTGGTGTCAAACAGGTGGCAAATGTTTTCTTTTTATGTCTTGCTTGGTCCATTGGTCACACGCACACAGATTCGCCGATTTAGGAAGTGTGTACATACTCATCTTGGTGCAGATCCGTCGATTTAGGCAGCACCTTGATAAATTGCAGATTCATGATTTTTAAACTTATACCGAATGTAGATTCGTCGATTTAGGCAGCATTAGTGCAGATTTGCCGATTTAGGTAGCACACTTTATTGGTGTAGACTTGCCGGATGAGGCAACACCGATCACAAAATCATGCTGCATTGGCTGGCCACCACTATAACTGGTATGATTTTGTTACCCCCGGGTATAGAAAATGAAAGATATTTTGGATTTGGATTTGGAATTGGTATATGATGATTTTCTGTCGCGACAGTCTCTATGGAAGTGAACTTAAGATTGATGAGAATTGATTTATACAATGATGAGTGTGACCAATGATATCGTGATTCATCAGGGTATGACATATACTGTTTATTCTAGTGGTATGGGACACTAGAATAGGTAGTATGTGGATGACAGTAGGCATAACCAATGTGTCTCAATTTATGGATTTTTCTTTTATTATTTGATACAGATTTCTAATCATTGTTTTTGACAAGTACTGTTTGCAGATTTTTATCTTCGCAACTGAGGACAGTTGCTTTCCAACGGAGAGGTATGTTATGGAATTGACATTTTACTATTTATTGCAGCTGATAGGTGGAAAAGGCTTGGCCGAGCTATGCTATTGCAAAAGGAAATTACATTTTATGTATATTTATTCAAGTGCTCTTTTATGAGCTTTGGCCATCTATGACCGGCTGGCTAGTCTGTACTCATTTTGACCATTCAAGAAATCTATAAATGAAATACGTGCAAGAGGGAAATGGTCACTCTTGCACTGGGGGAGATTGCACCCAGTGTCTGCATAGTTCTTCTCCCCTCTCTTCTCTTCTCTCTCACCGTGCAAGGCATAGCACTCCTCTCTCGGAGGTGCGCCTGTGCATGTTCTCTTCCTCTCTCTCGCACTCTATCTCTCTCTGTTCGTGTATCTCGCGATTACGCGTCTATGTGGTTGTCAGGTATGTCGATTAGTCTATTTTATGGTTGTAGTATGCTATTTCACGTATTTTGCAGGGGCACCACGTCTTCCGTTTGTGATCAGTAGTGAGGACGGCTTGAGTTCAACTAGAAAGAGAGAGTAGAGTGGTTGAATTTGGTGTGCGCCAGTGGCTCGCAGAGGGAGAGAGAACCGGTGCATGGTGGCTAATGGGTTGTGCCACTCCAGCTAGTGTATGCAGCCAACAACTTGTGTGTGTCCGTGGTTGGCAGATTGCATTGTTTGGAGCCGCAAAGAAGTAGGAGAAAAGAGAGAAAGACAGCGCATGCGATCCAACGAAATAAAATAAAAATAAAATGAGTGGTTACTGCAGCTTGCACCACCAATTCTTGAGAAGTTAGTGTCGTTTGGTGGCGGCTATGACATGCAAAGGGAAGCGGGTAGATGTAGAGAGAGAGAGAGAGAGAGAGAGTGAGAGAGAGAGAGAAAGAGAGAGAGAGAGAGAGAGAGAGAGAGAGAGAGAGAGAGAGAGAGAGAGAGAGAGAGAGAGAGAGAGAGAGAGAGAGAGATTACTGAAAGACGTAGAGGTTGTGGACTACTTAGTAGCTGCCGTTCAAAAGTACTCGTCCCCAGTTGTACGTTGATGGTTTTGTCCTCACTTGGCAGAGATGATTGGAGTGGAGCCGAAAAGGCGGATCATGCAGGGGAAAAACATGCGTGGTCAAGGATTGTGGTTGTAGCAGTCGCTAACGATGTCCGAGGTGATGGTTTTGCTGGTCCTGGCCTACCGTTAATGGTAGCATGGCCTTGCTATGCGATAACTGCATACTGCAGCCCTTAGTGCAGGAGAGTAGGTAATCGATCCCCTCCACAAATCATTACCTCTCCATTGGCCTTGTCAGAAACCCCGCCTCAGCACCACCCCAAAGGCGTAGTCAAGTAAAATTGCATCTCGATGTGCAAAAATGCAGAGACTTCCGTTGGAGGAGAGGTTTAGCAATGGGTACAAATTGTTCTCCGCTGCCACCTCATTCGTCTCTATGAGGAAAGGCAACTCTATCACTGCACCAGGCTCAGGCGTTTCTGCTTTCAGAATTTTATTATGCAATTACTTCGTATATTGCACACTCCCTCAATATACACATGATGCAAGATCAAGAATCTTGAGGCAATCGCCCTGTCATGCTTGCTAATTAAAAAAATTCATTTTTATGTATTCATTCTACTTGTAATTTAAGGTTCCCATTTCAAGCATCAAATTTTTTTTTTTCACACAGAAAGAAGAAAGTTTAGAAGAATGACTTGAATTTTTCTTCTTTTTACACTGTGTCTCTTAAATTTCAAGCGGAATGATTATTGTAAGCTGAGACACACTTTCCCCAAGTGAGGAGGGTTATAGTTTTGAACCTTGCCGATCTGTACCTATTTTCTTTTTGGCTTTGAGATTTGTGTGTCTATATTTAAGGTGGACATAAGCGCTACAATGTGATCTCTTGGTATTTTAGTGTTTGTTGTATCGATTCAAAGATGTCCATTGAAAGTCGTTCCTACAAAATTTTTTATTTTTTTATTTTTTCACAAGAAATTCTCTTTGAGAGAGCAGTGATGGAAATCAAACTTTGGATCAAAGTAGTCATAGCAATGTTTGTTAATCGAGTTAGTGCTTGCCAAAAACAAAAAAAAACTAACTGAAGAAACTAAGGGCACACCTAAAACTCTTTTATTTTTTAGGTCAAAATTCAAATATTTGCAGGTATTCAGACTAAAATTTGTAAAACTTTGTCGATTTACTTGAAGGAAAGCATGGAATCTAGCCGATGTTTTGCTATTTTAGCTAGTTTCAATAACACTCGCGCAATTTTACTAGCTTCTAATTTTCTTCTGACAACAATTGATGGTTTAAAAATTTCCTCACATATACAATCCACCTCACCGATACTTGACACCCATGTGTGCGGCTTGAACTTTATGGCATTTGTACTTTGGTTTGTTCTAACTTGCTTAACATTACTCAGAATGATAAATTTTGATCTTGACCTTTGTTTCAATAGCCTCAAGATATTCCGCCTTTTGGCCATGTAAATTTAGTGTATGATTAGATTGTTGTTGAATTTAACACAAAGTCGTTTTTAGTGCTTTGTCTTTTTTTAGACAAGTTTTGCAGATAAAATCTAAATACAATGTTCTCAAATGAAGCTCCAGGTATGTCATTTCTTAATGCATTCTGATAATACCCCTCTTGAAACATCATTTCAATTATTCTTGATAAGTAAGATCTATCTATGTATCTTTAGACCTCAAAGTAATATTATCTAATTCAACACAAGTACCTATCCCATATCCTTATGCGCGAATCCTCTAGTTTAATAGTGGTTTGATAAATTAATATTTATTCTATTTGATTTCTTTTAAGTGAGTCTTTTTGCAGACATTCTCACCACCTATAGATACATCAACACCTTTGCAGCAGGCAATAATTTTTTTCAGATGCTCTCTTACTTGTTTACATTATGTTGAAAAATCTATTATTTCTAATGTCATGAGTTCTACTTTCTTTGATTGAACTCTTTCTTGAGATGATTTGTCATATCACTACTAACATGAGCTCAGTTGGTGTGCAATAATCAATAAGATGTGATACATGCTTCCACATTCCACTCTATTCCAATTTCCTATCAAACAGGTCATTTATTTTTTACTTTTATGCCTAACCTGGTCCATTGGTCACATACACACAGATTCGCCGATTTAGGCAGTACGTAGATACTCATCTTGGTGCTGATTCGCCGATTTAGGCAGCACATTGATAAAATAGAAGATTCATGATTTTTAAACAATATCCTGTGCAGATTCGCCAATTTAGGCAGCACGTCGTGTGTAGATTCGCCGGTTTAGGCAACATCGACCACAAAATCATGCTGCAGTGGCTGGCCACCACTGTAACTGGTATGATTTTGTTACCCGGGTACATACTGAAAGTGATTTGGATTTGGACTTATATTGCGGAATTGGAATTGGATTGGGATTTGGTATTTAATGATTTTATCACGGCAGTGTTCATGTGATGAGGCTTGACAATATAAGATTGATGATGAGTGTGACCAATGATATCCTGATTCATCAGGGTATGACATATACTGCTTATTCTAGTGGTATGGGACACTAGAATAGGTAGTATGTGGATGACGGCAGGCATAAGCAATGTTGTCTAATTTTATGGATTTTTTACTATTTGATACAAATTTCTAACCATTGTTTTTGACAAGTATTGTTTGCAGATTTTTTATCTTCGCAACTAAGGACAGTTGCTTTCCAACGGAGAGGTATGTTATGGAATTGATATTTTATTGTTTAATGCAGCTGATAGGTGGAAAAGGCTAAGGGTTATGTGAAAGGATCTCGAAAGGATATTATATTTTATAATTTATTATTCAAGTGCTCTTTTATGAGCTTTGGCCATTTATGACCGACCGGCCAGTTTGTACTCATTTTTGGGCATTCAAGAAATCTATAAATAAATACGTGCAAGAGGGAAATGCTCACTCTTGCACGGGGGGAGATTGCACCCAATGTTTGCGTTGTTCTTCTCCTCTCCTCTCTTCTCTCTCGCCGTGCCGGCGTAGCACTCCGCTCTAGGAGGTGCGCCTACGCGCTTCTTTCTCTCTCTCTCACTCTCTGTCTCTCTCTTATCGCGTACGACTTGGAGTATGTGCAAAGATGGTTGCCAGGTATACAGTTTTGCTCGTTTATGACTTGCAGTGTACTATTTTTGGGTATTTTGCAGGGCTCTCCACGCTCCCGGCTGTAGCAGTGGTATGAGAGCTTTGATACCACTGCTACAAACGGAAGACATGGCGCCCCTGCAAAATACGCGAAATAGCATACTACAACCATAAAACAGACTAATCGACATACCTAACAACCACATAGACGCGTAATCGCGAGATACACGAAAAGAGAGAGATAGAGTGCGAGAGAGAGGAAGAGAACATGCGCAGGCGCATCTCCGAGAGTGGAGTGCTACGCCTTGCACGGCGAGAGAGAAGAGAAGAGAGGGGAGAAGAACTACACAGACACTGGGTGCAATCTCCTCCCGTGCAAGAGTGACCATTTCCCTCTTGCACGTATTTCATTTATAGATTTTTTGAATGGTCAAAATAAGTACAGACTAGCCGGCCGGTCATAGATGGCCAAAGCTCATAAAAGAGCACTTGAATAAATATACATAAAATGTAATTTCGTTTTGCAATAGCGTAGCTTGGCCAAGCCTTTTCCACCTATCAGCTGCAATAAATAGTAAAATGTCAATTCCATAACAATGACCTGCAAATGCTCCGAAGTCCGGTAGAGGTGTGCGATTCGCATGTTGTAGTGGTTGGAGATTCCCAAAAATCTGTCGCATGGTGTTTTGATCCTTGCTAGTTGAAGGTTGGGGGAGTGGTTGGGCCGTATTAGGAGCTGGTTCTTATGGTTGAGGCTATGGATTTGAAGCAGTGGATTATGTACGAGGTGCTGGTTGCACATTTGCAATGTTGTTAGTGGCGGTGGTGTCATCGTTGTGCGTGGTGGTGTGATCTTGTGTATTGTCCATGTTGTGCAAGATATGAATGCGTATACGTTTGGGCTTGAGAGGATCTTCTAAAATGTGCAAACAAGAAATGAACTTTGAGTTGTGAGTTTTGACTTATATAGTACTTAAAATTTTTAAAAACTCAATAAAATCACTAAAAATTAAAAAAGACTCCAAAATAGATGAAACTTGATCCATGGGACTAATAATTGTCGCCTTTACAAATCACTTTGCATGACAATGGATGCTTACAATAGAAATGGTTAGTGTCAAAAGGAAATTACATTTCCACCCAACGCCTGCCATCATGCCACCTTGTCTCCAACCAGCGTCGGAATCGATCTTTTGCACTCGAAGCATGATATGATTGTGATCACCTCAAGCTAACCACTTTTTCTATTCTACATTTTAAACTTCTTTGTTCTCTTGTCTTTTTTCTCTCTCTCCCTGCTAAAACTCTGTAGAACCAGTTGAACATCTTGTGAAGGGCATTGCTCTTTTTTCTTCCACCTCCATGTCGTGTATTTTTTAAAAATACACTGCTTTTGCTTGATAGTGTGAGCGCTCCATCCCTTGGCTGCTCCAAATGCCTAAAGAACCATAAGTGTCGAGGAAAAAAGTACTATGTGCAAAAAGAATGTGTTGAAAAAAAACAAACTTTAGTTTCACATACAAATGTATTTTGATTGAAAATATCAAATGTGCAACACACCATGTAATGTGTTATGTGTGTCGCCCCCCAAGCATCCACCATTTGTGCTGTAAAACTATTGATTACAAACTTTAGGGTGGCTATCTCATCATCGGTTAGTTTTGCCTTTTCGAGAAGACGAAAAATATCATCAGGAGACTGCCACACACGAGCACACTTAATTCCTAGGGCTGCTTCATTACCTTTGTAGGTGGTATTGTCACACACCTTTTTCCACAACAGAAACTCATTGGGACTTTGGGAGTCTAAATAGTTTGCAAGCAAATGTCTAGCTTTACTACCACCCATACAAACTTTATTAGGGTAATCTTGTGCACTTCTAGACGCCTTCTTGTCTTTTGATAGCTCAACTGCACCCCCATGTAGACCAACGCTCGATAGAATAGATTCTAGTTCTCGTATACACTCTTCTCTTCTTTCTACAAGCTCCATATTCCAAGCGTAATCAATATGGAGCATAAGCAGCTTGACAAGAATTCGTAGACGGGCATGAAGGGTGCACACATGCACATTTATCAGTGGTATTGAAATAATAGGATCCCAATTTGGATCATCCATGTTTTGATTAGAAGGTACTTGCTGGTCACAACTAAGGATACCTTGAAACCATTGTTGTACTGCTTTACCCACTGCTTGTGTAGTGGGTACACCTTTTGTAGAGTTGACTGTAACTTTGCCTCCTTCCCATGGATAGACTTAGACAATCCAAAGATAAAATCCATGGATATGCTCTCCCATGGTGAATTAGGGATTGGCAAGGGTTGAAGCAATCCAAGTTGCTTCCCTCTATCAAATTTTGTCTTTTGGCAAACCACAAATTTAGAAACATACTCTTGTATGTTCACTTTCATGGTAGGCCAATAGAAATATGTTTCAATTACCTTTAAGGATAGACTGAATCCCTCTATGCCCCGCATACGGTGGAGCATGAGATTCATACATTACTTTCTCACGTAGTGAGTTAGTAATGCATAGTCTATTGCCATAGAGAAGATAACCATCTTGTAAAGCAAATGGTTCTTCTTTCTTCCCTAATGCAAGGGATGAAATCACATCTCTAAAATCGGGATCAATAGCGTACTCATCTATCATTGAAGATAGATCATTGTGAGTTGCTATGGAAACCGCATTCACTCTCGGCCGTCTTGAGAGTGCATCAGCTACTTGATTATGCTTGCCAATAATGTGAGCAATATGAAAATGAAATTGTGAAAGGAAATTTACCCACCTCATTTGTTTGTCGAAGAGCTTGGTCTGCGTCATGAAGTACTTAAGACTTTGGTGATCCGTTCGCACAATGAAAGGAGTCCCCAATAAATAGTGCTTCCATGAGTCTAAGGCATGTAGAACTGCAAGGAGTTCCTTTTCGTATATGCCTAGAGCTTGCTCAATAGGGTCAAGCCTTCGACTCTCATAGCCTATGGCGTGCCCTTCTTGGAGTAAAACAGCTCCAAGGCAATCACCACAAGCATCACATTGGACCTCAAATGGTTTTGAGAGATCCGGTAGTGTAAGCACAGGTTGAGAGATAAGCTTTTCTTTAAGCTTTCGAAAGCATTGTTCTCCTTAGCATACCATGTATACCTAACGCTTTTCTTTGTTAGGTCATGTAATGGTCCCGCAATTTGTGAGAACTTTTCTATGAAGCGTCTATAGTATGCACACATACCTATAAAGCTTCTTAGCTCATGAAGATTCCTTGGTTTAGGCCATCCTTTTATTACCTCTAACTTTGATGGATCCATTTGGATGCCATCTTGAGAGATAATGTGACCTAAATACTGAATCTCTTGCAAGAAAAATTCACTTTTCTTTCGATTAACATAAAGTTTATTCTCTCTTAAAACTTGAAATATTACCTGGAGGTGTTGCTTGTCTTCGTCTAATGAATTAGAGTAGATGATAATATCATCAAAGAACACTCCAGTGAAGGTTCGATGAGGCCTGAACAGCTTCTCCATCAAGCGGTTGAATGTGGTTGGTGCATTGGTCAAGCCAAAAGGCATGACAATGTATTCGTAAAGACCAAATGTGGTGCGAAATGCGGTCTTTACAATGTCTTGATCAACTACCCTTATTTGATGATAGCCACTTTTTAGGCCAATCCTACTGAAGTAGGTCGATCCTTGTAGCTTATCAAATAGGTCTTCTACCTGTGGAACGGGAAACCTATTCTTGATAGTGATCCTATTTAGTGTTCTATAGTCGACACACATACGATATGTGCCGTCTTTCTTTTGCACTAATAACACCGGTGAGAAAAATGGAGATGAGCTAGGCCTAACCATGCCCTTCTCGACTAACTCATGCACTTGGCGCATAATCTCCTCTTGTTCAGCTTGAGAAACTCTATAGGGAGTTTTGTTAGGCGGTGAACTTCCTGGAAGAAGTTCAATTGCATGGTCATCATTACCTCGTTTAGGAGGTAGCTCACAAGGGATGTCGTGAATAAAAACATCTTGAAACCCCTTGAGAAAATTGGATAACTCTAATTCCTTTCGGTTGCTTTTATTTTCTTTTGCTAAAGCATTAGGTTCATTTTGAGAATCTTTAACAAAAATCATGTACACGGAAATAGAGCTCTTTATTGACTTGTTGAAAGATGGTGTATGTACAATGGGGATAGTGTTACCCATTTCCTTAGCATCTATATACATGTCTTTTTCCCTGAACTTAA
Organism: Adiantum capillus-veneris; assembly: GCF_014529385.1. Taxonomy (NCBI): domain Eukaryota; kingdom Viridiplantae; phylum Streptophyta; class Polypodiopsida; order Polypodiales; family Pteridaceae; genus Adiantum; species Adiantum capillus-veneris. Next base: position 139,100,029 of record NC_140950.1, on the reverse strand, counting down.
AGGAGATTCTCCTTTCACGAAATTTAACATCGACAGCCAGGCGGTCAAACCATGGTGCCCCTAGGATTACATCCTCATGCTTGAGAGGAGAGATAAAGAAGTCCTCTTTGTCCACATAGCCTTGGACATGAAGCCTCAATTTCCCGATTAAGGGAGTGACTGAAGCTTCTTGCCCCTTGAAGGCACTGTCTGCGGGTAGGACATCTCCCATCTCGTAGGATTGTATGCCTAGCTTGGTGGCCAACTCTATAGATATAAAATTGTGAGTAGAACTAGGGTCAAAGAGAATAAAAGCATCATGTTCTCTTACCTTTCCCCAAGAATGGCATAGAGGAGATCCTTTGTGATGAGTTTGGTGAGTCTCCTCCTCTTGGATTTCAACCAAGGAAGCTCTAGGAGGATCTTGGCGGTTGTTCTTTTGGGGACAAGCGCGGTACGCATGCCCTTGTTCGCCACACTTGAAACACCGGTTATCCTTGTGATAACACTCAAGCTCTTCAGGAGAGAGTTTGTTCTTACCTTTGTAAACTCCCTTCTCTTTAGCTTTGTTGGAGTTGCCCTTAGGAGACTTTTGGACATTGTCCTTCTCCTTAGGCTCATTGGAACCCTTGTTTTCCGGGGCCTTATTATTTCTTTTAGCCCCCGTTTGGAAATTGATTCGTGAGGCCACCATAGTATGGTGTATTACCGCCGATATGGTACGTGGCCTTTGGGAGTTGACATACTCCGCCATTTCTTCGGTTAAGCCCGCACAAAATTGTTGATTTTGCTCTCCAAAATCCAACTTTTTAAAGACAGTGGCTTTGAGTTGTAGGTCCCAAAACTGGTCTACATACTTGTGGATGGATTCATTGGGAGAGAGCTTTAAGCTTCGCCATTCGGTGAGTACTTTGTCTTTGGCATCGGTGGCCAAAAACTGCTTCATAATGGAAGCTCTTAAAGCTTTTCATGTTCGTGGAGCTTCACCGTTGGCTCGTAGGCTAGACCACCATTGCCTGGCGGACTTTTGAAAGTGCATAGCTACATGACGTAGCTTAGAGGACTCCGTGAAGCCCTCATCTCCAAACGCCGCATCAAATTGCTGGATAAATGCCAAGACGATGGTCTTCTCCGCTTTGGTGGTCATGGAGAGCGTTTAGCCCGCCGTCTTCGTGGAGCCATCTCCGCCGAGGTGGTGGGAGACTCACTTCTTTCTCGTTCCTTCTGTGGAGGCTCTTGAGTTCTCTTTTGGGAAGGAGATGCATCATCAAGAAGTAAATTCTTGAGCCCTTTGTATGGATTCTCTTCTTCTTCCCGAATCGGAGAGAGACCTCTTTTGGGAGTCTCACAAGAAGGCTTCCTAGGTGTTCTCTCGTCATGGTGATGAGCTTGAAAAATCCCGTGAGCACGGAGCTGCCGTTGCACTTCACTTTGGAGAGATGGATTGCCCATGGCTTGTTGAAGCCTAAAAACAAGATAGTTAACAAGCATTGAAGCATCATTAGTAGCTTGCTCATGAGCAAAATCAAAGTTATCAACATTAATTTCACTCTCTTTACTATTGTCAGCCATTCTAACAACTTTTAGGTGTACTTTGACACTTCAAGCCCTAGTTTCTACTCCTCTTTACCACTTTAGAAAAAGCACTCAAGCTACTGTACCAGCGGCTCGAATACCATTAATTGCAAGGAATAGAAGAGAGGGTCTTTCGACACCAAAACAACACCGGCTCCTGTCAAGCTTCTAATAGCTCAATAGTGGTTAAGCCATAGGCAAGCCCCGTAGGACTCCACTATTAAGACCATAGCTCTCGACGGTGATGCCCCGTTAACTGCACAAAGGCAGGCGCACTGCAAGGCTGAAAAATCCCTATTCTACTTACTCACAGGCAATTAATAATACCAACCATTTATAGCTAGCTTGAGGACCTCCCTTCTTGAGCAAGACAAGAGAAACCTTGTGCTCTGATACCAATGTAACATTTAATGGTCTAAAAACTTATGTGTAGCGGAAATTAGCATGAACATAGTGGGCATTTCATTAGAATAGATTCCTTATGATAATTACAAGAGTGCTTGGGTGGAGAGAGCAACAAAAAGCATAACACCTAGTTACTTTCAAAAGAGAGAGCAATTAAGCTATTGACAACAGTTGAGCACCGGATTTGCATGGAGCCGGTCCCCCCTCCAAAAGGCTTTGTATTATGGTTTCTCCCATCAAGAGAGACATTGTACAATACAATTCTTTGTGTTCCTTCAAGACTAGCTAGTGCAATGAAGATGAAAGCTTCATGCACTAAGCAAAACACTTAGCAAACACAAATTTAATTATCCCCGTTCTCAGACCCAAGACCTCACACACCTTCGAAGATGGTGAGAGCTAGCAGGGTATGAGAGTAGATTGAGAGGAAGAAGGAGTATCTTACGAGAAAGATGTACATCTCCTCACATAATCACTCATATTAGCATAGCTTTAGCTTAGTAATTAGCTTGATAGAGGAGATGAGCATGCATTGAAGCTTGGCTCTTGGTTGGATTTGCATCCACAAGCCAAGAGTGTGTCGATGTAGGCTTCTATCTCACAAGCTTGGAGTAGGTGATGAGCTCTCCATTAAAGCTTGGGAAGAGATAGACTTCTCTTTTTTCACACATGAGATTGTGTCAGTGTGTGTGTGATAATGCCTTGCAAAAATTCACCCCCCTCTCTCTCTTGGGCGAGCCCTCTTGCTATTTGCTCTTGCTCCAACCTTATTGGCCCTCCCCAAGTCAAGCCAATGACCATTAAGCATCATAAGTGATAGCCTTGTGACATGTGTCCCCCTTTCCCATTTTGTGAGAGATTTAGGTAATTTAATAATTAAACTAAACTCTCATTGGACCCCTTTGCCTCCTGGCCAATAGGAACGAGGCGTGGACATCTGGGCTAGGGAGCTGACATGTGTCCCTAATTCCCTTTGTGTAAAGGAAGCCTGTGTGTGTGTGTGTGTGTGTGACTTTCTCTCTCATCCCCTAGAAGAAGGGCTTGCCCCCTCCCATGTAGGGATATGCAAAGACTTTATTTCACACACACAAAGCATCCAATTCCCCTAGGTTTGACCTTTGGACATAACCTTTGAATTTTGGAACCGTAGCATTTTGGAACTCTTAATGGGATGAACCTTAGGGTCTTTTTAGCCCATTGTTGCACTTGGCTCTTTTGCAGATGGCCCCCCCTTTGGATCCCTATTTTCCCTCCTTTGGATCCCTACTGTGGCCGATCTGCTAGCTTAACCAATATTCTAGCTTTTTGGCCCCTGGCACTTCCCCACATTAAATGATCAGTTTAATATGAGAAAATCATTTAGGAGAATTAGATATTGATTATTATGACACCTTGTATGGTCATCAATGAAAGAGACATAATACTTGCAACCATGTATACTTGCAGTATCGGTTGGACCCCAAACATCTGTGTGCACCCCCTCAAGTGGCTTTTTACATGCATTGCGCTCATGTGGAAATGAGCCCTTTGACTGTTTTCCAAACTGGCATGCTGCACACACTTTACGCATACCATCCACCTTGAATTTGGGCAAACCTTTTACAATTTGTTTTGATTGCATGCTGCGCAATCTCTGCTCATTGACATGGCCAATGCGTTTGTGCCAAATGTCAACATCAGCCACAACACCCGTGCCCTGTGCAAATAATGCAGCTTTTACCTCAGGCATGTCTACATTCAACGTAAACATTCTGCCCACACATTTGCCCTCTGTGATCAGCTTCAACCATTCTGGAAATCTTCTACATAACAACCATTTGGATTGAAGCGAACCTGCAAACCCTACTCAACCATTTGTCCAACAGAAACAAGATTCTTTGTAATGTTTGGGACATGAAGCACATCTACTAAGTACTTTGATTTCCCACTCTTCGTATTTAGAGGTATGTCCCCTACATGAGCAATGGGGTGAGCTGTGTCATCTCCTGTCTGCACATAACCTGACACATCTGGTTTGCGCATATCTCTAAACCACTCTCCACGAGATGTCATGTGATTAGAGGCACCTGAATCCACATACCAAACATCATCTTGGGTGGAATTCTATGCAGTCATTGTATTCATTACATGCTGCATAACAAACATGCGCTCGTTTTTGCTGTCATCTGCATCTCTGCTAGTAGATGCATAGTTGCCCTGTTCTCTCTTTCCGCTTACTTTTCCCTTTGGACAGTCACATGACATGTGACCTCTTTCACCACAAGTCCAACATTCTCTGCTATCTGCAGTATGTTGCTGCCTGCTTGATCTTGCACCACGACCTCTTTGACTCCCCGTGCCTTGAGACTGGTTTCCCCTGCCACCTGTATTGTTTTGATTTGATTGACCTTCTCGAAATTGGCCCCTGCAACCACTTGGGCCTCGACCATGACCTCTACCTCTACATCTGTTGGAGTTAGAATAGAAGGCTTGTTCAGGATTATTTTTGCCATGAGAAGAAGATGTGTCAAGGTTCTTCTCCTCAAGAATAAGCATAGAAATCAAATCTTGGAACACGGGGTTGTTGTCTCTTGTATTCATGGAAGAACTGAAATGTACATACTCATCTCCTAGGCCATCCAAGCATGCATGGACAATGTCATCGTCTTTCACTGAGACTTTAATAGATCCAAGAGCTTCAATGATACTCTTGATCTTCAAGGCATAATCATTGATGGAGAGGTTGTTCCTCTTAACCTGATTTAGCTCCGACTTTAGTTGAAGCTTCCTGGCCTTGGTGTTCACCTCGAACACTTTGCCTAAGTTTTTCCATGCAATGGCGGGGGTTTCAGCATCCTGTAGATATCCCATCATGCCATCTGTGATGCTCATAAAAAGCCAATACATCACTTTGCTTTGGCCTTGTTGCCAGTCCCTCAAAGCTTTCCTTTGTTCTGCTGTAGCATTTGCCTCGGGAATCTTTGGTTCCTTTTCATTGTCTCGTTCTACATAGTCCCAATAACCTTTTCCTTTTAGGAAATTTGTTATTCTGAACTTCCATGCAGGGTAGTTATTTTTCTCAAGCTTCTCAGTGACAATCTGACTGAAACCGTCTGACATCTTGAAGCACTAAGACAAAATAGATGCAATCTGCAAAAACCTGCAAATCTGTTGAACCTGCTATCGTGGTACCTGTAACTCTTTCTACACTCAACGAGTGTCCAAAATCAAGCATACATACAACCACTGTACTTGTACAGTAAATCTCTGTGTACTGCACTTTGGAGAACTGTTCAGAAACTTGTACGAAAAACCCCTATGGCATCTGGTCGTGGATTGCGAACGAAGGGATTGTGATGCTCTTGCTCTCTTAGCCTCTCTTGCCTGCACCAGGCTCTGATACCATGTAAAGAATGAGGATGCGAGAGAGCTACACAAGACAAGCACACACCACACAGAGATGGAAAGCTTCTTCTTCTTCTCACAGAAAAGACAGTACAAAATGACTAAGTGCTAAAACTGAAAAGTAGCACATATGTACATGCAGTCACTAAGTGTGAACTCGCTAGAAGCGTACTAGGCTGGCACTATAAGTGTAGTCCAGCTGTAGAATCACTGGCAGAGATCCTCCGTGTCGGTCACCTAACGCGCCAGTGAGTAAATGCCGTAAGCGGCCAAGACCCGTAGTGGATGCCGGCTCAAGATGTAGAGCTCGACATCTCAACAGAAGGGCTCAAAAGTTTGCTTCTTAATGACGCATCTCTTTCTCAAAGGAGAACTCAAGAGTCCCCACCACAGGAACAAGAAAGAAGTGAGTCTCATACCACCTCGGTGGAGATGGCTCCACAAAGACGGTGGGCTAAACGCTCTCCATCACCTCCAAAACAGAGAAGACCATCACACACTTCTCCATACCATATTTCAAAGAGGGATGATAAAAAGCAAGAGAAGAAAAAGGCAAGAAAGAGGACACCCTCTTCTCCATCTTCTTCATTCTCTTCCTCTTATGAAAGTGATGGTGCAGACAAAGAAG